>NC_092709.1:184914532-185650470 GCF_047496885.1 Scyliorhinus torazame | reverse complement strand
TCTCTATTCCCCCTCCCTCTCTCTTCCCCCTCCCCTCCCTCTCTATTCCCCCTCCCCTCCCCTCCCTCTCTATTCCCCCTCCCCTCCCCCTCTATTCCCCCTCCCCTCCCTCTCTATTCCCCCTCCCCTCCCTTCCCTCTCTATTCCCCCTCCCCCCCCTCCCTCTCTATTCCCCCTCCCCTCCCTCTCTATTCCCCTCCCCTCCCCTCCCCGCTCTCTATTCCCCCTCCCCTCCCCTCTCTCTCTATTCCCCCTCCCCTCCTCCCCGCTCTCTCTATTCCCCCTCCCCTCCCCGCTCTCTCTATTCCCCCTCCCCGCTCTCTCTATTCCCCCTCCCTCCCCACTCTCTATTCCCCCTCCCCTCCCCTCCCTCTCTATTCCCCCTCCCCTCCCTCTCTATTCCCCCTCCCCTCCCTCTCTATTCCCCCTCCCCTCCCTCTCTATTCCCCCTCCCCTCCCTCTCTATTCCCCCTCCCCTCCCTCTCTATTCCCCCTCCCCTCCCTCTCTATTCCCCTCCCCTCCCTCTCTATTCCCCCTCCCCTCCCTCTCTAATCCCCCTCCCCTCCCCTCCCTCTCTATTCCCTCCCCTCCCCTCCCTCTATTCCCCCTCCCCTCCCTCTCTATTCCCCCTCCCCTCCCTCTCTATTCCCCCTCCCCTCCCCTCCCCGCTCTCTCTATTCCCCCTCCCCGCTCTCTCTATTCCCCCTCCCCGCTCTCTCTATTCCCCCTCCCCCGCTCTCTCTATTCCCCCTCCCCGCTCTCTCTATTCCCCCTCCCCGCTCTCTCTATTCCCCCTCCCCGCTCTCTCTATTCCCCCTCCCCGCTCTCTCTATTCCCCCTCCCCGCTCTCTCTATTCCCCCTCCCGCTCTCTCTATTCCCCCTCCCCGCTCTCTCTATTCCCCCTCCCCGCTCTCTCTATTCCCCCTCCCCGCTCTCTCTATTCCCCCTCCCCGCTCTCTCTATTCCCCCTCCCCGCTCTCTCTATTCCCCCTCCCCCGCTCTCTATTCCCCCTCCCCGCTCTCTCTATTCCCCCTCCCCGCTCTCTCTATTCCCCCTCCCCGCTCTCTCTATTCCCCCTCCCCGCTCTCTCTATTCCCCCTCCCCGCTCTCTCTATTCCCCCTCCCCGCTCTCTCTATTCCCCCTCCCCGCTCTCTCTATTCCCCCTCCCCGCTCTCTATTCCCCCTCCCCGCTCTCCTCTATTCCCCCTCCCCTCCCCGCTCTCACTATTCCCCTCCCCTCCCTCTATTCCCCCTCCCCTCCCTATTCCCCCTCCCCCTCCCTCTCTATTCCCCCTCCCCTCCCTCTCTATTCCCCCTCCCCTCCCCTCCCTCTCTATTCCCCCTCCCCTCCCCGCTCTCTCTAATCCCCCTCCCCGCTCTCTCTATTCCCCCTCCCCTCCCCGCTCTCTCTATTCCCCCTCCCCTCCCCGCCCTCTCTATTCCCCCTCCCCTCCCCGCCCTCTCTATTCCCCCTCCCCTCCCCGCCCTCTCTATTCCACCTCCCTCCCCGCCCTCTCTATTCCCCCTCCCCTCCCCCTCTATTCCCCCTCCCCTCCCCGCTCTCTCTATTCCCCTCCCTCCCCGCTCTCTCTATTCCCCCTCCCCTCCCCGCTCTCTCTATTCACCCTCCCCCGCTCTCTCTATTCCCCCTCCCCGCTCTCTCTAATCCCCCTCCCCGCCCTCTCTATTCCCCCTCCCCTCCCCGCTCTCTATTCCCCCTCCCCGCTCTCTCTATTCCCCCTCCCCGCTCTCTCTATTCCCCTCCCCGCTCTCTCTAATCCCCCTCCCCGCCCTCTCTATTCCCCCTCCCCTCCCTCTCTATTCCCCCTCCCCGCTCTCTCTATTCCCCCTCCCCGCTCTCTATTCCCCCTCCCCGCCCTCTCTATTCCCCCTCCCCTCCCCCCCATTCCCCCTCCCCTCCCCCCATTCCCCCTCCCCTCCCATTCCCTCCCCTCCCCTCCCCCCATTCCCCCTCCCCGCACCCCCATTCCCCCTCCCCTCATTCCCCCTCCCCCCCATTCCCCCTTCATTGCCCCTCCCCTCCCATTCCCCCTCCCCCCCATTCCCCCTCCCCCCCATCCCTCCCCATTCCCCCTCCCCTCCCTCTCTATTCCCCCTCCCCTCCCTCTCTATTCCCCCTCCCTCTCTTCCCCTCCCCTCCCTCTCTATTCCCCCTCCCTCTCTATTCCCCCTCCCCTCCCTCTCTATTCCCCCTCCCTCCCCCTCTATTCCCCCTCCCCTCCTTCCCTCTCTATTCCCCCTCCCCTCCCCTCCCCCACTATTCCCCCTCCCCTCCCCTCCCCCTCTATTCCCCCCTCCCCTCCCTCTCTATTCCCCCTCCCCTCCCCTCCCTCTCTATTCCCCTCCCCTCCCCGCTCTCTATTCCCCCTCCCCTCCCCGCTCTCTCTATTCCCCCTCCCCTCCCCTCCCCGCTCTCTCTATTCCCCCTCCCCGTCCCCGCTCTCTCTTATTCCCCCTCCCCGCTCTCTCTATTCCCCCTCCCCGCTCTCTCTATTCCCCCTCCCCGCTCTCTCTATTCCCCCTCCCCGCTCTCTCTATTCCCCCTCCCCGCTCTCTCTATTCCCCCTCCCCGCTCTCTCTATTCCCCTCCCCGCTCTCTCTATTCCCCCTCCCCGCTCTCTCTATTCCCCCTCCCCGCTCTCTCTATTCCCCCTCCCCGCTCTCTCTATTCCCCCTCCCCGCTCTCTCTATTCCCCCTCCCCGCTCTCTCTATTCCCCCTCCCGCTCTCTCTATTCCCCCTCCCCGCTCTCTCTATTCCCCCTCCCCGCTCTCTCTATTCCCCTCCCCGCTCTCTCTATTCCCCTCCCCGCTCTCTCTATTCCCCCTCCCCTCCCTCTATTCCCCCTCCCCGCTCTCTATTCCCCCTCCCCTCCCCGCTCTCTATTCCCCTCCCCTCCCCGCTCTCTATTCCCCCTCCCCTCCCCTCTCTATTCCCCCTCCCCTCCCTCTCTATTCCCCCTCCCCTCCCCTCCCTATCTATTCCCCCGTACCCTCCCTCTCTATTCCCCCTCCCCTCCCTCTCTATTCCCCCTCCCCCTCCCCTCTCTATTCCCCCTCCCCTCACCTCCCTCTCTATTCCCCCTCCCCTCCCTCTCTATTCCCCCTCCCCTCCCCTCCTCTCTATTCCCCCTCCCCTCCCCTCCCTCTCTATTCCCCCTCCCCTCCCTCTCTATTCCCCCTCCCCTCCCCCTCCCTCTCTATTCCCCCTCCCCTCCCCTCCCTCTCTATTCCCCCTCCCCTCCCCTCCCTCTCTATTCCCCTCCCCTCCCCTCCCTCTCTATTCCTCCTCCCCTCCCTCTCTATTCCCCCTCCCCGCTCGCTCTATTCCCCCTCCCCGCTCTCTCTATTCCCCCTCCCCGCTCTCTCTATTCCCCCTCCCGCTCTCTCTATTCCCCCTCCCCGCTCTCTCTATTCCCCCTCCCCGCTCTCTCTATTCCCCCTCCCCGCTCTCTCTATTCGCCTCCCCTCCCCGCTCTCTCTATTTCCCCTCCCCGCTCTCTCTATTCCCCCTCCCCGCTCTCTCTATTCCCCCTCCCCGCTCTCTCTATTCCCCCTCCCCGCTCTCTCTATTCCCCCTCCCCGCTCTCTCTATTCCCCCTCCCCGCTCTCTCTATTCCCCCTCCCCTCCCCGCTCTCTATATTCCCCCTCCCCTCCCGCTCTCTATTCCCCCTCCCCTCCTATTCCCCCTCCCCTCCCCTCCCTCTCTATTCCCCCTCCCCTCCCTCTCTATTCCCCCTCCCCTCCCCTCCCTCTCTATTCCCCCTCCCCTCCCTCTCTATTCCCCCTCCCTCCCCTCCCTCTCTATTCCCCTCCCCTCCCCGCTCTCTCTAATCCCCCTCCCCGCTCTCTCTATTCCCCCTCCCCTCCCCGCCCTCTCTATTCCCCCTCCCCTCCCTCTCTATTCCCCGTCCCCTCCCTCTCTATTCCCCCTCCCCTCCCGCCCTCTCTATTCCCCCTCCCCTCCCCGCCCTCTCTACTCCCCCTCCCCTCCCTCTCTATTCCCCCTCCCCTCCCCGCTCTCTCTATTCCCCCTCCCCGCTCTCTCTATTCCCCCTCCCCGCTCTCTCTAATCCCCCTCCCCGCCCTCTCTATTCACCCTCCCCTCCTCGCTCTCTCTATTCCCCCTCCCCGCTCTCTCTATTCCCCCTCCCCGCTCTCTCTATTCCCCCTCCCCGCTCTCTCTATTCCCCCTCCCCGCTCTCTCTAATCCCCCTCCCCGCCCTCTCTATTCCCCCTCCCCTCCCCTCCCTCTCTATTCCCCCTCCCCGCTCTCTCTATTCCCCCTCCCCGCTCTCTCTATTCCCCCTCCCCGCCCTCTCTATTCCCCCTCCCCTCCCCGCCCTCTCTATTCCCCCTCCCCGCCCTCTCTATTCCCCCTCCCCGCCCTCTCTATTCCCCCTCCCCGCCCTCTCTATTCCCCCTCCCCGCCCTCTCTATTCCCCCTCCCCGCCCTCTCTATTCCCCCTCCCCGCTCTCTCTATTCCCCCTCCCCTCCCCGCCCTCTCTATTCCCCCTCCCCTCCCTCTCTATTCCCCCTCCCCGCCCTCTCTATTCCCCCTCCCCTCCCTCTCTATTCCCCCTCCCCTCCCCGCCCCTCTCTATTCCCCCTCCCCGCCCTCTCTATTCCCCCTCCCCGCCCTCTCTATTCCCCCTCCCCGCCCTCTCTATTCCCCCTCCCCGCCCTCTCTATTCCCCCTCCCCTCCCCGCCCTCTCTATTCCCCCTCCCCTCCCCGCCCTCTCTATTCCCCCTCCCCTCCCTCTCTATTCCCCCTCCCCGCCCTCTCTATTCCTCCTCCCCTCCCTCTCTATTCCCCCTCCCCGCTCGCTCTATTCCCCCTCCCCGCTCTCTCTATTCCCCCTCCCCGCTCTCTCTATTCCCCCTCCCCGCTCTCTCTATTCCCCCTCCCCGCTCTCTCTATTCCCCCTCCCCGCTCTCTCTATTCCCCCTCCCCGCTCTCTCTATTCCCCCTCCCCGCTCTCTCTATTCCCCCTCCCCGCTCTCTCTATTCCCCCTCCCCGCTCTCTCTATTTCCCCTCCCCGCTCTCTCTATTCCCCCTCCCCGCTCTCTCTATTCCCCCTCCCCGCTCTCTCTATTCCCCCTCCCCGCTCTCTCTATTCCCCCCTCCCCGCTCTCTCTATTCCCCCTCCCCGCTCTCTCTATTCCCCCTCCCCTCCCCGCTCTCTATATTCCCCCTCCCCTCCCCGCTCTCTATTCCCCCCTCCCCTCCCTATTCCCCCCTCCCCTCCCCTCCCTCTCTATTCCCCCTCCCTCCCTCTCTATTCCCCCTCCCCTCCCCTCCCTCTCTATTCCCCCTCCCCTCCCTCTCTATTCCCCTCCCCTCCCCTCCCTCTCTATTCCCCTCCCCTCCCCGCTCTCTCTAATCCCCCTCCCCGCTCTCTCTATTCCCCCTCCCCTCCCCGCCCTCTCTATTCCCCCTCCCCTCCCTCTCTATTCCCCGTCCCCTCCCTCTCTATTCCCCCTCCCCTCCCCGCCCTCTCTATTCCCCCTCCCCTCCCCGCCCTCTCTACTCCCCCTCCCCTCCCTCTCTATTCCCCCTCCCCTCCCGCTCTCTCTATTCCCCTCCCCGCTCTCTCTATTCCCCCTCCCCGCTCTCTCTAATCCCCCTCCCCGCCCTCTCTATTCACCTCCCCTCCTCGCTCTCTCTATTCCCCCTCCCCGCTCTCTCTATTCCCCCTCCCCGCTCTCTCTATTCCCCCTCCCCGCTCTCTCTATTCCCCCTCCCCGCTCTCTCTAATCCCCCTCCCCGCCCTCTCTATTCCCCCTCCCCTCCCCTCCCTCTCTATTCCCCCTCCCCGCTCTCTCTATTCCCCCTCCCCGCTCTCTCTATTCCCCCTCCCCGCCCTCTCTATTCCCCCTCCCCTCCCCGCCCTCTCTATTCCCCCTCCCGCCCTCTCTATTCCCCCCTCCCCGCCCTCTCTATTCCCCCTCCCCGCCCTCTCTATTCCCCCTCCCCGCCCTCTCTATTCCCCCTCCCCGCCCTCTCTATTCCCCCTCCCCGCTCTCTCTATTCCCCCTCCCCTCCCCCGCCCTCTCTATTCCCCCTCCCCTCCCTCTCTATTCCCCCCTCCCCGCCCTCTCTATTCCCCCTCCCCTCCCTCTCTATTCCCCCTCCCCTCCCCGCCCTCTCTATTCCCCCTCCCCGCCCTCTCTATTCCCCCTCCCCGCCCTCTCTATTCCCCCTCCCCGCCCTCTCTATTCCCCCTCCCCGCCCTCTCTATTCCCCCTCCCTCCCCGCCCTCTCTATTCCCCCTCCCCTCCCCGCCTCTCTATTCCCCCTCCCCGCCCTCTCTATTCCCCCTCCCCGCCCTCTCTATTCCCCTCCCCTCCCCGCCCTCTCTATTCCCCTCCCCTCCCGCCCTCTCTATTCCCCCTCCCCTCCCTCTCTATTCCCCCTCCCCGCCCTCTCTATTCCCCCTCCCCTCCCTCTCTATTCCCCCTCCCCGCCCTCTCTATTCCCCCTCCCCGCCCTCTCTATACCCCCTCCCCTCCCTCTCTATTCCCCCTCCCCGCCCTCTCTATTCCCCCTCCCCTCCCCGCCCTCTCTATTCCCCCTCCCCTCCCCGGCCCTCTCTATTCCCCCTCCCCGCCCTCTCTATTCCCCCTCCCCTCCCCGCCCTCTCTATTCCCCCTCCCCTCCCTCTCTATTCCCCCTCCCCGCCCTCTCTATTCCCCCTCCCCTCCCTCTCTATTCCCCCTCCCCCTCCCCGCCCTCTCTATTCCCCCTCCCCGCCCTCTCTATTCCCCCTCCCCTCCCCGCCCTCTCTATTCCCCCTCCACTCCCCGCCCTCTCTATTCCCCCTCCCTCTCTATTCCCCTCCCCTCCCCGCCCTCTCTATTCCCCCTCCCCGCTCTCTCTATTCCCCCTCCCCGCCCTCTCTATTCCCCCTCCCCTCCCTCTTCTATTCCCCCTCCCCTCCCTCTCTATTCCCCCTCCCCTCCCCGCCCTCTCTATTCCCCCTCCCCTCCCCGCCCTCTCTATTCCCCCTCCCCTCCCCGCCCTCTCTATTCCCCCTCCCCGCCCTCTCTATTCCCCCTCCCCTCCCCGCCCTCTCTATTCCCCCTCCCCGCCCTCTCTATTCCCCCTCCCCTCCCTCTCTATTCCCCCTCCCCTCCCCGCCCTCTCTATTCCCCTCCCCGCCCTCTCTATTCCCCTCCCCGCCCTCTCTATTCCCCTCCCCTCCCCGCCCTCTCTATTCCCCCTCCCCCTCCCCGCCCTCTCTATTCCCCCTCCCCGCCCTCCCTCTATTCCCCCTCCCCGCCCTCTCTATTCCCCCTCCCCGCCCTCTCTATTCCCCCTCCCCTCCCCGCCCTCTCTATTCCCCCTCCCCGCCCTCTCTATTCCCCCTCCCCTCCCCGCACTCTCTATTCCCCCTCCCCTCCCCGCCCTCTCTATTCCCCCTCCCCTCCCCTCCCTCTCTATTCCCCCTCCCCGCCCTCTCTATTCCCCCTCCCCGCCCTCTCTATTCCCCCTCCCCCTCCCCGCTCTCTCTATTCCCCCTCCCCTCCCCGCTCTCTCTATTCCCCCTCCCCTCCCCGCCCTCTCTATTCCCCCTCCCCGCCCTCTCTATTCCCCCTCCCCTCCCTCTCTATTCCCCCTCCCCTCCCCGCTCTCTCTATTCCCCCTCCCCGCCCTCTCTATTCCCCCTCCCCTCCCCGCCCTCTCTATTCCCCCTCCCCGCCCTCTCTATTCCCCCCTCCCCTCCCCGCCCTCTCTATTCCCCCTCCCCTCCCTCTCTATTCCCCCTCCCCGCCCTCTCTATTCCCCCTCCCCTCCCTCTCTATTCCCCCTCCCCGCCCTCTCTATTCCCCCTCCCCCGCCCTCTCTATTCCCCCCTCCCCGCTCTCTCTATTCCCCCTCCCCGCTCTCTCTATTCCCCCTCCCCGCCCTCTCTATTCCCCTCCCCTCCCCGCTCTCTCTATTCCCCCTCCCCTCCCCGCTCTCTCTATTACCCCCTCCCCTCTCTCTCTATTCCCCCTCCCCTCCCTCTCTATTCCCCCTCCCCTCCCCACCCTCTCTATTCCCCCTCCCCGCCCCGCCCTCTCTATTCCCCCTCCCCTCCCCGCCCTCTCTATTCCCCCCTCCCGCCCTCTCTATTCCCCCTCCCCTCCCCGCTCTCTCTATTCCCCCTCCCCGCCCTCTCTATTCCCCCTCCCCTCCCCGCCCTCTCTATTCCCCTCCCCGCCCTCTCTATTCCCCCTCCCCTCCCTCTCTATTCCCCCTCCCCTCCCCGCCCTCTCTATTCCCCCTCCCTCCCTCTCTATTCCCCCTCCCGCCCTCTCTATTCCCCCTCCCCGCCCTCTCTATTCCCCCTCCCCCCCTCTCTATTCCCCTCCCGCCTCTCTATTCCCCCTCCCCGCCCTCTCTATTCCCCTCCCGCCCTCTCTATTCCCCCTCCCGCTCTCTCTATTCCCCCTCCCCTCCCCGCCCTCTCTATTCCCCCTCCCCGCCCTCTCTATTCCCCCTCCCTCCCCGCCCTCTCTATTCCCCCTCCCCTCCCCGCCCTCTCTATTCCCCCTCCCCTCCCTCTCTATTCCCCCTCCCCTCCCTCTCTATTCCCCCTCCCCGCCCTCTCTATTCCCCCCTCCCCTCCCCGCCCTCTCTATTCCCCCTCCCCTCCCTCTCTATTCCCCCTCCCCTCCCTCTCTATTCCCCCTCCCCTCCCCGCCCTCTCTATTCCCCCTCCCCTCCCTCTCTATTCCCCCTCCCCTCCCTCTCTATTCCCCCTCCCCTCCCCGCCCTCTCTATTCCCCCTCCCCTCCCCTCTATTCCCCCTCCCCCGCCCTCTCTATTCCCCCTCCCCTCCCCGCCCTCTCTATTCCCCCTCCCCGCCCTCTCTATTCCCCCTCCCCGCCCTCTCTATTCCCCCTCCCCGCCCTCTCTATTCCCCCTCCCCTCCCTCTCTATTCCCCCTCCCCTCCCCGCCCTCTCTATTCCCCCTCCCCGCTCTCTCTATTCCCCCTCCCCGCCCTCTCTATTCCCCCTCCCCTCCCCGCCCTCTCTATTCCCCCTCCCCTCCCCGCCCTCTCTACTCCCCCTCCCCTCCCCGCCCTCTCTATTCCCCCTCCCCGCCCTCTCTATTCCCCCTCCCCGCCCTCTCTATTCCCCCTCCCCTCCCCGCCCTCTCTATTCCCCTCCCCCTCCCCGCCCTCTCTATTCCCCCTCCCCTCCCCGCCCTCTCTATTCCCCCTCCCCGCCCTCTCTATTCCCCCTCCCCTCCCTCTCTATTCCCCCTCCCCTCCCCGCCCTCTCTATTCCCCCTCCCCGCTCTCTCTATTCCCCCTCCCCGCCCTCTCTATTCCCCCTCCCCTCCCCGCCCTCTCTATTCCCCCTCCCCGCTCTCTCTATTCCCCCTCCCCGCCCTCTCTATTCCCCCTCCCCTCCCCGCCCTCTCTATTCCCCCTCCCCGCTCTCTCTATTCCCCCTCCCCTCCCTCTCTATTCCCCCTCCCCTCCCCGCTCTCTCTATTCCCCCTCCCCTCCCCGCCCGCTCTATTCCCCCTCCCCTCCCCGCCCGCTCTATTCCCCCTCCCCTCCCCGCCCGCTCTATTCCCCCTCCCCTCCCCGCCCGCTCTATTCCCCCTCCCCGCCCCGCTCTCTCTATTCCCCCTCCCCGCCCCGCTCTCTCTATTCCCTCTTACTGAGCGTCTGCCGTTGACGTTGACTCACCGCGCTGACGTCACGCTCCCGGATGACGGTTGAGAGCGGGCCTTCGCCGTTTCCTTTCTAACGTTTGAGAACGCGGCGTTCCAATGGGCGCTCGCGCCGCCCGCAGCGCAACAAACACTGGGCGCGCTCCAGCTCCCGCGCCTGCGCCCGCGCGCCGCTTCCGCTGCTGCTGCTCTGACGGGCGCGGCCCGGGTTCGCGCGCTTGCGCATTCGTGGTAGAGAGTTGCCAAATGGACCGATGGTTAAGTGTAGATTTTCCAATAGTTGGTCACGGATTTTCATATTTTTCATTCAAAAATTGCAAGCGCTTCATTTTAATAGGTCTACGATCTCCGTCACTCTTTTTGTACAGTATCAAACCCAACATGTCCGAAACAGCCTGTCATGATATTCAAACAACACACATCATGATGGACACACCAACAGACAAATCAGAGCACACAACACCACAACCAATCACACACAAGGACATCAACCACATAAAAGCACGAGCACGACACCTAGTGGTCAGTACGTCTGGGGACAAAGACACGGACAAGACCTGTTACAAGATCACAAACAGGGAATCCCCACGTGCAGAGTATCAAGACAAAACTGTACATAGAAAGTTTAAATAAAATAGCGTTGTACCATATACAACCGTGTTGGCTCATCTGTGTGTCAGAACGCCCAACACCACACAGCCATTAATACCTCACCATATTGAACATACAACACAAAAACAGAGCTGCCAGCCAGCCCTTGTATGTACTCTCCTCAAACCATCGTTAATCATCTACATTTATCAATCCGCTATTCCTTTTTCCCTCATCTGTTTGTATTGTTTACGTTAAATGCCTCTATACTATTGCTTCAATCCAAATGAGGCAGCACGGTAGCACAGTGGTTAGCACAATTGCTTCACAGCTCCAGGGTCCCAGGTTCAATTCCGGCTTGGGTCACTGTCTGTGCGGAGTCTGCACATTGTCTGCGTGGGTTTGCTCCGGTTTCCTCCCACAGTCCAAAGATGTGCAGGTTAGGTGGATTGGCCATGATAAATTGCCCTTAGTATCCAAAATTGCCCTTAGTGTTGGGTGGGGTTGCTGCGTTATGGGGATAGGGTAGAGGTGTTGACCTTGGGTAGGGTGCTCTTTCCAAGAGCCAGTGCAGACTCGATGGGCCGAATGGCCTCCTTCTGCACTGTAAATTCTATGATAATCCTGTGGTAATAAGTTTCACACTCTTCTGAATTCCGTGATGAATTTTCTGGTGACTATCTTTTTTTAAAGGTTTTTTTATTGGCAATTAATTATTTACATTAGGGCAAACGGAGCATACTGGGAAAAACAGCAATACAGTAATGGAGAAAGACATAACAATAAACTAACCATAAAACTCAGAGAATCATAGAATTTACAGTGCAGAAGGAGGCCAGAAGGAGCACCCGGAGGAAACCCACGCACACACAGGGAGGATGAGCAGACTCCTAGTTCTGCTTTCACCCACCAGTGGAAACAACCTGCCCGCATCTATCCTATCTATTCCCTTCATAACTTTATATGTTTCTATAAGATCCCCCCTCATCCTTCTAAATTCCAACGAGTACAGTCCCAATCTGCTCAACCTCTCCTCGTAATCCAACCCCTTCAGCTCTGGGATTAACCTCGTGAATCTCCTCTGCACACCCCCCAGTGCCAGTACGTCCTTTCTCAAGTAAGGAGACCAAAACTGAACACAATACTCTAGGTATGGCCTCACTAACACCTTATACAATTGCAGCAGAACCTCCCTAGTCTTAAACTCCATCCCTCTAGCAATGAAGGACAAAATTCCATTTGCCTTCTTAATCACCTGTTGCACCTGTAAACCAACTTTTTGCGACTCATGCACTAGCACACCCAGGTCTCTCTGCACAGCAGCAGGTTTTAATATTTTATCATTTAAATAATAATCTCTTTTGCTGTTATTCCTACCAAAATGGATAACCTCACATTTGTCAACATTGTATTCCATCTGCCAGACCCTAGCCCATTCACTTAGCCTATCCAAATCCCTCTGCAGACTTCCAGTATCCTCTGCACTTTTTGATTTACCACTTATCTTAGTGTCGTCTGCAAACTTGGACACATTGCCCTTGGTCCCCAACTCCAAATCATCTATGTAAATTGTGAACAGTTGTGGGCCCAACACTGATCTCTGAGGGACACCACTAGCTACTGATTGCCAACCAGAGAAACACCCATTAATCCCCACTCTTTGTTTTCTATTAATTAACCAATCCTCTATCCATGCTACTACTTTCCCCTTAATGCCATGCATCTTTATCTTATGCAACAACCTTTTGTGTGGCACCTTGTCAAAGGTTTTCTGGAAATCCAGATATACCGCATCCATTGGCTCCCCGTTATCTACCGCACTGTTAATGTCCTCAAAAAATTCCACTAAATTAGTTAGGCACGACCTGCCCTTTATGAACCCATGCTGCGTCTGCCCAATGGGACAATTTCCATCCAGATGCCTCGCTATTTCTTCCTTGATTATAGATTCCAGCATCTTCCCTACTACCAAAGTTAAGCTCACTGGCCTATAATTACCCGCTTTCTGCCTACCTCCTTTTTTAAACAGTGGTGTCACGTTTGCTAATTTCCAATCTGCCGGGACCACCCCAGAGTCTAGTGAATTTTGGTAAATTATCACTAGTGCATTGGCAATTTCCCTAGCCATCTCTTTTAGCACTCTGGGATGCATTCCATCGGGTCCAGGAGACTTGTCTACCTTTAGCCCCATTAGCTTGCCCATCACTACCTCCTTGGTGATAACAATCCTCTCAAGGTCCTCACCTGTCATAGCCTCATTTCCATCAGTCACTGGCATGTTATTTGTGTCTTCCACTGTGAAGACCGACCCAAAAAACCTGTTCAGTTCCTCAGCCATTTCCTCATCTCCCATTATTAAATCTCCCTTCTCATCCTCTAAAGGACCAATATTTACCTTAGCCACTCTTTTTTGTTTTATAACATTACTATCTTCATCACTCCATTTACCTTAAATTAAAGAGGTGATTTAAAGCATCATAATCATATAAGCATCACATCTGTAACACACTTGATAGGAAAAATAATGGAATCCCTACCGAAGTATAGAGTAGAAGAACACCTAGAAACATATATAATGAATGGGAACATCTCACTTGACTGATCTTATTGAATTATTTGAGGAGATAACATTAAGAGTAGACAATGGTAATAAAGTAGATGTAATTTGTCTGGATTTTCAGAAGGCCTTGAGACAGTGCTACTAATAGACTAATGAACAAGGTCAGAGAATATGGAGTCAGTGCAAGTGGTGGAATGGAATACTAATTGGCATCAAAACAGAAAGCAGACAGCAGGAATGAAGGATAGTTATTCAATTGGCTTTTCTGCTTTTCCCAGCAGCTTCCTTTTGTCCAGCTTCTACTGGGTCCAGATTAAAACTAAAACTCAGAAGTTCTTTCTAACCTAAGGTGGCCCTGTTTGCTAAGCAATAGTCTAGTCTTTCTTTGACCATGTTTACTTTCACATCGTTAACCCTTTAATTGCAGTTTGAAATGAAACCAAAAATGCACAGGCATGCAGGCACCTTTGTTTAACATGAGCTAACTGAAGTTTTAACCCTTTCTTATACAGAAATACAAAATTAAGCTCACTTAAAGCTATACCTTATTTCTTGCACCCACAAATACAAATATAGATTATTTAAAACTACCTGTATCCTGACAAATTAGAAAAAATAAGTAAAATCGAAACAAAGGAAAATGAAAAAGCTTGAGAATGAGAGGAGAAAGAAAAGAAAAAGAAAGAATAAAGGAAAGGGAAATGCCAAAACTTGAACTTCAGTTTCAAATAGAAGAGGAAAAAGAAAAAGGAAAATTAGAAAGGGGAACCTTGAATTCCAGAGATAAAAGAAAGAAAGAAAATTTGATCTTGACAAAGAAAAGCTGAGAAAAACGAACAGGAAACTCAATGAGTCAGATTTAATTCCTGGTATTTATTTGACAAAGAATATTTACCTGGTGTCTAAATTTAATGAGAAGGATTTGAAATGTATTTTGAAAAAATTACTGCAACGTTGCAATGGCTGAAGGAAAGCTATGGAGTCTTATGGCAAAGCGTGTTCATGGGGAAAGTGTTAGAAATGTACTCATAACTTTCAGGTAAGCAGGGGTGGCACAGTGGCGCACTGGTTAGCACTGCTGCCTCTCGGCACTGAGGACCCGGGATCGATCCCAGCACTGGATCACTGTCCATGTGGAGTTTTCACATTCCACCAGTGTCCACGTGGGCCTCACCCCCTGATTCAGTATCAATTATGACGAGACGAGAGTAGAATATAATCGAGGCTTTATTATTGATGTGCAATCAATTACTCTCAAGACGAAGTGATTCATAACTGAAGGCTTTAATCTGCTAGAACTCTTCCCCAGCAGCTTCGATACAGAAAGTGAAGGCTGCTGGGACGGCATCAGTTCTTATACTCCGCCTCTCAGGGCGGAGCTATGTACATCAGCCAATGGTAGACTCCTGGGTCTAAACAATGGTCATCCACCTCTTAGGTACCGCAATACCTGGTACTACCACATTCACCCCCTGTTAAAAAAGAGCCCGGCGGGGGTGGTGGCCAGCGTTAATAGTCGCCCTTCGCATGGTATGACCAGGTATGGAGGTAGCGTGATGTCGAGGGAATTTACAAAGTGTTCATAGTGCAGCAATCAGTCGATCGGGTGGCCTGGTCGTCCTTCTGGAGCGTCTGGGCCTCGGCGGTGATTCTGATGAGGGCCGCGGCGGTTGCGACTCCGGGAGCGTGATGTCGTCCTCCCTGGCAGCTTCGTCACCCCTAGGCGGCGCTGTTGGGGCAAAAGGTGGACAGAGGAAGAAAGCGCCTGTAGGGGGCGTCGGTGTGTGGTCGGGCCTAGGCAGGAGCGGCGGGAGTACTGACCCTCCAGTCAGGTGCTGCGGGGAGGGTGGGGGCAATGGTTCGGGTGTGCGTGGGGCTCCAGCGGGCGCCAGGTCCCGAAGGGAGACTGTGTCTTGCCGGCCATCAGGGAACGCCACATAGGTGTACTGGGGGTTAGCGTGCAGCAGGTGGACCCTCTCGACCAACGGGAGGGGGCCTTTGAAATCCATACTGAGGCGTTCAAAGGGACAGGAAGCCTTTATCAGGTGCGCCCTCTCTGGCCGGTAGAAGTCTGGTTTGCACTCCGCGCAGATTTGGCAGTCCCTGGTGACGGTCCTGACTTCCTCGATGGAGTAGGGCAGGTTGCGGTCCTTGATAAAATGAAAGAAACGAGTGACCCCCGGGTGGCAGAGGTCCTCGTGGAGGGATCGGAGGCGGTCCACTTGTGCGGTGGCACAAGTGCCGCGGGACAGGGCATCAGTAGGCTCGTTCAGCTTCCCCGGACGGTACAAGATCTCGTAATTGTAGGTGGAGAGTTCTATCCTCCACCGCAAGATCTTGTCGTTCTTAATCTTGCCCCGCTGTGCATTATCGAACATGACGGCAACCGACCGTTGGTCAGTGAGGAGAGTGAATCTCCTGCCAGCCAGGTAATGCCTCCAATGTCGCACAGCTTCTACTATGGCCTGGGCCTCCTTTTCGACTGAGGAGTGGCGGATTTCGGAAGCATGGAGAGTGCGGGAGAAGAAAGCCACGGGCCTGCCCGCCTGATTGAGGGTGGCCGCCAGAGCTACGTCGGACGCATCGCTCTCGACCTGGAAGGGGAGGGACTCGTCGATGGCACGCATCGTGGCTTTTGCAATGTCTGCTTTGATGCGGCTGAAGACCTGGCGGGCCTCTATTGACAGGGGGAAGGTCGTGGACTGGATCGGTGATCGGGCTTTGCGTAATTGGGGACCCACTGTGCATAATAGCTGAAGAACCCTAGGCATTGCTTCAAGGCCTTGGGGCAGTGAGGGAGGGGGAACTCCATGAGGGGGCGCATGTGCTCAGGGTCGGGGCCTATGACTCCACTTCGCACTACGTAGCCTAGAATGGCTAGACGGTCGGTGCTAAACACGCATTTATCCTTATTGTATGTCAAATTAAGGATTTTCGCGGTCTGGAGAAATTTGCGGAGGTTGGTGTCGTGGTCCTGCTGGTCATGGCCGCAGATGGTGACGTTATCCAGATACGGGAACGTTGCGCGTAAGTCGTACTGGTCAACCATTCGGTCCATCTCTGGAAGACCGAGACCCCGTTCGTGACACCGAAGGGAACTCTTAAAAAGTGATAGAGCCGCCCATCTGCTTCGAAGGCAGTGTACTTGCGGTCACCATTACGGAAGGATAGCTGGTGGTAGGCAGACTTCAGATCCACCGTGGAGAAAACCTTGTATTGTGTGATCCTGTTCACCAGGTCGGCTATACGGGGGAGAGGGTACGCATCCAGCTGCGTAAACCTGTTGATGGTCTGGCTGTAGTTGATGACCATCCTATGTTTCTCCCCGGTCTTAACCACCATTACTTGAGCCCTCCAGGACCTGTTGCTCGCTTCGATGACCCCTTCCTTCCCCTGATGAAGGTCCGGTCCTGGGCACTGTACCGTCTGCTCCTGGTGGCGACGGGTTTGCAATCCGGGGTGAGGTTCGGAAACAGGGAAGGCGGGTCGACCTTAAGGGTCGCGAGGCCGCAAACCGTAAGGGGGGGTATAGGGCCGCTGAATTTAAAAGTAAGGCTTTGTAGGTGGCACTGGAAATCCAGTCCCAGAAGGGTGGCTGCGCAGCGGTGCGGCAGCACGTATAGGCGGAAATTGTGGAATTCCCTGCCTTGGACGGTGAGGTTCGCGAGGCAGAACTCTTTTATCTGCACCGCGTGTGACCCGGAGGCCAGGGAGATCCTTTGTTGGGTGGGGAAGGTGACCAGAGAACAGCGCCTTACCGTGTCGGGGTGGATGAAACTCTCCGTGCTCCCGGAGTCGATGAGGCATGACGTCACGTGGCTGTTGATGCCGGTCGTCGTGGTGGCCTTTGCTAACGTTCGGGGCCGACTCTGGTCCAGGGTGACGGAGGCCAGCTGCAGCAAGGAGTGAAGATCGGGCAGCGCATCATCAGCCGTGTTGGGGGCTTGAGGCCCCATTCAAGATGGCGCCGTCCATGGATCGCACATGGAGTCCGGGGACTCCGAGGAAGGTGGCGGGGAGAAACAAAATGGCGGCGGGGAGGGACAAAATGGTGGCGGGGAGGGACAAAATGCACTCTGCTCCCACGAGGCGGAGGCCAGCTGCAAAAAAGGGTTTTGGTCGGGCAGCGCGTAGCCAGCTGCGCTGGGGGCTTGAGGCCCCATCCAAGATGGCGCCGGCCATGGATCGCACGTGGAGTCCGGGGACTCGGAAGATGGCGGCGGGGAGAAGCAAACTGGCGGCGCACGCTGCTCCAGCGTGGCGGAGGCCAGCTGCAATACAGGGTTTTGGTCGGGCGGCGCGTAGCCAGCCGCGCTGGGGGCTTGGGGCCCCATCCAAGATGGCGCCGGCCATGGATCGCACGTGGAGTCCGGGGACTCGGAAGATGGCGGCGGGGAGGAGCAACCTGGCGGCGCACGCTGCTCCAGCGTGGCGGAGGCCAGCTGCAACAAAGGGTTTTGGTCGGGCAGCACGTAGCCAGCTGTGCTGGGGGCTTGGGGCCCCATCCAAGATGGAGCCGGCCATGGATCGCACGTGGAATCCGGGGACTTGGACGATGGCGGCGGGGAGGAGCAAACTGGCGGCGCGCGCTGCTCCAGCGTGGCGGAGGCCAGCTGCAACAAAGGGTTTTGGTCGGGCGGCGCGTAGCCAGCCGCGCTGGGGGCTTGAGGCCCCATCCAAGTTGGCGCCGGCCAGGGATCGCCCATGGAGTTCGGGGACGGAGACCCCGACGATTGGACCGGCGAGAATGGCTGTGCGTACTCCTCCGGCATGGTCGCCGGAGGGGGAAAGAATGGCTGCGACGCTGTCTGGCTGGGCAAAGGCTGCGGTGCGCGTTGGGCCGGCGGGGCTGGGAAAACGGAGTGCGGCGGTGGGCCTGGTACGGTCGGGACGTGGAAGAACGGCTGTGGATGCGCAGCGGGTGGCTGGAGGAATAGCTGAGGGTAGTCGTTGGATACCGCGTTCACCGCGTGGGTGAGGCAGACTGCGGCATAGTGGCCTTTCTTGCCGCACCCTTTGCAGGTGACGGTGTGGGCCGGGCAGCGCGCGCGCGGGTGTTTCGCCTGGCCGCAGAAGAAGCAGCGTTGGCCGGCGGCGGTAGCGGGCCGTCTTGCTGCGCAGGCCTGCGGTGTTAGCGGGTAAGTCTGGGGGTTAGGCGGATAAGTCTGGGGGGCAGCCGCGGCGGGATGCCACGCAGCCCAGGGGGGCGCGGTGCGCGCAGGGACGTACGCAAGGGCGTTTTTGTACGCCACGTCCATGGACCCTGCCAGGGCCCGGGCCTCGGTGAGGCCAAGCGTCTCCATTTCGAGCAGCCTTCGGCGAATGTCGGGGGAGATCATACCTGCCACAAAAGCGTCTCGAATTAAAAGTTCGGAGTGCTCGTTCGCCGTCACCGCTGGGCAGCCGCAGTTTTGGCCCAGCACGATTAGTGCCCTGTAGAAATCTTCTAGCGTCTCATCTGGGCTCTGCCGTCTCGTTGCCAGCAGGTGACGGGCGTAGACCTGATTAAGTGGACGAACGTAGTGTCCTTCCAGCAGTTCCATGGCTTTATCATAGTTCGCCGCCCCTTCGATCAGGGGGTAGATCGCCGGGCTGACCCGCGAGCGTAGGAGGTGTATTTTCTGCCTTTCCGTGGGGGTGTCGGCAGCCGTCTCGAGGTAGCTCTGGAAGCATGCCAGCCAATGCTTAAAAATCGCGGCAGAGTTTTCAGCGTGAGGGCTGAGCTGAGGCACGTCGGCTTGATGCAGAGATCCATCCTTCAGAAATACTTATCTGATTAAATTGATACGCAATCAATACTCTTGAGTCCACGTGGAGTCATATCGATCAGCGTTAATCAGATAGAACTGTACCCAGCAGCGAAGTCACAGAAGTGAAGGCTGCTGGTACGGCATTGGTTCTTATTCCCCGCCTCTCAGGGCGGGGCTATGTACATTGCCCAATGGTTATTCCTCTCTCTGGTACCGCAATACCTGGTATTACCACAATCCCCGGGTGGGAGCAAGGAGAGGACGGATTGTCCTGGAGCCGGGGCTGCGGTGTGTGCGCCGGGGGAGGGGAGGGTGGTGCCGGGGCAGAGGGGGGGGTGGGGGGGACCCAGCTGGTGCCAGATCCCCGAGGGAGACTGTGTTTTGGCCGTCGTCGGGATACGCTATGTAGGCTTACTGCGGGTTTGCGTGGAATAGCTGTACTCTCTCAACCTACGGGTCCGCCTTGTGGAGCCACACGTGCTTGCGGAGGAGAACGGGTCCTGGAGCTGCCAGCCACGTTGGGAGCGAAATCCCGGAGGTGGACTTCCTGGGGAAGGCAAAGAGACGTTCATGGGGGGTTTCGTTGGTCGCGGTGCACAGGATCGACCGGATGGAGTGAAGTGCGTCAGGGAGGACCTCCTGCCAGCGGAAGGCCGGGACATTTCTGGACCGTAGGGCCAGCTGGACGGCCCTCCAGACCGTCCCATTCTCCCACTCCACCTGCCCGTTTCCCCTGGGATTGTAGCTGGTCGTCCTGCTCGAGGCAATGCCCCTGTCGAGCAGGAACTGGCGCAGCTCATCGCTCATAAATGTGGATCCCCAGTCGCTGTGGACGTAGGCGGGGAAACCGAACAGAGCGAAGATGGTGTTGAGGGCTTTGATGACGGTGGCAGACGTCATATCTGGGCATGGGGCGGCGAAGGGGAATCGGGAATACTCGTCGACCACATTAAGAAAGTACGTGTTGCGGTCGGTGGAGGGGAGGGGCCCTTTGAAGTCCACGCTGAGGCGTTCAAAGGGGCGGGAGGCCTTCACCAGGCGCGCACGGTCTGGCCGGTAGAAGTGCGGTTTACACTCCGCGCAGACCTGGCAGTCTCTGGTGACAGCCCTGACTTCCTCGATGGAGTAGGGCAGATTGCGGGCCTTAATGAAGTGGTAAAAGCGGGTGACACCTGGGTGACAGAGATCGTCGTGCAGGGTCCAGAGTCGGTCCACTTGTGCGTTGGCACATGTATGTCGGGACCGGGTATCGGGGGGGCTCGTTGAGCTTACCGGGGCGATACAAAATCTCATAATTGTAGGTGGATAGCTTGATCCTCCACCTCAAGATTTTATCATTTTTGATCTTACCCCACTGTGTGTTGTTAAACATGAAGGCAACCGACCGGTGGTCAATGAGGAGAGTGAATCTCCTGCCGGCCAGGAAATGCCTCCAATGTCACAGCTTCAACGGTCGCTTGGGCCTCTTTTTCGACGGAGGAGTGCCAAATATCGGAGGCATGCAGGGTGCGGGAAAAGAATGCCACAGGCCTGCCTGGTTGAGGGTGGCGGCCAGAGCGACGTCTGATGCATCGCTCTCGACTTGGAATATGGAGCGTCTTGTCGACCGCGTGCATCGCGGCCTTGGCGATGTCGGCCTTGATACGGTTGAAGGCCTGCTGAGCCTCGGCCGTCAGTGGGAAAGCGGTGGATTGAATGAGTGGGCGGGCCTTGTCCGCATAGTTTGGGACCCACTGGGCATAGTACGAAAAGAACCCCAGGCATCGTTTGAGGGCCTTGGGGCAGTGGGGAGGGGGAGTTCCATGAGGGGGCGCATGCGATCGGGGTCGGGCCCTAGAACTCCGTTCTGAACCACATAGCCGAGGATGGCTAATCGGTTCATGCTGAACACTCACTTCTCCTTGTTGTAAGTTAGGTTGAGGAGTATGGCGGTGTGGAGAAATTTGGTAAGGTTAGCGTCGTGGTCCTGCTGGTCGTGGCTGCAGATGGTGACTTTGTCCAGGTACGGGAAAGTGGCCGGTACCGTTCAACCATTCAGTCCATCTACCATTGGGAGATCGTTGGTGACGCCGAAGGGAACACTAAGGAAATGGTAAAGGCGGCCGTCTGCTTCAAACGCAGTGTATGAGCGGTCCGCCTTATGGATGGGGAGTTGGTGGTAGGCAGATTTCAGTCCACTGTTGAGAAGACCCGGCACTGTGCAATCTGATTGACCATATCAGATATGCGTGGGAGGGGGTACGTGTCCTGGGGCAGGCAAGATGGCGGCGCCCTCGGGCCGCGCGTGTCCTGGGGCAGGCAAGATGGCGGTGCCCATTAGTTCTGAGGCAAGCAAGATGGCGGCGCCCACGGGCCGCACGTCGTCTGAGGAGAGGAAGATGGCGGCGCCCACTGGCTGCACGTGGGGGGTGCCGGGACAATAGCGGCGATGGAGCGGGCCTGGCACACTGCAGTGAAATGTCTCTTCTTGCCACAGGCCTTGCAGAGCGCACTCCGCGCCGGGCAGCGCTGCCGGGGGTGTTTTGTCTGTCCGCAGAAGTAGCACTTGGGTCCCCCGGCGTTGGTTGGCTGCCGCGCGGTGCAGGCGTGGGGTTGGCTGAGGACGGTCACTGATGGGGTCCACGATGGGGTGGCTGCTGGCGGGGTTCACGATGCACAGGGGGGTGGGCCGTGCGGTCGGGGGCATAAGCCTGTACGTTGCGTGAGGCGATCGTGAGCGAGAGCGCTAGTTTCTTGGTCGGCGAGAGGTCAAGCGTGGCCCCTTCTAAGAGGCGCTGGCGGATGTAGTAAGACCCTATTCCCGTAACGAACGCGTCTCTCATTAGCAAGTTCGAATGTTCAGTGGCTGAAACGGCCTGGCAGTTGCAATCCCTCACGAGGGCGAGCAGGGCACGCCAGAAATCTTCCACAGACTCACCGGGAAGTTGGTGCCGCGTGGCTAGGAGGTGCCTGGCGTAGATCTTGTTGGTCTGCTGAGCGTACTTCTCCTTCAGTAGCGCCATGGCCTCTGCGTAGGTAGGCGCGCCCTGGACGAGGGGAAAAACGTTGGACCTCAGCCGCATGGACAGAATCTGGAGCGTCTGTGATTCTGAGACTGGGTCTGGCGCAGACCCGATGTAAGCTTCAAAGCAAGCTAGCCAATGTTCGAAGTCCTTATTGGCGTTGTCTGCTTGAGGATGCAGCTGCAGGCGATCCGGCTTGATGCGGAGGTCCATCTCTAAAAAATCTCTGTGGGATTAAATTGATGCACTATCAATTACGACGAGACGAGAGTAGAGAGTAATCGAGGCTTTATTACACAGAGATGTGTGACCTCCTACAGCAACTGACAAAATGGCTGCTGTTCAGAGACCATTTATACTCCGCCTACTGGGCGGAGCCAGCAGGCAGGAATCTACCCCCTGTAGCACAGGGACCTTACCGTAATACCCATATATACAATATAATACAACAGTGGTGACTACCACACCCCCACAACCCAAAGATGTGCAGGAGAGGCGGATTGGCTTTGCCAAATTGCCCCTTAAAAAAAAACTTTGATGTAAGCAGTCTCATGATTATGATTCAATGTAAAATGCTATTCTCAATGCATATGAGCTGGTGCTAGAAATTTAAGGAAGAGCCATAAGCAGACTTTCATGAATTTTTCTGGAGAAAAGGAAATAATATTTGATAGGTGGTATAGGGCTATGAAGATTGAGCCAGATTTTGAGCCAAACCTTAGAGAGATGATGCTCGTGGAAGAATTTAACAATTATGCCGCTTAAGGAATAAGGTGCCACCTATATCATAAAGATAAGGGCCGTGAAATTATCGTTGATGGCGATAAGTTGTCTCACAGACATGTGACTAGCAGCAGACCGTTGTTTGCAAATCCATAGAGAAACTGGAGACCAATAATAATAATCTTTATTGTCACAAGTCGGCTTACATTAACACTGCAATGAAGTTACTGTGAAAAGCCCCTAGTTGCCATATTCCGGCACCTGTTTGGGTACACAGAGGGAGAATTCAGAATGTCCAATTTACCCAACAGCACATCTTTCAGGACTTGTGGGAGGAAGCCGGAGCACCAGGAGGAAACCCACGCAGACACGGAAAGAATGTGCAGACTCCACGCAGACAGTGAGCCAAGCTGGGATTCGAACCTGGAACCCTGGAGCTGTGAATCGGACTTAAACATCCCCTCACCCTCAACAATAGTTTGACAGGCAGTAACAGATCGAGAAACTGTGGGGCCACCAGGAATTGCGGCAAGGGACAGGAGCGGCGAGCAACGGGGTTGGTGCACCCATGAGGCGAGGGGTCCCGGCCTTCCCCAAGAGAGGGACACCGGCGATCCGTAAAATAAGCCCCCATCCCCCTCCAGATGACGGATGGAGGTTGTTCCTAACCAAGGAACTAAACGCAATGAAAGATGACATTAAGGCCGAGATAAAGACGACAGTCAAGGTGGCGGAGCCGCTAGTCACCATGCAGACACCGCTCGACGGTATGGGGTGGGAACTGGAAGCCAAGGGGAGCATGGTACGAGAACTGGAAAAGGTGTCGACAGAACAGGACGACCGAATCGTCGCCCTGGAGGCCAAGATCAATAGGTTGGTGGCGACCCAGGGAGCCTGAAAGGGAAGGTCGAGGACCAGGGGAATCGATCGAGGAGGCAGAATATTATGATAATGGGCCTGCCAGAGCGGATCGAGGTCAGGGACCAAATGACTATGTGGCCCAAATGCTGGGCAACCTGATTGGGAGAGACAACGTCCCCAAACCGGCAGAGATCAACAGGGCTCACAGGTCTCTCCGACCAAAGCCCAGGGCTGGGGAGCATTTGAGGGCGATAATAGCCAAGCTGCACAAATATCAGGCCTGTGAAAGGATCCTTTGCTGGGCCTGAAGGATGAAGGCGTGCAACTGGCAGGGACATCAAATAAGAGTGTACCAGGACATTGGGGCAGACCTGACAAAACGCAGAGCCAAATTTAAACATGCAAAGGCGGCCCTGTACAAGAGCAAGGCCAGATTCAGGATGTTATTCCCAGCTAGGCTCTGGGCGACTTACCAGAGCAAAGAACATTATTTTACTGCCCCGGCAGAGGCGGATGAGTTCGTCCATAACAATGGTCTCGACAGTCAGCAAGAGAGGCAACGGTGAGGAAGACATGGAGAAAACAAAAGGAAGAAATGGCCAATTTTGCATGGGACTGTATCGCCCCGCTTCACTATGAACGGGAATCATCTCATAGGAAGGAGGGGGCAAGGGCAGCAGACCGCAGGAGAAGGTGAGGAAGAGACAGGACACTAGCAGAGCGGGCATAGGAGGGGGTCAGATCGTCCCTGGGAAGGGGGCTACCGCACTAGCGGGAAAGCTAGCGCCAGGATGTATGAGAGAGGGAGGCCTCGGTGCATCTCCCACTGGGGAGAGAGCTTCTGGTGGGATTGGGGGGTGGTGGGACACAGCGATTGGGGGGGGAGGAGGCAGGGGGGTAGACAGAGAGGGGGCGGGGGGGGGGGGCGAGTGGGCAGAAGTGGGAACCAAAACCACGGGGGCATGGGAACAAAACATCAGACTGGCATCAGCAGGTTGATAACAGAAATGTGGAACAAGATGGCACTGCAAGCAACCACTTTGGAGGGTACCTGAACAAAGGGAAACCCTGGAATGCAGGGGCTCACCCATGTGGTAAACCACTGTTGCACCTCTATTAGGTGATGTATGGTAGGACCTGTACTACAGGTTCGTTAGTAGTCCCTGACTGTTGGCTCCGCCCAGTAGGCAGAGTATAAATGTGTGTGTCCTCCATGCTGCAGCCATTTCGCCAGCTGCTGTGGGAGGCCATACATCCTAGAGCAATAAAGCCTCAGTTGTACCGAACTCAATTCTTTGTGCAATTGATCGTGCCTCAATTTATTGCTCTAAAATTTTCAAAAGATGGACCTCCGTATCAATCCGTATCGCCTGCAGCTGGATCCGCATTCAAGCCGAAAAGGACTTTCAACACTGGCTAGCATACTTTGAGGCGTACATCAACTCGGCATCCACCCCTGTCTCGGAGGCTCAAAAGATACAGATCCTGTACTCAAGGTTGAGCTCCAGCGTCTTTCCGCTGATCCAGGACGTGCCGAACTACGCCGAAGCCATGACGCTTCTCAAGGAGAATTACGCTCAGAAGATAAACACGCTCTTCGCCAGGCATGTACTCGCCACTCGCTCTCAATTCTCTGATGAGTCCATAGAAGACTTCTGGCGGGCCCTAATCCCATTCGTCCGGGACTTTGACTGTCAGGCCGTTACGGCCACTGAACATTCAAACCTCCTTATGCGGGACGTGTTTGTTACGGGGATTGGGTCGGACCTCATACGCCAGCGACTGTTAGAAAGGGCCACGCTCGAACTATCGGAGACAAAGAAACTAGCGCTCTCCATGATGGTCGCCTCGCACAACGTTCAGGCCTACACCCGCAGCCGCGCGGCCCACCCCTCCTACGCACCTACCCGGATATGGTAAGGCGCTGCTCCCTCGCGGTACACCCCGCCAATCAAAGAATCTCCCTGGCCTCCGGATCCCATTCCGTGGTGATCCGGGGGTACTGATCACACTCACGGTCCAGGGCGTAGAATTCAGCGGCTTCCGCCTCTACGTCCTCCCTAACCTCTGCGCTGCCCTACTACTCGGCCTGGACTTCCAGTGTAACCTCCAGAGCATAACCCTGAAATTCGGAGGGCCCCTACCACCCCTCACTGTGTGCGGCATCGCGACCCTAAAGGTTGATCCGCCTTCCCTCTTCGCAAATCTAACCTCGGATTGCAAACCCGTCGTCACCAGGAGCAGACGGTACAGCACCCAGGACAGGACCTTCATCAGGTTCGAGGTCCAGTGGCTGCTTCGGGAAGGCATCATCAAGGCCAGCAACAGCCCCTGGAGAGCCCAAGTGGTAGTAGTTAAAACAGCCAGACCATCAATCGGTATACGCAGCTCGACGCGTACCCCCTCCCACGCATATCTGATATGGTCAATCCGATTGCACAGTACTGGGTCTTCTCAACTGTAGACCTCAAATCCGCCTACCACCAGCTCCCCATTCGTAAATCGGACCGTCCATACACTGCCTTCGAGGCAGACGGCCGCCTCTATCACTTCCTCAGGGTTCCCTTCGGCGTCACCAACGGGGTCTCGGTCTTCCAAAGGGAGATGGACCGAATGGTCGACCAAACGGTACGGTTTGCGGGCCACATTTCTGTACCTAGACAACGTCACCATCTGCAGCCATGATCAGCAGGACCACGATGCTAACCGTGCCAAATTTCTCCACACCGCCACTCTCCTAAACCTCACCTACAACTAGGAGAAGTGCGTGTTTAGCATGACCCGCTTAGCCATCCTCGGCTATGTGGTCCATGTGGTAATACCAGGTATTGCAGTACCTGAGAGGTGGATGCCCATTGGCTAGACCTAGGAGTCTACCATTGGCTAACGCACATAGTTCTGTCCTGAGAGGCGGGGTATAAGAACCGATGCCGTCCCAGCAGCCTTCACTTTCTGTATCGAAGCTGCTGGGTACAGTTCTAGCTGATTAAAGCCGATTAGTTATGACTCTCCTTGTCTCACGAGTAATTGATTGCGCATCAATTTAATCAGCTATTACTTCTGAAAGGATGGACCGCCACATCAAGCCGGAGTGCCTTCAGCTCAGTCCCCACGCAGACAACTCCGCTGGTATCTTTAGGCACTGGCTGGCGTGTTTTGAGAGCTTCATTGACACAGCCGCCGACACCCCCATGGAAAGGCAGAAGATGCACCTTCTACGCTCCCGAGTCAGCCCTGTAATCTACCCTCTGATCGAGGAGGCGGAGAACTATGCTGCAGCTATCACGCTGCTGGAAGGACATTACATCCGTCCTCTGAACCAGGTCTACGCCCGTCACCTGTTGGCAACTGGAAGGCAGAGCGCTGACGAAACACTGGAGGACTTCTATCGGGCTCTACTAGTGCTGGGACGGAACTGCGGCTGCCCACCAGTCACGGGGAATGAGCACACGGAACTTTTAATTCGGGACGTTTTCGTGGCAGGTATGTCTTCTCCCGACATCTGCAGAAGGCTCCTTGAAATGGACACGCTGGGCCTCTCTGAGGCACGGGCCCTGGCAGGGTCTATGGACGTTGCGTACAAAAACGCACTGGCTTTTGCTCCCGGGCGCACGGCACCCCCCTGGGCGGCGTGGCACCCCGCTGCGGCAGCCCCCCAGACTTTCCCGCTAACCTTGCAGGCCTGCGCCGCTAGGCAGCCCGTTTTCACCGCCGGCCAACACTGCTTCTTCTGTGGCCAAGCGAATCATCCGCGCGTGTACTGCCCGGCCCGCACCATCACCTGCAAAGGGTGCGGCAAGAAAGGCCACTATGTCGTGGTCTGCCAGGCCCGCACCGTGGCAGCGGTCGCCAGCGACTATCATCAGCCTTTGTTCCAGGTCCCGGCCGTCCAAGGCCCACCGCCGCCCTCCTACCCACAGGCAACATGCGACCCACGGGCGCGGCCATTTTGCCCCCCGACCACCACGCTGGGTGGATGGGCGCCGCCATTTTGTCCCTCGACGACGCCATCTTCTGCATCCCCGGACTCCATGCGCGATCCGTGGCTGACGCCATCTTGGATGGGACCTCAAGCCCCCAGCGCTGCCGACTCCACGCTGCCTGACCGGAACTCCCCCTTGCTGCAGCTGGCCTCCGTGACCCTGGACCAGAGTCGGCCCCGGACGCTAGCGAAAGCCACCACAACGATCGCTATCAACGCCCACGTGACGTCGTGCCTGATCGACTCTGGGAGCACGGAAAGTTTCGTCCACCCCGACACGGTACGGCGCTGTTCCCTTGTCACCCATCCCGTAAACCAACGGATCTCCCTGGCCTCCGGGTCACACGCAGTGGAGATAAAGGGGTTCTGCCTAGCGAACCTCACTATCCAAGGCAGGGAATTCCGCAATTTCCGCCTGTACGTTCTGCCGCACCTCTGCGCAGCCACCCTCCTTGGGCTGGATTTCCAGTGCCATCTGAAAAGCCTGATTTTTAAATTCGGCGGCCCTATTCCCCCCCTTACTGTCTGCGGCCTCGCGACCCTTAAGGTCGAACCGCGTTCCCTGTTTGCGAACCTCACCCCGGATTGCAAACCCGTCACCACCAGGAGCAGACGGTACAGTGCCCAGGACCGGACCTTCATCAGGTCCGAGGTCCAAAGGCTGCTGAAGGAAGGGGTCATCGAAGCAAGCAACAGCCCCTGGAGGGCTCAAGTAGTGGCCGGGCGTGCTGCGGCGTTCCGGAGGCGTGGGAGGCCACGGCGTGGGGCGGTAAGAGCCGGCCGGTTGGGGCCTGAAGGGGAGGGGTCTGTGGGGCTGCCGCAGCGGGGTGCTATGCGGGCCAGGGGGCCGCCGCGCAGTCGGGCGCGTAGGACTGCGCGTTTAGGTAGATGACATACATGGGCCCTGCCAGGGCCCATGCCTCTCTGAGTCCAAGGGTGTCCTTCGCTAGGAGTCTTCGGCGGGTATCCGAGGAGCTCATACCTGCCACAAAAGCACCTCTTATTAAAAGTTCCGTGTGCTCACTCCCCGAAACTGGCGGGCAGCCACAGTTTTGGCCCAGCACCCGTAGCGCCCGATAGAAGTCTTCCAGCGATTCCCCGGGGCTTTGCCGTCTTGTAGCAAGCAGGTGGCGAGTGTAGACCTGATTTACAGGGCGGATATAATGTCTTTTCAGTAGTAGGATGGCGGCATCGTAATTTTCCGTGTCCTCGATAAGGGGGTAGGTCCCAGGGCTGACCCTTGAGTGCAGGAGATGCATTTTCTGCCCTTCTGTGGGCTCACCTCCGGACGTCTCCAGATACCCTTTAAAACCCGCCAGCCAGTGTTTAAATATAGCAGCCGAGTTCTCCGCGCGGGGGGTTGAGTTGAAGGCACTCCGGCTTGGTCCGGAGATCCATCCTTCCAGCTTAAATCTAGTGCATTAAATTGATGCGCAATCAATTACTCGTGAGACGAAGGTAATCAGTAAGAACAAAGAACAAAGAACAAAGAAATGTACAGCACAGGAACAGGCCCTTCGGCCCTCCAAGCCCGTGCCGACCATACTGCCCGACTAAACTACAATCTTCTACACTTCCTGGGTCCGTATCCTTCTATTCCCATCCTAGTCATATATTTGTCAAGATGCCCCTTAAATGTCCCTATCGTCCCTGCCTCCACTACCTCCTCCGGTAGTGAGTTCCAGGCACCCACTACCCTCTGCGTAAAAAACTTGCCTCGTACATCAACTCTAAACTTTGCCCCTCTCACCTTAAACCTATGCCCCCTAGTAATTGACCCCTCTACCCTGGGGAAAAGCCTCTGACTATCCACTCTGTCTATGCCCCTCATAATTTTGTATACCTCTATCAGGTCGCCCCTCAACCTCCTTCGTTCCAGTGAGAAAAAACCGAGTTTATTCAATCGCTCCTCATAGCTTATGCCCTCCATACCAGGCAACATTCTGGTAAATCTCTTCTGCACCCTCTCTAAAGCCTCCACATCCTTCTGGTAGTGTGGCGACCAGAATTGAACACTATACTCCAAGTGTGGCCTAACTAAGGTTCTATACAGCTGCAACATGACTTGCCAATTCTTATACTCAATGCCCCGGCCAATGAAGGCAAGCATGCCGTATGCCTTCTTGACTACCTTCTCCACCTGTGTAGACCCTTTCAGTGATCTGTGGACCTGTACTCCTAGATCTCTTTGACTTTCAATACTCTTGAGGGTTCTACCATTCACTGTATATTCCCTACCTGCATTAGCCCTTCCAAAATGCATTACCTCACATTTGTCCAGGTTAAACTCCATCTGCCATCTCTCCGCCCAAGTCTCCAGACAATCTAAATCCTGCTGTATCCTCAGACAGTCCTCATCGCTATCCGCAATTCCACCAACCTTTGTGTCGTCTGCAAACTTACTAATCAGACCAGTTACATTTTCCTCCAAATCATTTATATATACTACAAAGAGCAAAGGTCCCAGCACTGATCCCTGTGGAACACCACTGGTCACAGCCCTCCAATTAGAAAAGCATCCCTCCATTGCTACCCTCTGCCTTCTATGGCCTAGCCAGTTCTGTATCCACCTTGCCAGTTCACCCCTGATCCCGTGTGACTTCACCTTTTGTACTAGTCTACCATGAGGGACCTTGTCAAAGGCCTTACTGAAGTCCATATAGACAACATCTACTGCCCTACCTGCATCAATCATCTTAGTGACCTCCTCGAAAAACTCTATCAAGTTAGTGAGACACGACCTCCCCTTCACAAAACCGTGCTGCCTCTCACTAATACGTCCATTTGCTTCCAAATGGGAGTAGATCCTGTCTCGAAGAATTCTCTCCAGTAATTTCCCTACCACTGAAGTAAGGCTCACCGGCCTGTAGTTCCCGGGATTATCCCTGCCGCCCTTCTTAAACAGAGGAACAACATTGGCTATTCTCCAGTCCTCCGGGACATCCCCTGAAGACAGCGAGGATCCAAAGATTTCTGTCAAGGCCTCAGCAATTTCCTCTCCAGCCTCCTTCAGTATTCTGGGGTAGATCCCATCCGGCCCTGGGGACTTATCTACCTTAATATTTTTTAAGACACCCAACACCTCATCTTTTTGGATCACAATGTGACCCAGGCTATCTACACCCCCTTCTCCAGACTCAACATCTACCAATTCCTTCTCTTTGGTGAATACTGATGCAAAGTATTCATTTAGTACCTCGCCCATTTCCTCTGGCTCCACACATAGATTCCCTTGCCTATCCTTCAGTGGGCCAACCCTTTCCCTGGCTACCCTCTTGCTTTTTATGTAAGTGTAAAAAGCCTTGGGATTTTCCTTAACCCTATTTGCCAATGACTTTTCATGACCCCTTCTAGCCCTCCTGACTCCTTGCTTAAGTTCCTTCCTACTTTCCTTATATGCCACACAGGCTTCGTCTGTTCCCAGCCTTTTAGCCCTGACAAATGCCTCCTTTTTCTTTTTGACGAGGCCTACAATATCACTCGTCATCCAAGGTTCCCGAAAATTGCCGTATTTATCTTTCTTCCTCACAGGAACATGCCTGTCCTGTATTCCTTTCAACTGACACTTGAAAGCCTCCCACATGTCAGATGTTGATTTGCCCTCAAACATCCGCCCCCAATCTATGTTCTTCAGTTCCCGCCTAATATTGTTATAATTAGCCTTCCCCCAATTTAGCACATTCATCCTCGGACCACTCTTATCCTTGTCCACCAGTACTTTAAAACTTACTGAATTGTGGTCACTGTTACCGAAATGCTCCCCTACTGAAACATCTACCACCTGGCCGGGCTCATTCCCCAATACCAGGTCCAGTACCGCCCCTTCCCTAGTTGGACTGTTTACATATTGTTTTAAGAAGCCCTCCTGGATGCTCCTTACAAACTCTGCCCCGTCTAAGCCCCTGGCACTAAGTGAGTCCCAGTCAATATTGGGGAAGTTGAAGTCTCCCATCACCACAACCCTGTTGTTTTTACTCTTTTCCAAAATCTGTCTACCTATCTGCTCCTCTATCTCCCGCTGGCTGTTGGGAGGCCTGTAGTATACCCCCAACATTGTGACTGCACCCTTCTTATTCCTGATCTCTACCCATATAGCCTCACTGCCCTCTGAGGTGTCCTCTCGCTGTATAGCTGTGATACTCTCCTGAACAAGTAGCGCAACTCCGCCTCCCCTTTTACATCCCCCTCTATCCCGCCTGAAACATCTAAATCCTGGAACGTTTAGCTGCCAATCCTGCCCTTCCCTCAACCAGGTCTCTGTAATGGCAACAACATCATAGTTCCAAGTAGTAATCCAAGCTCTAAGTTCATCTGCCTTACCCGTAATGCTCCTTGCATTAAAACATATGCACTTCAGGCCACCAGACCCGCTGTGTTCAGCAACTTCTCCCCGTCTGCTCTGCCTCAGAGCCACACTGTCCCTATTCCCTCGTTCTCCCTCAATGCTCTCACCTTCTGACCTATTGCTCCCGTGCCCACCCCCCTGCCATACTAGTTTAAACCCTCCCGTGTGACACTAGCAAATCTCGCGGCCAGGATATTTATGCCTCTCCGGTTTAGATGCAACCCGTCCATCTTATACAGGTCACACCTGCCCCGGAAGAGCTCCCAGTGGTCCAGATAACAGAAACCCTCCCTCCTACACCAGCTGTTTAGCCACGTGTTTGTCTGCTCTATCTTCCTATTTCTAGCCTCACTGGCACGTGGCACAGGGAGTAATCCCGAGATTACAACCCTCGAGGTCCTGTCTTTTAACTTTCTGCCTAGCTCCCTGAACTCCTGCTGCAGGACCTCATGCCCCTTCCTGCCTATGTCGTTAGTACCAATATGTACAACGACCTCTGCCTGTTTGCCCTCCCCCTTCAGGATTCCCTCTACCCGTTCGGAGACATCCTGGACCCTGGCACCAGGGAGGCAACATACCATCCTGGAGTCTCTTTCACGTCCACAGAAGCGCCTATCTGTGCCCCTGACTATAGAGTCCCCTATAACTATTACTCTTCTGCGCTTTGACCCTCCCTTCTGAACATCAGAGCCAGCCGTGGTGCCACTGCTCTGGCTGCTGCTGTTTTCCCCTGATAGGCTATCCCCCCCGACAGTATCCAAAGGGGTATATCTGTTCGAGAGGGGGACAACCACAGGGGATTCCTGCACTGACTGCCTGCCCTTTCTGGTGGTCACCCATTTCTCTGCCTGCACCTTGGGTGTGACCACACTTACAGTAACTGAGGCTTTAATGCACTAGAGCTTTACCCCAGCAGCTTTGGTACAGAAAGTGAAGGCTGCTGGGACGGCACCATCTCTTATACCCTGCCTTCAGGGCGGAGCTATGTCATACAGCCAATGGTAGACTCCAGGGTCTTAACCAATGGCGTCGGCCTCTCAGGTACCGCAATACCTGGTACTACCACACCGTGCTCCCGGAGTCAAAAAGGCAGGAAGTCTTGTGCCCAGCGATTTGCACCGTTGTCGTTGCGGTTGCGAGGTTGTGAGGCCGGGACTGGTCGAGAGTGATCAAGGCGAGCTGTGGCTGATGCTGGTAGGCCTCGGGCTGGTCAGCGGTGGCGGCAGGCGATGAGCGGCCCGATGAACCTCCCAACGAGCAGGGGTCCTGAGGCGCCGTCCAAAATGGCGCCAAAGATGGCAGCGCCCACATGGCAGGCGGCATTAAAGATGGCGGTTCCCACGGGCCGCATGTGGTCAGCAGAAAAGAAGATGGCGGTGCCCATGGGTCGCACATGGGGGGTGTAGGAACACTGGGCCTAGAAACAGCAGCGATCGACCGGGTCTGGCACACAGCAGCAAAATGTCCCGTCTTTCCTCAGCCCTTGCATGTTGTGCTCCGCGCCGGGCAGCGCTGCCGGGGGTGTTTGGTCTGCCCGCAGCAGTAGCATTTGGGCCCCCCGGGGTTGGCTGGCTGCCGTGCGGCGCAGGCTTGCGGTGGGCTGGGGTCGGTAGCTGGTGGGGCCCACGATGTCCACGAGGGTGCCGTGCGGTCGGGGGCGTACAACTGGACGTTACGGGAGGCCACTGTTAGCGAGTTTGCGAGCTGCCTGGTCCCCGCAAGGTCAAGCTTACCCCCTTCCAATAAGCGCTGGCGGATGTGCGCCGACCCCATACCCGTAACAAAAGCGTCTCTGATTAAAAGTTCTGTATGCTCAACTGCCGAAACTGCCTGGCGGTCACTATTCCTCACCAGGATGTGCAGGGCACGCCAGAAATTGTCTAGCGACTCACCGGGGAGTTGCTGTCTCATGGACAGGAGGTGCCTGGCATAGAGTTTGTTAACCGGCCGAACGTAATGTCCTTTCAGGAGCACCATTGCTTCAGAGTAGGTGGGCACATCCCGGATGAGAGGAAAAATGTCAGGGCTCACCCGTGAATAAAGGACCTGGAGCTTCTGTGCGTCCGAGGGTTGTTCAGCTGATGTTCGGAGGTAGCTTTCGAAGCAGGCTAGCCAGTGGTCAAAGGCAGACGTGGCGTTGACTGCTTGAGGGTGCAGCTGTAAGCGATCAGGCTTGATGCAAAGTTCCATCGTTTTAAAATCTTTGCTCAATAAATTGATGCACTATCAATTACTACAAAGATGAGAGTAGTGAATAATTGAGGCTTTATTGAGCAAAGATGTATGGCCTACCAGAATGGGAGCAGCTCCGGTGTGCACACACATTTATACGCTGCCTACTGGGCGGAGCCAGCAGGCAGGGATTTACCCATGTCCCTCTAGTACAGGAGCCTTACCGTACTACATCTAATATACAGTTAGTGGTGACTATCACAGTATTGTACACACCCCTATCTGCATCAACGGGGCCAAGGTGGAGATGCCTGACAGCTTCAAATTCCTAGCTGTGCACATCAGCAACAATCTGCCCTGGTTCACCCATGACGACGCTACAACCAAGAAAGCACAACAGCACCAATACTTCCTCAGGAAACTAATCAAATTCGGCATGTCCACCTTGACTCTGACCAATTTTTACAGATGCACCGTAGAAAGCTTCCTATCTGGCTGCATCACAGCCTGGTGTGGAAACTGCTCGGCCCAAGACCGTAGGAAACTACAGTGAGAGGTGAACACAGCCCAATCTATCACGCAAACCCACCTCCCATCCATTGGCTTTGTCTACACCTCCTGCTGCCTTGGGAAGGCAGGCATCATAATCAAAGACCCCTCCCACCCAGGTTATTTTCTCTTCCAACCTCTTCCATTGGGCAGGAGATACAAACGTCGGAGAACATGTACCAACAGATTCAAAAACAGCTTCTTCCCCGCTGTTACCAGACTCCCGAATGACCCTCCAAAATGGCACTTCAATATCCAGGAAGCAATATGGCTGCTTATTTCTTTTTAAGTTCTCCTAAGAGAGGAAAACAACAGCATTTTAAGAATAAGAAAGATGCTTGTGTGAACTGAGTTGGGAAAGAAAAGGTGTGTTATTTTGACTAAATAGTTTTTTAACAAAGAACAAAGAATAAAGAAAAGTACAGCACAGGAACAGGCCCTTCGGCCCTCCAAGCCTACGCCGACCATGCTGCCCGTCTAAACTAAAATCTTATACACTTCCTGGGTCCGTATCCCTCGATTCCCATCCTATTCATTTATTTGTCAAGATGCCCCTTAAACGTCACCATAGTCCCTGCTTCCACCACCTCCTCCGGCAGCGAGTTCCAGGCACCCACTACTCTCTGTGTAAAAAAACTTGCCTTGTACATCTCCTCTGAACCTTGCCCCTTAAACCTATGCCCCCTAGTAATTGACCTCTCTACCCCGGTAAAAAGCCTCTACTATCCACTCTGTCTATGCCCCTCATAATTTTGTAGATCTCTATCAGGTCGCCCTCAACCTCCGTTGTTCCAGTGAGAACAAACCGAGTTTATTCAACCTCTCATCATAGCTAATGCCCTCCATACCAGGCAACATTCTGGTAAATCTCTTCTGCACCCTCTCTAAAGCCTCCACATCCATCTGGTAGTGTGGCGACCAGAATTGAACACTATACTCCAAGTGTGGCCTAACTAAGGTTCTATACAGCTGCAACATGACTTGCCAATTTTTATACTCAATGCCCCGGCCAATGAAGGCAAGCATGCCGTATGCTTTCTTGACTACCTTCTCCACCTGTGTTGCCCCTTTCAGTGACCTGTGGACCTGTACACCGAGATCTCTCTGACTGTCAATACTCTTGAGGGCTCTACCATTCACTGTATATTCCCTACCTGTATTAGACCTTCCAAAATGCATTACCTCACATTTGTCCGGATTAAACTCCATCTGCCATCTCTCCGCCAAGTCTCCAAACGATCTAAATCCTGCTGTATCCTCTGACAGTCCTCATCGCTATCTGCAATTCCACCAACCTTTGTGTCGTCCGCAAACTTACTAATCAGACCAGTTACTTTTTCCTCCAAATCATTTATATACTACGAACAGCAAAGGTCCCAGCATTGATCCCTGCGGAACACTACTAGTCACAGCCCTCCAATTAGAAAAGCACCCTTCCATTGCTACTCTCTGCCTTCTATGACCTAGCCAGTTCTGTATCCACCTTGCCAGTTCATCTCTGATCACGTGTGACTTCACTTTTTGTACCAGTCTGCCATGAGAGACCTGTCAAAGGCCTTACTGAAGTCTATATAGACAACAGCCACTGCCCTACCTGCATCAACCATCTTTGTGACCTCCTCGAAAAACTCATTCAAGTTAGTGAGACATGACCTTCCCTTCACAAAACACATCACCACATAGGGTGAGATCTTCCGACTGTTCACACCGGCGGCATCTTCCGATCCCACAGGTGGCACACCCCGCCTGGCGGGTTTCCTGGCGGTGTGGGGTGGATTCAACGGGAAATCGCATCAACAGTTGCGGGACCAGAAGATCCCGCTGCTGGCCTCTCGCTAATACGTCCACTTGCTTCCAAATGGGAGTAGATCCTGTCTCGAAGAATTCTCTGCAGTAATTTCCCTACCACTGACGTAAGGCTCACCAGCCTGTAGTTCCCTGGATTATCCTTGCTACACTTATTAAACAAAGGAACAAAATTGGCTATTCTTCAGTCCTCCGGGACATCACCTGAAGACAGTGAGGACCCAAAGATTTCTGTCAAGGCCTCAACAATTTCCTCTCTTGCCTCCTTCAGTAATCTGGGGTAGATCCCATCAGGCCCTGGGGACTTATCCACCTTAATATTTTTCAAGGCGCCCAACACCTCATCCTTTTGGATCTCAATCTGTAACAATTACTAACAAATTAGTAATTCCAATTTAGTAACATTTGACCATATCAACGCACAGTTTCTCTGCAAGAAATGAAGACAAATGACACAATTTTGCCAGTTTTATGTTGTACAGTTGTTGAAATGTTGGATGAAATGATCGCAGTTTAAATTATGATACTCTGTATATTCTCAGTGCAGTTACATGCCATTTTCCTACATTTGAGGCTGTATTTGCATTGTTAGCTGTTGGTTACTTATTCTTGTGTTCCATGTGGGTATATATGGAATCTCTTGCTTACTTAAGAATCAGCATGAAAACTTCCCTTTTTCATTGAGGAATTAGATTGATGCCTGTGGTGGTATGTATTAGGGGTCATGTGGGACTGTGAAGCCGTGATGCTATTGGCTGACAGATCCCGGGTCCTGGTTGACTGTTGACTCCTGGCTCCGCCCTGAAGGCGGAGTATAAGAACCCGAGCTTCTCCCCGCCGCTTCATTCTGTTGCTGAACTGCTGGGGACAAGTCTCGCTTAATAAAGCCTCATCGACTTCATCACTACTCGTCTCTCTCGTAAATCATTGTGCGCTACAATTTATTAAGCGAGCTTAAAGGACTATGGACCTCCGGATCGCCCCGGAAAGCCTGCGGATCAGCCCCCACGCAGCGAACTCGGCAGCAGTAGTTAAACACTGGCAAGCATGTTTTGAAGGCTACCTCCGAACGGCCCCCGGCCGGATCACAGAAGACCAGAAAATGCAGGTCCTGCATTCGAGGGTAAGCCCGGAAATTTACCCTCTCATAGAAGACGCAGAGGATTTCCCGACGGCGCTCGCATTACTGAAGAGCATCTACGTTCGCCCCGTGAACCAGGTCTACGCGTGCTACCAACTCGCAACGAGACGGCAAAGTCCCGGAGAATCGCTAGAAGAATTCTACGCCGCGCTGCTAATTTTGGGACGGGGCTGCAGCTGCCCGCCGGTGAACGCGATCGAACACACGGACATGCTAATTCGCGATGCGTTTGTGGCAGGTATGAACTCTCCCCAAATCCGCCAAAGACTTTTAGAAAGAGAGTCGTTAGGACTCTCAGAGGCACGGGCCTTTGCAGCTTCCCGAGATGTGGCCTCGTTTTGCCCGCGCCTACGGCCCCGACCGCGCGGCAGCCCCTTGGGCTCCGTGGACCCCCGTCGCGACAAACCCCCCCCTCCCTCACATGCTTGCGCGGTTAAAGCGCCAGACCATCCCGGGGGGGCCCGCTGCTATTTCTGCGGGCAAGCGAAACACCCCCGGCAGCGCTGCCCGGCCCGCGCAGCTATTTGTAAAAGCTGCGGCAAGCAGGGCCATTACGCGGCTGTGTGCCGGTCCCGGGGGGTCGCCGCAATCCCCGGAGAAGAACGAGCCCAGCATAGCCCAAACGCTCCCCAACCCCCCCAGCGCCCCATGTGCGAACCGCGGCCGCCGCCATTTTGCGTCCCGGGCACAACGAGGGGAGGATGGGCGCCGCCATCTTGTGACCCCCCAGCCACGTGCGATTCATGGGGGCAGCCATTTTGTCCACCCCCGACCACGTGCGATCCATGGGGGTGGCCATTTTGTCCACCCCTGGCCGCGTGCGATTCATGGACGCCGCCATCTTGGATGACAACAAAGGACCCTAGCTTCGACGGCTCCACGGGGTCCGAAGAAGACGCCGCGACACTACGACCACGACTGGCTTCGGTGACTCTGGATCAATCACGGCCCCGGACGCTCCAGACGACGACAACAACGGTGCTGATCAATGGACACGAGACATCATGCTTGATCGACTCCGGGAGCACCGAAAGTTTCATTCACCCAGACACGGTAAGACGCTGTTTTCTGACCATCCATCCAAGTACGCAAAAGATTTCCCTAGCTGCAGGATCCCACTCCGTAGAGATCAAAGGGTTCTGCATTGCGAACCTAACGGTGCAAGGGAGGGAGTTTAAAAACTACAGGCTCTACGTCCTTCCCCAACTCTGCGCTCCCACATTACTGGGATTAGATTTCCAGTGTAACCTGCAGAGCCTAACATTTCAAATCGGCGGCCCAATACCCCCACTCACTATCTGCGGCCTCGCAACTCTCAAGGTTGAACCATCGTCCTTGTTTGCAAACCTCACCCCGGATTGCAAACCCGTCGCCACTAGGAGCAGACGTACAGCGCCCAGGACCGGATATTTATTCGGTCTGAAGTCCAGCGGTTGCTGAAGGAAGGCATAATCCAGGCCAGCAATAGTCCCTGGAGAGCCCAGGTGGTAGTAGTAAAGACCGGGGAGAAGCAAAGGATGGTCATAGACTATAGCCAGACCATCAACAGGTACACACAGCTAGATGCGTACCCCCTCCCCTGCATATCCGACATGGTAAATCGGATTGCCCAGTATAAGGTTTTATCCACCGTGGACCACAAGTCCGCCTACCACCAGCTCCCCATCCGCCCAGGTGACCGCAAGTACACAGCCTTCGAGGCAGGCGGGCATCTATACCACTTCCTAAGGGTCCCATTTGGTGTCACGAATGGGGTCTCGGTCTTCCAACGGGAGATGGACCGAATGGTTGACCAGCACGGGTTGCAGGCCACGTTCCCGTATCTCGACAACGTAACCATCTGCGGCCACGATCAGCAGGACCACGACGCCAACCTCCAAAAATTCCTCCAGACCGCTAACGCCTTGAACCTCACATACAACGAGGAAAAGTGCGTTTTTAGCACAAACCGGTTGGCCATCCTGGGATACGTAGTGCGCAATGGGATAATAGGCCCTGACCCCGAACGCATGCGCCCCCTTATGGAATTTCCCCTCCCCCACTGCTCCAAAGCCCTGAAACGTTGCCTGGGGTTCTTTTCATATTACGCCCAGTGGGTCCCCCAGTATGCAGACAAGGCCCGCCCACTAATACAGACCACTACCTTCCCCCTGTCGACAGAGGCTCGCCAGACCTTCAGCCGCATCAAAGCGGATATCGCAAAGGCCACGATGCGCGCCATCGACGAGTCCCTCCCCTTCCAGGTCGAGAGCGACGCATCCGACGTAGCTCTGGCGGCCACCCTTAACCAAGCGGGCAGACCCGTGGCCTTTTTCTCCCGAACCCTCCACGCCTCAGAAATCCGCCACTCCTCAGTGGAAAAGGAAGCCCAAGCCATAGTGGAATCTGTGCGACATTGGAGGCATTACCTGGCCGGCAGGAGATTCACTCTCCTCACCGACCAACGGTCGGTAGCCTTCATGTTCGATAATGCACAGCGGGGCAAAATTAAAAATGACAAGATCTTAAGGTGGAGGATCGAGCTCTCCACCTTCAACTACGAGATCTTGTACCGTCCCGGAAAGCTGAACGAGCCGTCCGATGCCCTACCCGCGGCACATGTGCCAACGCACAAATAGACCGTCTCCAAGCCCTCCACGAGGACCTCTGCCACCCGGGGGTCACTCGGTTCTACCATTTCATAAAGTCCCGCAACCTCCCCTACTCTGTGGAGGAGGTCCGTACAGTCACCAGGAACTGCCACATCTGCGCGGAGTGCAAACCGCACTTTTTCAGGCCGGATAGAGCCCACCAGATCAAGGCTTCCCGCCCCTTTGAACGCCTCAGTCTGGATTTCAAAGGGCCCCTCCCCTCCACCGACCGCAACGCATACTTCCTGAACGTGGTGGATGAGTACTCTCGTTTCCCCTTCGCCATCCCCTGCCCCGACATGACAGCGGCCACAGTCATTAAAGCCCTCACACTGTTCGGTTGCCCCGCATATATCCATAGCGACAGGGGGTCCTCCTTCATGAGTGACGAGCTGCGCCAGTTCCTGCTCAGCAAGGGCATAGCCTCGAGCAGGACGACCAGCTACAACCCCCGGGGGAACGGGCAAGTAGAGAGGGAGAACGGCACGGTCTGGAAGACCGTCCTGCTGGCCATACGGTCCAGGGATCTCCCAGTTTCCCGGTGGCAGGAGGTACTCCCGGATGCTCTCCACTCCATCCGGTCGCTGCTGTGTACCACCACTAACCAAACGCCTCATGAGCGCCTCCTTGTCTTCCCCAGGAAGTCCTCTTCCGGAACGTCGCTGCCGACCTGGCTGGCGGCCCCAGGACCCATCTTGCTCCGGAAACATGTGCGGGCGCACAAATAGGACCCGTTGGTCGAGAGGGTTCACCTTCTCCACGCGTACCCGCAGTACGCCTACGTGGCGTACCCCGACGGCCGACAGGACACGGTCTCCCTGCGGGACCTAGCGCCCGCCGGCAACACACACACAGCCCCGACACCAATCATCCCCTCCCTACCACCGGCGCACCCCGCGACCGCCCCCTTCCCGGGAGGATCGGTCCTCCTCCCGTGCCCGCCCAGGAGTGAAACAGGAACGAACACTGAAACGCTCCCGGAGACGACAACGCCTGAACAAGCACCTGCACCACCACCGGGGCTGAGGCGATCGACGAGGAAGATCAGACCGCCCGCTCGACTCGTGGCATCGGCGTGACACCAAGAATGTTGTTGGATTGTAACAAAACTTTTTTTTTCTCTTACTAATATTGTAAATAGTTTCACAAACTTTGTACATAGCCCAGTGTAGGGCTAAAACTGTAGTAACATGCCCGAACTTTTCCTCCCAGGACCAGCCTTGTAAACCCCTACCACCATGCGAACCACCACCCCGCCGGGTTCCTTTTTAACAATGGGTGAATGTGGTGGTATGTATTAGGGGTCATGTGGGACTGTGAAGCCGTGATGCTATTGGCTGACAGATCCCGGGACCTGGTTGGCTGTTGTCTCCTGGCTCCGCCCTGAAGGCGGAGTATAAGAACCGGAGCTTCTCCCCGCCGCTTCATTCTGTTGCTGAACTGCTGGGGACAAGTCTCGCTTAATAAAGCCTCATCGACTTCATCACTACTCGTCTCTCTCGTAAGTCATTGTGCGCTACAATGTCCAATGGTGTTTCATTCAAAATCTTCCTAGCTGCCAGACAGTAGAACACCCATCAGCCCATTTGGGTTTAAGACTGTTCTCCAGAGTTGATCCACTGTATATACAGTGCTCCAATAGCTTGATTGTTAATATGAGGAAGTGGAAACCATGGGCGAGATTCTCTGGCCTCCCTGTGGTGTGTTTCTCGGCAGTCTGCCGTTGGCCAGCAGCGCGGTCTCCTGGTCCCGCAACTGTTGATGGGATTTCCCATTGAATCCACCCCACACCGCCCGGAAACCCGCCAGGCGGGGTGCGCCACCTGTGGGATCGGAAGATGCCGCCGGTGTGAACAGTCGGAAGATCTCACCCTATGCGGTGATGTGTTTGAATGCCTGATGCAAGTGGGATCACATTCTAATTAGTACTTTGGGCAACAGTTACATTTTTATCTTGATAAGAAAGATTGGAAAATAAGAGAGCCCTGAGTATATACTTGGACACTGCAGATAGAGTTAATTAACTTCAGCTAGCAGCCTATAATACTTATAGTTCTTTAATTAACAAAACGGAGCAGCTTTCATTATGTGTACATGAGGCAGGGAGGTTGCCATTCCAACTCCCTCAGTCATTTTTCATCTTTAAAGATTTGGTACAAATTCCCAATAAAATATTAATCTTCTTGTATCCAGATGCCTTTGACTGTGCTGCAATTAATATTCTAGTTTACTAATTAATCAGTATGATTTTTAACAGCTTCAGTTGAATTATTATAGGAGTGCATTAAATTATGATACAGCTAGGTGACCTTTGGGCAAAATAATCTGTTTAAAAATGCACTGGAGCTCGTTCAGGTGACAGTATTTATCAGCAGCTGCGTTAGAAGTGAAAGCCTCAATGTCAAGGCTATTAACTATGTTTTTAATATTTTGAAGTGAGTGCTGAAAATTTGTGTATGAACATTACAACCTAGAAATTTAAACATGTCTGAAAATGGGGGTGCAGGGCTTGATATTGTTGACGCTGGCAGCACGCAGTATTTGTACTTGTCTGCTGATTATAATCATGAAGCTTTGCAGCCAGCATTGAATCTGCTATGCATTGGTACACTTATGGGGCGTATTTAAAACCTCTGAGTACACTGTCTAACATAAAAATAGCTGCAACAAAGTTCTGATGGAGACCTACCATTCTCCAATGATATCTTGGAGGCCTTTGGTGCAAATAATGAGTAGTAAGAGAGATCCTTATCATTCCAGGGCACAGCTAGCTGTTCAGTCATTAGAACATAAGAAATAGAAGCTCAAGAAGGCATTTGGCCCTTTGAGTTTACTCCACCATTCAATAGAACTTTGCTGGTCTTCTACCTCAATGTCACCTTCCTGCATTATCCCCATGTCCTTCAATTCCCTAAATACCCCCAACTCTATCGATATCAGCCATGAATATACCCAACAACCAAGCATTTGCAGATCACTAGGATAGAGAACTCCAAAAATGAAAAACTCTTGCCTGGAGAGATTTCTCCTCATCTCAGTCCTCAATGGGCAGCCCCTCATTCTGAGATTGCGACCCAGTGCTCTAAATTCCCCATATAGGGGAAACATTTTCCCAGCATATACCCTGTCATGCCCCTTAAGAATTTTATGTTTCAATCAGATTACCTCTCATTCTTCTAATCATAAGGGTATATGGGCATAAGATAAAGATCAAGATAAAGACAGATAGTATTTTTGAAAAATAAAGGGATTAAGGATTATGGTGTTTGGGCGGGAAAGTGGAGCTGAGTCCACAAAAGATCAGCCATGATCTCACTGAATGGCGGAGCAGGCTCGAGGGGCCAGATGGCCTACTCCTGCTCCTAGTTCTTATGTTCTTATAATCTTACCCTTCTCATAGGACAATCCTCTCATCCCAGGAATCAGTCTAGTGGATCTTCATTGCCCTCCATCCAGGGCACTTTGCCCTTCTTTAATTAAGGAGACCAAGATTACACATAGTACTCCAGTGCCCTGTGTAATTATAGAAAGATAGAAAGATGTATTTTTTCATGTTCTCCAATACCATGATCACAATAGCTAACATGTAATTTGACTTCCTGACTACTTGCTGTACCTGCACAGGACACAGGTTTATTTTTCATACAAAAATGGATATCTTCACACTTTGCCACTTTGTATTCCATCTGCTAAGCTCTTGTTCAGTCACCCATTCTATCTATATCCCTCTGCAGCCTCTTGCCATCCTCCTCACCACTTACTGTCCCACTTAACTTTGTATCATCATCAAACTTGGATACATTAAACTCAGTCCCCTCATCTAAGTCATTAATATAGACTCTAATAGCTGAAGTCCAAGTATTGATTCCTGCGGTACCCTGCTAATTACACTCTGATATCCCCAAAATGTCCTCTTTATTTTTACTCTGTTTTCTGTGCATTAGTAATCTTCATTCTATAGTAATATATTACCCCAATCCCTTGAACTCTAGCTTTGTAAAATAATCTTTTGTGTAGCACCTGATCAAATGCGTTTTCAAAATCCAAATACACTACATCCATTGGTTTCCCTTATCCATCTTACTAGTTACATTCTCAAAAAACTCTTAACAGATTTGTCATCTGTGATTCCCCTTTCATAAATCTGGGTTGACTCTGTTTAATCATATTATGATTTCCTAAGTGACCGATTACAGTGTATCTAATAATAGATTCCAAAGGGCAGCACGATGGCGCAGTGGGTTAGCCCTGCTAACTCATGGCGCCAACGTCCCAGGTTCGGTCCCGGCTCTGGGACACTGTCCACGTGGAGTTTGCGCATTCTCCCCGTGTTTGTGTGGGTTTCGCTCCGACAACCCAAAAGATGTGCAGGCTAGGTGGATTGGCCATGCTAAATTGCCCCTTAATTGGAAAAAAATTAATTGGGTATTCTAAATTTCAAAAATAAAATAATAGATTCCAACATAGGAACAAAGGAGCAATAGTTGGTCATTTGGCCCCTCAAGCCTGCTCCGCCATTTAATTGATCATGGCCGATCTTCTACCTCAAAGCCATCTTCCTGCACTATCCCCGTATCCCTTGATGCCATTGGATTTGGAATACAATTGACATCTGCTTTGGACATACTCAATCACTTGATCCTGCAACGCCCTCTCAGGTGCTGAATTCCAAAGATTCACCACCTCCTTACTGAGGCAATTCCTCCTCATTTCGGTGCTAAATGGCTTACCTCTTGTTCTAAGACTGTGAATCCTGGTTCTAGACATCCCCCTCCGCTCCCCCGAATCAGGGGAAACATCCTTCCTCCATCAACGCTGTCAAGCCTTGGAAGAATTGTATACACTTCAATGAGATTACCTCTCATTTTTCAAAACCCTGGAGAACAGGCCCAATCTCCCCAGTCTTTCCTCACAGAATCTGCCATCGTAGAGATTAGTCTGGGGAACCTTCATTGCACTCCCTCTTTGGTCAGTATAAACTTCCTTAGGTAAGGAGACCAAAACTGCACACAATACACCAAATGTGGTCTCACCAAGGCTCTACACAACTACAGCTAGAAAAATTAAATTTCACCAGAGCATTAGCCTGGCCTTCGGGTTTATTATTCCCATGAGATTATCACAATGCCACCATCTGCTCAACATTGATTTTATACTAACCAGTCTATAGTTCCCTGTTTTCTTTTCTTCCTTTAGTAAACAGCAAGGTTATATTTACTACCATCTAATATTTGGGATCAGTTCTAGATTCTGAGGAATTTTGGAAGATAGAAACCTATGCATCCACTATCTCTGCAGTTAACTCTTTTAAGATCCAAGGGTGAAGGTCACAAAGTCCAACAGATTTGTTGCCGCTTAGTTCCATTAATTTCTCCAGTACTATTTATTTGATTTCTTAAAGTTACTCATTCTCACTTGATCCTTGGTTCCTCATTATTTCTGGAATGTTTTTGAATCTTTGCCGTTGTCATGCGAGAGTGCCTTTAAGAAATGGATGTTTAAGCAATGTACCTTTAAGGAATGGAGATAATCATATTACTGAAGTGATGTCACGGAGCTCACTTCTGCTTTTGGTTTCAGTTTTGCTGAGAGCAGCTAAAAAGTGCCTGGCTGGTAATGCTGTGAGCTGCTTAAAAGGAGAAAGCCAGTTTGAGACAGCAGCTTGAGAAGTTCTGGTTTGCTGTGATCTGCTTGAAGGGAGAAAGCCAGGTTTGAGAATGCAGCTTGGGTGTGTCTGTGTGTTTCCAGAGAGCTGCAGGATGAAAAAACAAGGTGCTGGAGCTGAAATCAACCAAGCTGATGTATCTCTGCCATAAAACAGAAAATATATATATTAACTGTGACCTTGTGTGTTACTGTTTTGAAGGTTTGAAGCCTTTTTGGATGTTTGAAGGAACATTTTGAGGGGTTATTTAGTGTTGTATTATGTTTAGGCTATCTTTGAAATAAGGGGTGTTAAGAGATCCAATATTTATTTAATAGGTTAATTTGAGTTCATGGAATAAACATTGTTATGTGTTAAAAACCACGTGTCCATAATTGTAATATCACACCTGGGGAACAAGCCGTGTGCAGGAAAAGCAACAATCCATTAAAGGGGGAGGTTGGTTGAACTCCATGATACATTCTGGGGTTCTGAAAACACCTCGCCCATAACAATTGGGGGCTCGAGGGGGATGAATGTCTATCTATTAGACTGGCTTTTGTGAACTTAAAAGACAGTGAAGGATTATTGCTTTTCCGGTGTGGTATTTTAGTTTAAGTGGGGAGAGTGGTGTGAACAATGGCTCTTTCGGAGGCTCAGAAGTTTTTGGAGTTGGACATGGTAACACGTGATACCTCACGGACAGAGATTAAAAACAGACTGTTAGGTTTGGCGAAAGCATTGCAGTTAACACTGCCTAGCAAAATACGAAAAGATGAGGTACTTAACGCGGTATCTGCGCATTTACATTTGCCTGAGATACATTCTGACTCATTAGATATGGCAAAGCTTCAGTTGCAGATTAAGCAATTTGAACATGAAAAAGAATGAAAGCAACTTGAATATGAAAAAGAATTAAAGCGGCTTGAATATGCAATGGTAGAAAAAGAAAGAGATAGAGATAGAGAGGAAAAAGAAAAGGAGAGAGAAGAAAGAAACAAAGAAAGAGATAGAGAGGAAAGGGAAAAAGAGAGAGTTTGAACTTCGGAAAATGGCTCTGAAACATGAAAATCAGTTAAAATTGGCAGACGCAAAGAGTCACGTACAGTTGGAGGAGATGGAAGAGGATAATGAGACAGAGCGTCATAGTGGTAAAGGAAAGCCCAAGGGAAGCGAAGGAGCTGCAAACGATTGTACAGCCTGTTCAAGAAGTAATTGTTAAGAAGGTGCCAGATGTCTTTAAAGAATTTACTTGTGGGGGTAAAGTTTACTCGTGTATCAGGAGGAGCAGGTAAAGAAATCACAATTTTAAGAGATACAGGGGCTAGTCAATCTTTAATGGTAGGAGATGAGGAATTATGTAGTTTGGGAAGAATGTTGCCAGAAAAGGTGGCGTTTCATTATATAAGGTAAGGTTGGAAAGTCCAGTGAAGAGTGGTGAAGTGGTAGTAGGAGTAAGAGGTAAACTATCTTGTCCAGGAATACAGTTTATCTTGGGTAATGATAAATCTGGATCGCAGGTGGGAGTGATGACTACTGTGGGTGACAAGCCTGTGGAAAATCAGACAACTGAAGGGTTGAAGGACGAATATCCTGGGATTTCTCCGGATTGTGTAGTAACAAGGTAGCAAAGTCACAGGTTAAGACAAGAGGAGAAATCAAAGAGTGAAGATGAAGTTGAAGTGCAATTATCAGAAACGATTTTTGATCAGATGGTTGAAAAAGAACAAGAACAGGTGGAGGATGAGGCAGATATTTTTAGTTCAGGAAAATTGGCGGAGTTACAACGGAAAGATGTAGAAATAAAACGGATATATCAGAAAGCATATACGGAAGAGGAATCTGAGAGTATACCAGAGTATTATTACCGTAAAAGTGATGTCTTGATGAGAAAATGGAGACCTGTACATCTGCAGGCAGATGAAAAGTGGGAGGTCATTTGGGAGTAAGGAAAACTCAAGCTAAAATCCAGAAACATTTTTATTGGCCTGGGCTACATAAAGATGTAGTTAAATTTTGTCAATCATGTCACACATGTCAAGTGATAGGGAAACCTCAAGCGGTGATAAAACCAGCGCCCTTGATACCCATTCCAGCATTTGAAGAACCTTTTACAAGGGTCCTAATTGATTGTGTAGGACCGCTTCCTAAAACAAAAAGTGGGAATCAAAATCTTTTGACTATAATGGATGTGTCTGCTAGGTTTCCAGAGGCCATTCCTCGCTGGCTTTGAAAGCAGACCAAGGCAGGCCAGCAGCACGGTTCAATTCCCATATCAGCCTCCCCGAACAGGCGCTGGAATGTGGCGACTAGGGGCTTTTCACAGTAACTTCATTTGAAGCCTACTTGTGACAATAAGCGATTTTCATTTCATTTCATTCCAGTACGTAATATTACAGCTGAAAGGATTGTGGAGGAGTTCCTTAAATTCTTTACTAGATATGAACTACCCACAGAAATTCAATCGGATCAAGGATCAAATTTTACTTCAAAGTTATTCAAAGAAGTTATCGATAGCTTAGGAATAAAACAATTTAAATCAACTGCGTACCACCCAGAATCGCAGGGAGCATTAGAAAGGTGGCATCAGGAATTAAAGACAATGTTGAGGGCATATTGTCAAGATTATCCAGAGGATTGGGATAAAGGAATTCCATTCGTATTGTTTGCAATTAGGGATGCACTTAATGAGTCTACCAAATTTAGTCCTTTTGAACTAATTTTTGGTCATGGGGTAAGAGGACCACTTAAATTGATTAAGGAAAAATTGGTGGGTGAAAAATTGGAAATTACACTGTTGGATTATGTGTCAAATTTTAAGGAACGATTAAATAGAGCAGGTGAAATGGCTAGACAACATTTGAAAGTTGCACAAAATGTGATGAAATGGGTAGTGGACAAGAAAGCCAAAGTTCGTAGTTTTGCCAGTGGGGATAAAGTTTTAGTGTTGTTATCAGTGGTAGGTGAGCCTTTAAAAGCTAGGTTTTGTGGACCGTATCAGATTGAAAGGAAATTAAGTGAGGTGAATTATGTGGTAAAAACACCAGATAGAAGGAAGACTCACCGAGTGTGTCATGTGAATATGCTTAAAAGGTACTTTGAAAGGGAAGGAGAGAAAAAGGAGGTATTATTGTTTCTAACTCAAAGTGACGAATCAACTCCAGATGACTGTGAATTTGACATACCTCAAATTAAATTGGAAAATGAAGATGTTCTTAAAAATTGGGATGAATTGTTAAGTTACCTTCCAGAGGAAAAACAAACTAACCTAAAAGAGTTATTGATATCACATGGGCAAGTTTGTAGAGATAAATTGGGAAGTACTAAAATAACTATATATGATGTAGATGTGGGAAATGCTGTTCCGATCAAGCAACATCCATAGTGACTTAACCCTTTAAAATTGGCACAGGTTAACAGAGAGATTGAGAGTATGCTGAAGAATGACATAATTGAAGTGGGTTGCAGCCAATGGAGCTCATCCATAGTGATGGTACCTAAACCAGATGGTACCCAATGGTTGGGTGTGGACTATAGAAAGGTGAATGCAGTCACAAGAACGGACTCTTACCCTATCCCACGTTTGAAGGATTGCATTGAGAAAGTGGGACAATTTGCTTTTATTTCCAACTTCCCGACATGGAAAGAACATTTAAAACATTGCATGGAGTTCTTTGATCGACTTCAGGAGGCGGGTTTGGTGATGAACCTAGCCACAAGTGAATTTGGAGAAGCCCGAATCACTTTCCTTGCGGAGTTTCCGATACCCTCAAGACGAAGGGAAATAATGCAATCTCTTAGCATGAATAAATTTGGTCGAACCTTTGTGCAAAAGATTTGTAGCGTGGTTGCTCCACTGATGGACTTGCTAAAGAAACATCAAAAATTTAAATGGACAGTGGACTTTCAACAGGTATTTAACTGCACGAAAGCTGTGGTAACCAATGCTCCTAAATTGGAGAATTGCAAGGACTCTGTGGTCAGATCGAACTAAAGTATCTGATTTTAAAGAGAAATGCCGAGGAGTAGAGGAAGGGATGGGTCATGCAGAGACTTTGTTCAAAGAGGCTGTCAATCGATAAGGATTTCGGTTGGAGGAAGAAGAGCAAAGAAAAATGGACCATATTATTATGCCTGTTTGCTTGTGTTTTTTTTTGTGAAACGTAAAAGTATTTTTTCCTGTGTGCATTTCTTAGTGGATGGTGCAAAAGTGAAAAATGAAACCATCTTGAAGTTGATGGTTTATTTTTTTTCTTGGGGGAGGTGTCTTGCGAGAGTGCCTTTAAGAAATGGATGTTTAAGCAATGTACCTTTAAGGAATGGAGATGATCATATTACTGAAGTGATGTCACAGGGGGGGAGCTGAGCTCACTTCTGCTTTTGGTTTCAGTTTTGCTGAGAGCAGCTAAAAAGTGGCTGGCTGGTTTTGCTGAGAGAAGTTTAAAAGTGCCTGGCTGTTTTTGCTGTGAGCTGCTTAAAAGGAGAAAGCCAGTTTGAGACAGCAGCTTGAGAAGTTCTGGTTTGCTGTGACCTGCTTGAAGGGAGAAAGCCAGGTTTGAGAAAGCAGCTCGGGTGTGTCTGTGTGTTTCCAGAGAGCTGCAGGAAGAAAAAGCAAGGTGCTGGAGCTGAAATCAACCCAGCTGATATATCTCTGCCATAAAATAGAAAATATATATATTAATTGTGACCTTGTGTGTTACTGTTTTGAAGGTTTGAGGCCTTTTGGATGTTTGAAGGAACATTTTGAGGGATTATGTAGTGTTGTATTATGTTTGGGCTATCTTTGAAGTAAGGGGTGTTAAGAGATCCAATGTTTATTTAATAGGTTAATTTGAGTTCATGAAATAAACATTGTTTTGTGTTAAAAACCACGTGTCCATAATTGTAATATAACACCTGGGGAACAAGCGGTGTGCTGGAAAAGCAACAATCCATTAAAGGGGGAGGTTGGTTGAACTCCATGATACATTTTGGGGTTCTGAAAATACCTCGCCCATAACAGCCGTGAAGACAGATGCAAAGCATTTGCTTAATGTTTTGCCATTTCATTGTTCCCTGCCCCGTGTATTAATATCTTCCTGTTTACATATCTCAGAAATATTCACATATCTGTATTATGGCTCTTATTATTCTACACTCATTCTGTTTTTTCTTTCCTTATCAATTTCTTGGTCTTCCTTTGATGAATTCTAAAATCTTCCAAATCCACAGTTTTACTAATTCTTTTGGCAACATTATGAGCCTGTTTTTTTGACCTGATGATGGGCGTGGTCTAACCGAATTGCAAGAGTCCCATGTCGAGTGCCTTTAATTGTGTGTTTCCCAGTGATCGCAGTGCTGAGAAAGACCACTCTATCTAATGGGATTTTACTGCAATCTGGGGCTTCAACAGGCAAGGCCCCACTGAGGCCGCACTTAGTCCCGTTTCCTGCACTGAGGCGCTTCACTTGCCAGAACTCCCCAGTGCAAGAGGAAATCGGGACACCATTTTTAAATGGCGCCCGATATCTTGAACCTCCCTGACCCGACTCCCAGACCCCCCAATGCCCCAACTCACCTATAAGGGGATCCTCAGCCCCCCCCCCCCACCCTACCTCACAAGGGCAGGGCACCCCTGGGCCAGATCCCTGGCATCGGGCGTTTGAGAAATCAGGACTCCATTTTAAAAATGGCGTCCTGATATATCGCTGCACTGAGGAGATACGGGGAGCAGAGCTCCTCAGTGTAGAAAACAGGGCTGATTGTGGCCTCGGGTGTGTGTTCCCTGCTGAGGCCCCGTATCTAACCAGATGGCATTAGATAGCAAGGTGTTTCCAGGCACTGCGAATGCTGGGTAACATGCGGCTAAACGCGCTTACTATGGAACTCTTCCCATTTAGTTAGATTGGGCCCTATCTATCCATCTGCCAAGTTCTAGCCCATTCATTTAGCCTGTCCAGGTACCTTTGAAGCCTCCTTGCATCCTCCTCACAACTTGCATTCCCATGTAGTTTCGCGTCATCAGCAAATTTGCAAATATTACATTTGGTCCCCATATCCAAACAACATTCAGAGGGCCTCCGGCTTCCATAATGTTACCTCTGGTGGTGACACAGATTCAAATTTTATATCCATTGATTCTTCACGCATTCCAGCATGTATCAGTAAAAGTCAATTAATGCTAGTCTGAAAAGCAGGTCTATAGAACACATTGTTAGAATTGCGCTTAAAGGACTTCCGGTGGCGGCCATGGAGTGGGAGGTCGCTTATTTGGTAGCTCCCGTGTGTGGTGGACCTTTGGGACCTTTTCCCCCGACCTATGGGGGATTTGATCGGTAAAATAGGAGACTGGTGAGGTACAGGAGAGGAAGGGGGGAACGGGTAGCACAGTGGCTAGCACAATTGCTTCACAGTTCCAGGGTCCCAGGTTCAATTCCCGGCTTGGGTCACTGTCTGTGCAGAGTCTGCACGTTCTCCCGTGTATGCGTGGGTTTCCTCCTGGGTGCTCCGGTTTCCTCCCACAGTCCAAAGATGTGCAGGTTAGGTGGACTGGCCAAATTGCCCTTAGTGTCCAAAAAAAGGTTGGGTTGGGTTGGGTGGGGTTACTGGGTTCTGGGGATAGGGTGGGGGTGTTGGGCTTCAGTAGGGTGCTCTTTCCAAGAGCCGGTGCAGACTCAATGGGCCGAATGGCCTCCATCTGCACTGTAAATTCTATGATACTATGAATCCCCCACCAGTTTATGGAGTCGTGGACCAGAAGTGGTCTGCAAAGGAGAGATCGTTGGGAAAAGAAGGTTTTGGAACAAACGGCCCCCAAGGATCCAGGAAGCCTTCCTCTGACCCTCGGGTGACGTACTCAACCTTCTCCAGGTGGAGAAATTCCGAGAGGTCAGCGAGCCAGTCGGCAGCTTTGGATGGTGCTGCCGATCGCCAGCCGAGCAGGATTCTCTGGCGTGCGATTAGGGAAGTGAAAGCAAGGGCGTTGGCCCCCTTCTCCATGTGTAACTCTGGCTGCTCCGATACCCCGAAGATTGCCACTATTGGGCATGGCTTCACCCTCACCCCCACAACCTTGGACATTGCCTCGGAGAAGGCTGTCCAGAACCCAGCAAGCTTGGGGCAAGCCCAAAACATGTGGGTGTGGTTGGTCGGGTCCCTCTGGCACTGCTCACATTTGTCCTCCACCTCCGGGAAGAACCTGCTCATTCGGGTTCTGGTCAGGTGCGCTCTGTGCACCACTTTGAGCTGCATTAGGCTTAGCCTTGCACAGGAGGAGGTGGAGCTCACCCTGCTCAGTGCTTCGCTCCAGAGTCCCCATCCCACCGCTGTCCCCTGTTCGTCCTCCCATTTTTGTCTGGTCTCGTCCAGTGGTGCTCGGGCTCTGTCCAATAGCTGACCGTATATTTTCCCACATAGCCCCCCCTTCTCGCTGCTTGTGCCTATCAGGTTCTCCAGTAATGTGGTTTCTGGGGCCTCAGGGTACCCCACTGTCTCTTTGCGGAGAAAGTGTTTTATTTGGAGGTGTCTCATTTGCTGTCCTATTGCTAATTTCCACTTCCTCGTCAGTTCGTCTAGTGTCGCCAGTCTGTGCCCTACGTAGAAGTCCCCGACCGTCTGTATGCCCCCGTCCCGCCTCCATCTTTTGAAGGTGATGTCCAGCATGACTGGGGGGAATCTGTGATTGCCGCATATGGGAGTCATGGGGGACATTTTAGTTATCCCGAAGTGTTGTCTCAGCTGGGTCCATGTTCTCAGCGTGGCCGCTACCATTGGGCTTGTTGTGTATCTTGTTGAGGGGGATGGGAGTGCTGCTGTGGCCAGGGCCCTGCGGGTCGTTCCTTTACAGGATGCCTCCTCCATTTGTACCCAATCTGTGTCGGGTTCTTGTACCCAGGTTACGTTTGTAACCCGAGAAGGTTCCAAACACTTTCAGTATTTGCAGTATTGCCTTCAGTCCCTCCTGTGGCTTCGAGACATAGAGGAACAGGTCATCTGCATAGAGTGAGACTCTGTGCTCTCTGTCTCCTCTCCGGATTCCCTTCCAGCTTTTTGCATCCCACAGGGCTATTGCCGGGGTTTCGATCGCTAGTGCGAAGAAGAGTGGGGGCAGGGAGCAGCCCTGTCTTGTTCCTCTCTGCAGCTGGAAGTATATAGAGCTGGTGGTGTTAGTTCGGATGCTCGCTTTGGGAGCGTTCTATCGGAGCCTCACCCGGGCGGTGAACCCCGCTCCTAGCCCAAACCGTTCCAGTACCTCGAGGAGGTATTTCCATTCGACTCTGTCAAAGGCCTTTTCTGCGTCCAGGGAGATGATCACCTCTGGTGTTTGTAGTGATCTGTACATCTGCACATACACCAGGGACTGCAGCACAGATGTAACAGCCACAGCATCACTAGAGGGAGCTTCAGAGACGGGTATAAAGGGTCCAGCCCAAGGGAGGATCCGCCTCTTTGAGAAGCACAGAGCTAGTGAGCAGCAGTAGACAGAGACAGCTCAGCATAGGCAGTTTACCTTAGTTTCACTGGTGATACCTCTTGACTGTTTTACATCTAGTTGAGCTCTGGAAGCAGAACAAACCCTTTGAATTAAGTGTTTGTGTTAACTGTAAGTCTCCAGTTGTTATTCAGAATTAGAGAATAACATAGTGTTCTCTCCCCGGGGGGCGGGGTCATTATTACGTTCAGCAGCCGCCTGATGTTCGCCGTGAGCTGCCTACCCTTGACAAAGCCGGTTTGGTCCTCTGCGACCACCTCTGATACGCAGCCTCCAGCCTTTTGGCCAGGACCTTTGCGAGTATTTTCCATCCACGTTCAGCAGTGAAATGGGTCTGTATGATCCGCATTCCGTCAGGTCTTTATCTTTTTTGAGTATCAGTGAAATTGTGGCCTGCGCTAGCGTTGGGGGCAGGGTGCCCCCTGCCAGTGAGTCCGCAAACATGTCCCTTAGCTGTGGGGCCAGGACTGGTGCAAATGTTTTGTAGAAGTCCGCCGGGAACCCGTCGGGTCCCGGTGCCTTCCCCGCCTGCATGGAGCTGATGCTCTCCATGATTTTTCCCAGATCTATTGGTGCTTCCAGCTCCCCCCATCTGTCTTCCCCCACTGGTAGTTCCAGTCTGTCCAGGAACTGTTTCATCTCCGCGCCTATGTTCGGGGGCTCGGAGGTGTACAGTCCCTGGTAGAAGGTCTCAAATGCCCTTAATCTCCTTTGGTTCTGTTACCAGTCTGCCTCTGCTCTCCTTAACCTGCGCTATCTCCCTTGTGGCTGCCTGCTTTCTCAGCTGGTGAGCCAATAGGCGGCCAGTCTGGTCTCCGTGTTCGTAGAAGGTCCCCAGTGTCTGGCGGAGTTGGTACACTGCTTTCCTAGTGGATAGCAGGTTAAAGTCCATTTGCAACTTTTTTCTCTCCGCCAGCAGCTGTACGGTCGGGGCCTCGGAGTATTTTCTGTCGACTTCCAGGATGGAGTCCACCAGTTGTTGCCTGGCCACCCTCTCTTCCCTATCTCTGCTTGCCTTGTAGGCTATGATTTCTCCTCTAATCACAGCCTTCAGTGCCTCCCAGAACATGGAGGGTGAGACCTCCCCATTTTGGTTGTTACAGGAGACATAACATCTTGCTCAATAAATTGATGCACTATCAATTATCACAAAGACGAGAATAGTGGAACAATCGAGCAAGATGTTGTGCCTCCTGTAGCTGGAACCAGAATGGCTGCAGCACAGAAGAGCACACACATTTATACACCGCCTACTAGGCAGAGCCAGCAGGCAGGGATTTACCCTTGTACCTCCAATATACGGGCAGTGCCGTAATACATATAATATACTACTAGTGGTGACTACCACATTATCTCTGTTTGCGGTCTGCCCACTGCTCTTTGTTCCGATTCTTCCTTTCTTTTCCATCCCCATCGCTTTCATGATGGCCGTTGTGGCTGTCCCTCCCCCAGTTTGTTCGCTCTAACGAACTCCTCAGCTGCCGCTGGGGTGTTAAAAAACAGCTTCTTCCCCTCAAATGTTACCCAGAGTTTGGCCGGGAATAACATCCCAAATTTCACATTACTTTTGTAGAGTGCTGATTTGGCCCTGTTGAATTCAGCCCTTCTTTTGGCCAGGTCCGCCCCAATGTCCGGGTACACCCTTATGGTCTTCCCTTCCCACGTGCTCGCTTTCGTCTGCTGGGCCCACTTTAGGATTTTTTCCCTGTCTTGGAACCTGTGCAGCTTCACGATAATCGCTCTGGGCTGCTCCCCGACTTTGGGCCTCAGTCGGAGCGACCTGTGCGCCCTGTCGATTTCTGGGGGGTTTGGAAACTTCTCCCTTCCCACTAGCTTGCCCAGCATTTGGATGACGTAGCCTGTTGGGTCTCTGCCCTCCATCCCCTCTGGCAGACCCACTATTTTAACATTCTGCCGTCTGGACCTATTTTCCTGGTCCTCCACTTTCTTTCTTACGCTCCCCTGGGTCATTACCAGCCTTTTCACTTCGGTTTCCTGAGTTACCATCCTGTCGCTCTGGTCCGAGGCGGCCCTCTCCTGCTCCAGAATCGTTTTCTCCTGCACCTCCACCTTCCTTTCCAGGCCATCGATGGTTCGCTGCATTTTGTCCGTTGTCTCCGCCAGCATCTCCTTCATCATTGTGTGGAGCTCCGTCCTGAGTGCCTCCCTCATGGCGTTTATCTCTGTTTTTATCTCCTCCTTTATGGCGTTTATCTCCATTTTCAGCCGTGCGGGGTGGGGGGGACTGGGAACGGGGATGGGGACGGGACGGGACGGGACGGGGGGGCGCGGGGGGGGGGAATGGTCGCCGCATCCTGTTCCTGCTCCGCTGCTCGGCTCGCCAACTTTTCCGCTTCCTGGTTCGCCTGAACCTCCGCCTCGCCCCGTGGGACCGTCTGCCTGCGCGGCTGCAGCTCCTACTTTTTCCTTCACCTTCGCTGCTGCTCCTTCTTACATCTCGCCATCCTCCCGATTTATTATTATTTCCAGGCATATTTCTGTTATGTGCCTTTCTCTTTTTGCTTGGTTTTGGTGCGAAAAAGAAAGAAATTCTTTTTTTCTTCCTCCCCAAAGTAAAAAACCTCCAAGGGTTTTTTTTTTAAAAATCGAGTTTTTTTTATAAAAAGGAATTTGTTTTAAAAAAAAAGTATTTTTTTAAAGTCGGGGTACACTACATAGGTGTACTGTGGGTTGACGTGGAGTAGCTGTACTCTTTCAACCAATGGGTCTGCCTTGTGGAGTCGTACGTGTCTACGGAGGAGAACGGGTCCTGGAGCTGCCAGCCATGTCGGGAGCGAAACCCCGGAGGTGGACTTCCTGAGGAAGGCAAAGAGATGTTCATGGGGTATTTCATTAGTCGCAGTGCACAGGGGCGACTGAATGGAGTGCAGGGCGTTGGGGAGGACCTCTTGCCAATGGGAGGCCGGGAGAGATCTGGACCGTAGGGCCAGCTGGAAGGCCATCCAGACCGTCCCATTCTCCCTCTCCACCTGCCCGTTTCCCCGGGGGTTGTAGTTGGTCGTCCTGCTCGAGGCAATGTCCCTGTTGAGCAGAAACTGATGCAGCTCATCGCTCATGAATGAGGATCCCCTGTCGCTGTGGACGTAGGTTGGGAAGCCGAACAGAGCGAAGATGGTGTTGAGGGCTTTGATGACAGTGGCAGACGTCATGTCAGGGCATGGGATGGCGAAGGGGAATCTGGAATATTCATCGACCACATTGAGAAAATACGTGTTACGGTCGGTGGAGGGGAGGGGCGCTTTGAAGTCCACGCTGAGGCGTTCAAAGGGGCGGGAGGCCTTCACCAGGCGCGCACGGTCTGGCCGGTAGAAGTGCGGTTTACACTCTGCACAGACCTGGCATTCTCTGGTGATAGCCCTGACTTCCTCGATGGTGTAGGGCAGATTGCGGGCCTTGATGAAATGGTAAAAACGTATGACCCCCAGGTGACAGAGGTTGGCGTGCAGAGTACGGAGTCGGTTCACCTGTGCGCTGCCACAAGTACCTTGGGATAGGGCAACGGGGGGCTCGTTGAGCTTACTGGGGCGATAGAAAATCCCGTAATTGTAGGTGGAGAGCTCGATCCTCCACCTCAAGATTTTATCGTTGTTGATCTTACCCCGCTGTGTGTTATTGAACATAAAGGCAAGCGACCATTGGTCAGTGAGGAGAGTGAATCTCCTGCCGGCCAGGTAATGCCTCCAATGCCGCACAGCTTCAACGATGGCTTGGGCCTCTTTCTCGACGGAGGAATGACGAATTTCGGAGGCATGTAGGGTTCATGAAAAAAACGCCACGGGCCTGCCTGCCTGGTTGAGGGTGGCGGCTTGAGCGACGTCTGATGCATCGCTCTCGACTTGGAATGGTAACGTCTCGTCGACCGCGTGCATCGCAGCCTTGGTGATGTCGGCCTTGATACGGTTGAAGGCCTGGTGAGCCCCGGCCTTAAGGGAAAAAGAGTAGATTGAATGAGTGGGCGGGTCTTGTCCGCATAGTTTGGGACCCACTGGACGTAATAAGAAAAGAATGCCAGGCATTGTTTGAGGGCTTTGGGGCAGTGGGGGAGGGGGAGTTCCATGAGGGGGCGCATGCAGTCAGGATCGGGCCCCAGAACCCCGTTCTGGACCACATAGCCGAGGATGGCTAAGCAGTTTGTGCTGAACACGCACTCCTCCTTTTTGTAGGTTCGGTTGAGGAGAGTGACGGTGTGGAGAAATTTGCCAAGGTTGGCGTCATGGTCCTACTGATCGTGGCCGCAGATGGTGACATTGTCCAGGTACGGGTAAGTGGCCCGCAGCCCGTACCAGTCAACCAATCGGTCCATTTCCCGTTGGAAAACTGAGACCCCGTTGGTGACGCCAAAGGAAACCCTAAGAATGTGGTAAAGGCGGCTGTCTGCTTCGAACACAGTGTATGGGCGGTCTGCCTTACGGATGGAGAGCTGGTGGTAGGCGGATTTCAGGTCCACAGTTGAGAAGACCTGGTACTGTGCAATCTGATTGACCACATCAGATATGCGTGGGAGGGGGTACGCGTCGAGCTGCGTGTACCGATTGATGGTCCAGCTGTAGTCCATGACCATCCTGTGTTTCTCCCCAGTTTTGACCACTACCACTTGGGCTCTCCAGGGGCTGTTGCTGGCCTCGATGATACCTTCCCGAAGCAGTCGCTGGACCTCGGACCTGATGAAGGTTCTGTCCTGGGCGCTGTACCGTCTGCTCCTGGTGGCGACGGGTTTGCAATCAGGGGTTAAGTTTGCAAATAGGGAAGGTGGGTCGACCTTAAGGGTCAAGAGGTCGCATACAGTAAGAGGTTGTAGGGGCCCACCGAATTTCAGTGATAGGCTCTGGAGGTTGCACTGGAAGTCCAGGCTGATTAGCAGGGCAGCGCAGAGGTTGGGGAGGACATAGAGACGAAAGCCGCTGAACTCCACGCCCTGGACAGTGAGAGTGGCGATGTAGTACCCCCGGATCGTCACGGAGTGGGACCCGGAGGCCAGGGAGATTCTCTGGTTAGCGGGGTGTACCGCGAGGGAGCAGCGCCTTACCGTATCGGGGTGAATGAAGCTCCCGGTGCTCCCGGAGTCCAGCAGACAGGAGATCTCATGCCCATCGATCTTCACGTTGGTCGAAGCCGTTGTCAGGTTGTGTGGGCAAGACTGGTCAATCTTGACCGAGGCAAGATGCGGCTGGTCGTCGACGGTTGCGGGCGGCGTGCAGCCAGATGAGGTGCCTGGGGGGGCATGGGTCCTGGTAAGATGGCGGCACCCACGGGCCGCACATGTCATGGGGGAAACGAGATGGGGGCACCTGTCGATCCTGGGGAGAACAAGATGGCGGCGCCCATGGGCCACACTTGGTGGGGGTCGATCAAGGTGACGGTGCCCACGGGCCGCACATGGTCCGGGGGGGGGAAGCTGGTGGCGCGCACTGGCCGCACGTGGGGGAGCTGGAACAATAGCGGCGACTGAGCGGGCCTGGCACACCAGCGAAGTGCCCCTTCTTGCCACAGGCCTTGCAAAGGGCGCTCCAGGCCAGGCAGCGCTGTCGGGAGTGTTTGGACTTCCCACAGAAGTAACATTTGGGGCCCCTGGGGTTGGTTGGCCGCCGCGCGGCACAGGTGTGGGGCTGGCTGAGGGCGGTCGCTGGTGGGGTCCATGATGGGGCAGCCATCTGCGGAGTCCACGATGCACAGGAGGGGTGTTCCGCGCGGTTGGGGGCATAGGCCTGGATGTTGCGCAAAGCGACCGTAAGCGAAAGCTTTTTGGTTTCCGCGAGATCGAGCGTGGCCCCTTATATGAGGCGCTGGAGGATGTAATCAGACCCTATCCCCGTAACAAAAGCGTCTCTCATGAGCAACTTCGAGTGTTCTGTGGCCGAGACGGCCTGACAGTCACAGTCTCTAACTAGGGGGAGCAGGGCGCGCCAGAAATCTTCCACTGACTCACCAGGGAGTTGACGCCGCGTGGAGAGGAGGTGCCTGGCGTAGAGCGTGTTAGTCCGCTGAGCGTAGTTTTCCTTCAGTAGCGCCATGGCTTCTGCGTAGGTCGGCGCGTCCTGGATAAGTGGAAAGACGTTGGAGCTCAGCCGCGTGTAAAGGAACTGAATCTTCTGAGCTTCTGGAATTGGGTCTGGCGCAGACCCGATGTACGTTTCGAAACAGGCTGGCCAATGTTCAAAGTCCTTTTTGGCGTTGTCTGATTGCGGATGCAGCTGCAGGCGATCCGGCCTGATGCAGAAGCCCATCTTCTGAAAACTTAGTGTAATAAATTGATGCACGCTCAATTACACAAAGAGGAGAGTTGGATGCAATCGAGGCTTTATTACACTAAGATGTGTGGCCTCCCACAACAGCTGGCAAAATGGCTGCTGTACGAGGAGCACACATAGTTATACTCTGCCTACTGGGCAGAGCCAGCAGGCAGGGAACTACCCCCGTACCTGTAGTACAGGGCCTTACCTTAAAGCACCTACACTGACATCCTCTATATTCTATATATACATCAGTGGTGACTACCACACACGTCGTCATCATGTGCCAGGCTCAGCCTGATACAATTCAAGGTGGTTCACCGGGCACACATGATGGTGGCCCGGATGAGCAGGTTTTTTGGGATGGAGGACAGGTGTATGAGGTGTGCAGAAGGGCCCGCAAACCATGTCCACATGTTTTGGGCATGCCCGAAGCTCAGGGGATTCTGGCAGGGATTTGTGGATGTGTCATGTCCAAGGTACTAAAAACGAGGGTGGCGCCCAGTCCAGAGGTGGCGATTTTTGGAGTGTCGGAAGACCCAGGAGTCCAGGGGGCGAGAGAGGTTGACATTTTGGCCTTTGCCCCTGGGTCGCCGGAGACGGATTTTCCTAGCGTGGAGGGACTTTAAACCCCCAAAATCAGGGGTATGGGTTAGCGACATGGCTCGATTTTTCAGACTTGAGAAAATTAAGTTCGCTCTAAGAGGATAAAGTTAGGGTTCGTTCGGAGGTGGCAGCGGTTTATCTACTTCTTCGGAGAAAACTAAACTGTCAGCAGATTGAATCGGGGGAGTTAGGGGTCAGGGGGAGTAGGGGGGAGTCAGGCTATTTTTTCTCTAAATTCGGCGGGAACAGTGGGATGTGTTACGTACTGAACTATGTTTACATTTGTATTTGTATCTTTTATTGTTATAAAACCATAAATGCCTGAATAAAATGTTTGTAAAAAAAAAAAGAATTGCGCTTAAATTCCGCACAGATTTCAATAAAATATAGTGAAAACATTTCAGGGAGAAGTCACGTACTCTGATATATACATGCTCCAATATGCTCATCTCAAATACTGGACAGAGGTGAAATGTGAAATTTACATCGTCAGTAAATATGATTTGTTGTCAGAAATAAATTCCTCCTTATTGCTTTTGAATAGAGAAACTAAAACTAAGCCCTGCAGATTGGCCTGAGAAGAACCAGATCCATTTATCATCAAAACAGATAAACAGGTTGCAAGGTTGAAATTTTGAAATACTCAGAAAATGTAGAAAATACACACCATGGCCATGTTTATTGTCAAGTTGTCTATTTGTCGCCACCTATTGGTTTCAGTTAGCCATTCAGGCTCAAGTAACTACCTTATTTGCTGTTAATTCCCATCATCATTATCTTTAAAAGATTCCATTCTGGATCATCATCAAATCTAACTATAGTTCCTTTCCTCTCTTTACTATGTCTTCAATTTCCTGGTAAGGTGTAAGAAAATATGAATAATAAATAAAATGACCAATTAAAACACAAGCATGGTAGAGATAACCTGAGCTTCAGGTTTACTATACAGGCATTATTCACTCATGGTAAAGACTGTCTATATAGCAACATTTTCTGTCTGTCAAATAAAGAGTTAAGAGCTATGTTGAAGAAACAGCAAAATATGGTAATTCCGGAACTACAAGCCATTTTTCCTGTGTGTCAGTAAGAAGAGGCAACAGGGAGCCACATGTTGGCGAGGTTTGCAGAGCACTGATAGCTTCAGAAACATTACTTTTGATGTTATCAGCAAAATCCATCAGTACATGATTCAAATCACCCTGTAAATGAAATTTAACACTAACGTGCACTGGCAAAGAAAAAACCAAAAACAATTATTTGTGTACCACTGGCTTTATAAATTAAATATGGTCACATTTTGCTGATTACCTATTTTCTTCGGCTGAAAATCATTTCACTTTTAATGAGGAATATCGTTGACCTGTCACCATTTTGAAAAGTGTTTCTCCTTTCCTGTCTCCTCTCCCTTTTGGTCTATTACTCTCTTACCTCTCCTCCTTTCATACCATTAATTAAAGTCTTCATTTCCATTTGAGAGGCCAAATGCTTGGGGAGTTGTTTAAACATGTAAACTTAGTGATTTTATGCATTTAAAATAATGAGTATAGCTCAAAAAAGATATTCAGATGTTGGTCTTCTGATTGTTTCCATTTGCTAATAATAGGATAAAATTGACACGTGCCAATGAGGCGGGATCTCCTTTCTAGAACACATGTATATTTAAATTGCTAACATTGTAACCATCTGTGTAATATATTGTGTCAGCCAGTTAAACATTCAGATGTAACTAACTCTGATGTGTAATTTACATTGCATATTTGGTTTGACACTTGGTGCTTTAGAATTGAAATTCCGGGGAGTGTTTAGGTAACTCTGTTAACATCATTGGAAAGGATCTGTTTCTATATGCCATCTATGTATGGCCCATACAATTTATTAGTCCTTAGTTATCTTTGGTGCAAGTAATGCCCAAAGGTTCAGGCAGAGTGTTCAGGCCTCATGGTCTGAGTGGGACGCTAGGCAATAACACTAACTTGCGACATGGCATGTATACCTACGTGTGGGACGCACTTGTGAGCTTTGAAGTGCTCATATGCCTAACAATGCCAATTCTCTAATTGCAATAATTTTCAGCTGTGCAGCCAGTGGCTGCCACGGTCAGAGGGAGCTAAAGTGACCCTCACCATATTCCCACGGACAGGACTCTGCCCTGGTGTTGTTCAGTGCAATAGAGAGGCAGCAAGCAGCTCAGGTTGCCCCTGTTATGGGTATGCACAATCTGGGGGCGGGCCTGTTGGACACACGGGTGCTGAGCCCCTCACCCCCAGCCCAAGGGCGACACCCCAACTGATAGTGCCCCCTTACCAGACGCCCCCACCCCAGGAGCCCCACCCACCCACCCCACCCCAGGGGGGCCCCCACCCACCCGGGGCCCCCACCCACCCGGGGCCCCCCCCCACCCCCCCAGGGCCCACCCCCCACAATCCACAAGAGAAAAATTGTTACCGCATCTAAGTCTTAAATCGGTCCCCTAATCTTTAAACAGTGCCCCCTTGTTCTATACTCCATAACAAGGAGAAATTCTCTCAGTGTTCAATCTGTCAAATCCCCTTAGGATCTCAAATGTTTCAATAAGATCACAGGCACAGCCTGTTCAACCTTTTCTCATAAGCTAACCCCTTCCTTCCAGGCATTGGTTGAGTCTCCCTTCTATAAATCGCTTCTAATGCAATTATATTTAATTAAGTATACTTTCTCAAGGAACGAGATCAAAACTGTACATAGTACTCCAGAGGCCATCTAATTAAGTCCCTGTACAGCTAAAGTAAACAACAACACCAGCAAGAAGTGGACAGGTAATCCACCTCCCAGGCACCCCTGGGATACTTCCCCATGAGGGAGCTGAACCATAATGGCGCCTTTTTGTTTTTCTAGCCTCTCCCTCACCCATCATCACCCTCCCACTTCCCAAGAACAGGAACAATTCTGCTACACATGGTAACCACCTGAATGTCATGACTTCATTAGGATCTCATGGTGAGAAAGTCAAAGGGCGGCAAGGTAGTGCAGTGGTTAGCACTGCTGCCACACAGGGCCAGGGACCCGGGTTCAATTCTGGCTTTGGGTTACTGTCTGTGTGGAGTTTGTACATTCTCCCCGTGTCTGCATGGGTTTCTTTCGGGTTTCCTCCCACAGTCCAAGTGTGTTAGGTGGATTGGCTATGATAAATTGCCCTTTGTCATGATATGCAGACACACACATAATGATATACAGACAAGCAGCTCATGGACACAGAGAACAGGACATGACCAATAAGCAGGCAGGACACTCAGGGGTGGGATCTGACTATAAAAGACACGAGGCACTCACACTCCACCTCTTTCCACTGATGAACATCTAGAGAGTCAGTCAAGGGTGTTGTTACAATCTCACACCTCCACCACGTGGCTAAGAGCTAGTCTGGTTCAGTCACACAGAGTAACCACACTTAAGTTAGTAGGGAGTCGAACTCACAGAGAACTGTGCTAACTGTGCTATTAGTTCAATAGACCTGATTGAACTAACTTCAAGGTCTGGAGTATCTTTCTGATCTAAGCTGCATCCAGTTGCAGCCAGTGTTAGACCAGTGTACCTAACACGACACCCCTCACTGTCTAGTAATGTGCAGGTTAGATGATGAGGTTACAACAATAGGGGGTGTGGGCAAGGGTGCTCATTTGAATTGTCGATGCAGACTCAATGGGCCGAATGGCCTCCTTCTGCATGGAAGGGATTCAATGAAAGAGTGAAGGAGATGCAATCCTTTCCAGGTACAATCACCTTATCGTTTCACTATTGACTTAGTGTTTTCTAATAATAATAATCTTTATTGTCACAAGTAGGCTTACATTAACACCAAAATGAAGTTACTGTGAAAAGCCCCTAGCCACGTAACTTGGTGAGGGTCCAAGTGGTGCAAATTAATATTCTGCCGAGGTTCTTGTTTATCTTTCAGGCTCTCCCAATCTTTATACGAAAGACCTTTTTTCGGAAATTGGACACGATCACCTCGGACTTTGTATTGGCAAGGAAAGGTGCCAAGGGTGGGGAAGACAATGCTACAGAGGCAGAGGCAGCATGGGGGATTGGCGTTGCCGAATTTGCGTCATTATTATTTGGTGGCGAAGGTGGACAAAGTGCGGCGGTGGTGGGAAGGAGAAGGAATAGAGTAGGTTCGGATGGAGGAGGAATCTTGTAAGGGGTCTAGTTTAAGGGCTATGGTGATGATAGCATTACCAATGGCTCCGAGTAGGTATTCAGGGAGCCCAGTGGTGCAGCCCACGGTGAAGATATGGAATTAGCTGAGGAGGCATTTTAGAATGGAAAGGATGTCGGTGCTAACGCCGCTGTGCGAGAATCATGGGTTTGAGCCGGGGAGGATGGATAATGTACATAGGAGGTGGAGGGAAGTGGGGCTGGTCAAGGTGAGGGATTTGTATTTGGAGGAAGGGTTCGTCAGTCTGGAGGAGCTAAGGGAGAGGGTAGAGCTGCTGAGAGGTAGTGAGTGCACGAAAAGTCTGGAGGGGGTTCCCTAGGTTGCCGGGATACACCCTGCTGGAGCGACTACTGCTTCTGGATGTGGAAGGGGAGGGAAAAATTGGGGATATATATAATTGGCTGGGTGAGCAGGGAGGTAAGCGGGTGGGGAAGATCAAGGAGAAATGGGAAACGGAGTTGGGAGGGGAGATCAATTGGGAAGTATGGAGTGAGGCACTGCGTAGGGTAAACGGGACCTCCTCTTGTGTAAGGATGAGCCTGATACAGTTTAAGGTGGTGCACAGGGTGCATGTGACTCGGGCGGGGGTCAGCGAATCGCACACATATTTTGGGGTTGCGAAAAATTGGGAAGGGGAAAAATCTGTTCAAACTGTATAGTTGATTGTTGGGAAGTATGTTTCCCGGAGTGTTTATTTGCTGTAACCTGCTTTGATACATGCTTGTAAAAAAATACATTTATAAAAAAAAGAAAAGCCCCTAGTCGCCACACTCTGGCGCCTGTTCGGGTACACCGAGGGAGAATTCAAAATATCCAATTCACCTAACAGCACTTCTTTTGGCACTCGTGGGAGTAAACCAGAGCACCCGGAGGAAACCCACGCAGACACGGGAAGAACGTGCAGACTCCGTAACTTAGCAGAAAGAATCACAGCTTCCAGTAAAAGATCTAACCTGCTTCCTCTTCTTGTCAGATGGGTAGACATTAAACTTTCAGTCTTCCCTTCAGGAGAAGTATCAGAGAATTGGAGAATGGCAAACAATATGCCCTTGTTCAAAAAAGATTGTAAGGTTATGCCCAGCAATTACAGACCAGTCAATTTAACTCCAGCGATGGGGAAGCTTCGAGAAACAATTATTCGGGATAGAATTTGTAGTCAGATGGAACAAAATGTGTTGATTAGGATGATCACACGTAGATTTCCAAATGTTTAACTAACTTGCTGAAGTTTTTTTGAAGGTGTAACAGAAAGGGGCGATGAGGGTAATGTCATTGATGTGGTGAACATGGAGCTTCAAAAGGTGTTCGATACAGTGCTATACAACAGACTTATGAGAAAGTTGTAGCTCATGGATTAGAAGGAACGGTAACAACATGGATGCAAAATTGACTGAGTAGTAGGAAACTGAGTGATGGTCAATGGAAATGTTTCAGGCTGGAGGAAGGTTGGTAGTGGAGCACCCCAGGGGTCGGTATTGGGAGCCTTGATTTTCCTGATGTAATAATCTCGTCAAGGCCAGTCTTCCAATCCCATACACTTTTATTTACATAATGGAAAGGACCGCAGATGCAGCTTACCCAGAGCACAATTCCAAGACTGGGGACCCTACAGCAGGGTTTTCAAAGTGCAGGTCACGACCGGGGCGGGTGTCGGGAGGGCCGTGGAGTAATTGGCTGTGCATTCCCACGGTGGTTCTGATTGCGGGAGAAGCACCCAATGGCTGCTACCGGCTTTAAAATTGAGAATGGCAGCCACTGCCACCTTTTAAATGAAAAGAAATGAGGTTGTGAGTAGTCTTCCGACAAGAAGCGACAACAGGGAGCAGGTCATGCACCCTGCACGTACACTTGACGTCAAGTGCCCTCTATGTATGTGCTTTTGGCGCCAAATCATGGAGTAAAGCTGCTTCCATTTTCTAACTGCTGGAAAGCAAGGCAAGATGACTGTGACGATGGATCAATTTCTGAAAAACAAGAGGCAGCCAGAGACTCAAATAAGCAGTGTACCCACTGGACAGGATCTGACAACAGAATCTGATGGTGAGAGCTGCACAGGAGAGTCCAATAGTAGTGTTAGTTCTGTATAGAGCTCCAGGGCCTCTGGCTAACAGCCTACAAAGAAGAAACTTAACTCGAGAACAAAGCCGTATAAAGATTATTTATTTCGGTAAGATTCTGTCAATTGTGCCAATGCAAATAAGGTTGCAATATATGGAGGGAAGTACTGGCAAATGCGAGGAGAAGTTTTACATTTTGAAAGAGAAGTGGTGAGTGAATAACTCATTTTGAGGTTGAGACCCAGAGTCAGTTGAATTAAATTAAAAGACTAAGCTGCTCTACCTGACCTGTGACAGCACATTAAAAACATGCCAAAAGCCCATGAGGCTGTCAGCATTCTGGAGTAGCATCTCCTAGGAGTATCCAGTCCTGAGTAAAACAAGCCGTTGCTATTAAAATAAAAGCAAATTACTGCGGATGCTGGAATCTGAAACCAAAAAGAAAATGCTGGAAAATCTCAGCAGGTCTGGCAGCATCTGTAGCGAGAGAAAAGAGCAAAGGTTTTGAGTCCAGATAACCCTTTGTCAAAGCTAAAGACAGAGAAAGTGGGAAATATTTATACTGTGGAGTGAGAATGAAAGATGAGTCATACCCACAGAAACCCAGGGAAACGGGGTGCTAATGGCCACAGAAACCAAGGGGAAAGAGTGCTACTGGCAGTCCCCAGGGAGAACAAAAGGTGTGAAAGGCCAAACTGTACAGAAACTAACATCAGAGGGTAAACTTTTACAGATGTGGGGGGAGGAGAAGGGGGAAGCAAAGGGGAGAAAGGGTAACGAAAGGTGGATAAGATTGGGGGGGTGGGGGTGGGGGGGGGGAAGTGTATATAAAGAAAGAAAAGAGAGAAAGAAATGGTAAAAAAACAGTTAAAATGAAATGGGATGAAAACAAATGGGTCGAGGTGGGGTAGAGCAAATCATCTGAAGTTGTTGAATTCGATGTTGAGACCGGAAGGCTGTAACGTGCCTAAACGGAAGACGAGATGTTGTTCCTTCAGTTTGCGTTGAGCTTCACTGGAACATTGTCGTAGGAGAAGGACAGACATGTGGGCATGGAAGTAGGGTCTTGCGTTAAAGTGGCAAGCAACGGGAAGGTCAGGGTCCTGAATGCGCACAGACCGAAGGTGCTCAGCAAAGCGGTCATCCAGCCTGCGTTTGGTCTCTCCGATACAGAGGAGCCCACATTGGGAGCAGTGAATGCAAAAGACCAAATTGGAAGAGGTGCAAGTGAAACTCTGCATAACCTGGAATGAGTGTTCTGGGCCTGGGATGTTAACCATGGAAGAGGTAAAGGGGCAGGTGTTACACCTTCTGCGATTGCATGGGAAGATGCCATGGGTGATCGGAGAGGTGTTGGGTATGGTGGAGGAGTAGACCAAATTATCTCGGAGGGAACGGTCTCTGCGGAATACTGACAGAGGGAGTGAAGGGAAGATATGTTTGGTGAAGGCATCACGCTGGAGTTGGTGAAAATGGCAGAGGATTATGCTTTGCATACAGAGGCTGGTGGGGTGAAATGTGAGAACGAGGGGGACTCTATCCTTGTTCTGGGAGGGGAGGGGGCGAGGGTAGTGGCGTGGGAGATGGATCGCACATTATTGAGGGCCCTGTCAACAACTGTAGGTGGGAAATCACGGTTGAGGAAGAAAGAACACATTTTCGAAGCACCATTTTGGAAAGTGGCATCATCGGAACAAATGCGGCGGAGGCAAAGGAGCTGAGAGAAAGGGATGGAGTCCTTACAGGGTGTAGGGTGCGAAGAGCTGTAGCCCAGATAGCTGTGGGAGTCAGAGGGCTTGTAGTGGATATTAGTAGATAGTCTATTGCCAGAAATGGAGACAGAAAGATCAAGGAAGGGAAGGGAAGTGTCTGAGATGGACCAGGTGAAAGTGATGGAGGGGTGGAGATTGGAAGCAAAGTTGATGAATCTTTCTAGGTCCGGAAGAGAGCATGAAGCGGCACCAAAATAGTCATCGATGTACCGGTAAAGGAGTTGTAGGAGGGGACCCGGGTAGGCCTGGAACAATGAATATTCTACATACACCATAAAAAGGCAAGCGTAGCTAGGACCCATGCGGGTACCCATTGCTACACCTTTGATTTGGAGCTGTTGCTATTGCCCTTCACGATGACCTACATATGCGAGGTTGGATTTTCCGTTTTCATAAAGATGAAGACGGCACAAAGGAACTGGATGTCTGTACAGATGTCTGTACCTATATGCGCATTGCCCTCTCCTCCTTTAAACCTGATTCAAGTGACATCTGTGAAGACCAAGCAGGCTTCCCCATTCACATTAAAGATAAGCGAAGGTGGCGTGTTGCGAAGGTCGGCCGGAGTGGGTCGCAAAGGTCAGCCAGCGTGGGTCGCAAAGGTCGGCTGGTTCACAAAAGTGGATCCCTGAAAAAGTTTGAAAAACACTGTCCTACAGAATACTGGCCCAAGTTGAAGCAGTGGATTTTAAACTCCCACTGCTCACATCCGATTGTGCGAGCTCCCGCCCGCTCAATAGGGAAGTTCATACTCCACAAAGCCCATTGTTCTTTGTGGCCACCTTAAAATACCTCACCCCGTAAGTCCAATTCTCCCCCAGTACCCTGCTGCGAGAAAGTCCCAAATGTCACTTGGCGATTGGTCTGAGGTCAATCGAGGGTGGGACTGGATCTGTGAAGCGAATTGGAGACCTTGGTTTCTGGAGGGAGCACCGAAGACTTACTGACGCGATTTCCTCTTTGGGTCAGCTTCAGTCGGGTCACCAGCTTCCTCGGCTTCCATCTCAGTCTCCGTGTCTGCATTGTCCGGAGGGATGACCGCTGTTGTAAACTCCAAGCTGTTGCCCAGTATTGTTGGCAACCACCTCCATGGTCAGTAACAAGGCTTGTTTGGGGGTGGACTCCCTGCTCCTGAAGTGGTCCAGGTCATTCTTTACAACCTTACTCTGGAGACTCTTGCAGAGTCGTGGTTTATTTTCTGCTTCTCTTGTTGCCAGACCACTTGCTGTGTGGGTCTGGAGTAACATGTAGGCCAGACTAGGAAAGGATGGCAGATTTCCTTCCCTGAAGGACATTAGTGAACCAGGTGAGTTTTTACGACAATCGGCAATGGTTTCATGGTCATCATGAGACTTTTAATTCCAGATTTTTACTGAATTCAAATTTCACCATCTGCCATGGTGGGATTCGAACCTGGGACCCCAGAGAATTACCCTGATCCTGGATTACCAGTCCAGTGACAATGCACTATGCCACTGCCTCCCCAAGTGCTTACTAGCACTTGTCCCATATCCTTGAATGTGATGGTGTTTCAAGCGCTCATCCAAGTGCTTTTTAAAGGTTGTGAGGTTTCCAGCCTCCATTACCTTCCAGGCAGTGCATTCCAGATTCTCACCACTCTCTGAGTGAAAAAGTATTTTCTCAAATCCCCTTGGAATCTTCTGCCCCTCACCCTAAAACCATGCCACTTGTGAATGATCCCCCCAACCAAGTGAAACAGCTGCTTACCATTTACCCTGTCAAAACCCATCATAATCTTATACACCTCAATCACATCCCTTCTCAATCTTCTCTGCTCTAAAGCAAACAATCCAAGCCTATCCAGTCTCTCCTTATAGCTCAGATGCTCCATCTCAGGCAACGTCCTGGTGAATCTCCTCTGCACCCCTTCCAATGCAATCACCTCCTTCCAATAGTGAGGTGACCAGATCTGCACACAGTACTCCAGCTGTGGCCTAACCAACGTTCAGTTCAGCTCCAACATAACCTCCTTGCTCTTATATTCTATGCCACAACTGGTAAAGGCAAGTATCCCATATGCCTTCTTAATTACCCTATTCATCTGCTATTCTGCCTTCAGGGATCTGTGAACAAGTACCCCAAGATCCATCTGTTCTTCTGAGTTTCCAGTGTCCTGCCATTCATTACATACTCCATTGTCCTGTTTCTTCTTCCAAAGTGCATTACCTCACACTTATCGGGGTTAAATACCATCTACCACTGCTCTGCCCACCTGACCAATCCATCTATATCTTCCTGTAACCTACGACCCTCTTCTTCACTGTTAACCATCCTGCCAATCTTGGTGTCATCTACAAACTTCAAACATGTGAGAATACTGTCAAAGGCTTTGCTAAAATCCATATAAACAACTTCCTTCCTTCATCCATACACTCAATCACTTTATCGAAAAATTATATCAAATTTGTTAGGCATGACCTCCCTCTGACAAAGCCATGCTGACAATCCCAAATCAACCCATGCCTTTCCAAATGGAAATTAATTCTCACCTTCAGAATTTTCTCCAATAGTTTCCCTACCACTGACGTGAGACCCACCGGTCTATAATTCACTGGTTTATCTCTACCACCCTTCTTGAAAAGTGGAATATATTTTGACGGAAGGATTTTGAATCATAGAATTTACAGTGCAGAAGGAGGCCATTCGGCCCATCGAGTCTGCACCGGCTCTTCGAAAGAGCACCCTACCCAAGCCCACACTCCCACCCTATCCCCATAACCCAGTAACCCCACCCAACACTAAGGGCAATTTTGGACACTAAGGGCAATTTATCATGGCCAATCCACCTAACCTGCACATCTTTGGACTGTGGGAGGAAACCGGAGAACCCGGCGGAAACCCACGCAGACACGGGGAGAACGTGCAGACTCCACACAGACAGTGACCCAGCCGGGAATCGAACCTGGGACCCTGGAGCTGTGAAGCAATTGTGCTAACCACTATGCAACCGTGCTGCCCATAATTGCAGAATAAAATTGCATTGGAAAAATTGGATAATTTTAATGAATATAATTTCAGAAAACAAAGTCTTTATTTTTGTAGTACCGCAATTAAAACTTATGAATAAATGTGATTTAGGAATGTATATGGATGAGAAAATTCTGCACCGACTGTGAAACAGTTTTTGCAACTTAGTCTGAACTGGTAAGCAAAATGTATTTTAGTGGCAGACAAATTGTGATTTATTTGCAATATTTTCCATAGTTGAATTTAGAAGCCAAAAATAACAGTTAAAACACTTTACCAGGAGAGCAAAGTTCCTTAGTATTCACAAAAATATTTAGTAACCAAGGATAGTTTAGCAACTGCTCCCAAAATGTCTATGACTTCCTATTGAAAATAATGGAAATTCCCAACATTTTCTGGAGGGAAAGGATTATTGTAGGTTTTTGGCTGAAAGTTGAAAAAATATTTTTAATTTCATCTTATGTTTGATTGATTTGAAATACACAGAAGAACGTCTCTGTGTGACTGCTGCTTTTTTTTAGCAAACATATAAAGTAGTTGTTTTTTATAATCTTTGGATTGCATAAATTCAGTATTTCCCTGGATAAAATAACAGGCACGGTACTAAACAGAAAGGATATTTTATAAAAATCACTGCACCCATGTCAAATTTACAGAAAGTCAGTTAATGATATTGTTCCTGTGAACATTCATGATGTGGATTTTGAATTAGTATCTAGGTGTCAAAATAAATGATGAGTTGAATTGGAGGGAACAGTGCACAGTTCTGATGGCAAGGGACATATATTGCCTCAGAAATTTAAAATCATTTTGTGTAAATCATACAGTGATGAAACTCTTTTGTACCGCTGTAGTTGAGAATGCTACCCTTTCTGGATGTGTCGCCTGTATTCTTAGGGAAACAGACTCTCTTGTGACTTCCGGTAACGCCCATGGGGAGTGAGTGGACACACAAAGGGCAGCTCCAGCTCAAAGGCATTGGTTTGGGCATTTTATACCCATTAGCCAGGTGGTTCTGGCAGAATAGTGGTGCGGAAGGAATAGGGGAAGAGGTTCTCCCCAAGATTAGCATGTCGATTGGCACCCAGACCCGGCAAAAAACAGTTAAAGACCTGGCTAAGGAGCCAGAGGAGACCTGTGGCGCAGCAACAATTGCGAGAATAGCGGAGCAGGCACGGTCGACGTCAGTGGGAAAACCTCAGATGGAGCAGTTGATGGCCTTCATCAAGGAGGAATTTCGCCAGCAAAGGAATGAGATGCATGGCGACTGGTCAAAGGCCATTGAGGGAGCAGTGGCACCTCTGGGAGGATTGTTGGACCGTGTGGAGAAGTGCCTCGAGGTACAAGGGGTGACGATACGCAAGGTGGAGAAGGTGGTGTCTGACCAGAATGATTGGATTGTGTCCTTGGAGGCGGAGTGGGGATCCTGGGGGATCCATGCAAGTCACTGAGAGTGAAGGAGGAGGAGCAGGAGAACAGGTCCAGTCAGCAGAACTTGAGAATTATGGATCTGCCAGAGGATGTGGAACATACGAGCACCACGGAGTACGTGTCGAGGATGCTGGCCAGTCTGGTGGAGAAGGTGTTGGACAAGGCCCCAGAGGTGTATCGGCCCATACGTCCTTGAAAAAGCTGAGAGTGGGGGAGCCGCGGCAAGTGGTGATTGTGCGGTTGCACAAGTTCATGGAGAAGGAGAAGATTCTGAGGTGGGCCAGGGAGAAATGAGACTGCGAATGGGAGAGGAATCGTGTCCAGATATATCAGGACATTGGCACGGAGAAGGTAAAGAGGCATGCGGGATTCAACAGGTCCAAGGTTGTGTTTTACCGATGGAAGATTTGTTTTGGGGTGCTGCACCTGGCGGGAATTTGGGTCACATTTAAAGGCCGGGAGTACTACTTTGAGACGCCACAAGAGGCGAACGACTTTATAAAGGACCATAAATTGTGGAAGAACTGAGAGTTGGTGCGAGATGGAGGAGTTAAATCCAGAAAAGTTGTCTGTTTTGGCTGTTTGGAGTTGCCGGAGGGTGGGAACTTTTGTTTTTAGAGTTTGACTCGAAATCGACAGGGGTGGCCATTTTATTGAACAAAACGGACAGGTTTGTGGGGGTGGGTTTTGGGGGCCAGGGAAGTGCGGAACCCAGGGGGAAGGTATGTGAAAATAAACTGGGTGCTGGAGGGGACGCCGGTAGTACTAGTCAATGTATCTGCACCTAACTGGGATGCTGCTAGGTTTGTAAAGGGGCTACTGCGAGCGATCCCGGACTTCAATGCCTGTCTGTGTGGAGCTTGCATGTTCTCCCGTGTTTGCGTGGGTTTCCTTTTTGTGCCCAAAGATGTGGGGTTACAGGGTTCAGGGGATAGGGCTGAGGAGTGGCCCATCGAGGGTGGAGCATCATGGGTGGGCCGGCCAATGAGGCGCCAATGGGCTTGCAATTGTGCATGGCGCACGTCATGATGATGCCAGTTTGGAGGTGGCAGAGAATCGCAAACCGGCATCAAACCGGCACCGGACCTGATTCCGGCGTCTGAACCGATTCTCCGCCTGATCGCCGCTCACTATTTTGGCTTTGAGCAACGGAGAGTCCTGCCCACGGAGTTTACCCTGTCCACCCTGTTAGGCACAATGCATGCAATACACAATTTCCCCCCAAAACAGTTATTTGTCCAATACGGACCTGTGTGCTCTGATTTTTAAATAATCTTTCAAAAGAGACCTTCTACCCCCTTCGATTTCCTTGAAATCCTGGCTGTCACGTGGGGCATCTGCCATCTTAATTCAGGCTCAGGCTAAATCTCCAGCAATATTAGGTTTTGTGGGAATCGATATCGGAGCAACAAAGTAACTTCTTGTCGCTATCCCACCAGAATCACCAATTCTGTTGCACACAGTGTGTCTTTGACCCATATGCGGTGGATAAATGACTGCGAGTCGACTTTGTTTAATCAAAGTGTTTATTCACACTCACACAATATTACAGTTAATCAATCACGCCATCAACACAAGTTATTCTACAGAGTACTAAAAGTTCATACTAGACCTTAACTTAACAGTGACTCACAAGTACCCAGACAGATATTGGCCTTTATCTGGGTGCTGACTCCTGTAGTCCTCGATGCTTGGGCCTCAATCTGGACTGATGCTCTGGCTCTGGTCTTCCTTCTGTTTGGTGGCGTGATGGTCCTCTTTCTGATGGCCGGTGAAGATCACCATTGTTTCGTTGCTGTTGCTAGCTGATAGAGAGATTCTAAGGTGGTGCGGCACCTTTTGTGCCTTATTTGTTTCAGCCCTTTTGGGCGGTCTCTGGGTCTTTACTAATCAATCAGGGTTCGGTCACCTTGATTGATCAAGTCCAATCAGGAGCTGCCACATCGAGTTCGGGGTGTGCACTCACCAGCCATATCTGCAGGTGTTAGGGGCACGTAGGCCCTTCCAAAATAAGGAATAGAGGAGCCATTATGTCTGACAGACATTTGTTTTGACAGTGTATTTCTATTGTCCCTGGGATGGCCTTTTTCTTGCATATTGCGATGTCCGGGCTGTAGCCTGCTCATCAATATTCATTCAGACTGCAGCCTGCTTGTTCTGTACTTAGCTAAATTTCCCAGTGTCCTTTGCAGAACTCCATCTTAGGTGGCCGTTCAGCCACAATTCCTTAATAGAATCATAGAATTTACAGTGCAGAAGGAGGCCATTCGGCTCATCAAATCTGCACCGGCTCTTGGAAAGAGCACCCTACTTACGCCCACACCTTATCCCCGTAACCCAGTACCTTTTTGGACACTAAGGCAATTTATCATGGCCAATCCACCTAACCTGCACATCTTTGGACTGTGGGAGTAAACTGGAGCACCCGGAGGAAACCCACGCAGACACGGGGAGAACGTGCAGACTCCGCACAGACAATAACAATGCAACCCCGCCTGTTTTGCCCATCTGCCTATCCTTTCGATAGGACACATATCCTTGAATATTTAGATCCCAGCCCTGATCCCCTTGCAGCCATGTCTCTGTGATGCCCACAACATGGTACCAGCCAATTTCAATGTGCGCAACAAGCTCATTTACCTTGTTCCTAAATGCGTGCATTTAGATACAACACCCTCAGCCCTGATTTGACCACTTCCCCTCTCAGGTTTGTCACCTTTTTTGCCCTGCCTGAAGTTAGATTACTGCCACCTTCTATACTCTCTGTTCTATTACGTGGTCTGGAACCTTTACTAACCTCTCCTGAGCTCTCGACCCCTTAAATTAGTTTAAAGTCCATGTCATTAACCTGAATTTCTACCTTCTCTTTTAACTTGGATTTTCTAATTCTCCAGACAACTGAACCCTCCCCCCCCCGCCCCCCCCCCCCCCCCCCCCAACTATTTTGTTTAAAGCCTGAGTTATGCGATACGCCAAGACTCTGGTCCCAGCATGATTCAGATGAAGACCGTCCCATCGGAACAGGTTCCCAATTTCCCAGTACTGGTGCCAATGTCCAATAAATTCAAACCCATTTCTCCCAAACCAATCTTTGAGCCGTGCATTTACCTCCTTAATCTTATTGACCCCATGACAATTAGATCGTGACTCAGGTAGTAATGCAGAGATTATTACCTTTTTGGTTCTGCTTTTTAATTTAGCACTTCGCTGTTCACACTCCCTTAGCAGATCCTCTATCTGTGTTCTATCACGTTAGTACCTACGTGAACCACATCAACTGGATCTTTACCCGCCCACTCCAAGTTCCTCTGCAGCCACGATGAGATCTCCCAAATTCTGAACTTGCTGTAGACCAACTTCTCGGGGATTGGACCACCATTTTGAAAGGGTGCCCCAATCTTTAAGTGAGTTTGTGGGTCCCCCACATCCACCACCCATAATCAATGTTATCCCCCACATATATGGTCATTACCACCCCCCCAAGTGATGTCACTCCGGTATGAGGTCCCTGCAGCCCCCCCTCTTCAGGCGACCAACATCCCCTTACAGGTGCCCCCCCTTCCAGGACCTCCAACCTTCAACAGCCAGAGGCCCCTTTTTACCAGCCCTGCACCCCCCCAACCTTCCTACCCCCCCACCCCCATTTCATGAGCATGGATCCCCTCAGGCCCTGCCCCTTGGCAGTGCCACCCTGGCACCCTTGTGTCCTGGAAGTACTCTGCCGGCTTTGCAGTGCCACCCGAGCACCATGGCTGTGCCAAGGTACCAACCTGGCAGTACCAAGGTGCCCATGTTCCAGGGGGAGGGCCAGGGAGCCACCTTGCACTGTCCCTGACCACTCTGCCAGTTTCCCCAGGTGCCGCTCTGTTGGGTCCATGTTTGTGTGGACCAGTATTGAACGGAGTCCGATGGTTCTCCCTGGGGAAGCTGGTAGATCCCAGGAGGCTGGTAGATCCCGGGTGAGCCCGCTTAAGTAGGTTTAGTGAGTGCGGCTTGGTCACGCCAATTGTGGGCGGGATTTTGATTGCGACGCCTCAAGACATCTGGGTAAAGTTCGTGAGGCGCATTGGCTGCCGGGAATCCTGCAGGAGGCTTCACCTTGCATCTACCGGCTGCGCCATGCTCCCGGTCGAGCACGACACGGCAAGTAGGTTGCACCCATTACCTAGAGTTATGGTTGGTCAGGTTTTCAGAGGTGGAAGCATTTTCATTGGTCATAAAAAGAGCTCTCTACCAGGACCTGAGAAAAAACTACAGGAATTCAGCAAATCACAAAAGGAAGATGTGTAATGGAATGCTCTTTGATTGGGCTGATGTGAACAAAGAGCATTAGACTTTTTTTAACAAATAAAGCTATTTATTACGAGCACTACATTAACGAATAACTGAAATGTCTAAGATAAATACAATTGAAAATAAATGTCTAACATTAACTTACATTAAGATACAACAGGAGCTGCTCTAATCTGGGACTGTGATTAATGCCTCACAAACACCTGAAGGAACACATGGTGCATCCGGGTCCTGGGACTCTGTACTCGCCCCACCTGCTGGTCTGATGGTAGAACTACAACCATATCCCTTATAATACACATGCAGATCAAAGATCATAGAATTTACAGGGATGATGAACTACTCATATTATATACACATGATAGTCTACCTATCATCACAGTGGACTGTACTCAGGTTAGGAAACGGGCTGGTTTAGCACAGGGCTAAATCGCTGGCTTTGAAAGCAGACCAAGGCAGGCCAGCAGCACGGTTCAATTCCTGTACCAGCCTCCCCGAACAGGTGCCGGAATGTGGCGACTAGGGGCTTTTCACAGTAACTTCATTTGAAGCCTACTTGTGACAATAAGCAATTTTCATTCATTGAATTTCAAATTTTGCCAAGAAGGTTGATCAAAATATAGTACAATCAAAAACATTACAGACAGATGAAAAATCTTATGACAGTGGACAATCTTCTAGTGTTTAACCATAGACCGGTAATACCCAAGGTTATGAGGGAGGAGATTCTTTATACAATCCATGTTGGTCACACGGGAGTAACAAACTGTAGCGCTCATGTACATCTTCCCGGGAGTCAGGAATTTCAAAAACAATTCAAGAAATTATATTACTATGCCATACTTATTTAATTGATGGCCAAACACCTACAGAAGATTTATTGCCATCTAGTTTTTCAGGATAGGCCAGAAGTTACCCAAAGAGAGATCAAATGGAATAAAGTGGAAACCAAACCACAAACCATGGTAGCAGAGGTGGTGACACCAATCTAACAACAATTCGGTGCCATCAACAGAACACCTCAAGGGGAGAACCAGAAGTGCACACTGAGAATTGGTCGCAATATCAGCTCCAGTCGAGTAGTCACTGCTCGGGCGACCGGACCCCACTGGCCATCTGTATGCATACTCCCCACCCTGCACCACATCCCAGCACCCATACCGGCTGCCATGGTTGGGTGCCCTGGCCACAAAGGCCAGCCACTACCCACCCACTTTGCAGCGTGCTGTATCCGTCTGACTGCCCAACACTGTGCGCTTTCTGTCTCCAGCCAACCCCGCACCACCACCCCCACACCCCTCACACCATCCCCACCCTCCTCATCAACCCCTCAGCATCCCCACACTACCCCCTCTCTACCTCTACACCAACACCACATCACTGCCACACCACCACCCACCACCCCAACGCACGATCCAATCATGGATCATGTCTTGCAGGATTACCTGATGATGAGGTGGGCAGTCCTGGTGTCCCCTACCCCCACCCCCGAGTGGATAGCAGCAAGGAAGAGTCATTGGTCAGTGACGAGGGCACTCAAACCGCAGCATGAGACACACTAGAGCGCCACCGGGGAGGACACTGATTTCCTGTCACAGCCGTCTCCAACACCCTCCACCATCCCAGAGACACTCACCTCGGCTGGGCACTTCAGTGAAGAGACTCCTGGGGCACTTTCTGATGCGCACCACACACGAGCTGCAGTACATCAGGTGGAGGTAGGAACACCAGATGGGGCAGATGATTGGAGGGCGGCCCGTCCCCAGGGACTCAGGTTGTGGGCTTCTGGAAAGGGCGGTCCTATCGATCGTAGAGATGCAGACGCAGAGCCAGGGACTACATGAGGGGTTGTCAGCAACCACCCAGCAGTTAGAGGAGTCCAGCCGCCTGCAGGGGCAGCAGATGGTGCTGACCATGTGTGTCACCCAGGCCAACACCGCATGGGTGGCATCTGCAGTGGAAGCCTTCGGGGTAAAGGTATCGGCCATGGGTCAGGGGCACTCTGTGTGGTCGGTGATGAAGCACAGGAGAGTGCTGCCCTGTCACAGGCAGCTATGTACCAGAGTCACCTCAGGGCATTGCAGCGGCGCACCAGAGCTTATCCCAGTCACAGCGGGTCATGACTGAGAGCATCGCCGCCATTACCCGGGTACTGGCTGATCTGAACTAGTCACAGGGGGATGTGGCACAGTCACTGGCTGATGTAGCACAGTCCCAGAAGGAGGTGGTACGCTCCCTGTGCTCCATGACCGAGAACATTGAGACTCTGATCGAGTGGGCCCGGAGTGAGTGTTGGCATTGGGCGAGCAAGTGAGACACTGCTGAGTTGCAGTTCCTCATGGCAGTGCCAGGTGACGGGGCAGCCTCTGAGGATAGCTCCACTCGCACACCCATCCCAAGGAGTAGCCCATGTTCCACCTGGCATCCCAAGAGAGGAGAAGGTGATTGAGCCCATGATGGCGACTCCCACAGGGGTGGTGCCGGAACACCACAGCATCTCAGACTCCCATCTCCTGTTCCTGGTGCATCTGATGGTCAGCGGGCAGAACAGAGCTGCACCACACCACCTGGATCACCCAAGCAGCAGCCATGGCCATCCATGCACGGTCGCTCCAGAAGACGGCCACCAAAGGGGACCCGGATCACAGGGCGGGAATCACAGCAGACCGCCTCCACTCCTGATGTACCATCTGGGGATCCACTTAGATGTAGCATTAGAGCCCGTAAGACCAGAATTGTAGACACCAGTTAATTTGGCACGGGTGCAGCACACGGTGTAGCGTTAGAGGCTAGGGCAAAAACCTGTACAAAAATGTTTACTGTTTCATTATAAACACCGGCTCACAACATTTCAACCTGCCTTGGTGCCCTTTGCCCAGAAGGGTATGAAGAATGGGCTGGGCTGGGCTGGCTGCAGAGGTGGCACTGGGGGCAGGGAGGTGGATTTGGGACCTTGGGGGTGGGCTTGGGCAGGGACCACAGTTCAGCCAGCGCTCACCATCCCCGCACCCCCGTCCCTCTCCACCGCTTACCGCCCTGCCTCCCCCCCCCTCCATCCCCACTTCCGTCACCCCAGGGGTTCGATGGGACCGTGTTGTGGAATGACCAGCTCACATGCAGGGATCACCTAGCTGAACGGTGGGAAGTGCTGCTGTGGGCTGGAGTCAGATATCGTCAAACAATGTGGAGCACCAGAGCTCATCGCAGAGCAGGTTGTCATCATCCTCCACCCCATGGACCAGACCCACTGTTACTGCCAACCCAGGGCCCGCACCCCATAGCGAGGCAGGTAGGAATTATAGAGGGGGTCGCAAGGGGGCTAGGTGGTGCACAGAGGGTGGTCAAGGAAGCGGGTGGTCAGCCGGGGGAAAGGGGGGCTGGTGTGTGTGGTGGGGGGACACTGAGTGACCTTGCCGCTGGCCAGGCCCCCTAGACGGTGAACCTGGAGGTGATCCCATGCATGCCAGCCCAGGCGCACACGTTGCGCAGCCTCCTGTGCCCATCTTCGGGCTTCCCTGCATTCCCCTTGTCAGACGAGACCTGCCGTTCATCCCCTCTGCTGCGTGATGTTGTGAAGGGCGCAGCAGGCCACCATGATGTGGGAGATTCTCCTAGCGCTATCCCGGGGATTCTCCTAGCGTTATCCCGGGGAGCCCGTACAGAGCAGTCCAGGCACCTGAACTGCATCTTCAGGACGCCGAAGAACCTCTCAATCACGCCCTGGGTCATGGCATGGGTGTCGCTGCAACTGGGTCTCCATGTTGGTCTGTGGCCTCTGGATACATGTCATCAGCCATGACCATAGCAGATAACCCCTGTCACCCAGGAGCCAACCCCTCACCATGGAGTGTGACAGGAAAATGGCATCGTGCACACCGCTAAGGTATTGAGCAAACGTACATGGTGTGCATCTCATGGTCACACACCAGCTGCACGTTCATTGAGTGGAACCTCTTTTGGTTTGTGACGACTGGCCAGTCATGGGCTGATGCTCGTAGGGGGACATTCATCCCACCAACCCCCCCTCCCGGACCTGGGGCATCTCGGTGATGCATCCCACCAACGCCCCCCCCCCCCCCCCCCCCCCCGGGGCATCTCGGCGATGATGGCTAACCCTGCTGGCGGGCTTGCTCCACATTGAATTTGGTATCTTGTGCTGACCAGACATATAGTGTCTCCATGACTGCACGGATGCACCTGTGCACCGACGTCTGTGAGGTCCCAGGCAGGTCTCCACTCAGAGCATGGAAGGACCCTGAGGTGCGAACGTTCAGGGCAACCGTCACCTTGATGTCCACTGGGCGCTGATGTCCTCCCCCATATCCCTACGGTGCCAGGTATGCCATGATCTGGCAGATATGTTGCATTGTCCCCTGCTCAGGCAGAGTCTCTAATGGGCAGTCCAGCAGGTCCTCGAATGACAGGCGTTCCGGTAAACATGAGGACTAATGCAGTGCCTCTTTCCCACCTCCCCCTCGACATGTAGGGTGGACGGCTCTCCATCCTCACCGGCTGGCTCCTGTTCCTCTGGGTTTTGGGGGGGGGTGGTGGTTCATGAGGTGGAGGAGGGATGGAGTTCGGAGGTAGTGGGGTGGGGATCCCATACGGCTGGTGTCACTCTGCACAACCACGGGGCATGGTGGGGTGCCTTGCAGGCGGTGGCAATGGCGGTCTGTGCCTAGACACCTTGGTCCTGGGGCGGGGGGGGGGGGGGGGAGGGGGGGGTCGCCCCATCCCCAAGGCCCACTCCCTGGTTGCACCCCACCACTCTGCCCCGGTCCTGGCAGGGAACACCCCCCTGCCAGCCCTATCAGCAACTGGACCGCCCATGGTCACGCCTTGGGAACATGACCTCCCTCCTCTCTCTCCCCCAGCTGCCACGTCACCAGTTTCCCAATTTTTAAAATCACAAGTGAAACTAGCCATTGGTAATTCTTCCTGGCAGAGGCGGAGCATCGCGGAGGCCCCAGAGAATACCAGGTCGGGCCTATTAATGATATGCCAACGGCATATACTGTACTTGTGGAGTAGAGTGCACTGGCGCCGCTGTCGAGGTACCGGAGCATGGAATTCCGTCCGGTGCCTGCCGCTGACCACTGTTTCTGGCTCATGTGCGATTCTCCACCTGCTCACGTTTCGCGATTCCGGCATCGCTGGACAGAGAATCCTGCTCTTTAACTTTAACTTTTTTTGTTAAATGTGGAGGAACCGAGTCACAGGGCCGCTAATTCATTTAAACAACAAGAAAAAATATATAATTGAACATGAAAAATTGGATGATGAAACAATACTCCTTTACCGCCCCCCCCTCCCCCCCCCCTTAGTTTAACAAATACACACAGATTTTAAGATTAACACAGATTGTACAGTATATCTTAAACTACAATGGTCTCAGTAATGCAATGTTCCTTTAAACACACAGACTGGCTGTGTCAAAATACACACTTTGCTCTGAACCCAAGTTGGTGTCTGTGGGTTTCTCCTCAGAACCCCCCAGATGATTGTCATATGAGAATGACCAAATACCACTCCCAAAAGAACATGTTTTAAAAGTCTTCTTTCACAACAATGCTTTCCATCAGTGGGTTACAGTCTGAAATCCAGTCCATGTTTTCCAAATGACTCTTTTTAACCAAGCTTTTGCTCTACTTTTAACAATGAATCCAGTATCCTTGTTTTACACCTCCCCCTTCAGGATTTCTTTGTCTTGACTGTTGTATCAGCTGTTTCATAATTGTTTTAACAATTGATGCCCAGACTCTATGGAAATGTCATCAAACCTTTGACTTATAAGGGCATAAGAATATCGGAACTACGAGCAGGAGTAGGCAATTCAGCCCTTTGAGCTGGCTCCGCCATCCAATACAATCGTGGCAGATCTCTTTTTGGCCCCAACCCAACTTTCCTGCGCCTTCTCAATAACACTTCGACCCATTACTAATTAAAAACTATCTCCTCCTTAAATGGGCAGCATGGTAGCATTGTGGATAGCACAATTGCTTCACAGCTCCAGGGTCCCAGGTTCGATTCCGGCTTGGGTCACTTTCTGTGCTGAGTCTGCACATCCTCCCCGTGTGTACGTGGGTTTCCTTCTGGTGTTCCGGTTTTCTCCCATAGTCCAAAGATGTGCAGGTTAGGTGGATTGACCATGATAAATTGCCCTTAGTGTTGGATGGGGTTACTGAGTTATGGGGATAGGGTGGAGGTGTTGACCTTGGGTAGGGTGCTCTTTCCAAGAGCCGGTGCAGACTCAATGGGCCGAATGGCCTCCTTCTGCACTGTAAATTCTATGATCTATGAAATGTACTCAATGTTCCATCATCCACTGCACTCTGGGCTAATGTATTCCACAGATTCAAGACTCTTTAAGAGAAGTAATTTCTCCTCATCTCTGCTTTTAATCCGCTACCCCTTATCCTAAAACTATGGCCTCTCGTTCTAGATTTCCCCACAAGTGAAAGCATCCACTTCATGTCTACTCTGTCAATACCTTTCACCATCTTAAATACCTCAATTAGATCTCCTCTTATTTTCTAAACTCAAAAGAGTATAGGTCAAAACTGCTCAATCTCTCTTCATAAGACAAATCTCTCATCTCTGGAATCAATCTAGTGAATCTCCTCTGAACTGCCTCCAATGCTACTACATCCCTCCTCAAATAAGGGAACCAAAACTGTGCACAATACTCCAGGGGCAGTCTCACCAATGCCTTGTACAGTAACAACAACACTTCCCTACTTTTATACTCTATTCCTTTAGTTAAGAAGGCCAAAATTCCATTTGCCTTCCTAATTACCTGCTGTACTTGCATACGGGATTTCTGCGATTCATGAGGACTCACGGATCCGTCTGCACCGAATTCCTCTGAAGTGTCTCTCCATTTAGATAATAAGTTGCCTTTCCATTTTTCCGACTGAAGTGGATAACCTCACACTTATCAACGTTAAACTTCATCTTCCAAATTTTGGCCCACGCACCTAACCTACCCATATCCATTTGTAAATTTCTTATTTCCTCATTGCAACTTACTATTGCACCTATTTTAGTGTAGTCTGCAAATCCGGCTATAATACTTTCTATCCGTGAATCCAAGTCAGTAATATAGATTGTAAATAGTTGGGGCTTGAGGACCGCACCCTGTGGCACCCCACTAGTTACATCTTGCCATCCAGACAAATACTCAATTATCCCGACCTTCTGTCTTCTGTCCGTCAACCAGTCTACTATCCAAGCTAATAAATGACCCCTAACCCAATGTGATCTTACCTTGTGTATTAACCTTTTGTGTGGCACCTTATCAAATGCCTTCTCGAACTTCAGATATATTACATCTACAGGATCCCACTTGGCTTGTTACATCCTTGAAGAACTCTAGCAAATTTGTCAAACATGATTTACCTTTCATAAAACTATGCTGATTCTGATGAATTTCATTTTGACTTTCTAAATGTCCTGTTATTATCTCCTTAATAATGGATTCTAACAATCTCCCAAATGACAGATGTTAAACTAACTGGTCTATAGTTTCCTACTTTCTACCTCACTCCCGTTTTCAATAAGGGATTTGGATTTGTTTATTGTCACGTGTACCGAGGTACAGTGAAAAGTATTGTTCTGCGTACAGTCCAGACAGATCATTCAATACATGAAAAAAAACATAGGGCAAACATAAAAACACAATGTAAATACATAGGCACAGGCAACGGGTGAAGCACACAGGAGTGCAGTACTACTCAGTAGAGAAGATGTGTGAAGAGATCAGATCAGTCCATAAGAGGGTTATTTAGGAGTCTGGTAACAGCGGGGAAGAAGCTGTTTTTGAATCTGTTTGTCCGTGTTCTCAGACTTTTGTATCTCCTGTCCGGTGGAAAAAGTTGGAAGAGTGAATAAGCCAGGTGGGAGGGCTCTTTGATTATGCTTCCCGCTTTCCCCAGGCAGCGGGAGGTGTAGACAGAGTCAGTGGATGGGTGGTGGGTTTGCGTGATGGACTGGGATGTGCTCACAACTCTCTGTAGTTATTTACGGTCTTGGACTGAGAAGTTGCCGTACCAGGCTGTGATGCAGCCAGATAGATGCTTTCTGTGGTGCATCTGTAAAAGTTGGTAAGAGTCAACGTGGACATGCGGAATTTCCTTAGTTTCCTGAAGAAGTATAGGGGCTGTTGGAGTTTTGATATGAGCTTGGCTGGGATTATGGTTTGAAGGCGGAACTGTAGTCAATAAATAGGAGTTTATCGTAGGAGTTCTTGTTGTCGAGATTCTCCAGGGATGAATGTGAAGCCAGGGAGATGGCATGGACCGGTTGTGGCGGCATGCGAATTGCAGTGGGTCAAGGCATTCTGGGAGTATGGAGTTGATGTGTCTCATGACCAACCTCTCTAAGCACTTCATAATGATAGATATCAAGGCCACTGGATGGTAGTCATTGAGGCACATTACCTGGTTCTTCTTTGGCACCGGTAAAAAGAAACATACCGGAGAGAAATGTACTTACCTAGAAATTTGAAATGTACTGTTGTGTAAATAAAATTGTTTTTGAAGAAACATACCAGAGTTTGACCAAAGTCACTGGTAAGTAATGAGAAACTTCCCCAATCTAGGAAAGGCTGCAAGTTCCCCGGAGGGAAATCCAAATAATACTCAAAATAGTATTTAAAACCAAAGCACAAACCTGCGGACTATTTTTCTGTTTTCATTGAGCAAGTAGCCCTTCGGCTTCCAGGTCAATAGAAACGTGACAGCTGAGCTATTTAAAAAAAAACATAATTATGGTCTGATCGATATGTGGCCATGTCTAACAGCAACCTGGTTGATGCTGCATTGTTCAATCAGAGGGGCGAGAAATAACAGTCTGACCTCCATACTCTTCCCACTGCAACTTTAAAAAAAAATTTAGAGTACCCAATTATTTTTTTTCCAATCAAGGGGCAATTTAGCGTGGCCAATCCACCTACTCTGCACATCTTTGGGTTGTGAAACCCATGCTGACATGAGGAGAATGTGCAAACTCCACATGGACAGTGAGCCAGGGCCGGGATTCGAACCCGGGTCCTCAGTGCCGTAAGCAGCAATGCTAACCAATGTGCTTCGCTGCCCACTGCACCTTTAACAAGACTCAGTATTGTGCGCTCAAAAATAAACAATTCGTCACATGTTGCAAGCATATTGGGCAAATTGACCAAGAGGAACAAAGGCAGTAGATGCACGGGAGCATCGCCACCTGTAAATTTCCCTTCAATTCATATACCATCCTGGCATGGAACTCTTTTCCTGCTTCTTCACTGTCACTGGGTCAAAATCCTGGAACCCCTTTCCTAGCAGCACTGTGGGTTTACCTACACCACATAGATTGCAATGGTTTAATAAGGTGGTTCATTTAGGGATGGTCAATAAATGTTGGCCTTGGCAGTGTTGTTCATACCTCGAGAACAATAAAGAAAGTAAAGCGGAAATACCATCTAGTCATTCTAAAGTGAAGAGATTTATACTTGAGGGAATCCCATCCTGAAAGCATCACTACAAAATGGCAGGTTCATCCCAGTTACTTAAAAGTTATATATTCTATGGGCGAGTTTCAAACTTCATTGACTTTGGCAGGATCGGAAGATCCCTCTGGCGGGAGAGGCCATTAAATTCCGTCTTGTAATTCCAATCAATGGAACACTTTCAAAGTACAGTCATTATAAATGTGGCAGCCAAATGGTTCACAACAAAGTCCCACACAATACATATGAAATATCAGACAATCCAACTATTTGCCCTTTGATGGATTTGGATGAGGGAAGAATGTTCGTCAGGGCATCAGGACAACTCCCTGCTCTTCCACAAACAGCATGGGATGGTTTACATCTACCTCTGCAGGTGGCTTAACGTTTCATCCAAATAACAGCACTGCCATTCATTGCATGCTTTTTAGGTGCTACAATCACGCCAGCCTTGGTTTTATGTTCATGTTCAAAGTAGTGTTTAAACCCACTACTGGGTCCAATGCAAAGTGCTACCAGCTGAGTCAAACCTACTTTATGATGCTAACTGCATCAGCTAAGATCAGAAGGTGAATCTTGGACCTTTGTGGCCCACAATAAACTGCTTTCATTGCTTTAAAAGCATAATCATTGGGCTAACTCAAAAGGGATTTTAACACAGTATTTATATATTGTATTGTAACGCTGATTCATGATATGCTTAACATTGCTATTCAAGATTGTAGTTTTTTAACAAATCAAATTTCAAAACTCACCGTAAAGTTTTGTTACCGCCCCCTCCCTTGATAGAATTGAATGTGAAGAGGAAGGAACTTACCACAGGCAGACAGACGAGAACTTACTCCTCTCCAAACATGCGCTGAAACAACAATGGCAAGAATGGTCCTCCTGAAAATGATAACAATTGCTCTGGCTGTTTACATTATCTGTTTGTCCGATTTCTTCCTCCCATCTGAAGGTAAGAATCACAGATACAGTAAGTAGCTTTTTTTTAAACAAAGATCTATCAGTACTGAAATCGTGGTCCCTCTGGTGTAATAATGAATGACACTGCAGAGAGGAAGCTTTCTGATATAGAACAAATAGAACTGCTCTTTTAAAACTTGGATTCAAAGACGTATCAAGCTTTTATTCCTACTGAATTTTTAAAAATTGTACACAGCAGGAAAATGATATTTTGTCAGCAAAGGCATTTTATGGCCCAGTTTGTGTTTTCATTTGAAATAGATGCATGTTAACTTTTAAGAAGTCAGTTTCCAGACCAGAAAACATTTGGTCCCACATTTATGTACAACTTTGATAATCCCTGGTGAGGTATTTTCAAATCCTACATCCTCTGTGCTCTTTTCAGATTGCATACTCTTTTTACACAGTGTACCTTTGCTAAATTCTGAAAGATTATTTATCTGAACAATATTTTTTAAATTTTTAGCAGCAACTCATGGTTACCCGTACCAGCCTCCCCGAACAGGCGCCGGAATGTGGCGACTAGGGGCTTTTCACAGTAACTTCATTTGAAGCCTACTTGTGACAATAAGCAATTTTCATTTTCATTTCATGGCTTGATAACGTGCTGGTGGTGCAATTTGCGTACTGCGAACTACACAGCACTGTGATGGATGGAATGTAATGCTTTTCAATAAGATTAGCTATTCAGAAATACCTAAATGAACAAAAGTTAACATTAATATCAACCATTCCGCATACCACAATATAATACAGTTTCGTAAATCTAAAAATATCAAAATGCGTTGAAGGATTTTACTGTCGACTTTGATAATGTTGACGGAGAGGTATAGCAGTATTAAGAAATGATATACTTTTACATGTTTGAACAATGTCAGCATTGAGTGCATTCATGCAGATACGCAGCACAGAGAATAAAGCTGGCTTTATTTTCTCCCAACATTGTTGCTTAATCTTAATCCAATGAAGGCACAAGAGTAAATATTTGATTTCTCACAAAAACCACCTATGACTAAAACTACCAATTTAATATTACTTGGTGTCAAAATGTGTTTATTTGCTATTGACTTGCTATCAGAAGGAAATGGACACATATTGCCCAGATTCCTTCCACTAACGACTCTTGGAGCAAAACAGACCATCATCCATTCGACTGGATGTAGTGTTGCTCTTATTTGCCTTAGTTTTATTAGCTCTAATTCTGTCACCTTTGCTCACGAGTCACCAGGTATCTTTCTGATACCGCCACGTGGTTCAACCTTTAGTTATGATTAATAAGACAGCACACCGCTTAGTAAGATTAAATCAACGGTCATTTATTATGTACAGCAATAAATACTTACACAATAATCCTACTTTCTATATCACTACCTACCACTACTGGCCAATACTTAACTTTTGGAAATGGCCCACCAGGTCAGGGAAACGAATGGCTTATCGAATTGGGTCTGGCCTGCAGGATTCAAAAGGCTGATACAGGTCGATGGCTAGGAGTCTCTATCGGGTAGCGATCGCTGGAGTCAAACTTATGGTTGCTGGTCGATGGTTCTTGCGAAGGTTGCGAGCAGGAGAAGAAGGGAGAGAAGGGTCGATCTGAACTTAGCCCCTATCTTTTATAGGTCCCAGGGGCTTCCCGCCTCCCGGGGCGGACCTTGACCCTGGTCCCAAGTGATTGGACTTGTTCCCAATCATTGGGTTCGATATGCTCCAATAATGGGGCGATTCCTTGATCGGGGGGTGGTCGTTCACCTTTCTTTGTCTCGGCACTGCTGGCGCCGAGAGGTCTGGATCGGCATTCAATTGCTAATATGTTGCAATTGTTCCCAGCGATAGCCAATTATACTGCAGATGTCTGTGTTGATGTGCTGCTAATGGTCGCAGGTATCGATCTGGGCCGACTTCCCCAGAGCCGAATACACTGTTCTGTCTGCAGCTGTCTGTTTGTGCCCTGTTGGCTGCTTTTCCCATCAGCCTTTTCAGTTCGCCATTTTACATCGGGTTTTGGCCAAATTAATCGGGAATCAGCCATTTTAGGTGGCTACAGTAGGCAAATTCAGATTCCAGAGGTAAAAATGCATTTGTCTGATCAGCTCAATTACTAATATCTGATAGTTGCTACAAAATTTTAGCCTTAGTTTTTGATATTGGACGAGATTTTCTCTGATATCGGCAAAGTCCAAAGTTGGGCGGGAAAAGCAGTGTTGAACCTGCTGATGGCAATGGTGCCTGTTTACACAATATAGTGCAGGATATGATGAATGTAGGAAGTTCAGATGTATTGTATTGTAGGTATTTGGTGTAGTAAGCGTTAAAAGCCTGGTTAGAGTGTGTTTGACTGCTGCAGTCATGTTTTAAAAGAAATTTGAGTTTGAAAGGCAAGTATATTTTGCGAACCAGGTGTGTAATTAAAATATCGTAAAAAGCTTGGGCTAATGGAATTTTGTTTTGCTTGAGAGAATTCCCTGTGGAATTAATTAGATTTCAGCTTGGGTGTCGTTGCTGGGTGGAGCTAAGACATCAGGCATTTTGTAGGGAAAGCAGGTCAGTTTGGAACTGAATGAAGCTATGTGCATAATTGAGGCAGTTCTACTCTCACTGTAGGTTAGTTAAAATAAATTAACTGTATTTAAAGCAGTACAGACTTGTCTGAAAACAAGGGGGAGCTGAAACAAGCTGAGAAACAGCTTCTGAAGACATACAGCTAGAGGTTCTGCATGGATCTGACAGGAGTCCGATCTTTTCTGTAAAGCAGTGTCAAGAGATCTCTCTTTCTCAAAGAATATCTCTGTAAAGCAAGCATTCCTGAGTGCCAATGGTTTAATGGTAATTTAGAGCTGAGATTTTTTTTCCCCCTTGTTGTTTAAATGGGACTAAAGATAGCAATTAAGGGTATTCATTTTATTCAGTAGTATTGTTTATGGGGTAATGCAAATTATTTTCTAGTGTAATGTTAAAGATTTTAATACTGTGTTAGTAATAAAGTTTGTTTTAAAATACCATTTCCCTATTTCTTTGTGCAATCACTCCTGGAGCGAAGTATCCTGGGCAGGATTCTCCATAATGGAGGCAGAGTGTTCGCGCCGTCGTGAACGCCGTCGAGGTTCACGACGGCGCGAAACGGCCCCTATCACAACCGATTCAGGGCCCGATAATGGGCTAGGAGCGGCGCCGCGTCATTTACGCGCGCCAGGCCTTGGCGCTGTGTAATGACGGCGCCGCATACATGACGCGGCCGGCGCCGCATAACTGGCGTCACCCGCGCATGCGTGGTTGCCGTCCTCTCTGAGTCCGCCCCGCAAGAAGATGTCAGACGGATCTTGCGGGGCTGCGGAAGAAGGAGATCCTCCTTCAGAGAGGACGGCCCGACGATCGGCGGGCACCGATCGCGGGCCACACCCCATTTCAGGCCCCCCCCCCCCGGTGCAGGATCCCCCCTCCCCTCCCCCCGAAGGCCGCCCCCCCCCAGCGCTCCCGCGCTGTTCCCGCCGGCAGCGACCAGGTGTGGACGGCGCCGGGGGGAACCCACCGTTCTGGGCTGGCCGCTCGGCACATCTGGGCCTGAGAATAGCAGGGGTGCCGGAGAATCACCATTTTGGGTGTCTCGGGCGATTCTCCGGCCTGCGCCGCGCGGAACTCGATGGGGCTGTTCTCGCCGCTTGGGAGAATCGCGGGAGGGCGTCGGGGCGGCGTCGCAGGAAAATTTGGCGATTCTCCCAACCGGCGCGGGAGCGGAGAATCGCGCCTTCTTTCTTTAGTCTTACAAAATTTAAATAAAATATTGGGGTTTCTGTCCTGTATCTTAGCCACTGTTGGCGTCTGGTCTGGGACTGTACTAGAGGAAAGTTAATTTAGGTAGTGCCACTTTGCCCATGCGCATGACTGGATAGCTGTGTAGTCTGGTGGGTTTTCTCATTGATATCATTATTAAACACTGGCAGGGAGTGATCCCTGACACTGTCTGCTACTCCCAGGGAATCGATGTAATCTACATAACACTGTCAGAAGCGAGTTTGCATGAACAGATTTCTACCCCATGATCACAAATGGTCCATCTGCCAGGCCACTAGTCTCCAGACCTTGGTCCAACCATGGGCAAAAGAGATGAATTCAAGAGGTTTGTTAGGAGTTGTTTACAAGGTAGTGTAGTATCAAAGAGGTCAATTAAAATTGGAGTCAATGGAATCAGGAGGAAATCCCGCCAATGTAAGGAGTTATGCTTAGCTCAAAGAAAAATGGTTGTGGTTGTTAGAGGCAAATCATCTCAGCCCTAAGTTATCACCGAGGGAGTTCATCATGACCCAACCATCTTTTACTGCTTTGTCAATGGCCTTACCTTCAAGATAAGGTCAGAAGTGGGGATATATGCTGATGTGGAGATTCAGTGAACCTTCAAAAATGGCAACCAGTACTCAGATCCAGAATCCCACGCCCATTTCTAGAAGATATGATTTTTGCTGGTACAGGAAAGAGGATGAGGTGTGATGTCCACAATCAAGAATTAAAATTCAGGTGAGCAATTTCAACTGGGTGCTCAGGACAAACAGAAGTGATTTTCATTCCAGAAAACCTCAATGTGCAGTGTGTGTTCCAGTACTTTATGATGGAGACGTAAATGCTCTAGCAGAGCAGATTAGATATGTAGAATGGTCAAGTTCCTAAGTTATTTAAATGCCTTGCCCTTTAAAATTAACAACAGACTTCCTGGCTGTGGCTGTGAGAGTCATAAAAATCCGTCCTAACAGACTCAATAGGTGTTTGTTGGCATAACTCGAAGTGTTATCATTATAGCATTATTACTGCTTGACTGCTTTTCACAGCCTATTTTTATCATAGTGGAGGGGCTTTAAATTCACTGTTTGTTTGACAACTCAAATAGGTTCGTAAAGTGCTAGCTTTACTTGATGTGAGGTTCTGAATATAATGTTTGGTTTTATAAATAATTCAGTACTTGAGGGGATTCAAATGTATTGGATAGGACTTCATAAATGGGATTTTTTAATGTTATGAATCCTATAATAAATATTTAAAACTTTATTTTATTTTCTTTCACCTCAGCATGATCCTGGGTTCTACCTATGGTGGATACTGGGTGAGTTGGCATGGAAGGTATGAGAGGCCATTGAGGGTGGGTGGGAGATATGGGTTGGTGTCAGTTGAAATGGATAGGTATGGGGAGTGAGTGAAAGTGAGGGGGTTTGAGAACTGATGACTAGAACATTTAATATATGACAGTACAACTGAAATTAAGTCCCAGACAACTGAAGTGGGCTTTTTAACCACCCCATCTTGGGACTTGGCAGTCGCTGTGGCCACCTCCAATTTATGTCAGGAGCCTGACTCCATCACCCATCTGCCACACCTGCTCCTCCTCCTCCCTCACCCACCCTATAGTGAACATTCGAGGCACTTTTTCCTGAGGTGTGCCAAGCTGAGATATTTCCTGACTCAAGCTACCTGTTTTGGGAGTGAAAATCTGGCCCATAAATAACATGGCTGTAAAGAACAGCTAAGAGGCTGGGAATTATGAAGCATGTAACTCACCTCCTGACTCCCCAAAATCAGTTTACCAACTACAAAGTGCAGATCAGGAGAGTGATCAGGAGAGTGATGGAATACTCTCCATTTGCCTAGATGTGTGCAGCCCCAACAACACTCGCTAGCTTGACACAATCCAGGAAAAGTAATGATTAAGAAGGCAGCTCACCACCACTTGGTGAAATGTAATTAAGGATAGGCAATAAATGGTCCTGCCAGCGTAGGTCACACTCCATTAATGAATTTTAAAAAATAATATTTTATCTATTGATTTGAAGTTATAGCATCAGGTGTACAAATCTTTTGATGTAATCTTTTGTGTTCTATCCAAATAATAAATATGTTTGAAGAATACACTGTTCAAAAATGCATGACAAACAAGAAATTGGAACTATAATGTATTTGTCAAAACTGAATAATTATGTGTTTACTAGGATTAGGATTTGATTAGGATTTGATTTATTGTCACATGTACCGAGGTACAGTGAAAAGTATTGTTCTGCATACAGTTCAGACAGATCATTCCATACATGAAAAAACAAAGGACATACTATAGATACACAATGTAAATACATAGGCATTGGGTGAGAATACAGAGTGTAGTCCTACTTGGTAGAGAAGATGTGTGAAGAAATCAGATCAGTCCATATGAAGGTCATTCAGGCCTGGTAACAGCGGGGAAGAAGCTGTTTCGGACCTGTGAGTGCGTGTTCTCAGACCTTTGTATCTCCTGCCCCATGGAAGAAGTTGGAAGAGAGAATAACCCGGATGGGAGGGGTCTTTGATTATGCTACCCGCTTTCCCAAGGCAGCAGGAGGTGTAGACAGAGTCAATGGATGGGAGACGTATTCGCGTGATGGACTAGGATGTGTTCACAACTCTCTGTAGTTTCTTACGGTCTTGGGCTGAGCAGTTGCCATACCAGGCTGTGATGCAGCCTGGTAGGATGCGTTCTATATATTAACATAGGTTAACATAGAAAGCACCTGCATCTGCAAAAATTGGTAAGTGTTAATATGAACATGCCGGATTTCCTTAGTTTCCTGAGGAAGTATAGGCGCTGTTGTGCTTTCTTGGTCGTAGCATTAACGTGGGTGGACCAGGACAGATTGTTGGTGATGTGCACATCTAGGGTTTTGAATCCGTCAACCATCTCCACCTCTGCACCATTGATGTAGATAGGTGCGATACTTTGATTCTTGAAGTCAATGACCAGCTCTTTAGTTTTGCTGACATTGAGGGAGAGATTGTTGTCACTACACTACGCCACTAGGTTCTCTATCTCCCTCCTGTCCTCTGACTTATCTTTGCTCGAGATCCGACCCATTACGGTCATGTCAGCAGCAAAATTGTAGATAGAGTTGGAGCCAAGTATTGCCACACAGCCATGTGTGTATAGGGAGTATAGTAGGGGCTAATTATGCAGCCTTGCTGGGCCCCGGTACTGAGGATATCATGGAGGAGGTGCTGTTGTTTATCCCTGCGGATTGTGGTCCATGGGTCAGGAAGTCGAGGATCAAGCTGCAAAGGGAGGAGCCTAGGTTTTCGAGTTTTGATATGACTGGGATTATGATGTTGAAAACGTTTACAAAAATCCATTACCCAGCCTATCGTTTTTCATGTGCCTGTTGGAGCATCAACCTTTGGCAATCACATTGTTCTGCACAATGTACTCAGACTTCCACAGATTTAGGAAGAAAAAGATTGAGAAGGCAGGATATTGGCATTTTATTTTTCTGCTTAATGTAATGTTTTACACTTATCTGCTACCTAAACAATAGTTAGGCCTTCAATGACCAGAATGCGATCAACCATACGATGTGTGTTAGTCTTGAATATATGGGTCTAATGGAGATTATTTTGCTATTGGATTGTTTGTATACAGTTCATTATTTAATTTAAGTACCTTGCATGAGATTAGCTGTGGTGCCTCTGAAAACTGGAGCAAATGGCCATTCCTGTGCCTTATCCCCATAAGCAAGCCATACATAAAAAGAATGTGGTATTTATATTTTCATACTTTTTACAGAGGATTGCATATTATATATGGTCCAGAAAGAGACCCGTCCTCGCAACTCTGCTAGTGTTTATACTCCATACAAATCCTCCGTGCACTTCATTTGACTCATCTCAGACTTTCAACATATTTTAACCTTTTCTCTCATGTACTCGGCTTTTGAAAGCATCCAAGCTATTTTCTCAACCACTTCCTGTGGTAACAAGAATCAAATTCTAACCATTCTATGAAGAAATAAATTTCTTCAGGTTGCCCTATTGCATTTATTTGTATTCAATTTATGGCTCACAAGTGGAAACGTTCTCTCCACCTCTACCCTGTCCAACCCATTCATAATTTGAGATGTCCTCAATAAGGTCATCCCTACGTTTTCTCTGTTCTAAAGAAAAAAAAGCTTCATACTGTTCAATCTTTCGTGGTGGTTCTGATACTTCGTAAATTTCTTTTGCACTTTGATAACGATAGATAGTTTTTTGAAGAATAAAGGGATTAAGGGTTATGGTGTTCGGGCCGGAAAGTGGAGCTGAGTCCACAAAAGATCAGCCATGATCTCATTGAATGGTGGAGCAGGCTCGAGGGGCCAGATGGCCTACTCCTGCTCCTAGTTCTTATGTTCTCCGAAGTGATATACTTTTTATAGTATCATTTGTACGATGTAGGTACATTTTTCAATAAAACTCCAAATTTAAGCATGAAGTCAAAAAGGTAAATTGAATTCCTTCAGTGGGAGAAGCATTTTCAGTTTTCCTGAGGCACTTAACAGTTAAATATTTTATGGTTAAAGCAACGCAACTTCTTTTGTCTATTTTAACAAGCCACCAAACTAGATGCCTATAGAATATGAAGTTAACCATTTCCTTTGGTTTACATTGTTAGATAAAATGTTACTTCAGGGACTTTTGACTGTGGGATATTTTAAGATAATTCACTAAAATTAGTTAGAAATTCTCACAGTTAAAAACACATCGGGCATCATTCTCCGACCCCCCGCCGGGTCGGAGAATCGCCGGGGGCTGCCGTGAATCCTGCCCCCGCCAGTTGCCGAAGACTCCCGTACCGGATATTCGGCAGGGGCGGGAATTGGGCCGCGCCGGTTGGCGGGCCCCCACCGCTGGATTCTCCGGCCCGGATGGGCCGAAGTCCCGCCGATAAATTGCCTGTCCCGCCGGCGTGGATTAAACCACCTTTTGAACGGCGGGACAAGGCGGCGTGGGCGGGCTCCGGGGTCCTGGGGGGGGGGGGGGCGCGGGGCGATCTGCCCCGGGGGGTGCCCCACGGTGGCCTGGCCCGCGATCGGGGCCCACCGATCCGCGGGCGGGCCTGTGCCGTGGGGGCACTCTTTCCCTTCCGGCTCCGCCACGGTCTCCACCATGGCGGAGGGGGAAGAAACTCCCTCCATTGCGCATGCGCGGGAAACTTTCAGCGGCCACTGACGCTCCCGCGCATGCGCCGCCCGGACATGTCATTTCCGCGCCAGCTGGCGGGGCAACAAAGGCCGTTTCCGTCAGCTGGCGGGGCGGAAATTCCTCCGGCGTCGGCCTAGCCCCTCAATGTTGGGGCTCGGCCCCCAAAGATCATTCCGCACCTTTGGGGCGGCGCGATGCCCGTCTGATTGGCGCCATTTTGGGCGCCAGTCGGCAGACAATGCGCCGTTTCGGGAGAATTTCGCCCATCATCTTGGAAATTGAAAAGCCAGTTTAAAGTTTAAATGATATATTAACTTGCCATTCTGTTAAGAATTCACATTGCTTACAGTCAATAATGATGGATGAGATAAGCATCCACATTAGCATTCTCCATTTAACCTTACATATATCGCTGGTGTTAAACACAAACTCTGATTCACAGGTGAATCATGAATGCTTAGGGCGAGATCTAGATCAGGCCAGGTGGAGTGAGTCGCGTGAATCATGTGAGGTTGTGCAGCAGGTGCGGAGCCCAATTTGAGTCTTGCGTGCGATTCACCCGTTGATTCCACACCAGGTGCAACGGAACCGCTGAATCGTCCCCAGTTTGTTTCTCCTTAATACTCTCGTTGGGGTTAACACAGTTTAAGGTGGTACAGGGTGCACCTGGCAAGGTTGTTTGAGGGGGTGGAGGAACCTGGGGCGTGATTCTCCACTCCCACGCCGGTTGGGAGAATCGCCTGGGCCGCCGGAATTTCCGGGGACGCCGGACCGACGCCCTCCCGCGATTCTCCCGAGTGGCGGGAACGGGCCAGTCGAGTTTCGCGGGCCGCAGGCCGGAGAATCGCCGGAGATACCCAAAATGGCGATTCTCCGGCACCCCCGCGATTCTGAGGCCCGGATGGGCCGAGCGGCCAGGCCAAAACGGCGGGTTCCCCCCAGCGCCGTCCACACCTGGTCGCTACAGTCGTGGGCGGTGCGTGAACGCTGGGGGAGCGGCCTGTGGGGGGCGAGGGGGGATCCTGCACCGGGCTTCACCTTGAATGTGGGGTGGCCCGCGATTGGTGCCCACCGATCGTCGGGCCATCCTCTCTGAAGGAAGACCTCCTTCCTTCCGCGGCCCCGCAAGATCTGTCCCCCATCTTCTTGCGGGGCGGATTTGGACAGGATGGCAACCACGCATGCACGGGTTGGCGCTGGCCAACCCGCGCATGCGCGGATGACGTCCATTATGCGGCGCCGGCCGCGTCATTTATTCGGCGCCACTTTTATGTGGGCGACAAGGCCTGGCACGGGTAGATGACGCAGCCCCGATACTGGCCCATTGTCAGGGCCTGAATCGGTCGGGACCGGGGCCGTTCCGCGCCGTCGTGAATCTCGACGGCGTTCACGACGGCGCGGCCACTTCAGCGTGGGAGTGGGAATCGCGCCCCTTGTGTGTGGTGTCAGCCAACCATGTACAGTTGTTCTGTCCTGTCCAGTCCGAAGTTGGAGAAGTTTTGGGGGTCATTTTTCAACAGCATGTTGGCAATCTTGCACTTGGATTTTGAGCCCAGTCCCCTGGGGACCATAATTTGGGTGTTGGACTTGCCGGAGCAGCAGACAGGAGTGGGGGCAGATGTTTTAGCCTTCGCCTCGCTGATTGCTTACAGGTGGGTCCTGTTGGGGTGGAGGTCAGCCTCTCCGCCCAGTGCCGCGCTATGGCTGGGGGGCCTGATGGAGGTTTTGTATTTGGAGAATGTTAAATTTACCTTGGGGGGAGGGGGGGGAGGGGGGGGTGCGTGCGATTGAGGAATCCACAAAAGATTGGGTCTGTTTATTCTTCATTTTAAAGTATTGGTTACTGTCAGCTGCTCTGGGGAGGGATGCTATCCTTTCAGCTTTTGGGGGTATTGGTTGGTAGAGTGAGGGGGGGTGGGTTGTGGTTCTTGTTGTTTTGCATTGTTTTGTTTCATGTATAAAATGTTAAAATGCTAAAAACCGAATAAAAATATATTTTTAAAAAAACTTAATTCTCTCAATTTAATTCAAACCAACACTTATAGCTAAACACAGAACACAATAGCACATACTCGAAGGGAATATCAATTATATCATTTGCTGTTGTTTCTTCTGGTGACATTTCAAGTGACTGTAATACAACTATAGAAAATAAAACTAAGGTTAATTTTCACAGTTAAACAAAATCTTCAATATTTTACAGCAGGATAGGGTGTGGAATCTTTCCATATCTCCTCTATTTATCATTCCTTTTCCCAATTTTCAATTTCCTGATATTTACTATTTGACCTCATTTGAAAAAAGCAGTTCGTAAAATGTGTTTTTAATTTGATTTTTCTTTCATTTTTTTAAACTCCAGAATAAATGTTTCGAAAATTTCAAAATGGATTGCTGCCAGATTTTGTCAAAGCTTCAATGCAGAAGATTCAATCAGAGGTTTGCTTCTCTCAAGGCAAACTAATGTTTGTGCAAAAATAACTTCTTAAAACACAACATTCACGTTATATTTAAGATGCTGATGTAATTCAGTCCTTACATTTTAACTGAATTAATATTTGAATTCATACTACTTCCGACAAAGATATATATGTGCATTGATACATAGGGCATGATTAACCTGTTTGCAGACTAAGTACTCCTGCTAGTGGAAAAACCAAGTGATTCTCGCTGGTGCTAGGAGTGACACTGAGATACTATTTCATGGCACTTAGAAATGTTTTTCACAGGATCGGAATTTTCGTGCCATTCCGTGACACGTAGTTATTTTTTTTTAAGTGGATCGGGGGGTTTCTTGGGCCTGAGGTGGGTGGGGCCTAATCTCACTGAAAGGTCCTGCTCCACAGAGATCGGGGCTCCCTTTTTATCTCAGGATACTGTTGCACTGCTCCCTGACAGCTGGCAAGACCCATCCCCTCAGTCCCTCCTTCACTCCCCTCAGTCCTCCTCAGTCCCCCATCCAGGCCCCACCCCCTGACAGTGCCAACCTGACACTTTGCACTCCCAGTGGTGGAAAGGAGGTAAATACCCCCCTATACTTGCCTCCAGGGTGCCAAAGGGGTTCATTCATGGGAGGTAGGCGTCAGGGCTCCTTGGGCTTGGCTGGAGGGGCTCAGGTTTATAGTTTTTCCTGAGTTGGGAGTTGTTTAGCTGCTTTGCCCATCTGCAGCCTTTAAACTGTCTGTCAGCATGTCAAAATTAAAGGTCTCTGAGAATAGAGTGCAAGTTTTCCAATATGCACCTTTAACCCTTTAATCTATCTGTCAGCATGCCAAGTTTAAAGATCTGTGAGATGAATCTAAAGGATTACCCTTTAATGTGGTGGAAAACGTCCAAGTGTTTTTTTTCACTGTCAATTTCATTGCCCTTTAACTTTTTCAAGCCTTTGTACATGCATAGATGGCCAAAAGCTTTGAACAGTATTGTTTACATTAAATTTCACAGACCATTGCCTTTTAAAATCCCCTTGATTGATAGTTCCAGGCAATTTCAAAGAACGGATTACCATTATTTATTCATATAGCTCTACAGGGCCCCTGGTCTCTGAAGAACAGCTATTTTTCTAACAGTTTATTTTTAACAGGCTGCCATTTTATCCTAAAGAGCCCCCTAGAAAGATCAAGTGCTCATAACATATGATAGCGAATTCCAAATGTTCACCACCCTTTGAATGAAGGTGTTTCTCCTCAACTCAGTCCTAAATGGCCTACCGCATATCCTGAGTCTGTGCCTCTTTAGATCTTCACCATTCCTGCTTCCAGTCTGTCCAGCACTGCCAGAATTTTATATGTTTCAATGAGATCCCTCTCATTTCTCTAAACTCCAGTGAAACAGGCCTAGTTAACACAATCTCTAATCACACAACAATCCTGCCATCCCAGGAATCAGTGCCTTTATGGCAAGTATATTCTTTCTTAGGGAAGTGACCAAAACTGCGTAAAATACTACAGGTGTGGTCTCATCGATGCCCTGTACAGCTGCAGTAAGACATCTTTGCTCCTGTACTCAAGTCTCTTGCAATGAAGGCCAACATACCATGCTGCATTTGCATGCTTGCTTTCAGTGATTGATGTACAAGGACACCCAAGTCCCTTTGTACATCAACATCTCCCAACCTATCACTCTTTAAATAATATTCTACATTCTGCTTTTCCTACCAAAGGGGATAGCTTCACACTTATCCATGCTATAATGCATCAGCCATGTATTTGCCCACTCACTCAACATATCTACATCATCTTGAAGTCCCTTTACATCCTCCTCACCACTCACATTCCAACCTAACTTTGTGTCATCAGTAAACTTGGAAATTTTACATTTGGTTCCCTCATCAAAATCATTAATATATATTGTGGATAACTGGTGCCCAAGCACTGATCCCTCTGGTAACCCACTAGTCACCACCTGCCACTCTGAAAAAGACCCATTTATTCCTACTCTCTGTTTCCTGTCTGGTAACCAATTTTCAATCCATGTCAGTATATTACTCCCAATCTCATGTGCTTTAATTTTGCACACAGACCTCTCACATGAGACTAAATCAATGTTTTCTGCAAATCCAAATACACCTTCTCCACTGGTTCTCCCTTATCTTTTCTACTAGATACGCCCTGCAGTAGGTTCGTCAAACATGATTTCTTTTCCATAAATCTATGTTGAATTTGTCTAATCTGATTGTTATTTTCTAAGTGTCCTGTTATCACATCCTTTATAATAGACTCAAGCATTTTCCCTACTACTGATATTAGGGAAACTGGTCTATAATTCCCTGTTTTCTTCCTCCATCCTTTTTGAACCCACCAATCTGCTGGGCCTGTTCCAGAATTTACAGATTATGGACGATGACAATCAATGCATCCACTATTTCCATGGCTACCTCCTTTTTTTAGTGTATCCTCACATCCGCACTGTTTTTAACCTTTGGGGAATAATGGGGGGTAGTGGTGGAAGGATTTACGAGCTGATTACCAGCCCATTGAACTGTGTTGAACGTTCCTTCCATGACGAACAAGTCTTGGCATTGGACTCTAACCCGAGATTCTGGTCCAGCGGTAGGTATGGTGATATGCATGTACACATCAATGTATATAGTTGTCTATCAATGTACATAGTTATCGGTACGACCTCCGACCAGCAGGTGGTGTTAGAGATCCACCGCGTGACTTGAGATCCTGGTCAGTTGGTCGTGAGTCGTTCAAGAGGATAGTTGCATTTGGAGTAGCTTCAGGAGATTTCACTGAATTCATTTAGTAGCCATCGTCTGTATTATAGTTTGTTAGTTATCTTTCCACATGTTTGTTAATAAATCGCGCCACGCCGCCCCGACCCCCGCACGCGATTCTCCCACCCCCCTGAAACCAGCGCCGCGCGATTCGCACCGGGCCACTCGGAGAACCGCCGCAAACGGCGTGCGGCAATTCTCCGGCCCTGATGGGCTGAGCGGCCGTTATGACACGACAGGTTCTCGCCGGCGCCGTCCACCCCGGTCTCTGCCGGTGGGAACTCTGGGGGTGCCGGCCAGTGGGGGGGGGGGGCTCCTTCACCGGGGGGGGGGGGGGGGCTCTGACGGGGTCTGGCCCGCGATCGGGGCCCACCGATTGGCGCACCGGCCTCTCCCCCCCCCCGGGCCTACCTCCTTCCGCGGACGGCACCAGAACACCAACGCCATGTTGGTGAGGGGCCGTCACGCATAAGAAGTTTCTTATGCGCTTGTGCAGGATGGGCTGCCCCAACTGCGCATGCATGGGTTGGTGCGGCGCCCATTTGGCACCACGTAAGGACGCTGGAGCGGCGTGAACCGCTCCAGCGCCATGCTGGCCCCATGTGGGGGCCAGAATAGGTCATGCCCCGGCCCTGTTCGCGCCGTCGTGAAATGTGACGGTGCAAACACTTAGTCTCCATTTTGGAGAATCGCCCCCATCATCTTTCTAGTTAAATGACTAGATGTTCTGTGTACATCACTACAACAATCATCACACAGAACGCAACATGTAGCAGGAGTGCAGAACAATTATAGATAACAACGGAAGAGAGGGGCGAAATAGGCTGAAGAAACAAAAGAGAAAATTCTTCCGCCAACCTGGTGAACTACGACTATCTGGAACTCAACACAACAAAAGATTAACTGTGAAGTTAGAGATGGAAGGTTTGAAGACAGCCCACCAGCTTCAAGTCTCAGCTAACATAGATGAAAATTGGCATGTTTTCAAGCAGTAATTCAGGCTCTATGTTGTAGCCCGTGGCCTGCAGGCACAGCGTTTTTGTTGCTGCACACGGTAGCAGATCCTCAAGCAATAGAAATATACAATATCTTCAACAGCGAAGACGAGAGCAGGAGCTTCGATGAAGTAATACAGTATATTGATCGGCATTGCTCTCCAAAGAAAAATGAGACGTTTGAACGTTGTATGTTTCGTAAGCGTACACAAAAAGCAGGTGAATCTGTTCATTCTTTTGTAACCGACTTGCGGTTGAAGGCGCAGTCGTGCAATTTCTGTACTTTAAACTCGCCGGTGATCCGCGACGAGATGGTGTTCGGCGTATTGAATGACAAAATATGTGAGAGATCATTCACGGAAGAAGACCTGAAATTAGAAAATGCCATCAAGATTTGCCATGGAAGTGAGCTAGTGGCATAGTAGATTAGTATGCTCAACCTGCAACATTTTGGCGCCAATCTGGAAGAAAACACCAGCGCCAAAAGCACTGTGCTGCAGTCCAAAAAGAAACGTGGTCTCAGTGCGGGCGGCCGTTTTGAGTGCACCGTTACGCAGTGCAAAAAGAAACGTGGTCGCGAAACGGTCAGCCGTTTTGAGCAGCAGTCCAGATCTTCCATTTTGTGCTAGCAATGAAGTATTCGACATTTGCCACGACGATGCCCCGCTCTTGGAAAGGTCTGTTACAAACGTGGCAAAACAAATCACTTTGCCAGGCGATGTCCCTCATGTCCAACAGTTGGTCAAACAGGACCAGTTAGTGTAGATAATGAGATATGCATCGATGATGTGGCTACTGTAAAGGTGCTTTCGGCGGAGGATACAAGTAGTCCGACCAGCCGCAACGGCATTTTTTTTCTCACCATTTGCATCCGTAGTGATGCGGATCCAAAGACCATAGAAGATAGATGGATGGTTCCATTGATGGTCAATAGCACGCTAATCAACATGGAAGAGAGGGCCAATCTGATCACTTTGTCAGCGTAAAAATCAAACTCATAATGGTATGAAGATCAGTACTACTGAAGGACTAGAATGATCATCAGATCACAACGTTCGGAGCATGTGAGCTCACAGTAACTGTCAAGGACAGAACGTGTAGATCATATTTGCCATAGTGGAGACGGAGCGGGAATCGCTCACAGGAGTGGAAGCATGTGAAGAGCTTGAGCTCATTAGGAGGGTGTACACTGCATAAAGCATGGCACGCCGCCAGCATGTATCCTTTGAATCCATCGTAAAGGACTTTCCGGAGATATTTCAAGGCTTTGGCATTCTGCCTTTTACGTACTATATCCAACTAAAGGAGAATGCAAAGCCAGTTGTACACGTGTCGAGACGTGTACTTGCTCCACTGAAGGACAAACTGAAAGCCGTGCTAGACAGACTGATGGCTCTAGGAGTCATCAGCTACCTAATGACTCGGTTAACTCCATGGTGTGCATTAAAAAGAGGAACAATGACTTGCAGATATGCATGGACCCCACAGACCTGAACCTTAACATCAAGGGGGAGCACTACCCAATTCACAAGAGGGAACAAAATAACGTGTGAGATGGCTGGAGCGACATGTTTCATCAAGCTGGACGTGCCACAAGGCTTCTGCCAGCTGAAGTTGGACAAAGTCAGCACTAGGCTGTGCACATTTAACACACCCTTCGGGTGCTAGTGCTGCCTGAGAATGCCGTTCGGCATAATTTCGGCGTGTGAAATTTTCCATTGTGCCAGGAGCACATAGTTGAAAGGTTACCAGGCGTCCACGTTTATGCCGATGATATTATCATCTAGGGGTCCACACGCAATGAGCATGACAGAAGGCTTCTCAGAGTCCGACAACAGATTTTAAAAAATGGCTTGAAGCTTAATGAAGCAAAACTTCAACTCGTGGTTGATAATATCACATTCTTGCGGGACTGGCTCTCGGCGCAAGGTGTGTAGCCGGATAATGAAAAGATAAAGTCCATTTTAATGATGCCACGTACCACAGATAAAAAGGGCATCTTACGGATACTAGGGATGATTAACTTTGTTGGCAAATTTATTCCCAACCTGGCCTCTAAACCTTCGCAACTATGAGATTCGATAAAAAAAGGATGCAGCCTTTCAATTGTCTCCCAAACATGAGCAGGAGTGGCGTATTCGCTGACGACAGCGCAGTCCTCGTGTTTTTTGACCCAGCGAAAAAGACCGAAACCTCGACCAATGGATCTAAGGATGGCCTAGGAGCAGTGTTGTTGCAGCAGGGTGCACACGACAGCTGGCTGCCTGTGGCATACGCGTCCAGAGCGATGTCCGAGACAGAGCGCAGGTATGCGCAAATTGAAAAAGAATGCCTTGGGTTAGTCACGGAGTTTAGACAAGTTTCACAATTTATGGTCTTCCCACGTTTCTTGTGGAGGTTGACCACAGGCCACTTGTATCCGTTGTGCAGAAGAATTTTATGAAATGTCCCCGAGATCCCAACTCATGATAATGCAGCTTCAACACTACGATTTTGACTTCATGTATGCACCAGGGAAACACCTTACTAATACTAATTTCCTTCAATTTCTCCTTCTCAGTAGACTCTTAGTTCCCTAGCTTTTCTGGGAAGTTATTTGTGTTTTATTCCATGAGGACAGAACTCGAGTAGTTGTTTAATTGCTTTGCCATTTCCTCACTCTCCATTATAAATTCTCCTGTTTCAGACATTTGTCTTCACTAATCTTTTTCTTTTTTCATACTTTTAGAAGCTTTTACAATCTGCTTTTATGTTCTTATTCTTTGCAAGTTTCTCTCGTACTCTATTTTCCACCTCTTGATCAATCTCTTGGTCCTCTATTGTTTTTTGTTTTAAAATTTTTTTTAAATTCTCCTCCTTTTTCACATTTTCTCCCACATTTACATCCATCAACAATAAACAATAATCAGCAAGATATGTCAATCCCCATAATAACAACGATCCCATCTACCCACCAACCCCCAAACCTCAACCCGCATGTTTACATAAACAAATGACACAAAGGAATCAGGGATTACCCATAGTCACCCTTAATCTTACACAGCTCCCCCCCCCCACTCTCCCGCCCCCCCCCCCCCCCCCCCCCCGCCCCCTGCCCCCCACCCCAGGTCTCCAGCTCCTCCCGTCCACTGCCTCTTGTAAAACTCCTCCTCCCAACCTCGGTTCCTTCCCCCCAACTTTCTACCCCGGCTAGACATAAGAACATAAGAACTAGGAACAGGAGTAGGCTATCTGGCCCCTCGAGCCTGCTCCGCCATTTAATGAGATCATGGGTGATCTTTGTGGACTCAGCTCCACTCTCCGGCCCGTACACCATATCCCCGAATCCCTTTATTCTTTAGAAAGGCATCTATCTTTTTCTTAAAAACGTTTAAAGAAGGAGCCTCAACTGCTTCACTGGGCAAGGAATTCCAGAGATTCACAACCCTTTGGGTGAAGAAGTTCCTCCTACACTCCGTCCTAAATCTACCTCCTCTTATTTTGAGGCTATGCCCCCTAGTTCTGCTTTCCCCGACCAGTGGAAACAACCTGCCCGCATCTATTATTCCCTTCATAATTTTATATGTCTCAATAAGATCTCCCCGCATCCTTCTAAACTCCAATGAGTACAGTCCCAGTCTACTCAACCTCTCGTCATAATCTAATCCCCTCAACTCTGGGATCAACCTAGTGAATCTCCTCTGCACTCCCTCCAGTGCCAATATGTCCTTCCTCAGGTAAGGAGACCAAAACTGAACATAATACTCCAGATGCGGCCTCACCAACACCCTATACAATTGCAGCATAACCTCACTAGTCTTGAACTCCATCCCTCTAGCAATGAAAGACAAAACTCGATTAGCCTTCTTAATCACCTGTTGCACCTGCACACCAACTTTTTGCGACTCGTGCACCAGCACACCCAGGTCCCTCTGCACAGCAGCATGTTTTAACATCTTACCGTTTAAATAATAATCCATTCTGCTGTTATTCCTCCCAAAATGGATAGCCTCACACTTGGCAACATTGAATTCCATCTGCCAGACCTTAGCCCATTCACCTAACCTATCCAAATCCTTCTGCAGACTTCCATGTATCCTCTGCCCTTTTTGCTTTACCACTCATCTTAGTGTCATCTGCAAACTTTGACACATTGCACTTGGTCCCCAACTCCAAATTGTCTATGTAAATTGTGAACAACTGCGGGCCCAACACTGATCCTTGAGGGACCCCACTAGTTACAGGTTGCCAACCAGAGAAACACCCATTTATCCCCACTCTCTGCTTTCTGTTAGTTAACCAATCCTCTACCCATGCTACCACTTTACCCTCAATGCCATGCATCTTTAGTTTATGCAGCAACCTTTTGTGTGGCACCTTGTCAAAAGCTTTCTGGAAATCCAGATATACCACATCCATTGGCTCCCCGTTATCTACTGCACTGGTAACGGCCTCAAAAAATTCTACCAAATTAGTCAGACACGACCTACCCTTTGTGAACCCATGCTGCGTCTGCCCAATGGGACAATTTCCCTCCAGGTGCCCCGCTATTTCCTCCTTAATGATAGATTCCAGCATTTTCCCTACAACCGAAGTTAAGCTTACCGGCCTATAATTACCCGCTTTCTGCCAACCTCCTTTTTTAAACAGTGGTGTCACGTTTGCTACTTTCCAATCCTCTGGGACCACCCCAGAGTCTAGTGAATTTTGATAAATTATCACTAGTGCGTTTACAATTTCCCTAGCCATCTCTTTTAACACTCTGGGATGCATCCCATCAGGGCCAGGAGACTTGTCTACCTTTAGCCCCATTAGCTTGCCCAATACTGCCTCCATAGTGATTACAATCATCTCAAAGTCCTCACCTATCATATCCTTATTTCCATCAGTCACTGGCATGTTATTTGTGTCCTCCTCTGTGAAGACTGACCCAAAAAACCTGTTCAGCTCCTCAGCCATTTCCCCTTCTCTTATTATTAAATCTCCCTTCTCATTTTCCAAAGGACCAATATTTACCTTAGCCACTCTTTTTTGTCTTATATATTTTTTGAAGCTTTTACTATCTGCTTTTATGTTCTGAGTCAGTTTACTTTCATAGTCTACCTTACTCTTCTTTATGGCTTTTTTAGTAGATTTCAGTTGTCCCCTAAAGACTTCCCAGTCACTAGTCTCCCACTAATCTTTGCCACTTTGTATGTTTTTTCCTTCAATTTGATACTCTCCCTCACCTCCTTCGATATCCACGGTCGATTTTTCCCCTTTCTACCGTCTTTCTTTTTTGTCGGTATGAACCTTTTCTGAACACTGTGAAAGATCTCTCGGAAGGTTCTCCACTGTTCCTCAACTGCTTCACCATGAAGTCTTTGCTCCCAGTCTACCTTAGCTAGTTCTTCTCTCATCCCATTGTAATCGCCTTTGTTTAAGCACAAAACACTAGTGTTTGATTTTACCTTGTCATCCTCCAACTGTATTTTAAATTCCACCATATTGTGGTCGCTCCTTCCAAGAGGATCCCGAACTATGAGATCATTAATCAATCCTGCCTCATTAAACAGGACCAGATCTAGGACCGCTTGTTCCCTTGTAGGTTCCATTACATACTGTTCCAGGAAATTATCCCAGGCACATTCTATAAACTCCTCCTCAAGGCTGCCTTTACCAACCTGGTTAAACCAATCGATGTGCAGATTAAAATCTCCCATGATAACCGCTGTACCATTTCTACATGCATCTGTTATTTCTTTGCTTATTGCCTGCCCTACCACCCTGTTACTATTTGGTGGCCTATAGACTACTCCTATCAGTGACCTTTTCGCCTTACTATTCCTGATTTCCACCCAAATTGATTCAACCTTGTCCTCCATAGCACCAATATCATCCCTTACTATTGCCCGGATGCCATCCTTAAACAACAAAGCTACACCACCGCCCTTACCGTCCATTCTATCCTTTCGTATAGTCTGATACCCTTGGATATTTAACTCCCAGTCGTGACCATCTTTTAACCATGTTTCAGTAATGGCCACTAAATCATAGTCATTCACGATGATTTGCGCCATCAACTCATTTACCTTATTTTGTATACTACGAGCATTCAGGTAAAGTACACTTATGCTGTTTTTTATGTCTTTGTTATGAATCCTAACACCTTGATCAGTAACTTTTCGCAATTGATTTTTCCTCTTACCCTTTCTCCTAATTTTCCTTGTCTTTGAACCCATATCTCTACATAATAACCTGTCACGTAACCTGCTGCCTTGATCTCCATTAACCATTATACTGTCCATAGCTTTACATTTCCCTTCTCCCCAACTTGCTAGTTTAAAGTCCTTGTGACCAACCTATTTATCCTATTCGCTAGAACAGTGGTCCCAGAATGGTTCAGATGAAGACCGTCCCAACGGTACAGGTCCCTCCTGCCCCAGTACTGATGCCAATGCCCCATGAAATGGAATCCCTCTTTCCCGCACCACTCCTTTAGCCACCTGTTAACTTCTCTAATTTTCTCAACCCTATGCCAATTGGCACGTGGCTCGGGTAGTAATCCAGAGATTATAACCCTGGAGGACCTGTCCTTTAATTTAGTCCCTAGTGTTTGATAATCCCCAAACAGGTCCTCTTTCCTAGTCTTACCTATGTTGTTAGTCCCAACGTGGACCACAACAACTGGATACTCCCCCTCCCTCTCCAAATTCCTTTCAAGCCGATCAGAGATGTCCCTCACCCTGGCACCGGGCAGGCAACATACCATGCGGGACTCTCGATCTGGCTTACAAAGGATGCCATCAATCCCCCTAATTATAGAATCCCCTACAACTACCACTTGTCTTTTTGCTCCCCCCTCTTGAATGGCTTCCTGTACCACGGTGCAGTGGTCAGTCAATGCATCCTCCCTACAGCCCTCTTCCTCATCCACACAGGGAGCAAGTACCTCATACCTGTTGGACAAGGTCAAGGGCTGAGGCTCCTCAACTCCTAAACTCAGGATCCCCCTACCTGCCTCCTTTGCAGTCACACCACTCTGTCCCTGACCACTGTCCGAATTAACAGAACTTATTCTACCGGGTGTGACTGTCTCCTGAAACAAAGCGTCCAGGTAATGTTCCCCCTCCCTGATGTGCCGCAGTGTGTGCAACTCGGACTCCAGCTCATCAATTCTGAGCCGAAGTTCCTCGAGCAGCCAACACTTGCTGCAGATGTGGTCACTGACGGTCTCAATGGGATCCACCAGTTCCATCATCATACAGCAACAGCACATCACCTGTCCAGCCATATTCAACTAGTTAATTAATTTAAATATTTTTTAAAATGTTCTTTATAGAACCTCAAGGATAAACCCGAACACCAACAAAAACACAGCCACTCACCCAAACTCAGTCACTCACCTAAACTCAGATGCACTCTGTTCCAATCAGCACTCAGTCACTCACCTAAACTCAGATGCACTATGTTCCAATCAGCACTCCGTGTCTAAAGGCACTCCAGCCACACCTTTTGTGCACTCACCTCTCCCAGCACTGTCCCGGCTCTCTCCTCCTGCGCTGTTTTCGCTCTCCCGGCTCTCTCCTCCCGCGCTTTTTAAATCTCCTGGCTCTCTCCTTCGCCGCTGTTTTCTCTGTCCCGGCTCTCTCCTCCCGCGCTTTTTAAATCTCCCGGCTCTCTCCTCTCGCGCTGTTTTCGCCGTCCCGGCTCTCTCCTCTCGCGCTGTTTTCGCTGTCCCGGCTCTCTCCTCCAACGCTTTTTAAACCACCCGGCTCTCTCCTCCCGCGCTGTTTTCGCTGTCCCGGCTCTCTCCTCTCGCGCTGTTTTCGCTGTCCCGGCTCTCTCCTCCCGCGCTTTTTAGACAACTCGGACCCTGTTCTGCCAGGCTCCAATGGCCGCAGCCCCTCCCCCCACCTCACTCCCGTTCACTGGCCGGCTTAAACCGGCCAGCGTGGAGGTCCCCGCCCGGGTCCCTTTCCCACTTACCCGACCCTAGGAAAGCCCAAAGATCCCCTTTTAGCACACAAACCCCGCATATCCACCTACACCCCAGAGAACCCTCATTTTGAGTGAAAGTCCCATCCCTTCCCTTGTCCAAATGGCTCCTTTAGTCTCTACACCCGCGCGCAGTGATACAAAAAAGAAGAAAATACAGTCATGAGGTTACATCGGCACATGGCCATTCCTCAATTTGTCAGTTCTGCCACAGTCCTTCTGCTTTTGCAAACTCCTCCGCTGCTTCCGCCGTTCCAAAATAAAAGTTCCTGAGCTTGTAAGTCACCCTCAGCTTCGCTGGATATACAATGCCGCACCGCACTTTGCTAATGTACAGTGCCCTCTTCACCCGGTTGAAGGCAGCCTGCCTCCTTGCCAGCTCCACCGTAAAGTCCTGGTATACACGTATACCAGCTCCAGCCCACTGCACCACCCGCTTCTGCTTGGCCCAGCTCAGGACCTTCTCCTTCACACTGTACCTACGGAAGCACAGAGTCACTGTCCTTGGCGGCTCACTCGCCTTTGGTACAGGCCTCCACAACCGATGAGCCCGATCCAGTTCATATCGGGAGGGATCCTCCCCCTCCCCCAATAGTTTTGCCAACATCGCGGCAAAATATTCAGTCGGCTTCGGTCCTTCAACTCCTTCGGGCAGCCCCACAATCCTCAAATTCTGTTGCCTGGATCTGTTTTCCAGGTCTTCCATTTTTCCTCGCAGATCCTTGTTAGTATCCATCACCTTCCGCATCTCTTTCCCCATTGAGGCAAGTTGATCACCGTGCTGCAATAACGTCTCCTCCACTTCCTTCAGCGCCTCCCCTTGCTCTCGCACCTCTGCGGGGTCACTTACCTGCCACTGCGCTCGCCACCTCCGTCCTCACCGGGGAAACCGCCTCCTCCACCAGCACACGCAAAACCTCCCTCATCTCCTTCCTCACCGCTCCATGCATTTCGCAATCTGCGCCAACTGCTTTTCAAATTCCGCAGCCATCACCTTAGTTATTTCTTCAGCCATAAGCAGTGCGGCCTTCCCTGGTGCTCCAGCCTCCATTTTCCTTGGTGACCCCGCGGTGACCTTTCCACTCCCCGACGGACCTTCAGCTGTTTTTTTTCCAGCCGTTTTCTTGCTCACCCTCAACATTTTTCTTTGTACTTTTTTACCTCCTGTGTCTTCACTGTGCCTCCTCCGTGCCTTCTCCCTGCTTCTGCCGCCTCCGCGGACCCTGGGACCGGGCTTAAAGCCCCGAAAATGCCATTGCCGAACAGGAGCTCTCCATTGTGCGGCCGCCTCCCGCCCGCCGTCACCGGAAGTCTGGTCCTCTATTGTTGAATTCTGAACTGCTCCCAATCCTTGGACTTGCTACTTTTTCCAGCAACTTTATACGATTCCTATTTGGATCTAATACTATCCATAATTTATTTTGTTAGCCATGGTTGGGCCACTTACCTTGCTTTGTTTTTGCACCAGAAAGGACTACTTCAACGCATGCATTCGTTCCTTAAATATCAGCCATTTCCTGTCCACTGTCATGCCTTTTGATGAAGAATCCCAATCCATCATAGCCAACTCACCTCTCATACATTCCTCGTTTCCTTTGTTTAGATTTAGGATCCTAGTTTCAGATTGGTCTTCTTCACGTCACATCCTGATGAAGAATTGTATCATGTAAGGGTCACTATCCCCTAAAGGGCACCACACAACCAGATCGTTGATTAGCCCCTTCTCATAGCACAAAACCAAATCTAAGATAGTATGTTACCTAATTGGTTCCTCTGTGTTCTGGTCTAAAAGAATTCTCGTACATTCTCCAGGAATTCATCTGCCACAGTATTTTTATTAGATTAAAATCACCCATGATTACTGTAACACCCTTTCTTGTCTTTTGAAAACATTTTATTAAGGCATTTATGATTTTATAACAACAAATACAAATGTAAACATAACTGAGTAAATAACACCCCTCCAGCCAGCAACCATACCGAGCCAACATGGCTTAAACATACAATTCCCCAGTCCCTCCCCGTCCTCTCACTTATCTCGCCTAAACTAAACACCCCCCCCCCCCCCCGTTCCCTAACCCCCCCCCCCCCCCCCACCTATTGTACCTGCTGACAGTTTAATTTTCCCCGAAGAAGTCGATAAACGGCTGCCACCTCCAGATGAACCCTAACGTTGATCCTCTTAGGGCGAACTTGATTTTCTCAAGCCTGAGAAACCCAGCCATGTCGCTAACCCATGCCCCCGATTTCGGGGGCTCCGAGACCCTCCAGACTCCCGGGTCTTCCGACAGTCCAAAAAGCGCCACCTCTGGAATCGGTGCCACCCTTGTCTTTAAATGAAATGAAATGAAAATGGAAATCGCTTATTGTCACAAGTAAGCTTCAAATGAAGTTACTGTGAAAAGCCCCTAGTCGCCACATTCCGGCGCCTGTTCGGGGAGGCTGATACGGGAATTGAACCGTGCTTCTGGCCTGCCTTGGGCTGCTTTAAAAGCCAGCGATTTAGCCCTGTGCTAAACAGCCCCTAATGAGAGTGGACATGACATTGGCAATACCGTGGACATACCGTGGACATGACATTGGCAAAACCTTGCCAGAATCCCCTAAGCTTTGGACATGCCCAGAACATGTGGACATGATTTGTGAGCCCTTCCAAACACCGCCCACACCTGTCCTCCACCCCTTCACAAAACTTGCTCGCCCGGGCCATCAAAATGTCTGCCCGGTGAACCACTTTAAATTGTATCAGGCTGAGCCTGGCACATGATGAGGACGTGTTGACTCTGCTCAGAGCATCCTCCCATAGACCCGCCTCTATTTCCTTACCCAGCTCATCTTCCCACTTACGTTTTACCTCCCCTATCTGGGTTCCCTCCCACTCCATGAGTTCTTTATAAATTTCCGAGACCTTTCCCTCCCCACTCCCATTTTAGAAACTACCTTATCCTGTATCCGCCGTGGCGGTAACAGCAGAAAGGTCGAAACCTGCCTTCGTACAAAGTCCCTCACCTGCAGATAACGAAACCCATTCCCTCCCGGCAGTTCAAACTCCTCCTCCAAATCCTCCAAACAGGCAAAGGACCCATCAATAAACAAGTCCCCCAGCCTCTCAATTCCCACTCTCTGCCACCTTCAAAACCTTCCATCCAGCCTCCCCGGCACAAACTGGTGGTTACCACAAATTGAAGCCCAAACCGACACTTCCTCCACTCCTATATACTTCCACCACTGCCCTCATATCCTCAGAACTGCTACTCCCACGGGCTTGTGGAGTACCGAGCCAACGAGAACGGCAGAGGTGTCGTTACCAATGCCCCTAAACTTGTGCCCCTACATGATGCTGCCTCCACCTGCTCCCACACTGACTCCTCCCCCACTACCCTCTTCCTGATCATGGCTATATTTGCTGCCCAGTAATAGTTTCTAAAATTCAGCTGTAACACCCTTTCTGTATGCATCTCTATTTCCTATTTAATATGGTCCCTTACCTTACAACATGTTGTAATGTTGTGGGTTCCCTGAATCACTGACAACAAGGACTTTTAACAAAGTGGTATGGAGGCCCATAGACAACTCCCACTAATGTTTTCCTCCCCATGTTGCCAATCTTTCTTTAGAAGTTGCAAATGTCTCTTTATAAGCTGCAGCCAACTTTTCTCTTTATTAGCTGCAGTTACATCTTTAGATGCCACCCTTACTATTTCTAAGTTGCTAAGTATCTAACTGTCCCTTTGAATACTGGTGGGTCTCATTGAATCCCCGCACTCCCACCATAATGTAGTATTCCCCTCCCAGGCCGTGATCGGGTCAGATAAAATGACATTGAGAATCCAGGTTGTCCAAAAAGATAGTCTATGCCATCTTTTATCACATACTTTTTGAAGGCCACTAGATTCTGCAAGTGATCCCTCAGTCCTAACAGGTTTTAGAGTTCAGATCTTGAGAATTACATAAATAATGTGACAACACTGAAATGTTTCAGTGTGAGGGGCAGCACGGTGGCGCAGTGGTTAGCATTGCTGCCTCACGACGCAGAGGTCCCAGGTTCGACCCCGGCTCTGGGTCACTGTACGTGTGGAGTTTGCACATTCTCCCTGTGTTTGCGTGGGTTTCGCCCCCGCAACCCAAAGATGTGCAGGTTAGGTGAATTGGCCACGATAAATTAACCCTTAATTGGAAAAAATGGATTGGGTACTCTAAATTTATCTTTAAAAAATGCTTCAGTGTGTCACTATTTTGACTCAGGTCCCAGTTTATGGTCATCATTAACTGTCAGGACATCGGGTGTGATAAATAGGTCGAGGGCAAGACTGTCAAATTGTAACTAAGTGGAAAGATGTATTCACAAGAAATACAACAATAAACTGGGCAGTAACTAATGCAAGTTAACAGGTTATCTTTGATCCGGCTATGGATTTGACTTTTAGACATCTTTTTCTAGCCATTTTCAAACTTATCTTTGGTGCAAACTGCTCAGACTTCTGCAGTTTATTCTTCAGACTTCTGTGATGTGATCATGTTTTGGATCCCTGTCAGAGGCAACCACTTCCCTTTGGGTCTGTCTTCTCGCCAATCCAAAGAGCATGATTTTAACCTTTTTTCTTATACACTGAACTATAAATCATCACATATGAGCCAATTGGCCAGTTATGAGGACATGTAATTGATTTTGATTGGTCCCTTGTATCTGCTGTTAGCTTCACCGTCTCAGTTGCTGTGGAGGAGTTTGTCACAGGTCAGAAAGTGTGACACATAAACCAGAAAAATTACCTGCTCTTTTGCAAGTGCACACTAGCAACCAGAATGAGGCCATTTTCCTCCTCAGGGACCGATGTTTAAAGGATAAGTACATTAAACAAACAGAGTTTGTTTTATTAAGTATTCAATCAAAATATGTTTTTGTTATTTTTGAATGGAATAAGGGGAAAGTGCTTTGTTAAAAATGTCATTTGCCCTTTGAAAATTTTACGTCCGGCTGAAATCAATGCCAATACAAACAAACAACACCACCGTGAAGAAAATTAATTCCTTTTCAAAATTCTGTTCATCAACATTGTGCCAATGATGCTGACATTCGTGCTCTGACATTGAAATCATTCCATGACTATGAGCGTATCTTCATACCCATGCCGTTTTCCTCCTGTGGGGAGTAGTGGGGGAAGTGGTGGAAGGATTCCTGAGCTGATTATCAGCCCATTGAACCATATTATGAACGCTCCATCCATGGCCAACGAGTCCTGGCATTGGACTCAAACCCAGAGCTTCTGACCAAGCAGTGGGACGCCACCACTGCGCCACAAAGCTTCCAATTAGTATATGAGCACTTACAATAATTAAAGGATGTTCCTTTATCTGATCCTTAAACGGTTATAATGGTTTCTCGGGAAAGGACATTTGCATTTTATGATACTATAATACCGATCGGCACACATTCACATCTATCTTGTGAAATCATGTACGATTAATAAGGGTAGGTTCACAGAGATATTTTAAAGTCATTGTAATTGAGGGGCATAACCACATGTATTTTATGAGAGTCTACAGTCCCTGCAAATCCTAACTACCCGGTGCTTGTTAGCACATCAAGCTTCTTATACTGGGAAGAATATTTTGACACATTTTCTTGTAGTGGGATGAATGCAAGTCAAAAGTTGAAGTAGTTTCCTTGGCCTAGGGTTTAAGTATAGTTGAAGGCCGTGAGGGTTGAGGGGTGGCTGGTGGTGTGATGTCTAACACAGTTGTCCATCAGCTATGGTCATGTTTGTTTGCTTTTTGAAGGGTGGAAGGTGGAGGTGGTATCCCCTGAAGGCAATGACCTAGATGGGAGGTAATGAATGTTTTTAATGGGGGGGCAAGGATCTTAAAAGGTGGAGGTTAGAGAGTGGTAGAACAAATCAGTGCTGCAGCGATAATATGATAATCGGCGGATCAGAGTCTGGGTTATTTTTCTCCCTTTGACTTTGGGCGCAATCTACCGGAATGGGGGACAAAGTCCCGTAGCTCGAGATTAGCCGGGTGTTTCCTGGCACCGAAGCGCTGAGAAACACCCCGCTATCTAACACCTATCTGGGTAGATCAGGGGCCACAGCGGGGAACTCCACGACGAAGCTGCACATAGCCCCGTTTTTTGCGCTGAGAAACTTTGCTCGCCTGAACTCCTCAGTGCAGCGAGAGACTGGGATGCCATTTTTAAAGGTGTCCCGATCTCTCGAGCCCCCAATGTGACCCCTGAAACCCCCAAGTCCCAACTCACTATAAAGGGGTTCCCATGTTCCACAGGGCACAAAATGGGATCTTCCGCCATCTACCAGTCACGTCGCATTGCGCTGCTTTTCGGACGCAATGCAGCCTGTAGATCCCACCTTTCCTCCCTTTCTTCCTTTTTTTCTTTCTTTCTAGTCCTACTTTGAACTGTGCATGTTGTTGTTTTTTTATGCTTAATTTTTTTATTCCAGTGTTTTTCTCATGAGATATTTGTTGAATATAAAAGAAAAAAATGAGCTTCACTTTGCTATCCATTTCTTTTTTTCTGCTCCAGCCTTTGGTTGGCACAGTTTATTGATTTTGTTCTTTCACATTTTTCTGTTTCCTTCTGTTTCATCGTGCCGCTTTTAGCAATTGCGGAGCGGAGAAATGAGATCATCAAGGGGAGACATGTTACATTCTGGTGCTTGGCCGGATGGAATTAGTGTACTAGAGAACATCTAGTTCGTGACTAGTTGAATGTTGATTGTTAAACAATAATGTGGGTAGGGTAACAATAAGAAAATTATCAAAATCTACTAACTATAAATTACTACTGTAAATTATCTAAGCTACTACAAATGCGGCTATCCACTGTGGCGACTATCTCCAGACTCCTCGAGGTAACAGTGTCATGTGGTTGTTCTTTACTGCCATCTGCTGGTTGGAGGTCGTATCTATTAATGCTTATGCTGATTGCTTATGCATACCATCACAAGACAGATCTTCCGTTATTCTATCTCCTGAAGCCTCCAGAACTAGACTTCAGTTCATGAAGCTAGTGGGAGGTTAGCATTGTACAGGTTTGGTTATAGGTACTTGGTATTTATTCTACTTAAAGCAAGCTTTCTTTAATTCTTCTTAAAGCAAGTGACCAAGGCCAGTTGATTTTTCAAAAGATGCTTTTTTAAAAAAAATACACAACGTGTTAGAACATTTTAATATATCTTTTAATTTAAACAGCATTAACATTGCAATTTTTAACAGCACATGTCAAGTTTGAGTTCCTTTGTTGGCATATTGGGCAAATACACCCACTGGGTGTACTGAGGCTTACGGACCGGACAGTTCTAGCTTTATTCCCCAAGTCTCTGCTGGGCCAGATGATCTATCACAGCTAGAGTCTTATAATTGGCCTTAGTGACCTGGGTTGGAGATGGGGAAAAAAGGGATGCATGCTCCTAGTCACCATCCAGGATTCCTGCTGGAACATGCTGGAATTACGGCAATAGCTCTGCTAATTCACTAAATCCACTCACACACTTACTTATTTATTATCTGTTCACAGGAGACATTGTTAATGTGCTCATGGGTGTGTGCATTGACCCAACCTTATCAAATAAAGTAACCAACCTGTCTTCCCTGCTCGGATTCATGAACATTACTTGTATCACCAGCTGTTCACAAAATGGAACTCGAAGAACTATGACTGAAATAGAAGTCTCTTTAAATCATTCCAGTAATGCAAGGAATCAGGGAAAATTGACTTGTCAGGATGTAACTGCACATTTTATAGACACAGGCTGGTTTACATGTAAAACAAAGGAAAAGCATACACAGCATCAGGAATCTCCTCCTCAAGGTAAAGTCATGAAATTTATTTGATGTTTACATCATGTCCAAAACTTTGTGACTTGTCATGTTACTACTTACAAAACCTCAAGATCTCAAAAGTGCTTGGGTACATTTTCTTCATATATCTCTCATTTGTTTTTACTCTCTGTGGAGAATTAAGATGTGATAGCTGTTTTAAAGTAGAAATGCTCTTTATCTCATATAAAAACATTTCTTGTAAGCACTATGGGCGGGATTCTCCGCCGTCGGGATGCTCCATTTTGCCGGCTGCCTGGGGATTTCCCGACGGCATGGGGCTGCCCCACAATGGGAAACCCCACTGACCAGCCAGCAAAACGGAGCATCCTGCTGGCGTGCTGAACCAGAAATCTGGCGCGGCGGGACGGAGAATCCAACGCCATGTATTTTGTTTTTAGATAAGACGTGTTTGATTTTCAAACCTACTGTAACAGGTGGAATCTTCAGGCTGCACTCGCTGCCTGCGGGACCAGCAGCGAGGGCGGAAAATCCCATGAGAATTGGGAAACGTGATTCTTGGCAGAGAGATCGTGTTTCTCAATTTCCCCGCCCCTCGCCAGATCTCACAAGATTCACGCCCACAAATGTGGGGGTGCACCTTATTTTAATACATCTAAATGTTATTAGCGACACCACGTCAAAAGATATTTCCTCTCTAAATATTTCTCATGGAATCTTGAGCCACAGAAAAGAGTGGGCATGGTTTACACTGACACTTTGGCGGGGCGGGGTCCGAATACAGGAGGGAGATAGAGAACCTAGTGGAGTGGTGTAGCGACAACAATCTCTCCCTCAATGCCAGCAAAACTAAAGAGCTGGTAATTGACTTCAGGAAGCAGAGTACTGTACACACCCCTGTCAGCATCAACGGGGCCGAGGTGGAGATGGTTAGCAGTTTTAAATTCCTAGGGGTGCACATCTCCAAATATCTGTCCTGGTCCACCCACGTCGACGCTACCACCAAGAAAGCACAACAGAGCCTATACTTCCTCAGGAAACTAAGGAAATTTGGCATGTCCACATTGACTCTTACCAACTTTTACAGATGCACCATAGAAAGCATCCTATCAGGCTGCATCACAGCCTGGTATGGCAACTGCTCGGCCCAGGACCGCAAGAAACTTCAGAGAGTCGTGAACACCGCCCAGTCCATCACACAAACCTGCCTCCCATCCATTGACTCCATCTACACCTCCCGCTGCCTTGGGAAAGCGGGCAGTATAATCAAAGATCCCTCCCACCCGGCTTACTCACTCTTCCAACTTCTTCCATCGGGCAGGAGATACAGAAGTCTGAGAACACGCACGAACAGACTCAAAAACAGCTTCTTCCCCACTGTCACCAGACTCCTAAATGACCCTCTTATGGACTGATTTCATTAACACTACACCCTGTATGCTTCATCCGATGCCAGTGCTTATGTAGTTACATTGTATATGTTGTGTTGCCCTATTATGTATTTTCTTTTATTCCCTTTTCTTCTCATGTACTTAATGATCTGTTGAGCTGCTCGCAGAAAAATACTTTTCACTGTACCTCTGTACATGTGACAATAAACAAATCCAATCCAATCCAATCCAATCATCCTCGCCGACATTTACAACAGGTTGAGCCAGGTGTGAGTCAGTCGAGGGGATCCCTCCAAGGGCACAGATGTAAATATAGCCCCTGAGGGCGGTGCCAACCTGTGCCAGTGGGTGGACCTAAGTGGGAGTCCCATGTGAGGGGTGTGGGGATGATGTTGCTGTGTGGTGTGCTGGGAAGAGCAGCCCCCAAGACCTCCATGATGTGGAATGGGGGCCATTCAGCTGAAGCACTGTTTGGAGCCTCTCAAAGAGGCCCCACCCCGCCAAAGTGTCAGTGTAAACCATGCCCACTATTTCCTGTGGCTCCAGATTCCATGAGAAAACTAGTCTGTGCAACTGGAGAGTTACATGCCAGTTTTCTGTCAGAGCCTGACACTTTGCAAAATTCTGGTAAGGTTCCACCCCATGTAATGATCAAGGGTTACTACCTAAAACCCAATTTAAGTTGTGCAGTTAACACAATTCTTCTTGATATAACCTAATTCTGGATGGTGTTACAATTCAAAATTGAATGGTTTATCAACATTGTAATGGCACAGCAAGGTATTGGATGAGAAAAGACTATTTAACCACCAACACTTTTCACTGCACTTTTTGTCCTAATGTGAATTCTACCTCAAAAGCGAGATACATGGATATAAACCAAACTGCAACTGCACCTATCGACAGAGAAACAGAGCTAATGGGCTACATTTTACAGGTTAGCCTCGGGTGAAAAAACATGTGCTTGAACCCGTAAATTGGGGCATTATGCTGATGGAGGGGCTGGTCCACCACAATCTTATGGGTAGTCAAGGAGGCATTAGTAGGTCACCCACCCAGGGCCCAATTGAGGACATTAAGTGAACAATGAATGCACAATTAAAGGTCCCTTTCTGCCGCCACACTGATTTATGAACATTGGGTTGGATTATATGATCCCCCACCAGTGGATCTGTTAGGGTGCATGTAAAATCTGGCAGGACGCCTGCTCGCTGCCTACCTGACTGGCCCTGCCCTCACCATTTTATCACTGGCAGGGGAGGTGCAGATGGCTTGCCAGCCAGTGGGTCAGTTAAGATCTTTCTGGGCAAGCAATGTCCACTCAATGGCCTCATCTCATTGGTGCCTGGATTTACCTGGTGATGGGAGGTCCGTTCCAGATGGGAAAACCAACAGGTTTCTCTGCATGGACTGGTGGTGGGCAAAAGAGTCCTTCCTTAATGGATCTCCTGGCCATTGCAAGGCAAGCCCCCCCCTCCCCCCCCCCCCACCCCCCCCCCCCCTCCCCCCCCCCCCCCCCTCCCTGCTCAGGTTCCCCTCCTCCAAAGCCCTCTCAAACCCCAATGCCACCCCTCTCGCCGGGGCCTGCCACCTTGGCACTTGGGGAACTCCATGACTGTGAGGCAGCAGTATTAAACACTGTGCCACTGTGCCATGTTATGTTGCTTCCTCCCAAGAAAACAAGCTCATTTCTGCTAATCTTTCTTCATAACATTGAATTATAAGCTTGAAGATCATCTGAACCGTTTTTAATGCACTGTCCTTTGGAATATGATATATACAGTTGGAGATCTGAAGAGGATTGCAACAAGCAATTTAATCTTATTATTAAATACCCTTGAGGTCTATCCTAATACCTGCTTTCTCCCTTCAGTTGGAATGAAGGATAAACAATCACACCCATGTCTTTTTCTACATGTTTAGCTGATTTATACTCAGCTCATCGTGTACACAATATAATTTGCCCCACCTTACACAAGACATCTTGCTACAAAACTTTGTATCAACAACAAATTTTATATTATTCAATATACTTTGAGCATGTAAACAAAGGAAACGGAGCAGAGTTTTTTGAAACTCTACTGAATAGTATCATATAGACTGAACTTTAGTCAATTATTTATCACATTTTGCTTTTTTAATTACCAAAACAGTTTCTGTTGAATGAACTTAATTCCATTAGGCTTGATTATCTTTAAAAGCGTCACATGTGGAACTTTATCAAGTGCCTCATGACAATCCAATTAAATTATATCCAGCAATAATATTGTTGACACTTTAGCCTCTCCAGTAGCATATATGATGATGGCTGAGAAGTTGCGTGGAGGTGTTTCCACTCTGCTGGCATTTCTACCAGAGCTGTGGGGAGCATCTTGTTTTTCTATGTAAATGGAGTTTCTGACATACCTTTGGCAAAGTAATGTTGGTGAAGTGGGTGCAAATCTGGGGAATTTCCTTTCCAATCTTCCTTTCAGTGCTTCTCTCCTTGGCAACCATTAAGCATATTTTCTGAGCATTTTTTGGTTCACCTGAGCTCATTTCTTATGTGCATTTATTTCCATACAGTATCCAAAATAATGATATCTATAACAGATAGAAGTGTAATCACTGGGATCAGTGGATTGAAGATACCTAACAAAATTAATGCTACATGGAGCTACAGTTCAGTAAATGGGACGAAAACTACAAAGTGTTACATGGAAATTCAATTTCATATCTCTACTGAAGAAGATTCAGCAGATCAGAATAGAAATCTTTGCACTAAGAACGACTGCAACCTTGTTGTAAAGAGGAGAGTCACTAATGATCCACGTTACAGAGCCACAACTACTTATTTGCCAATGATTATTAAAGGTACATTGTAAAGTTGGTGTGTATTCACAATAAAATGTGTTTCCTGTTACCGACGTGTACTTATATCTAAGTTCTTCTAACTGGGGTCAGCACCTGATTTAAAATATTAATGTTGCCTGAATCTGGGTGGTTCAGTTGGGCCAGGTCCGGATTCAGATTTTCTAAAAAATAATAAAATTAGCTGTTCTTTTTATTACTTCCTATCATAAGGTATTTTTAATTCTTTCCAGATGTACCAGATGTACAATTCTCAGTCCAACAGGGTGAGCAAACATCCTGCTCTAAGGTCTTTGCCTATTCCTGTCTTTGGATGATTCATTGTGAGGTACCCGAGGGGAAGAGAGATAGTTGGCTGTTTGATTCTTCCTTCCTTCGCTTGTCTCATCTCTACTGGCTATGGTCCAATTACAGTGAGCACTGCAGGTGTAAACCTGTATTCTTCCACTCTGCACAATAAAAATGGTCCTCTCATTAATGAAAAATGAAATGAAAATGAAATGAAAATCGCTTATTGTCACAAGTAGGCTTCAAATGAAGTTACTGTGAAAAGCCCCTAGTCGCCATATTCCGGCACCTGTTCGGGGAGGCTGGTACGGGAATTGAACCGTGCTGCTGGCCTGCCTTGGTCTGGTTTAAAAGCCAGCTATTTAGCCCAGTGTGCTAAACCAGCCCAAACCAAAGATATCTAAACCAAATAAAAGATCTGGAGATGAATCAAGTTCGAAGTTTTGTTGTGATAAGATTCTGTTGTCATACCTTTCAGTATGATTAAATTACCCAAGTTCTCCCAGCTCTCTTTAAATTTCCATACATTATTTTGGAATGCTGGGAAAGTATAGCAGGAAATAGCTCAGCTCTGCAGAATGTCTCTAAGTTCTTTGGAATGTATTTTCCTCCACAATAACAGTAAATAAGAGTGGGAAAATGGGATGGCAGGGCCGACTGTTGCCTTCCTATTGTGGCCTAATTTTTCTTCTCTATTTCTTCCGGGACAATTGCTGGTTGCCCTTCCCTGCTTGCCGAATGTAGATGTTAATGGGAGGTGGGCCCTGGCTTTCAGTGTAATTTCCCATCCAAGTGCCCTTCTTTTCTGTTCTTTGGGACCACTTGTTGGAAGGTACTGGTTATAATAGGCCTGTGATAATTTGACACCAACTAGGTCCTAACAATTAAACACTGCAAATCTGCCACAGGCCATACCTACCTGGATATCTGCCACATTATACTATAGGATTCTGCTTCATTATGTTCCTACATAATCAGAGATATTATTAGGCTGGTGGATAGTGGACCCCACACTTTAAGTCAATGACGTATGTTCAGTGTTAAACTGTTTTAGTTTTGTTTTATTATTGCTGCCTATTATTGCAAAATTACCACATAGGAATAGAGGAATAGCTAGACCTCAAAAGACTCTGGTCCATCTCGTTCAACATCCACCATCCTGGTAGCTGCAACAAGTGAAGAGTGCCCTCAGTAGAACACACAGCTCTGCCATGCTACGTTAACTCGCATTTTTACAATTATGCTGTTCTTCCTTGAGGCTTTTCTCTGCCTGGTTGTTGCTCTGTAATTCGAAACTGAAAAAAATAAGTCTGTTTATTAAGAGCTTCCATCTCATCGAGGAGGCTTCAGGCCAATCAACATCCAATAACCTGTCCTGAAAACTCAGCTCGCATTTTGACAGTTGTGATAAATTCCACCACAGCAACTAAGACAATTCACAATATTCTAAAATGATCAACAACATTCTAATAACCCACAGCATTCTTAAAATGAAAGTCTATTCATCCCATCTCCCAATGTTAACAAATGCTTAAAAAAATTCTGGGTTCTGGATCTGCATCTGTGCTAAAACCTAATCAAGTCTTCTTTGGGCTATACCTTATCTGTGTACCAGCTTTTGTTGAAATCGATTCATCAGTTTTTCCGATATATTGTTCACAAACAGATTAACAAATGGGAAGAAACATTACTTGTCACCTCAGTGGCAGAGGTAATGGCAATGGACCTATTGATTAATCTTAGCAATCAATGTGAGAAAACCAGACCAGACTGTGAAATATTTGAGCAATCAAACACATAAATTTCCCTCTGACCTCCCTCTCAGATATGAACAGAACCACTGCAGAGACTTCACAACAAGATATTAATGTTGCCTGGAACATTCATTCTTCTGATGGAATGCAAATTACAAAATGTTCTACACGCATTCAGCTGCAGAATCCCTCTGCTGAATATCAAGGTCAGTACAAAAAATTATCTCTGATGAAGCTCATAACTACATTGAACAGACAATTTGCAATTGGTAGCCAAACAGGTCCTTGTACCGAATAAAGTAATGTCAGGAAATTTGTGAATATGTTTCTGATATATATTCATCTCTTGGTTAGATGTGCCTGAAGTCTTACTAACGACAATAACATAATATAGTTTGCATTAGCTAACTTCAGATTTGTATGTATATCTTGTTTGTTGACATTATCATTTAAAATAACATTAAAAATTCAAGTGAACAAGTTTTCTTAGATTTAGTTGCTTACATACATGCACATCTGTTCATGGGCACCTGCATATAGCTTTACTATGAGGTTTCTTGTTAATCCCTTTACACATTAACAGAATAGTTGCTTGGTAGCACGAACTTGCATATTGCTGAAAAAAAGAGATACTCTATCAAAGCTTTTCACCTTGCATTAGGATAGACTCAAGAATGCAAAATTTCAAAGAGAACAACAATTTATACTGCATGTGAGTAGGGGTGGTGATTGGTTGGAAAGTTAGTTGTGATTGGTTGAGACATTGCCATGGCGAATGCACCAAGGAGCTATTGTCCCCCATGCTTTTGTTTATTTAAAAAAGGTACCATGCCTGTACATGCTCAATTTGCCTGCAAAGGACGGGTTCCTGCACATGAACATATATAGTTTCTGGCAAGTATACGTGAGCTACATTGTGAGCCCAGATGATAATCTTAAAGTGGTTGTTGGTGTAATTCTTAGCACATTGGAAATTGATCATCAACTGCTACCCAATTGTGGAATCACACTTAACATTAGACATGTTCTGAGTTTTGCAAGCACGGGTTGGGTTGAGTATGGTTAGTATTCTGCCTACTGTGAATGGTCGAAGGGATGTGCTGTTTGATAACATCCGCCAGTCATTGGGGTATAAAGGGCCTACATTCCTGGCATCACATCAGCATTGAAATTCATATGCTACATTATTCATTTTTGTTGGCAGAATGTATTTTTTACTTGACAGCAACATCTTATTAGTGGAAAACATCACTTGTGTTGCTGTTGCATAGTAGTAATATGAAATGGCTAGCTTAACCTGTTCCTAAAATACTGAGATACTTTACCCTTCTAGGGTAATCTGAGGTAGACTGGTCCAAAAGTGGTGGCCTCAGGTCCATTCAAGGGTATACACGATACTCAACAAGCAACGATCGGGGCAGTCATTGTCCTGCAGGTCATTTCAGTGTCAACCATATTCCAGTGCCAAGCTAACACAGTGAGAAAATGGCTCTGGTCCTGTTTAGGTGATTGTTGATAAGGCAGTCTTGTAGCATATGAAGGTGAAGGAATCTCAATGCATATATTGACCAGTGAAGATATGTTTAAGGTAGACAGTAGAAGAGAACCAATTAATGGATTTCTAAACTAGCAAGATTTTCAAAATTCATTCAAGGGACGTGGGCATCACTGGCTAGGCCAGTACTTATTGCTCATCCCTAATTGTCTTTGCTCAGAGGACATTTTAAGAGTCAACTATATTTCTGTGGATCCGGAGTCTCATGTAGGCCAGACCAGGTAAGGATGACAGATTTCTTCCCTAAAGGACATTAGTGACCCAGATGGGGTTTTACGACAGTCAGCAATGGTTTTGTGGTCATCATTAGACTTTTCATTCCAGATTTTAATTGAATTCAAATTTCACCATCTGTCGTGGTGGGATTCAAACGCAGGTCCCCAGAGCATTACCCTGGGTCATTGGATTACTAATATACTGACAATACCATAGTGCCATCCCCTTCCCAAAGTAAATGAAAGGGAGCTTGTGAGATTGTTCCATTTCAATGGTGAATTTACAAAGATACGAATTAGGATTATGAGTAAACCACTCGGCCGATTGAGCCTGTTCAGCCATTCAATAAGATTGTGGATGACTGGATTATACCCTCAAATCCACATTCCCACCTACCCCCATAACCTTTCAACCCCTTGCTCATCATGAATCTCTCCAGCTCTGCCTTAAAAATATTCAAAGACTCTGCTTCCAACGCTTTTGAGGAACAGAGTTCCAGAGACTCACAATCCTCTGAGAGAAAATTCTCCTCATCTCTCATAAATGGGCAACCCCTTTTTTTTAAACAGTGACCCTTAGTTCTAGGTTTTCCCATATCCTTTCCACATCCATAATGCTAAGACCCCTCAGAATCTTATATGTTTCAATCAAATTGCCTCTTACTGTTCTAAACTCCATTGGATAGAAGCCTAACCATCCAACCTTTCCTCAAAAGACAGCCCGCCAATTCTAGATACTAGTCTAATAAATAGCCTCTGAACTGCTTCCAATGCATTTACATCCTTCTTTACATAAGGAGATCAATACTATGCACTACTGCCCTGTGCAACTGAACCATAACCTCTCTACTATTGTATTCAATTCTCCTCGCAATGTACAATGACATTCTATTTGCTTTTCTAATTACTTGCAGTACCTGCATAATAACCTTTTGCAATTCATACACGAGGATATCTAGATCCCCCTTCACATTGCACCTCAGAGCTCTGCAATCTGTCACCATTTAGATAATATGCTTCTTTTTATTCTTCCTGCCAAAATGGACATTTTACATTTTCGCACATTTTACTCCTTTTGCCAGACCTTTGACTGCTCATTAACCTATCCTTTTGTAGCCTCCTTATGTCCTCATCACAATTTACTTTCCCTGTGGGGGCCTCCGTATTACAGAAGCCCTGTGGGGAGACTCCCTATCACAGGGGACCCTTTGGGGGTCCCCTACTACAGCGGTCCCTGTGGGGAGTCTCCCTATCACAGAGGTCCCTGTGGGGGGGGTCCCCTACTACAGGGGCCACTGAGGGGTTCTTCCTATTACAGGGATCCCTGTGGGGGGTGTCTCCCTATTACAGGGATCCCTGTGGAGGTTGTTTCCCTATTACAGGGGTCCCTGGGGTGAGGGGGTGGGTTGGGTCACCCATGTACTTGGGGATAGGGGGGGCACCCTGGCAATCCGGGGGTGGGGGGGGGGGCTGCTGTGCTGTGCGGGGTAGGGTCCAATTTGCGGTGCGGGGGGAGGCCGGCTGCGGGATCTCGCTATTAGGCCGCCCGCACAAGATAGTGGACCGAAAGCGGGATTCCCTGGGAATCCCTCATTTTTCACGCTGTAGGATCTCTTATTTTCTAATAAGAGTCGAGGTCCGGTGGTAGTTTGAGATTGAGTTCATTGCAAAACCTTGATTCGTGGACGTTCAGATACAAACAAAAGAAACAAAAGCCTATCGGGACAGAAGGAAGAGAACAATGGAAAGAGAAGAAAGAGAGAGAGAGCAACATACACCAAGAGCTTTTTACCTGCACGCCCTCCTCTCTGTCCCTATTGGCTTACAAGTTTTGAATTGTGACTTATGAATGGTGCTCCATACCAGCAATCACACTGGTATCTAACTTACTGGCTGTGGACATTTGCAGTCTGGATCCTGAAAGGCTGGTGTAACCTTTCACTTTTATCATCACCAAGCTGCAACTTATAATCTGACCTTGACTCAGAACAATACAAGCTTGTGTTTCATCTACCCAACTAATTCTTTATTTGACTTTCACACAGTTACAATATTTTCAAAACTTCAATTTAATATTTCCCCACACACGTAATGCATATATTTGCGTGGCAAGGAATATGGAATTGCATCCTGCTTTATGACCCCAATGGGATGGTAAAACTGATACAATTCAGCTCTGGCGGGAGAAGGTAGTCTCCCAAACTGAGAATCCAGCCTGATTTTTCCAGTCCCTTTGTCCAGCTTGCAAATATGTATGCCTGGTTTAGCAGACATTTATTCTGCATGCGAAATCCGGACAAGTTATTGGGTATCCCATAAATGCTGGGTCAGTGGGGCAGGCTTTCAAGGATTCAGTGTTTTCACTAGATCTGGGTTTGTGGCAAGATAGCTCAGAATAGAGGAGTTCAAACTGCACAAATGCCTCCTCCCAACTTTGGAATGTGTAAAAACCAAAATTGAAGTCACGACGGAGGACGACTCCTTGCTTTCTGAGAGTACATGATCAGGCAGAAATTTGCTATTCTTTCATCTCTTCTGATGAGTGCAAGTCAAAAAGTTTCAACAGCATGCCTTTTTCAGCAATTAAAAGAATTATTGCTCAAAGAAGTCCTGTTTGTTTATGTTACTGGAGCAATACCAGCTGTTTATCCATTGTGACTTGAAGGAATGTGTGGACGACAATTCTGGCTAGAATTCTGCAATACATTTAGGAACTAAAATGACCTCTAACAGTGGGTAGCCATCTGTTACATACATCGTACAACATCACATTGCCTCATTAGGAATTGTGAGATTTTCTAAACATCAACAAGTTCTGCTCTGCAGTCCAGGCAATGCAATGGCTAAAACTGAGAGATTATGTTAGATCTGCTTCACTGAAATGAGTGACATGACAACTTGAAAATTTGGGATTCCTTTAACATAGTGAGTAAATTTGGAAAATTTGGGATGATCTTTAAGGATGGTTCATGATTGTATTCGAGGCCTCAGAGGTCATGATAATATAAATTAAAGATCTCATATTAGTCAAGGAACTTCCCTAATGTGTGGAAAAGAGCCAAATTTCATAAATAGCACTGGTTTAAGAGAAGGAGGTGTGCAGTACATCTTGCACCCACATGAAAGAGCACTTGGAATTCACCAGATTATTAACAGTCTATTTTTGCACAAGTTTGCAGCATTTAATTCTGGACCACTGTATGCTGGTGGTGATTATTAAACTTTACTTTGTATGACTGAGTTATCATTACTGAGCTTATATGTATCTGATACATACATTTCAAATGGCAGACTTGTGAATAAAGCTCATGGAATAAATAGCAAATTGATATGCACTTACTACTCCTAGATATATGAGGTTATTATAATCACAGGGTTCAAAATTTGGATCCATGGTGCTGCTGGAGCCTCCAGATGGTCTGGTGTGGCCCTTATGGTGTTCCAAGCTGAAAAGGTCACTCACGCAGAAGTCGTGGACAAGCACTGAAAACATCTGACTTGGTGCTAACATATCACTGTGCCCTACTGGCTGATATAATGCACAACTTTCACATTTGTCCCTATTCACTTGCCAATTGCCAAAGAATAAGTGTTCTGCTGGAAGAGGCCTAGCATTAGTTTTATTTAAAGGGCCATGCACCCAACTTGCAGAATTTAGAATTAGGAATGTTGCTGCATCCTCACGGAGAGGACGGAGGATTTGGTGACGTGTCTCCACAAAGGCTGCAACAGGTATGGAGACTACGGTTGCAGTGCCTCTAGGTCAGCAACACAACAGGAAGATGGAGCAGAGACTGCAGAGAAAGGAAACTCTGCATGGTATCCTCTGCCAAGTTGGAGCCAGCCACATTCATGACAAGACAGTTAATTCAACCACCATATCATATCATATAATTTACAGTGCAGAAGGAGGCCATTCGGCCCATTGAGTCTGCACCGGCCCCCGGAAATAGCACCCCACTTAATTTTAATTTTTTTATTTAAAAAAAATAAATTTAGAGTATCCAATTCATTTTTTCCAATTAAGGGGCAATTTAGCGTGGCCAATCCACCTACCCTGCACATCTTTCGGTTCTGGGGGCCAAACCCACGCTAACACGGGGAGAATATGCAAACTCCACACGGACAGTGACCCAGAGCCAGGATCGAACCTGGGACCTCAGCGCAGTGAGGCTGCAGAGCTACCCACTGCGCCACCGTGCTGCCCTGGCACTCCACTTAAGCCCACACCCATAACCCAGTAACCCCACCCAACCTTTTTGGACACTAACACTAAGGGCAATTTAGCATGGCCAATCCACATAACCTGCACACATTTGGACTGTGGGAGGAAATCAGAGCACCCGGAGGAAACCCACGCAGTCACGGAGAGAACGTGCAGATTCCACACAGACAGTGACCCAAGCTGGGAATTGCATCTGGGATCCTGGAGCAGTGAAGCAACTGTGCTAACCATTGTGCTACCGTGCTGCCCATGGTTCTAGCTGTTACGACACACTGGGCTATTGTGCGATCAATTCCAGCCTCACTTGACCCAGAGACGCAACATAAGTGAATTAACCAACAGTTAAAAGTAAAACGAGTCTTTGTTTCAGGTAATTGTTTCCAGCACCTTTCTCCTCTTCAAACTTTTCTTTCAGTTCAAGGTTTTCATTGTAGATTCATTCAGGTCTCTGCAGTTTCAGAAAGACAGCAGGTCTACAGCTTTCATGGAGAAAACACAGAGGAGTGAGAGTGAAAAGTTCCTTATCTCTGTGTGTCAAGGACTCAACTGCTCACTGAGCTCTCTGAGAATCAACTCACTGGGATAGGACCCAATCACCACCTGTTACCGGGCATAGCACGGTCTTCTGACCAATTCCTTGACCACCAGCCAATCAATCAAACAGAGTCCCACCCCGTCTCTATCTCTGGTGCCAAAAAGTCCGAGGTTTCCTGTTCAAAACTAGCAGAGTGTTCTCTCCTGTAACTTCTAAATTCTTCACTTCTTTCTGCTGTTTGACTTAAATTCACATGTCCATTGATGATCCATGGATCAAAATGATGATGGCAAAATAAAAGAAGGGGGAAATAAGGGAATAAATAGGAAGGGCCCTTACAATTATCAGCACTGTTCTGTATGGCAGCACATCGACGGCCCTTATCTGAGTTCTCTGCAGCAGAACTTGCATGCTACCTTGTTCTGCAGTGATCCAGTGAGTTGACATGCAAACCTCCCCCCCCACCCCCGCCACATTCCCCCCCACCCCATCCGTGGAATGGACGTCGACAGCAGCTTTTGTCCTTGCAGTCCAGCAGATCCACTTTGGGCTATTTTGTGGGAAGCGTCTCTGGCCCCCGGACCTGTTAACAGGAGGCCAGAATCATTACCTCTACAGGCTGTAGCCACATCGAGCTGAAAATCCAGATGCTGTGACGAGTACCCTCAATTGGCACTTTAATTTGCAAAATTGGCTACCTGTCGCTGGTGGGCGAGTATTCATCACTCCCCAAAATACTGTCTTCCTGAAAATAGGCCAGTGACAGGAACATGGTGACAGGCTGGCACGCCAGCTGGTAGTGTAAAACTGCCACCACGCCCACCTCCAAACCCTCCTCTGCCTCAGTGGCAAAATCCAACGCAATGTGTTAATCTTTTTTGTGGGAAATATTTGTATTTGAAAGAATATATATTTTTAATGAAATAAGAAAAAAAATGGAAAATGGAAAATGTGCAGATTTGATAGTTCATATCTATTTGACATAATAGGCTGTATTCTCTATCGCCATCGGTAACGGCATTCCCGATGTGGCGGAGAATCCTGTGGCAGGCAGAAAATGGGATCCGATCTGTTTCCAATGCTCTGGTCTCTCCCTGGCAGTGGCACGAGGTTTGCACCCTGTAGCCGCGGGAGGATACAAATTGATCAAATGACTCATCTGCAGCCTTTTGACACCAGATTCTCCATGCCTCTGTGATGTTGTGGCCCTCCGGGCCGGGATTCACGTAGGTGTGGATTGGTACAAGTATTAGCCACCATGGCCCCGATGCGGTGGACCTTGCGATGGGCCAATGGGGTAAGTATTTAAGTTAGGTGCCCCCAATGTACATCGGAGGTTCCCACCACAATGCAAATCCTGTTCACCCCACCCCCTACATCAGACCCTATCACCAGACCCCTCCACCAGAGGCCCCCACCAGAGAATCCTATGACACACTTCCTACCAGAGACCCCCCACCAGAGAATCCCCCATATCTGAGACCCCTCATAATAGACAACATCCCATATCAGAGATCCCTCCATCAGAGGCCCACCGATATCCAAGATTCCCCATAACAGAAAGCCCCCATAAGAGAGAATTTCCCTCCCCACCTGCCCATCAGTCACCTGTGCCTGGAAGCTAAAGAGCAGTACTTGACAGCTTCCAGTCAGATATCTTGATTGTTCATTTTAATTTCCCTTCACACTTGAATGCATCTCAAGTAGCCTGCTTTGAATTTAACCACAATGTTTATAAACATCTAGGAGTTAAGCACTTTCACTCCCTCTTTTTCTCAGCAGAAATAACCTAACTGCTTTTGACGTGGTCAGCACCTGTCAATCGTAGCCAAATGTTTTTTTTCTTTTTCTCAATTTAATTTTTCTGTGATTATACTGCTGACAATAACCTAGATCCTAGATCAGTGCTATTTCAGACATTTGCCACATTTGGATTAGGATTTGATTTTGATTTGATTTATTGTCACATGTACTGAGGTACAGTGAAAAGTATTGTTCTGCATACAGTCCAGACAGAGCATTCCAAACATGAAATACCACAGGACATACACAATGTAAATACACAGACACAGGCACAGGCACATGTGGCTAGTTGAGAATCCAGAAGTGGCTAATTGTATTTTAAAAAAAAAAGTTTTTATTCAAGGTTTTTCAATAATTTTTACAAAAGACTCCAAAAAGAAAAATAGTACAAAGAAAACAGGGCAATATGCCAACAAAACAAAACAATTTAACCCTCTAAACGATTGACAATTTAACACCCATCTCAAAGCAAAATGGGGCACGCACGCCCCTTACAAAACGAAAAATAAATCAGCCCGCGCCCCCTCCCCCCCCCCGGTTGCTGCTGCTATTGATCTCCACCTAACGATCCGCGAGAAAGTCAAGGAACGGTTGCCACAGCCTGGAGAACCCCTGCAAAGACCCTCGCAAGGCAAACTTTATCTTCTCCAACCTAAGAAACCACGCCATGTCGTTGACCCAAGCCTCTACGCTAGGGGGCTTCACGTCCCTCCACATTAACAAGAGCCTTCTCCGGGCTACCAAGGAGGCAAAGGCCAGAACTCTGGCCTCTTTCGACTCCTGCATTCCCGGATCGTCCAATACCCCAAATATTGCTATCCCTCAGCTCGGTTTTACCTGAGTATCCAAGACCTTGGACATAGCCTTTGCAAAGCCCCTCCAAAACCCCGCAAGCGCCGGGCATGTCCAAAACATATGGGCGTGGTTTGCTGGACTCCCCGAACACCTCACACACCAAAAAACTTACTCATCCTCACCCCTGTCATATGCGCCCTGTGCACCACTTTAAACTGGATCAGGCTGAGCCTGGTGCAAGATGAGGAGGAATTGACCCTGCCCAGGGCGTCAGCCCACAGGCCCTCATCCAGCTCCTCACCCAGCTCCTCCTACCACTTGCCCTTCAGCTCCTCCACCGAGGCTTCCTCCGCCTCCTGCAGCTCCTGGTATATCTCCAATATCTTACCTTCCCTGACCCACCTGCCTCCTCACAAACACACAAACCTGCATATACCTAAAGGCATTTCCCGGAGGTAACCCAAATTTCTCCTCCAGCGCCCTCAGACTGGCAAAAGTCCCGTCGATGAATAAATCCCCCATCCTTTTAATTCCCGCCTGGTGCCAGCTTAGGAACCCACCATCTATCCTACCTGGAACTAACCTATGGTTGTCCCGTATCGGAGCCCAGACTGAGGCCTCTACCTCCCCCCTATGCTGTCTCCACTGCCCCCAGATCCTCAATGTCGCCGCCACCACCGGGCTTGTGGTATTCCGCGTCGGCGGAAGCGGCAACGGTGCCGTCACCAGTGCCCCCAAGCTAGTACCTATACAGGACGCCGCCTCTAACCTTTTCCACGCCGCCCCCTCTCCCTCCATTACCCACTTCCGAATCATAGACTCATTCGCTGCCCAGTAATAACTGCACAGGGCTAATTGTATTTTTGATTAGGAATCAGATGGTTAGATTCTCTTTTATTGGGGATGGTCATTGCCTGACACTTGGCAATCTGCATCTTGTAATGTCCCTGGAGTAGTCATCCAGACGATTAGCCTAATGGGTTGATGACATGAGTTCCAATCGCACCATAGTATCTTGTTTAATTTAAATTCAACTAATTAATAATCTTTAATGAGTTAATACATCTGGAATTGAAAGCTTGTCTCCATAATGGTGACAGTAAGACTATCAACTGCTGTAAAATCAAATCTGGTTCACTAATGCCCTTTAGGGAAGGAAATCTGCCATCCTTACCTGGTTTGCCCTACATGTGACCCAGACCTACTGCAATGCGGTTAATTTTCAATTTCCTCTGAAATAGCCACTTTTACAAATCTCCCACAGAAAAGTCAAAAAGGAAAATAACTGGACAGATCACCCTGCATCAATCTAAGCATGGGAAATGACAATGGCGCGCCCAGCCCTGTCAACCTTGCAAAATCCTCCTTACTAATATCTGGAGGCTTGCACCAAATTCAGAAGGTCAGTCGCACAGACTAGTCAAATGAAAGCCTGCCATAGTCATACCCATGGAATCATACCTTACAGACATCAACATCACTACCCCTGGGTATATTCTGTCCCACTGACACGGCAGAATAGTGGTATACAGTCCATGTGCAAATGCACCAAGACCTGGACATTAGCCAGGCTTGGGCTGACAAATGGGAAGGAGCATTCGTGCCAGCAAATGCCAGGCAATGACCATAGAGGGAATCTAACCATTATTCCTTGACATTCAATGGCATTACCATTGTTGAATCCCCCATGAACTACATCTTGGGGGTTACCATTGACCAGAAACTAAACTGGACTCGCCATATAAATACTGTGGCTAAAAGACAACATCAGAGGCTGTGGAGAATAATTCACCTCCTGATGCCCTAAAAGCCTGTCCATCATCTACAAGGAACAAATCAGGAGTGTGATGGAATACCCTCCTGGAAGGGTGCAGTTCCAATGACACTCAGAAAGCTTGACACCATCAGGACAAACCAGCCTGCTTGAATGGCACCCAGTCCAGAAACATGCACTCCCTCCACCACCAATGAACAGTAGCAGCCGTGTGCATCATCTACGAAGTGCACAGCAGGAACTCACCAAGGTTCCTTAGGCAGCACTTCCAAACCCATGACCACTATCATCTAGAAGGACAAGGGCAGCAGATACATGGGATCCCCACCACCTGGAATTTCCTCTCCAAGTCATTCACCATCATGACTTGGAAATACATTGGCTTTCCTTCATTATCGCTGGGTCAAAATCCTGGAACACCCCCTCCCTAACAGCATTGTTGTACCTACACTAAAGAGTTGCAGAGGTTCAAGAATGTAATTCACGACCACCTTCTGAAGGGCAATTAGGGCTGGACAATAAATGCCAACCTAGCCAGTGAAGCTCACATTCTGTGAATTATTTTTTTAAAAGTCGGGAGAGTTTCTCCCAGAGTCCTCAACATTGATTCCAGACCCCATGATGCATCATGCCATTAGTCAAAATATGGGCAAGGATACCCTTTACTGATTACCAGCTACTGCTCTCCCTTAGCTGACAAATTGGTACTCCTCCATGTTGAGCACCACTTGCAAGAGGCACTGAGGGTGGCAAGGAATAGAGCGTAGTCTGGGTGTGGGACTTCAATACCCATCACCGTGAATGGTTTGGTAATTGGTTGAATTCTGAAGGACATATCTGCCAGACTGAGCCTACGACGGGTGTTAGGGGAAACAGCAAGAAGGAAAAACCTACCAGACCCTGTCCTCACCAATCTACCTGCTGTTTGTGTTGTTCTCTGCTTTGCTTTACCTGGATGGTTTGGATGCGTAGTGTTGACCAAAGAACAACAAGCTTTGTTAACAAACAAAACTATAAATTTATTTACACTACTTACTATGATTTGTTGACATTCCTAAAGTAGAAGGTTTCTATATTAAACTGTGCTATCTCTTTATGTTTTAAATTTAGAGTACCCAATTCATTTTTTCCAATTATGGGGCAATTTAGCGTGGCCAATCCACCTACCCTGCACATCTTTGGGATGTGGGGGCGAAATCCACGCAAACACGGGAAGAATGTGCAAACTCCACACAGACAGTGACCCAGAGCTGGGATCGAACCTGGGACCTCGGCACCATGAGGCAACAGGGCTAACCCACTGCGCCACCATGCTGCCCATAAACTGTGCTATCTCTAACTGCAGAACTCTTAAGTACACAACTGCTTTCTCTCTCTCATGCCTCACTATCTTCTGTCTGTCTGTTCTTCTTCAGCATTATCTGACCCACAAGGCTTAGCCCCATCCCTTATATACTTATGGGACTACCTCCCTCTAGCATAGGCTGCCTGTATATATTTCATTAACTCTTGCATTGACTTAATTTATGATAATACCACATCCCCTTTCTTTGTAAAAAAAGATAATTACACTTTGTTTAAGACATTTTTCTTTGATTCTTATGTCATGCAGTATTAATCATAAATGTAATATCCTGTTCTATTACTAATGACTTTACATGTCATACTATCCCCCTTTCTTCCTGTTTCTCATCTATAAGATAAATGGAGATTGTTACAAACATATATTGATATCATTGTCTGTTCATCACAAGGAATTGAGTACTAGTTAACAATTGTTTAAACTGTTCAAACTTTTTTACAGTCCACAAATTTGAGAATACACTCAGTCTTCAGTGTGATAGTGTGTTACCCTAACCCTAACCCAACAAATCATCAGTCCAAATCGATCAGGTGTTCGACTGGTTGAACTATGTTTATTGTCTGATGTGGTCTCTTTCTGTGTTTGTGATGTTGCTTTCCTGTTTCCTTCGGCTTCAAAAACGGTTTGGTTTCTGGTCTTTGAGCAAATATCAACTCATTAAATTCATTGGCATGACTTCTTTTCTGTCTAAACAATGTCCTGTTCTTCCTGACATTGGTGCCATTGTGCGTGAATTCTGTATTGTCTGCACACGCATTTGTCCGTGTTACCTCGACCTGTAGCTGTGTTTCACACACTGTCCTGCAGTCCCTTACTCTGTTGCCATCTGGATTGTTTTTCATACTGTGTGGTCGGTCAAATGTGATTGCAAGTTATACAGCGTGATACAGTGTAATACATGGTGAATGGTTAGTACAATACGTTCACCACATTCACCCCCTGTTAAAAAATTGAAGTTCGGCGGGGGTGAAGGGTTCACAGATTCAGTCTGTCCGGCGCCCTGATCGTGCGCTGTGATCGCCGGAGCACTGGTATCGCAGCTGGCCCAGGTGTTGAACTCATCCGTGCGGGCATGGGTGGTGAACTCGCCGGTGCTGGCACAGACGTTGACTCCGGGAGTGTGTCTTCTGGAGCTTCGTTCCTGTGGGTCGGTGAAGGGGGGAGGGAGTACAGGAGGGGGTCTGGGGGCCATGTAGGGGCGGGGGCGCTGGTCGGCGTAGGTTGGGGGGGGGGTAGATTGGGGTGGTGGTGGTAGTGAGACCTGCGGGTGCCAGGTCCCGGAGGGAAACCGTATCCTGTTGGCCATCGGGGTGTTCTACGTATGCGTACTGGGGGTTGGTGTGAAGTAACTGGACCCTCTCGACCAGGGGGTCGGACTTATGGCTCCAGGCATGTTTGCGGAGTAGGACGGGCCCTGGTGTCTTCAGCAAGGATGGAAGCGAGACCCCGGAGGTGGATCTCCTGGGGAAAACAAACAGGCGGTCTAATGCACAATCAATAACTCTCGAGACAAGGGTAGTCATATCTAATCGGCTTTAATCAGCTAGAACTGTACCCAGCAGCTTCGATACAGAAAGTGAAGGCTGCTGGGACGGCATGGGTTCTTCTACCCCGCCTCTCAGGGCAGGGCTATGTACATTAGCCAATGGTAGACTCCTAGGTCTAGCCAATGGTCATTCACCTCTCAGGCACTGCAATACCTGGTATTACCACACGGTCATGAGGGGTCTCGTTCGTGGCTGTGTAAAGGAGTGACCTAATGGAGTGGAGCGCGTCAGGGAGGATCTCCTGCCAGTGGAAAACGGGGAGATTCCTAGACTGTAGGGCCAGGAGGTCGGCCTTCCAGACGGTCGCGTTCTCCCTCTCCACCTGCCCGTTTCCCCGAGGGTTATAACTGGTAGTCTTGCTCGAGGCGATGCCCTTACTGAGCAGGTACTGACGCAGTTCGTCGCTCATAAACGAGGACGTAAGTGGGGAAACCGAACAAGGTGAAGGCACTATGCAGGGCCTTAATGACGGTGGCCGCAGTCATGTCGGGGCATGTGATTGCAAAGGGGAAGCGGGAGAACTCGACAACGATGTTTAGGAAATACGTGTTGCGGTTGGTAGAGGGGAGGGGCCCTTTGAAGTCGATACTGAGGTGCTCAAAGGGCCAGGATGCCTTCACCAGGTGGGCCTTATCCAGTCGATAGAAGTGCGGCTTGCACTCCGCGCAGATTTGGCAGTCCCTGGTCATGTCCCTGATCTCCTCGGTGGAGTAGGGCAGGTTGCGAGCCTTGATGTAGTGGAGATGCCAGGTGACCCCCGGTTGGCAGAGATCATCATGGATGGCCCGGAGTCGGTCATCTTGCGCGCTGGTGCATGTGCCGTGGGACAGGGCATCTGGGGGCTCGTTGAGCTTCCCAGGATGATACACTATATCGTAATTATAGGTGGAGAGTTCGATCCTCCACCTCAAGATCTTATCGTTCTTGATCTTGCCCCGCTGTGTATTATCAAACATGAATGCTACCAACTGTTGGTCGGTGACGAGGGTAAACCTCCTACCAGCGAGGTAGTGCCTCCAGTGCCGCATAGCTTCCACGATGGCTTGGGCTTCTTTTTCGACTGAGGAGTGTCGAATCGCGGAGGCGTCGCTCTCCAGCTGGAAGGGGACGGACTCGTCCACCGCGTGCATTGCGGCTTTGGCAATATCTGCCTTGATGCGGCTGAAGGCCAGGCGGGCCTCAGCCATCAGGGGGAAGATCGTGGGCGCGATTCTCCACTCCCACGCCCCAGCGGAACGGCCCCAGTCCCGACCGATTCAGGCCCTGACAATGGGCCAGGATCGGGGCCGCGTCATCTAAACGCGCCAGGCCTTGTCGCCAGCGTAAAAGCGGTGCCACATAGATGACACGGCCGGTGCCGCATAACGGCGTCATCCGCGCATGCGTGGTTGCCGTCCTCTCTAAGTCTGCCCCGCAAGAAGATGGGGGACGGATCTTGCGGGGCCGCGGAAGGAAGCAGGTCCTCCTTCAGAGAGGACGGCCCGACGATCGATGGGCACTGATCGCGGGCCACCCCACATTTGAGATACCCCCCGGTGCAGGATCCCCCCTCGCCCCCCTGCAGGCCACCCCCCAGCGTTCATGCACCGCCACGACTGCAGCGACCAGGTGTGGACGGCGCCGGGGGGAACCCGCCGTTTTGGCTTGGCCGCTCGGCCCATCCGGGCCTCAGAATAGCGGGGGTGCCGGAGAATCGCCATTTTGGGTGTCTCCGGTGATTCTCCGGCCTGCGGCCCGCGAAACTCGACCGGGCCGTTCCCGCCGCTTGGGAGAATTGCGGGAGGGTGTCCCCGGAAATTTTGGCGGCCCAGGCGATTCTCCCAACCGGTGTGGGAGTGGAGAATCACGCCCCGTAGCTTTGATCAGTGGGCGGGCTTTGTCCGCATAGTTGGGGACCCACTGGGCATAATAGGAAAATAACCTGAGGCACCTTTTCAAGGCCTTGGGGCAGTGGGGGAGGGGGAGTTGCAGGAGGGGGTGCATATGGTCGGGTTGGGTCCTAGAACCCCGTTTTCCCCGACATAGCTGAGGATGGCTAGTCTGGTTGTGCGGAAAACGCATTTCTCCTTGTTATAAGTGAGGTTGAGGGCTTGGGCGGTTTGGAGAAATTTCTGGAGGTTGGCGTCGTGGTCCTGCTGGTCGTGGCCGCAGGTGGTGACGTTGTCCAAGTACGGAAATGTGGCCCGCAGCCCGTACTGGTCCACCATTCGGTCCATCATTCTTTGGAAGACCGAAACCCCGTTTGTGACGCCGAAAGGAACCCGGGGGAAGTGGAAGAGGCGGCCGTCTGCCTCAAAGGCCGTGTAGTGGCGGTCCTCCGGGCGGATTGGGAGCTGGTGGTATGCAGACTTCAGATCCACCGTGGAGAACACCCGGTAGTGTGTGATCTGATTAACCATGTCTGCTATCCGGGGAAGGGGGTACGCATCGAGGTGCGTGTACTGGTTTATGGTTTGGCTGTAATCTACAACCATCCTGTTCTTTTCCCCGGTCCTGACGACCACCACCTGAGCTCTCCAGGGGCTATTGCTGGCCTAGATGACTCCCTGCCGCAAGAGTCGCTGGACCTCGGACCTGATAAAAGTCCTGTCCTGGATGCTGTACCGCCTGCTTCTGGTGGCGACTGGCTTACAGTCGGCGGTGAGATTTGCGAAGAGCAGGGGAGGGTCGACGTTCAGGGTCGCGAGGGTACATACGGTGAGTGGGGGTAGGGGCCCGCTGAACTTCAGGGTTAGACTCCTGAGGTTGCACTGGATGTCCAGTCCCAACAGGAGAGGTCGGGGAGTACATATAGTTTAATCTTGGTGTACTCGGCGCACTGTATTGCAAGGCTTGCGGCACTGTACCCCCAGATCTGCACTGAGTGCGATCCAGAAGCGAGGGAGATTGTTTGAAGTGCAGGGAAGATTTGGAGCGAGCAGCACCTTACCGTGTCTGGGTGAATGAAGCTCTCCGTGCTCCCGGAGTCGAACAGGCAAGGCGTTTCATGTCCATTGACCCGGACGGTCATCTTGGAGCTCCGGAGGTGTTTTGGTCGTGACTGGTCGAGGGTGACCGCGCCGAGTTGCGGGTAGCCGGCGTGGTCGGAGGTCATGGGGTGGTCCCAAGATGGCTGCCCCTGTCGGTCGCACGTGTCGGGCGGCGTTGCAGATGGCGGCCAAGATGGCGGCCCCCATGAGTCGCACGTGGCGTGCCGCGTGGGAGATGGTGGCCAAGATGACGGCCCCGGTGATAGAATAGAATAGAATTTACAGTGCAGAAGGAGGCCATCGAGTCTGCACCGGCTCTTGGAAAGAGCACCCTACCCAAGGTAAACACCTTCACCCTATCTCCATAACCCAGTAACCCCACCCAACACTAAGGGCAATTTTGGACACTAAGGGCAATTTTTTTATCAAGGCCAATCCACCTAACCTGCACATCTTTGGACTGTGGGAGGAAACCGGAGCACCCGGAGGAAACCCACGCACACACGGGGAGGATGTGCAGACTCCGCACAGACAGTGACCCAAGCCGGAATTGAACCTGGGACCCTGGAGCTGTGAAGCAATTGTGCTAACCACTATGATACCTTGCTGCCATCGCACATGTTGTGCGGGCTTGAAGATGGCTGCCCCCACGGACAACACAAGGCGGATGAAGCGTCCGGAGGGAGCGGAGCCGGCAGGCACGCAGCCACACTGCGGGGTCTGCGGGCCTGTGAGTCTGAGAGTCGGGCCTGCGACTTGGAGGGTTTGGACCTGGCCAGGCAAACTTTGGCGAAGTGTCCCTTTTCACCGCAGTCGCTGCAGTTCGCGTTCCGAGCCGGGCAGCGCTGCCTGGGGTGCTGGTGCTGGCCACAGAAATAGCAGGGTAGTCCCCCCGTGTTCGGCGGGCAGCCGCGTGGCACAGGCCTGGGGTAGTCTCGGGTCGGGGGTCCACAAGGGGGTTGCGTGATCAGACGGGAACGCGGTGAGGCTTTGGAACGTTACTTCTAGGGAGGTGGCTAGTTTTACCGTCTCTTCTAGGTCGAGGGCACCTTTCTCGAGCAGGCGCTGTCTCACGTAGTTGGACCTGACTCCAGCCTCGTAGGCGTCCTGGTCGGCGAGGTCCAATGTTGAGAGGCCGTAATGGCCTGGTAGTTGCAACTTCGCGCGAGGACTTTGAGGTCGCGTAGGTACCCCTCCAGCGATTCCCTGGGGTGTTGGCGGCGAGTGGTGAGGAGATGCCGCGCGTACACCTCGTTTAGCGGCTTTACATATAGGCACTTCAGCATCGCGAGGACGTCCGCGTATGTGGAGGCTTCCTCGAGTTGTACAGAGATTCGATGACTCATCCCGGGTGTGGAGGAGGCTCAGCTTCTGATCGTCGGTGACGGAAGGCGAGGAGGAGGCGACGAGGTAGGCCTCGAAACAGCGGAGCCAGTGCAAAAAAAATCCCTTTGGCCTCCGCGGCCGATTCCATTGTGGTGTTGTAGTCGATTAAATTGATGCGACCATCAATTCAAGCGAGACAGAGAGTTGAAGTGAACAGTGGCTTTAATCGACTAGAACAGTGCCTGCCTGCGACTGCTCTGCTAGTGAGAGCCACCTACAGGGCTGCTGCTCTTTATACCTCCCCTCAAGGGGCGGGGCCAGGGGCAGAGCCCACAAGGGCACCAACATGATACATTCTATGTAATATCATACAATGGTCCATAGGTGGAGCCCACATGGGTAACAGCGTGATACAGTGTAATACAGTGGTGAATGGTTAGTACAATACATTCACCACAAACACTTTCTTTTCATTGCATTGGACTGTGCTGTTCAGTTGTCCTTCGGTTTCACAGCCATATCTTTGTGTACATTCTGTTGGTTCGTAGTCACTTTTTGTGTCAACAAGATCCATTCCTTCTGGCTTGATTGATTCATTTTCAACCTTTATACTATCAGTGTCCTTTGCAATATCTGATATTTCGCTAGGCTTTGTGATCTCAGGTTCCTGTGGATGATCTGATGTATTGCTGAGCTTTGTGACATCAGTCCCTTCTGGATGATCTGATTTATCTGTGATCTCTTGGTGCTTCTCATCTGGAGTCAACTTTTCCAAGATGTCTTCATTCTCTTGTTGGCTGTTCATGATTGATGTGCTCTCACTTGATCTGTTCATTGTTGCACTCTGATTGTCATCCTTTGTGCAGTCCAGCTGAGATCTGTCAGTCTCGCTTTTGTCCTGCACGGCTTGTATGCTACTTGTGATCACTTCGTCACTATTCGCAAATACAGTGGATAGACTGCCATAGTCTTTTTTTGTTGCTCGTTATCTGTTTCTTCACTGTTGGCCTTACTGGCAAATACAGTAGATAGGCTTTCGTAGTCTTCTTTTTGCTGATCAAATAAACTCGATAGACCTTCATAGTCTTATTCTTCCATTGCTCGCTTTCTGGAATATTTCAGTGCACTCTTTCTGGAGTATTTGAGTGCTCTTCTTGTGGAGTCTTTCATCGTGTAAACTGCTTGTTCATTTGTCAGATTACTGTCCTCATCTGGTGATTGCGGTATCATTTCTCGAGGGCAGTTACAATAATCCTCTGTCTTCACGCTGTCTGGAATGTGCAGCCATTTAACGAGGTTCAGGGCTACGCATGCATTCGCTCCCAATATGGACTCTCGCTTTGTGTACACAATGGCGAATTGCACGGTGTGACTTTGATGGTGCACCCATGCTTCTAGGTTGCATACCCCTAACGTTTCAATCGCATTCCCACTGTAGTCGATCAGCCGGTTCTGTCGATCAAAAACTGTCGGTTGAACTCTCAAGTGGTTCAAATCGGAGAGGCTGAGGAAATTGTCACTTGTTCCGGTGACAAACTTGCATTTGATTAATGTAGCATTCAGCATCACTGGAATTGTCCATTCATCGAGATTTGGAGCAGTTGTGAATGGGTTTATTTTTTCAGCTTCTGAAATTTCCTGTGTACCTTGGTCTACACTTTCAATTATATCCATTTAGAGTATATCTTGCAAATCTATTTCATCTTCTGTGATGTTGAGTTTGTGCTCTTTATTTTCAGATTTGTAAAAATTTTCTTCTTTTTCGATGCTGAAAACTTCTTGTTCAGCTGTTCGATTAAATTTCATCCCTGTTCTGCATTGCAAGGCAAAATGATTCAGTTTACAGCAGTTTAAACATAGTTTTCTGATTGCCAGGCATTTTTTTCTCAAGTGGGCGTAGCCACAACGCGTACACATCATCACATCAGTGACGTCATGCGCAAACGTCCATTGTGCATGTGCAAATCGACCCTTGTCCGGAGTGCGCTCTTTTTCCAAAGTGCACATGTGCGAATTGGTCCTGCACATGCGCAGAATGTTCAACATCTGGGGCGAAATTCTCCGGTATCGGCGCGATGTCCGCCGACCGGCGCCAAAAACGGCGCAAATCAGTTGGGCATCGCGCCGCCCCAAGGGTGCGGAATCCTCCGCATCTTGGGGGGCCGAGCCCTAACGTTGAGGGGCTAGGCCCGCACCGGACTGATTTCCGCCCCGCCAGCTGGCGGAAGTGCCCCGCCAGCTGGTGCCGAAATGACATTGCCGGGCGGCACATGCGCGGGAGTGTTAGCGGCCGTACACGGCACCCCGCGCATGCGCAGTGGAGGGAGTCTCTTCCGCCTCCACCATGGTGAAGACCGTGGCGAAGGCGGAAGGAAAAGAGTGCCCCCACGGCACAGGCCCGCCCGCGGATCGGTGGGCCCCGATCGTGGGCCAGGCCACCGTGGTGGCACCCCCCGGGGCCAGATCGCCCCGCGCCCCCCCCAGGACCCCGGATTCTGCCCGCGCCGCCTTGTCCCGCTTGTAAGAGAGGTGGTTTAATCCACGCCGGCGGGACAGGCATCCTAGCAGCGGTACTTCGGCCCATCCGGGCCGGAGAATCGCAGGGGGGGCCCGCCAACTGGCGCGGCGCGATTCCCGCCCCCGCAGAATATCCGGTGCCGGAGAATTCGCCAACCGGTGGGGGCGGGATTCACGCCAGCCCCCGGCGATTCTCCGACCCGGCGGGGGGTCGGAGAATCTCGCCCCAGAATCGCATTTCTTCTTTAACTGTGCCAGTCCGAAATGCCCGACTTTCAAAGCGCGTGTTTTTGTCAGGTGTGCTTGTGCAGACTGGTCTTCTTTTCCAACGCGCCAAATTTCTAGTGCGCCACAGTTCAACGGAGGCAAAAACATTTTTACTTTGCCAATTCAACATTTCGGCACTTCCATTTTTAGATTCTTTGCTTGCACGGGATATATTACTAGGATCTTCTTGGTATTTTTGTTGCTTTTGAGTCATATAGAACATAGAACAATACAGCGCAGTACAGGCCCTTCGGCCCACGATGTTGCACCGAAACAAAAGCCATCTAACCTACACTATGCCATTATCATCCATATGTTTATCCAATAAACTTTTAAATGCCCTCAATGTTGGCGAGTTCACTACTGTTGCAGGTAGGGCATTCCACGGCCTCACTACTCTTTGCGTAAAGAACCTACCTCTGACCTCTGTCCTATATCTATTACCCCTCAGTTTAAAGTTATGTCCCCTCGTGCCAGCCATTTCCATCCGCGGGAGAAGGCTCTCACTGTCCACCCTACCCAACCCCCTGATCATTTTGTATGCCTCTATTAAGTCTCCTCTTAACCTTCTTCTCTCCAACGAAAACAACCTCAAGTCCATCAGCCTTTCCTCATAAGATTTTCCCTCCATACCAGGCAACATCCTGGTAAATCTCCTCTGCACCCGCTCCAAAGCCTCCACGTCCTTCCTATAATGCGGTGACCAGAACTGTACGCAATACTCCAAATGCGGCCGTACCAGAGTTCTGTACAGCTGCAACATGACCTCCCGACTCCGGAACTCAATCCCTCTACCAATAAAGGCCAACACTCCTTCGGCCTTCTTCACAACCCTATCAACCTGGGTGGCAACTTTCAGGGATCTATGTACATGGACACCTAGATCCCTCTGCTCATCCACACTTTCAAGAACTTTACCATTAGCCAAATATTCCGCATTCCTGTTATTCCTTCCAAAGTGAATCACCTCACACTTCTCTACATTAAACTCCATTTGCCACCTCTCAGCCCAGCTCTGCAGCTTATCTATATCCCTCTGTAACCTGCTACATCCTTCCACACTATCGACAACACCACCGACTTTAGTATCGTGTGCAAATTTACTCACCCACCCTTCTGCGCCTTCCTCTAGGTCATTGATAAAAATGACAAACAGTGATAAAAATGACAAACAGGATGGGACATATGCGCAGCTTTTCATTTCTTTTACGCTCACAATATTTATCAAATTTTTCAATGACCACATCGAACTTATTTTTTTCAACTTCATTCTCAAAGTGGAATGAGTAATACAATTCTACAGCCAGCGGTCCAGCCAAATTTAGTAACAGCACAATCTTTCGCTTTTCACTGACCGCTTCAAGGTTTAAGGCTGAGAGGTACTGTTCAAACTCTTGTTTGAAAATAATCCAGTTCACATCTACTTTACCCGATATCCTGAATGACGTTGGAGTCTGCAGACCCTCCATGAAGCTTCGGCTGCCTATTTCTTTTCTCACGTTTCTTTTTTCTTTCTTCGAGCGGAGATTCTTTCTTTCTCTCTAAATCCTATTAATTTACTCTAAAGTTACTTCTGGTACCATGTGTTGTTCTCTGCTTCGCTTTACCTGGATGGCTTGGATGCGTAGTGTTGAACAAAGAACAGCAAGCTTTGTTAACAAACAAAACTATAAATTTATTTGTACTACTTACTATGATTTGTTCACATTCCTAAAGGATTGGATTGGGTTGGATTTGTTTATTGTCATGTGTACCGAGGTACAGTGAAAAGTATTTTTCTGCGAGCAGCTCACAGTACATGGGAAGAAAAGGGAATAAAAGTGTTGGAGGGAAGAAAAACCTCAAAGTCTGTTCTCGACCACGTGGTGTTGGTAAAACTTTGTTTAATTCGGAAAAACTGTGTGCACGCAGGACAGACAGACCCCGCGACCATCCTGTAGCTCGCAAAAGTCAGCTCTGATCATAGTAGAATTACATGCATATATATTTAAAGTTTGTTGGATTCACAAGCAGGTATTGACACCACTAAATCATTCGAAACAATACAAAGTGATCAGTATGCATAGTTTCTGGTCCCCGTAATGGGAAAACGATGAAAGAATACACTGTTTCCTTACAATCTCATGGGTTTTTGCTTAACATATTTAACTTCTAGAAGAGGTGCGAATGTGTTGGACAATGGATCCCTTAGACTTACTGAGGCCTGCTGTGTTTCCTTTTCATATTCAAACGCTCTGTGAGATGATTAAATCATTTCCAATGTAGGTGACTTTAACCCCTTGCTTTCTGGTTTTCCCTTGGTATATGTTTAACCCCTTGCCTGCTGATTTGCCTTTGACCTGTGCTATTACAACACTTTGAGACATCTTTATTACACCAATCCTGACACATGTAGCAATTTCTTCCGCCAACACTCTACCCTGATGGTTCTTGGTAATATCCATACTCAAGAAAGCCATATAAACACTCCCTTCTCTCTGTGTGCTTCCTTTGGTTGAAAACATATTTTATAGCTATCTTGTGGATTTATCATGCCTGCTCGCCCATGGGTGACTTCCTACCGTTTTACTTATTTGTTGAAGACACCGACCGCACCTGATCCCATCGGGTGGCCAGTCCTCCGATTCCACGGAATGTGTCCTAAACATGGCTGTAAATTCCAGCCACTCCTTTCTCCTCCCCTCCCCCATCTCGGGCGAATGCCATTGGGAAGTACTGAGGGGCAATTTGCCTTTCCCCTGCCATTCTTTGCTTGCAGCACATAACTGTTGACCATATCAGTACAGTACATGTCTCCAGGGTTATCCCAAACCTCATTGTCTCCCATACGCCTGCTGAACAACCCCCTCCGAATATGTCCCACCAATGGTGTGCCCCTGATAGTCCTATCTTGATGGCGTTCTGGAGCGCTAGGTTCACCTGAATTCTCCCCTTGCTAGTTTGTTCTGCAGACTGCCTGCTATAACCCTGGGCTAATTCTGTGGCACGTTTCATTGCCTCTCTAATTATACTGCCCGGTGTCTTGTCAATGTACAGGGAATCATCCCACCAGGCTCCGAATAAATACCCTGATGTGCTCCCTGGCAGGTGAAATTCTCCCACTGTCAGTGAGTCTGTGACTTGCAAACAGAAGCTGTGGCTGTTACCACAGAGTAAACCCCCTGAGATGATCTCCGTCTCCGGCGTTGTGAAGCACCACTGTGTCGGCCCCACATGAAGGCTTCCCGTAAAGGCAGTATGTTGATCATCACTTTGCTGGTATTAGACAGGGGCTCGAGAGTTTTACATGCACACACAATATAATGTATTGATTCTGAACAGCACTCCGCAGTGCTTATGTATGCCAAACCTTAGCTGTGTGCAATGTACCCCCTGGATCCAGTTCAATAGTCCCAGCCCTTTTGTACTGTCCCCAGGGATTCAAACCTGTAACTGTCCTCAAAGGTGCCCTTTGTTTGACTTTCCTGAGGGACCGCCATTATGAATCTCACCCCTCCCTCAATTGGTTTGTCGCCCGGCCTGGTGACCACAAGCTCATGCCTGTCCCTATGTGAATTTAAGAGATTTAGCCTGTGTAGGGAGGCGAACAGTTGCCGCGGGATGGTTCCAAATCGTAAGTCTGTGATGTCAGCTTTGATACCGTCAATTGCATCCCTTGCAAATGTATCGCAAGCCCTGCCTTTTGCTTGCTCTTCTGTGGTGTTAATTATTCCTGCTGATAGCATATCTAAGACTCGCACTAGCCTTCTCCTTGTATGTTTATGGCAGTCAGTGCATATTCAGTCCCATAAGCTCTGCACTGCAGCCCCTTTCCTACTTCGGCTGCTACCCAGGAGGCACAACTGTTGGCCTCCGCTAACTGTGCTGAATTCATAACAGAATTTGCGCTGCCAAACAACCCACCAATGTCCACTAGGATACTGCGTTTGCTGCACCTGTATAACTTTGAATCTGGGGCGATCCTGCAGGTATAGTCGTCTATGGCTTCCTGCAGTCTGGTCCCTGCCCAAATTATAGCACTAGGGTGATCATAGCATTTGGAGCGCAAAACGTCCAATAACCTTGCAACGTTATATGTGACTTCTACCGACACCATGGTGACATCATGTAGTAGTAATTTTGGCTGCCCAATCCTAACTAACCCGTCCGGGGGAAGTTCAACCATATGGGGGCATTTTGTGGGCTTTTGATATCCACAAGTGCTGAGATTGTAGCATCTTACATATTTACATCCTAATCTGTCTATCACATGTGTGCAATATTCCTAACAGTACAACCCTCCAAGGCCAGGCTCCCACACAAAGGGGGGCAGACTGGCCCATCCGGCAATTATACTTAAATATGGACCAAATACCCAAGCTTCCCCTTGTGATCCTGTTACATTATATGTATAACCTCTGTGGTGAATGTATTCACCATAATGCATGACACTGTAACCATTGTATCCACCTAATGTAACCTTTGACCTGGAAGTGGTGATACAAACTGCTTCCAGGTACTGTACTGTAACCCCGGTGGGCCCCGCCTCTGGCTCCGCCCTCACCGGGGCCATATATAACCTGGCCACCTGCGGGTGGCACCCATCTGCACAAACGACTCTGGCTAGGCAAGTTCACGACTAATAAAGCCTTATTTCACTCGCTGTCTCGGCCTCTTGGTGAATTGAAGGTATATCAATTTATTAGTCGTCGACAGCACCATGGTAGCCGCTCTAAATCCAGACAGGCTCGAACTCGACGCCCACGCGTCCGAAGCCAAGGAAATATTTGAACATTGGCTTTGATGCTTCGAGGCCTACAATGACTCCTCCACAACGGCTCCCTCGGAGACCCTCAAACTGCGACTCCTCCACGTTCGGGTGAGCCATCGAATCTCGGTAATGATTGAGAAAGCGGCCACGTACGAGGAGGCGGTCGCAACCCTCAAGGCGCATTTCGTGAAGCCCGCAAACGAGGTGTTCGCTAGACACCTCCTCACTACTCGCCGTCAATGCACCAGAGAATCTCTGGACAAGTATCTGGAAACCCTGTTTTTCTCCTCTGGCAGCATGGTAGCACAGTGGTTAGCACAGTTACTTCACAGCCCCAGGATCCCCGGTTCGATTCCCGACTTCGTCACTGTCTGTGCGGAGTCTGCACGTTCTCCCCGCGTCTGCGTGGGTTTCCTCCCACAGTCCAAGGATGTGCAGGCTAGGTGGACTGGCCATGATAAATTGTCCTTAGTGTCCAAAAAGGTTGGGTTGGGTTATGGGGATAGGGTGGGCTTAAGTGGGGTGCTCTTTCCAAAGGCCTCCTTCCGCACTATAAATTCTATGATTCTATGATGATTCAGCATAATCTGACCCATAAGGTTTAGCTCCATCCCTTATATACTTATGGGACTAGCTCCCTCTAGTGGCTGTCAGTATACATTTCGTTAACTCTTGCATTGCCTTCATTTTTAATAATACCACACTGTTGTTGCATCCATCCATGGGAGTGGTAGAAACAATCTTTGTACAGTCTTTGGGGAAACAAAATTCCATCTTCCCATTGAGAATACCCTCCATCTTGTCGTGTGTCCCTACCATTGTGCTAAATAGGATTGAATTCAAACAGGTCTAGCAACTAAACTGCAAACTCTGTTTCTCTCCACAAATGCTGCGTGACCTGATGTGTTTTACTGGCATCTTTTGTTTGCGTTAGAAGGCTGATGGGTGCACACAATGAAATGCTTGGGATGGAATTTTCCCAAAAGTGGCAAACTATCAGGTTGGCATGAAAACTGGCATGTTCCTCTCCAGAAACACAGTCCAGTTTTAAGATCAGACTTTCTGGCACTTAGTGCACATAAAATCTGGGGGGGTGTTAACAACATCACTCTGGCGGGGCTGGGGGCAGGGGGTCTGATTGAATCAGCAAAGCCATCTTTAAATGGTACCCCGAGCTGTGTTTAAAATTAATTTCCCCAATCTGCCCCCAAAAACACAAAGGACCACCCCCACAAGCATCGTGACGACCCCCCACCGCAAAAGCATCGGGCGGCTCTTTCTCCTCTCCCTCCATCGTACATAAGGGGGAGCCCCCCATGGGCTGAGAGTTACCCTGCTGCCAGAGCTCCCTTGGCACTAGTCTCATCATGTGCCTCCATGGTAATACCCCTTCACTGCCCCAGAATTGGCCATCAACCCTGGTGTGGTCATCACAACTGGTTTTCAATTTTGAAAACCAGTGCTTCCTCATGCCAACATGATGTCACGCCACTAAGGGTGGAGGCTTCAGTGTGGCCCGATGCTCGGTGTAAAACTGTTTCATGAACTAATATCAACGTAAATACATGCAAATCAGGTTCACGCCCTTTGTGGACACGAATCTGATCACATCACCAGCAGTGGGGGCGGGGTAGATCTCAAAACGAGATCTCACCGGCATAAATACCGTTTTGGCCCTCTCGTGAGATTTAGCAGCCATGACAGGATCTGTGCCCGCAGAAAATGGGTCTGCTGGATCTCATCCTTGGTGTATTGGGATAGCTGCTGGAAAGTCCGACGTCACAAGAAGCATAGAGGCGACTGGCATCAACTTTGCATTTTTCACAGAGCTTGGAACCCACCCTTTCCAGCACTGGAGTGACATACTCCATGTGAGGAATTGTGGACCCAACCATGATATAGTGTCAGATGACTGATGTCTCAGCTACCATTGCAGCAGAGGCAGGACCATCCAAGATCCGAATATTGCTGTGGAAACTCAGATGTGTGGCATGCTCTATTGCAAACGCAGCTTGCTGCCATGAAAACTTTGACAGCTGTCGTCATTACTGCAGATACCAGTATTGAAAAAGAATTCCAGGGTGGCAGAGCTGTCCAACTATCTGTCCTCCAGATTATTTGAATTGCAGAGGCACAGCCTCAGGAGAGTAATGGTATCTCCATCAAAAACAAACTTGTTGTTCTCTCTCATGCTGACAGCATTCCTCCTCCCACCACTGCCACCCTGCCAGTGCCCTTGCTCTTGCCTCTCAGCCAGCCAACCCAGATTGCTGCCACCTGTTGAAAAGTCTGGAAATGAGCCTTCAAGGCCCAGGGCTGTTTCATCCAAGACCATCTGCAGACCTTGCCATCCAAAGCCAGCAGCCTTCCACCAGCTATGCTGCAGCCACTGGGGTAGCACTGCATTGGAGCACTGGGACAGATAAAGATCACCAGGAAGACAGACACTAAGGGAATACACAAGGGTGATTAATGTACCTTTGTATGCAATGTGGCAGGCTTTGATTGATAAATTTGGTTTGGACTGTATATATTGTGTTAATTTTATTTTTGCAATATGCCCTAACATATGCTGTAATGATTAATAATAGAGGGAAGATAAGGTGCAACTGTTGATGAATGTGGAATTGGGGATGTATCTAATGGTATCACAATTGGATGAGTTAACCACCGATAATCCGGATAGAAAGCTGCTGTCAAGGGCACCTCTTCCCTTTCTCTTCCATCTGCTCCTAATCCTACTCCTGAGATACCCATCGTATAGCTGGTGACAAAGACTGGGCTCTCATAGAACATAGAACATAGAACATTACAGCGCAGTACAGGCCCTTCAGCCCTCGATGTTGCGCCGACCTGTGAAACCACTCTAAAGTCCATCTACACTATTCCCTTATCATCCATATGTCTATCCAATGACCATTTGAATGCCCTTAGTTTTGGCGAGTACACTACCGTTGCAGGCAGGGCATTCCACACCCTTACTACTCTCTGAGTAAAGAACCTACCTCTGACATCTGTCCTATATCTATCTCCCCTCAATTTAAAGCTATGTCCCCTCGTGCTAGACATCACCATCCGAGGAAAAAGTCTCTCTCTGTCCACCCTATCCAATCCTCTGATCACCTTGTATGCCTCAATTAAGTCACCTCTTAACCTTCTTCTCTCTAACGAAAACAGCCTCAAGTCCCTCAGCCTTTCCTCATAAGATCTTCCCTCCATACCAGGCAACATTCTGGTAAATCTCCTCTACACCCTTTCCAATGCTTCCACATCCTTCCTATAATGCGACGACCAGAATTGCACGCAATACTCCAAATGCGGCCGCACCAGAGTTTTGTACAGCTGCAACATGACCTCATGGCTCTGAAACTCAATCCCTCTACCAATAAAAGCTAACACACCATACGCCTTCTTAACAACCCTCTCAACCTGGGTGGCAACATTAGCCCAGTACTCTGTCTTCCTGTTATTCCTTCCAAAATGAATCACCTCACATTTTTCTGCATTAAACTCCATTTGCCACCTCTCAGCCCAGCGCTGCAGCTTATCTATGTCCCTCTGTAACTTGTAACATCCTTCTGCACTGTCCACAACTCCACCGACTTTAGTGTCATCTGCAAATTTACTCACCCATCCTTCTACACCCTCCTCCAGGTCATTTATAAAAATGACAAACAGCAGTGGCCCCAAAACAGATCCTTGTGGTACGCCACTAGTCACTGGATTCCAGTCTGAACATTTCCCATCAACCACCACCCTTTGTCTTCTTCCAGCTAGCCAATTTCTGATCCAAACTGCTAAATCACCCTGAATCCCATGCCTCCGTATTTTATGCAGTAGCCTACCGTGGGGAACCTTATCAAATGCTTTTCTGAAATCCATATGCACCACATCAACTGCTTTACCCTCATCCACCTGTTTGGTCACCTTCTCAAAGAACTCAATAAGGTTTGTGAGGCACGACCTACCCTTCACAAAACCGTGTTGACTATCTCTAATCAAATTATTCCTTTCCAGATGATTATACATCCTATCTCTTATAAACCTTTCCAAGATTTTGCCCACAACAGAAGTAAGGCTCACTGGTCTATAGTTACCGGGGTTGTCTCTACTTCCCTTCTTGAACAAGGGGACAACATTTGCTATTCTCCAGTCTTCTGACACTATTCCTGTAGACAAAGATGACTTAAAGATCAAAGCCAAAGGCTCAGCAATCTCCTCCCTAGCTTCCCAGAGAATCCTAGGATAAATCACATCTGGCCCAGGGGACTTATCTATTTTCACACTTTCCAGAATTGCTAACACCTCCTCCTTATGAACCTCAAGCCCTTCTAGTCTAGTAGCCTGAATCTCAGTATTCTCCTCGACAACACTATCTTTTTCCTGTGTGAATACTGACGAAAAATATTCATTTAGCACCTCTCCTATCTCCTCGGACTCCATGCACAACTTCCCACTACTGTCCTTGACTGGCCCTACTCTTACCCTAGTCATTCTTTTATTCCTGACATATCTATAGAACGCTTTAGGGTTATCCTTGATCCTACCTGCCAAAGACTTCTCATGTCCCCTCCTGGTTCTTCTTAGCTCTCTCTTTAGGTCCTTCCCAGCTAACTTGTAACTCTCGAGCGCCCTAACTGAACCTTCATGTCTCATCTTTACATAAGCCTCCTTCTTCCTCTTGACAAGTGTTTCGACTGCTTTAGTAAACCACGGTTCACTTGCTTGACCACTTCCCCCCTGCCTGACAGGTACATACTTATAAAGGACACGCAGTAGCTGTTCCTTGAACAAGTTCCACATTTCCATTGTGCCCATCCCCTGCAGTTTTCCTCTCCATCCGATGCATCCTAAGTCTTGCCTCATCGCATCATAATTGCCTTTCCCCCAGATATAACTCTTGCCCTGCGGTATAAACCTATACCTTTCAATCACTGAAGTAAAAGTAATCGAATTGTGGTCACTATCACCAAAGTGCTCACCTACCTCCAAATCTAACACCTGCCCTGGTTCATTACCCAGTACCAAATCCAAAATGACCTCGCCTCTCGTTGGCCTATCTACATACTGTGTCAGGAAACCCTCCTGCACACATTGGACAAAAATGGACCCATCTAAAGTACTCGAACTGTAGCGTTTCCAGTCAATATTTGAAAAGTTAAAGCCCCCCATAACAACTACCCTGTTGCTTTCGCTCCTATCCAGAACCATCTTTGCAATCCTTTCCTCTACATCTCTGGAACTTTTCAGAGGCCTATAGAAAACCCCTAACAGGGTGACCTCTCCTTTCCTATTTCTAACCTCAGCCCATACTACCTCAGTAGACGAGTCCTCATCAAACGTCCTTTCTGCCACCGTAATACTGTTCTTGACTAACAATGCCACCCCTCCCCCTCTTTTACCACCTTCCCTGAGCTTACTGAAATATCTAAACCCCGGCACCTGCAACAACCATTCCTGTCCCTGCTCTATCCATGTCTCCGAAATGGCCACAACATCAAAGTCCCATGTACCAACCCATGCCGCAAATTCACCCACCTTATTCCAGATGCTCCTGGCATTGAAGAAGACACACTTTAAACCACCTTCCTGCCTGCCGGTACTCTCCTCTAACTTTGAAACCTTACTCATGACCTCACTACTCTCAACCTCCTGTATACTGGGGCTAGAATTCAGGTTCCCAAGCCCCTGCTGAACTAGTTTAAACCTTCCCGAAGAGCATTAGCAAATTTCCCCCCCCAGGATATTGGTACCCCTCTGGTCCAGGTGTAGACCATCCCGTTTGTAGACGTCCGACCGACCCCAGAATGAGCCCCAATTATCCAGAAATCTGAAACCTTCCCGCCTGCACCATCCCTGTAGCCACGTGTTCAACTCCTCTCTCTCCCTATTCCTCATCTCGCTAGCACGTGGCACGCGTAACAACCAACCCAGAGATAATAACTCTGTTTGTCCTAGATCTAAGTTTCCACCCTAGCTCCCTGAATTCCTGCCTTACATCCCTATCCCTTTTCCTGGCGTTGGTACCTACGTGGACCACGACTTGGGGCTGCTCCCCCTCCCCCTCAAGGATCACGAAAATACGATCCGAGACATCACGGACCCTGGCACCTGGGAGGCAACACACCAGCCGTGAGTCTCTCTCGTTCCCACAGAATCTCCTATCTATCCCCCTAACTATGGAGTCTCCAATGACTAATGCTCTGCTCCTCTCCCCCCTGCCCTTCTGAGCAACAGGGACAGACTCTGTGCCAGAGACCTATACCCCATGGCTTACCCCTGGTAAGTGCCCCCCCCAAATAGTATCCATAGTGGTATACGTGTTACTAAGGGGAACGACCACAGGGAATCCCTGTACTGACTGCTTCCTCCCAGCCCCTCTCACCGTCACCCATCTATCTTTATTCTTCGGAGTAACTACATCCCTGAAGCTTCTATCTATGACCACCCCTGCCTCCTGAATGATCCAAAGTTCATCCAGCTCCAGCTCCAGTTCCCTAATGCGGTCTCTGAGGAACTGGAGATCGGTGCACTTCCCACAGTTGAAATAAGCAGGGACACTGATGGCATCCCTCACCTCAAACATTCTGCAGGAGGAACATTGCACTACCTTCCCTGCCATCCCCTCCAGATAAAAAAAGAAAGAGCTTACCTGTTATTCACTCCCCTTCTCAGCAAGCACTCACTCAGCAACCTCTGCGCCCCGCAAGATAACACCTCAGGGAAAATAAAATAAAAACTACTTACCCGTCACCAGCCAATCCCTTACCTGCAGGCTGTGATGTCACGGTTCAACTTCTTTCTACTTCTACCTGCCCTCGAGCCTTCCTCTTGATCGTTACAGCGGTTGTTTTTTTTGGTTAGAGGAGGGGGTAGGGAGGGAAACACTGAAGAAATGTTTCGGGTTTAAGTGTCACTTGACAACAGCTCCTCCACAAACCACCTTCAAGTTAGAGTGACTGCACCGGATGTATGCAAAATTTCCCCGCAATAGCCAATCGAAATGAAATGAAATGAAAATCGCTTATTGTCACAAGTAGGCTTCAATGAAGTTACTGTGAAAAGCCCCTAGTCGCCACATTCCGGCACCTGTTCGGGGAGGCTGGTACGGGAGCTCTGCTCTACTGCCCTCTGCTGGATGCTTGTCTTCACTTGAACAGCTAGGGTCTCTTGCACAGGTACACCTTCAAGTTAGAGTGACCACACCGGACGTATGCAAATGTTCCCCGCAACAGCCAATCAGCAGCTCCGCTCTACTGCCCTCTGCTAGATGGTAAGGTCATGTAGCAAACTGCAGAGGTTTGTAGATGATACCAAATTTGGTTGTATGGTTGACAGTGAGGACAAAAGCTGCACACTGCAGGAAGATATCAATGGACTGATCAAAAGGGCAGAAAAGTGACAAATGGAGTTCAATCTAGAGAAATGTGAGTTAATGCATGTGGCAAGGTCAAACAAGACAAGAGAATGCACAATAAATGCTGGGATTCTGAGAAGTATGGATGAATAGAAGGACTGTAGAGTGTATGTCCACAGATCCCTGAAGGTAGCAGGACAGGGAGATAAGCTTGCCAAGATTTTGGCTAATGCATAGAATATAACAGCAAGGTGGTTATGGCAGAATTGTATATAAACATTAGTTAGACCACAACTAGACGACTGCACCTAGTCCTAGTCACCGTATTATAGGCAGGATATGATCACATTATCAAGGGTGCAGAGGAGATTCACATGGATGGTGCCAGGAACAGAGAATTTTCCTACGAGGGGAGATTGAAGAAGTAGAGGTTGATTTCTTTGGAAAAAAGGGGACTGAGGGGAGATTTAATTGAGCCATATAAAATTATGAGGAACCCAGCCACAGTGGATGGGAAGGACTAGAGAATTGAGGAGAATTCTTTTCACCTGGAATATGTGTGTGAGGGACAGGGTAGCTTGGAACTTGCAGCTTGAAAGGGTGGTCAGGGTAGAACACTCTTCACATTTAAAGCGTACATGGACATGCACTTGAAATGCCATATCCTACAGGGATATAGGTCAAGAGCTGGAAAGTGGGATTAGACATGATAGCTCTTTTATCGACTGACACAGACTCAAAGGGCCAAATCTATTTTGCTGTAGATTTTCTATATTTTTGCTTTGAAGTTCTTCCAATGGTCTGCTCTACCGCATTTTGTGCAGCAGCCTGGATCTCATTGAATGCTTTCTGCCTGTGTGTGCCTTTATCACAGGGCTAAAGAGCTGGCTTTTAAAGCAGACCAAGGCAGGCCAGCAGCACGGTTCAATTCCTGTACCAGCCTCCCAGACCAGGCACCGGAATGTGCTGACTAGGGGCTTTTCACAGTAACTTCATTTGAAGCCTACTTGTGACAATAAGCGAATTTCATTTCATGTGTTACACACTGGAGCCCTCAGCCATATCGTCAGGGTCTTGTTGCCCTGCAGCCACCATTTGCTTTTGTTAAGATCCCAGACCAGACCCCAACATTTGTTAGGTACCGGACAAGAACCCCATACACGTTTTTTTATTTGTAAAACAGAGAGGATACTTCACCCCAGGAGTGATGACTCTGGTCAACAGGTATCTTTCATGTTAAAACAAACTTTAAACACAGAATTAACCATGTTAACATCAAAGAGACTCTGAGGAATTCTCCGTTCCTGAGACTGAGTTGACTTCGGAGCAGGATTCGCGGACTTCCACGACATCAAAACTGGTGCTGCACCTGGACCGATTCAGCGATCACTGAGGGGCTAACACCGGCGACATATGAAACACAATTGATTCCAATGAGAAACAGTGCGGAATTTGCTGGGTCTGTGATTGACACTCGGGAGGCTGACAAGCTGCAGCCACACATACACATTACAATCCCCACACATACCATCTTAGCCAACAAGATGGCACTTATTGTGCTGGAACATGCCCATACAGCTGATGGGTCAGCTGGGGCCAGAGGGCAGCGAGGGGAGTGGCCTGAGGGGACACTGACACGACCTGTGGCCCAAGGTTCACAGTGGGCAGTCAGCGGTGTGGTGATATGCATCACTGTAAATACACAAGGGATTAATGTAAATACACTAAGACTAAGTAAACACCAGAGGGAGCACCAGAGACATCATGACATGCAGACATACAGCTAATGAACACATAGAATAAGACACGACCAATGGGCAGTCAAGACACCCAGAGGTGACACTACCACAAGGGGGCAACCCATGTAAAAGGACAGGGCACACATGCTCTTTCTCTTTCCACAGGCGACACTTAGAGAGGACAGGGGCAGATCAGAAGCATCACACCCACCGCATGGCTTAGAGCAGACTGGTTAGTTAGACTGAGTTACTATCGCAAGATTAGCAGGAGAGTCGAACTCAAGTAGGAGAACTGTTAACTGTTCAATAAATGTGTTAGACCTATCTCCTAGTCTGAACCTTGCTTTGTCAGAGCATACATCAAGGAAGCAGCTTATGCTACATGAAGAAGCATAACACAATATGGTACTAGTGACTGCCTGTTGAATCTTTCTAGTTCAACTCAAGATCCATGACTACCAGCAACAGCACCCAGGCAAGATGTTCGAGATTCCGGTTCCTCAGCAGCTCAGGTACCACGGCAATTCAGTGCCAACTGGCGGGCATTCAAACAGAGATTTGAGATTTACATGGTAGCATCCGACCTAGATAGTGTTGCCAATGCTGAGTAGATAAAGCTTCTACTCACCATTGCGGGTGAAAGTACAACAGAAATCTTCCACTCCTTCAGGTACTCCAAAGGGCAAGACAAGAGAGACTTCCAAACAGTCCTGGACAAGTTTGAAAACTACTGCGAGGTGAACACAACGGAAGAAATCGGTAAAACTGGCGCCTATACTCACCACGAGGCAAAGGTAGGCTTGCAGCAGAGGCAAACGGCAGTTTTGATTGGCAGCCATCTTGAGAAAGGAGCCGCACATGCGTAGTTCCCCAGAAGACGCGAACTGGCAAGACAGTGTTTTGCGCATGCTCGATAAGCCGCGCATGCACAGTTGCGCAAAGAGCGCACAGTAAATGGAGGCCCGTTTGCGCATGCACGAGAAGCCACGCATTTGCAGTTGTGCAAAGAGCGCACAGGTCCGTTTGCGCATGCGCACTGCCCGCGAAGGTCCGTTTGCGCATGCGCAACCCATTCCTACGCTCTACACCACAAGCATCATGACGTCAGAGGCCACTGAAAGGGGAAATGCCCAAAAAGAGTGAAAGAAAAATTTTAAAGCCAGAAGACACAATTCTTTCACCTGGAACGACAGCACAATGCCTGAAATTCGACCAGTAGCTGAAAGTAACCTCCGCAGAACCCTGCAACAAGCAGTTATCACCGCCCTAAGAAATGATTTAGTCCTTGAAGACTACGACTCAGACGTTGATGTCTTCCTTGGACATAGCGAGCACAATGACAGCTCCTACCACAAAAAGTGATGATATGGGGCAGGATTCTCCGATATCGGCGCAATGTCCGCCGACCGGCGCCAAAAACGGCGCGAATCAGTCCGGTATCGCGCTGCCCCAAAGGTGCGGAAGTCTCCGCATCTTGAGGGGCCGAGCCCTCACCTGGAGGGGCTAGGCCCACGCCGGACTGATTTCCACCCCGCCAGCTGGTGGGAAAGGCCTCTGGTGCCCCGCCAGCGGACGCAAAACAGACTTTGCCGGGCGGGAGCGTCAGCGGCCGCTCACGGCATCCCCGCGCATGCGCAGTGGAGGGGGTCTCTTCCACCTCCGCCATGGTGGAGACCATGGCGAAGGCACAAGGAAAGGAGTGCCCCCACGGCACAGGCCCGCCCGTGGATCGGTGGGCCCCGATCGCGGGCCAGGCCATCGTGGGGGCACCCCCCGGGGCCAGATCGCCCCGCACCCCCCCCAGGACCCCGGAGCCTGCCCGCGCTGCCTTGTCCCACTGGTAAGGGAGGTGGTTTGATTCTCGCCGGCGGGTCAGGCATTCCAGCAGCGGGACTTCGGCCCATCACGGGCCGGAGAATCGCCGGGGGGGGCCCGTCAACTGGCACGGCGCGATTCCCACTCCTGCCGAATATCCGGTGCCGGAGAATTCAGCAACCGGCGGGGGCGGGATTCACGCCAACCCCCGGCGATTTAACGACCCGTCGGGGGGTTGGAGAATCCTGCCCATGGTCCTTGAAGACCATGACTCGGAAGATGATTTCATCATTGGACTTGGCGACCTCATTACCAAATCCGAACCGCAACGAGAAGATGTGTACATTACAGAATCTGACACAGACATGGATGAGTTCTTCGGATTTGAGGCTCCTCAGCCCAGCATAGACGATGTCCCGACCCGTGATACAGGATTCTGCTGCGGCCTGACACCAAAAGTCAGAGAGTGGTACAAGCCCACAGAGAGCGGCCTAGTGCCACACCAGTGGTCCACGCACCACGAAAGGTGGTCCACGCACCATGAAGAGTCCCCGACTCCACACAGAGAGTGGTCCACGCACCACGAAGAGTCCTCGACTCCACACAGAGAGTGGTCCACGCACCACGAAGAGTCCTCAACTCCACACAGAGAGTGGTCCATGCACCACGAAGAGTCCCCGACTCCGCACAGAAAGCAATGTCAGACTCCTCAGCGAGACCACTGCACGTCTCCACACAGAGAACACAGAAAGACTCCACAGCGAGACCACTGCACAACTCCGTTGAGAGCGCACAGGTCGACTCCACAGTGAGACCACTGTATGACTGCACACAGGGAACGATGCCAGACTCCACAGAGAGATCATACAAGCCTCCACAGTGAGCTCGTTGACAGACTCCACGATGGAAGCAACGCAAGACTCCAGAGCGCAGTCCTTGCATGAACAAGACCATGAAGGTCTAGTAACCTTATCTGAGCAACCAGCAGCAAACGATGCAAGTCTGCCACGCTCAAGTGCGCTGCAAGACGACTATGACAGTCTACCCGGATTATTCGAGCCACCAGAAGAAGACTCTGACAGTCTATCCAGCTCATCTAACCGACAGGAAGACACTGAAGGTCTACACACTGTATGTGCGACAAGTGACAAAGGCTTCACAATTCCCATACAAGATGTGCGACATCTCAGCGAGACTGACAGCCTCAGCTAGTATGTACAGAGGCACTCGACAATCAAAGTGAGGTTACTAGTGACTCCAGTGACACCACGTTAATTCAAACCTCATCCACTCGAGCCTCTCCACAAGAAAATGCGTTCCTGAACATTTTGACTCTGGACGGGGAGCATCAAGACACCTCAGGTAATTCTACTGACACCTCAGATGATTCAAGTGAACCTGAAATGACTCCGGACGGGGAGTGTCAAGAAACCAAAGCCGATTCAGATGAACCAGAAAGGATTCCGGACGGGGAGGATCGGCAAGCCAAAGATGATTCCAGTGAACCGAACATGAGTCCAGATGGGGACCGCCGAGGAATCAGAGACGGCGCGCTCAATGAAACAGCAGATGCCACAAAGGACACTGACACAAGTAACTTTGAGAAGGACTCGACTTCTCCACTCGGTGTGGTCATTGAGCGCAACAAACACAACAACAAAACCTATGAAAACAACAACAAAGGCAACAACAAGAAGCGTACCAAAGGCACCAATGTCAACAACAAGCACGACAAAAACAACAACACTGGAACAACAACTGGTATGACATGGTCCAACTCTGCGACTGCAGGACAATGTAACAGCACAGCTCCTAACACTGGCAAGAGTACAGCCATACCATGGCATGACAGCAAATCTCACCGATTCAAGTTTGCTCCACTACAAGCAAGCAAACCAGCTTTCAAGGCAGATGAGTTTGCCACACTATGAACAAGCAGACCAGCTTTCAAGGCAGCTGACATACGGCATCAATACCGCAAACACAGACACCAGTCCAGGAAAGATGACATCAAGAATCGCTACAACAAGCATCGAAAAAAAAAGAGTTCAAATCAGACAACAAAGTGATTTGACCATTTGCACTCCTCCTGATGACTTCTTGGTTCCTTAAGCACAGGGACAGTGACGGCGTTCACAAGGAACTGACATCATCGACACTTCAATGACAAAACAAGAAAGCCACTCAACCATATTAATTCATGAACTTTGGACACATAAATATTATTTAGCATTGTATAATCATCACTGTCATCATGACTTGTACATGTCATCACTTATCTACCTATTTTGTTCAATTTTCTTAAACACTGTACAGAAAATATGGAACACGAAGAAAAGGAGGATGTGATGATATACATCACTGTCAATACACAAGGGGTTAATGTAAATGCACTAAGACTAAGTAAACACGAGAGGGAGCACCAGAGACATCATGGCATGCAGACATACCGCTAATGAACACATAGAATAGGACATGGCCAATGGGCAGTCAAGATACCCAGGGGTGACACTACCACAAGAGGGCAACCCATGTAAAAGGACAGGGCACACATGCTCTTTCTCTCTCCACAGGCGACACTTAGAGAGAAGGGCAGGGCCAGATCAGAAGCAACACACCCACCGCATGGCTTAGAGCAGACTAATTAGTTAGACTGAGTTACTATAGCAAGGTTAGCAGGAGAGTCGAACTCAAGTAGGAGGATTGTTAACTGTTCAATAAATGTGTTAAATCTATCTCCTAGTCTGAACCTTCCTTTGTCAGAGTATACATAAGGAAGCAGCTTATGCTACATGAAGAAGCATAACACAACAAGCGGCAGGCGCAGCTACATGTCTGTGGCAATGGTGTTCCGTGCTCCTCCACCCCGACCCCATAGCCCACCTCCTGACAACCTCCCGCTACTACCCCCCTGGCTCTGGCAGAAGCCCCTCGGCCAGAGGCACGACTGTAATCAAACTCTGGTGATATTGGACACTTTCCATACCCCCTCTGTCTTCCTCAGCAGCCACGGTGCCTGTTTCATGATTTTTAAAAGCATAAGTGAACCTTGCCAAGAGAAATTGTCCCGGTAGAGGCGGAGAATTGCGGAGGCCCCGGAGAAACTGGGCCAGGACTTCTAATGATATGCCAAAGATGTTAAATGTATGTGTGGACTGGAATGCATTGGTGCTGCTGTTGAGGCACCGGAGAATTGCCATTTGGTATAAAACCGGTGCCTACCACGATTTCGGTGTCACAACCGATTCTCTGCCCAATCTCGTTTCTCGATTTTGGGGCGGCCGATGGAGAATCCTGCCCAATAGCTTTACAATTATAAGTTAAACAGTTCTTAAACACAAGGAAAAACTTAAACCCATGCCTTACACCTTCGCTATAAACATTTACACCAAGCAACCCCAATGCAGTTTTAATGCGGTTTATGAATCATGTTAACAAGCAGGTTACGTTTTGAAAAATATGTTCTTATGATGTGGGTGTCGCCGGCTGGGCCAGCAGTTGTTGCCCATCCCTAATTGCCCTTGAACTGAGTGATTTACTAGGCCATTTCAGTCAGGGGCAGTTAATCATAGAATTTACAGTGCAGAAGGAGGCCATTCGGCCCATTGAGTCTGCACCGGCTCTTGGAAAGAGCATCCCACCCAAGGTCAACCACCTCCACCCTTTCCCCATAACCCAGTAACCCCACCCAGCACTAAGGACAATTTTGGACACTAAGGGCAATTTATCATGGCCAATCCACCTAACCAGCACATCTTTGGACTGTGGGAGGAAACCGGAGCACCCGGAGGAAACCCACGCACACACGGGGAGGATGTGCAGACTCCGCACAGATAGTGACCCAAGCCGGAATCGAACCTGGGACCCTGGAGCTGTGAAGCAATTGTGCTATCCACAATGCTACCATGCTGCCCAAATCAACCGCATCGCTTGTTGTCTCGAGTCACATGTCGGCCTTTTAGTCAGGACCAGATCCTTCAACACATGCCCTTTGGGATCTCTTTGCTATCACAACTCCTGCCCTCCCAGTATCTATCTTTTTTGAAGATATCCCTCATTGTGCAAGGCGTCTGAGAGTGACCTTGTGGTACATAGAAATGTAAATAGCACGAGAAAATTACTCCAGACATTAATTTGAGCAAGTAGAAATTTGACAGTGCATTGGACACATGAAAATTGCAAGCTTAAAGTATTTGGTATGCTGTTATTTGGTTTCTTTCATTGTCTTTCTCCATGCTGGAAGCTGGCAACCCTGTAATCCACCAGCAGTACTCTGGTTATCAAGGGGAAAATTTACAGAGGAATTGTGAAAAAGTAAATAAGAAAAGTTACTGCTGAGCTACTTGCATGATATTAAAATTCTGAAATTGGATGTTTTCACAAAGTATTGTGCACTTGTAACTGAGCAATTTGCAATAAGAATTTAAAGTTCAAACCAAAAGACAAAATGAAGTGACATTTTTATAATCAGTTTGGGTGATAAATGTATAGCTTTAAGCTATAATAAAATGTATTATTTATTTATGCTCCAAAAAGGTCATGTTGCATAATTAATAGTTTATGGTCCAGAGACAGTGCCAAAAATCATTAATTCAAAATTCAGCAACCTTGTCACTGTCAGAAAACGTCCTCAACCAGATTTATTTTCCAGTTTAACTCCCTGTTATTTCACTGCCAAACAATTCTGTAGGGTTTTCTCAAGAGCTGCTTAGTGGCCCCTATTAAACAGAATTTATTTGAAAACAGAAGTGGCACCATTCAATGGCCACGTCGTGCTTGAATGAGAGTACAACGCGGATTGCGGCGAGAGGCCAAAATTGAGAACAGCGGCAGGCGGCGATCGATTTGCAAACTAACTGCCCCGCTCCCGTTGGCAAAATCAGGATCCCGTCCTGGCGAGAAATCAATAATCACCACTTAAAGCCATATTTCATACCATTAACGGGAATGACCCTCTATCTAATGGCCTCTCGTGATTTAACCTCCTCCCCAGCAAGTGGTCATGCGGGCATCGATTAGTCCACCTTCTTCAAAACGTGAAGCTGGCAGAATGGCTGCTTTGGGCAGCCCTGACTTTCTATACCTCAGAGTCATTCTAGGGCTCGAGCGGGACTTGTGTGGCATTTCACAAGCTACAGCCCACAAGCGCATCTGTGAGATCCCCAAGCTGGTGGCCCCTGCCACCTCCTCCAATGTGACACTAGCTGCCCTGTGGCTGACCCTCCGAGCCCCTCAGAGGAATAGGGAATCCCATCTGCACTTTGGCCTGGTTGGTATCCTCGAATCATGGGGCTGATCTGCACCGTGGCATAGCTGCGAGCTGTGTGGGGTTTGATCTACAGAATAGGTTTAAGTGCTGCTCCCCCTTGTTGGGCGGGGAGCTGGTGGATGCAGTCCCGGGGAATCAGCTGGCGGGACCATCATTTGCAGTGTGAAGCTTATGGGGCCTCATTGAGTGGACCAATTAACATTTAATACCGGTGACGGCCTCGCTGGGTCGAGTGGCAGGAAGCTGGCGGCAGTTCCCACTCGCTACCACACTTAGAAACGACTCATTAAATCACGCCCCTGATGTTGTAAATACTCAGCAGATGAGGCAGCAACCATGGGGAGTTCTGATGAAAGATCATCGACCTTAAATATTGAGCTGGATTTTAATCACCCAAAAAATGGATTGGTTGGTGTCAGGTCAGAAGTTCAAATTTTGTTGATCTCAAACCTGATCCTACTTTGAGTTCAGGGGTGGTGGACCAAGGACTGAGCTGTCAACCTGCTCCTCGGGGGCTATTGACAATATAAATATTTTAATGAGGTTGGCAGCCTCTCTGTTACCCTGATTTACAAGTTTGGAAGTCCATCAGCTGCATGGAGGCTGTCATAATATCCACGCATGTATATAATGAAGTGCAGACAGGCAGTGATTGACACACAGGAGGACCAGTAAGCACACAGCGCAGTGCAGCCAATCACCAGACAGGACACCACCACTATAAAGCCAGAGGGCACTAAGTTTCCCGTTCTCTCGGGACCCAGCCACTGAGACAGTCAGAGTCTACGAGCTAGCAAGTGCAAACACCATGCGGTAGCTAGTAAGTCTGGTCAGGCTAGTACAAGGTCTCCAGTCAGTTCAGTATTGTGTCGACCCACAGTTAAATATGTATGTTAGTTCTATCGTTCAATAAAACCGTGTTGGATCTTCTACAGTGTTAGAGGTCTGTTACTCACATCGCTGCATCAAGTGCAGTCCACACCGAACCGACCTGCCGAACACATCATGGTACCGGAGTGATACTGATAATTGACGGACCTACCTCGAGTGAATCAGCATTGACCAGCAAGCAGCCATCCGGTGACATGGAAAACATCCAGCCTCCTCCGCAGCTCCGCATCTCCGGCAACCTCGGCGCAAATTGGAAGCTCTTCAAGCAAAAGTTCCTCTGGTACATCGAGGCCTCCGACCTCAAAGCAGCATCGGATGCCAGGGAGATCGCGCTATTTCTCTCTGCCGCGGGGGACCACGCCATCCACATCTACAACTCCCTCACGTTCGCTGACGGCAAAGACAAAACAAAATTCAAAACAGTCCTGACGTTTGTCAGCCACTGCGACATTGAGGCGAATGAGAGCTTTGAACGGTACGTTTTCCAGCAGAGGCTACAGGGTAAGGATGAACCTTTTCAGTCCTTTGTCACCCATCTCCGCATCCTAGTGCAGTCATGTAACTATGACTCGACGGCTGATTCCATGATCCGGGATCAGATCGTTTTCAGGGTCCACACCGACTCCTTCGGCAGCAGCTCCTGAAAGTCAAACAGTTGACCCTCTCTGTCGCTATTGAGACGTGCGTTGTCCATGAGCATGCTAAGAATTGTTACTCCCACATCAGGGCGACAGAAACTGCGAAGCTGGCCTCCCACAAAGCGGAACGGGTGCAGGGCATTGCACAAATGCAGGGCCTGAGCATCGAGGAGAGTGGCCATTTCGCGCGCTTTTCCCGGTTCCCTGCGCATGTGCACCACGAGCGAGTGGACGACGAGCCCGACAACCCGACTGCGCAGGTGCGTACATCGACCGACCGCACTGCGCATGCGCGATGGCGCAAGGAACGCACTGACGACGGCGTCATGACGTGTCCAAATTGTGGCTCCACCCATTTAAAGCGGCAACGTCCGGCAAAAGGACGCCAGTGTCTACAGTGTGGCAAGCTTGGCCACTACGCAGCCCTTTGCAGATCTGCTCCACCGTTCAGCAGCCAGTGATCCCACCTGCGGCGCAGAAGTGTCCGCTCAATACAACAAGGCATGCCAGATTACGATCCCTACAGCCCAACGGACCCTAATGCTGAGTGCCTCAAGTCCCCACACCGGGTGGGCATCATAACTACACATGCGCTGCCTTCCACCACACCAAGCAACGCCTCTCGATCCTCAGTGTGGATCCCGACGACGAGTGGTCTGCTGTACTCACAGTGAACAAGGCCCGCATCCTGTTCAAACTGGACACCGGCGCATCGGCGAACCTCATCTCGATATCCGACCTCGACACCATCCGCACCAGACCAAGCATTCTTCCACCGGCCTGCCAGCTCCTTAATTACCATGGCAACGCCATAGCTGCCAGTGGCTCGTGTCAACTGGGGGTATCTAATAAGGAGATCAAGGCGACGCTGCGGTTTGAAATCGTCGGGCCTGACAGAGCATCTCTGCTCGGTGCTCGTGCCTGCAAGCTCCTGAACTTTGTTCAACACGTCCACACCATGTCACCATCACCGGCGACGGCCTCGCCCGATGGAAACTTGCAAGTCGACATAGATGACATCAACACGCAGTACCACAGCGTGTTCGACGGAATGGGCACGCTCCCATACCGATACAAAATCCTGCTCAAGCCGAACGCCACCCCGGTAATTCATGCACCTCGCCGGGTGCCGGCGTCCCTCAAGGATCGTCTGAAGAAGCAATTACGGGACCTCCAAGACCAGGGCATCATATCAAAGGTTACAGAGCCCACAGACTGGGTCAGCTCCATGGTCTGCATCAAGAAGCCGTCAGGGAGCTTCGCATTTGCATTGACCCTAAGGATCTAAACCGAAACATCATGCGGGAGCATTACCCGATACCAAAACGAGAAGAGTTGACCAGTGAGATGGCTCATGCCAAATTCTTTACTAAGCTCGACGCCTCCAAGGGTTTTTGGCAAATACAGCTGGACGTGTCCAGTCGCAAGTTGTGCTCGTTCAACATCCCGTTTGGTCGTTACTGCTTCAACCAGATGCCTTTTGGGATCATATCTGCCTCCGAAGTATTTCACTGCATCATGGAGCAGATGATGGAGGGTATCGAGGGGGTGCGAGTGTACGTTGACCATGTCATTATCTGGTCCATAACGCCCCAGGAACACATCGCTCGCCTCAAGCATGTATTCCAAAGAATTCATGAACATGGTCTTCAGCTCAACAAGGCCAAGAGCTCATTTGGTCAATCAGAGATCAAATTCCTTGGTGACCACATCTCGCAGCAGGGCGTACGGCCAGACGCCGACAAGGTCTCGGCGATCAACGCCATGAAGACCCCGGAGGACAAAAAGGCGGTCCTCCGCTTGCTCGGAATGGTCAACTTCCTGGGGAAATTCATTCCCAATATGGTATCCCACACCACGGCCCTCCGCTATCTCGTCAAAAATCGACGGAATTCCAGTGGCTGCCCACGCATGAAGAGGAATGGCGCAAGTTGAAAGCAAAACTCACGACAGCCCCGGTCCTAGCGTTGTTCGACCCAACCAAGGAAACCAAGATATCAACTGATGCAAGCCAGGACGGCATTGGGGCTGTGCTCCTTCAGCGGGATGACTCCGCGTCCTGGGCTCCAGTGGCGTATGCCTCCAGGGCCATGACGCCCACTGATCAACGTTAAGCTCAGATTTAGAAGGAGTGTCTGGGCGTCCTAACAGGGATAGTCAAGTTCCACGACTATGTTTATGGCCTGCCGAAATTCACGGTAGAGACGGACCACAGGCCTCTAGTCCATATAATCCAGAAGGATTTAAACAACATGACACCTCGGTTACAGCGTATTCTTCTAAAGCTACGCCGCTACGACTTCGAACTGGTCTACACGCCAGGCAAAGAGCTGATCATTGCAGATGCCCTATCCAGGCCCATTACCACACCGTGTGACAAAATCCGTGAGGAAACAGTCAAGGATCCTCTGCTGCAGCGCGTGATGCAGCACCTCAGCAATGGCTGGCAGAAGGGACAATGTCCCCAGTTCTATAACGTAAAAGACGACCTGACGGTGGTGGAGGGAATCCTTCTGAAACTCAACAGAACCGTAATTCCTCAGAGCATGCGGGCTATGGTGCTGGGCCAACTCCATGAGGGCCACCTTGGGGTCGCGAAATGCCGACGCAGAGCTCGGGAGGCGGTCTATTGGCTGGGCAACAGCCAGGACATTGCCGACACAGTCCTCAACTGCCCTACCTGTCAGAAGTTTCAGCCAGTTCAATCCAAAGAAACGTTGCAGCATCACGAGATTGTGACCTCTCCGTGGTCCAAAGTAGGTGTAGACCTTTTCCACGCAAAGGGGCGTGACTACGTACTCCTGGTCAACTACTTCTCCAGTTACCCAGAAGTAGAGAAACTGTCCGACCTCACGTCGAAGGCGGTAATCAAAACCTGCAAAGAACCGTTCATCAGGCATCGGATACCGCTCACGGTAATGAGCGACAACGGTCCTTGCTTTTACAGCCAGGAATGGTCTGACTTCGCACAGTCCTACAACTTCCGTCACGTAACCTCCAGTCCCCACTACCTGCAGTCAAACGGGAAGGCCGAAAAAGGGGTCCACATTGTAAAGCGGCTGCTGAGCAAAGCTGCAGATTCAGGCTCCGATTTTAACCTGGCGCTGCTGACATACAGGGCGACCGCACTGTCCACTGGGTTGTCTCCAGCCCAGATGCTCATGAATCGCACTCTGAGGACCACAGTTCCAGCCATCCACGTTCCCGACATTGACCACCTCACAGTCCTACAGAAAATGCAGCAGTCATGGGCCGAACAGAAAGCCATGTACGATGCCCATGCCACGGATCTGCCCGAGCTGGCCCCAACTGATCATGTTTGCGTACAGTTGCCTGAGGGCGGCTGGTCAACCACAGCTGTTGTGCTCAAACAAGTGACTCCAAGATCATTCCTTGTCCACATGGCTGATCCTGCTACGGCGCAACAGACGGGCACTGCGAAGAGTTCCACACCCGCTATCTGACCGGTGTGCCCCGCCGCCTACGATGCCTCCTCTGGACATACCCGACCACGAGGCCACCGATCTGCCAGCAATCCTGCCGGTCCACGCGGTCACCGCGATGCCAGCGATCCCGCCTCTCCAAGCGCAGGCAGCTCCTAATCCGCCTCTGTGGCGATCAACAAGAATTCGTCGCCCACCACAAAGGCTAAATCGACAGACAGCTTTTGTACATTTTTGTGACTTCACCAATTGGACCTCTGTAAATATTGTTTTGTTTGCCATGTATCTGCACTATCGCAACCTTCCTATGTATTTGTTTAGACATCTTTCTGTATATAGTCAGGCACATATACATACATACATATATATATATATTTATAAGCATCCACACCTTAGTATTTTTTTTTTTAAAGGTGGGAGATGTCATAATATCCACGCATGTATATAATGAAGTGCAGACAGGCAGTGATTGACACACAGGAGGACCAGTGAGCACACGGCACTGTGCAGCCAATCACCAGACAGGACACCACCACTATAAAGTCAGAGGGCAGTAGGTTTCCCGTTCTCTCGGGACCCAGCTACTGAGACAGTCAGAGTCCATGAACTAGCACATTGCAAACACCATGCGGTAACTAGTAAGTCTGGTCAGGCTAGTACAAGGCCTCCAGTCAGCTCAGTATAATGTCGACCCACTGTTAAATATGTATGTTAGTTCTATCGTTCAATAAAACCGTGTTGGATCTTCTGCAGTGTTAGAGGTCTGTTTCTCGCATCGCTGCATCAAGTGCAGTCCACACCGAACCGACCTACCTAACACATCAGAGGCTAAGACAGCAGCATTGCCTATGGGCCTTAAGGAACAGAAGTATTCATCCTGAGCTAAAACTCCAGTTTTTATTGCAGATTTCCAGCATCTGCAGTATTCTGCTTATATTTAAGGATAAAATATAAATGCTGTGGAGTTAAAATTGAAACCTTCCCACCCTACCTATATAACTTGCCTTTGTTAATAATCCAGGCATTCCTGTAATTATTAGTATTATTTGATAATTAGTAATTTGTCTAATTCTTCAGTGGAAGCTTGTTACATTTACACATTCTAAGAATTCTTTACTGTCATGTGGGAGTGCCTTTAAGAAATGGATGTTTAAGCAATGTACCTTTAAGAAATGCAGTGATGTCAGAGTGTGGGTGGAGCAGGGCTTTAGATCAGCCATTTTGCAGGTCTTTTCAGAAGAGCTGGGGGTGTCTGTGTTTTGCAGTGAGCTGGATCTGCTGCGATCTCTGCTATGAAATACTATCTCTGGATCATTTGGGTGATTTAAGCTCATAAAAGTAATGCCTTTAACCTGGTGTGTTTCTATTTAAAGGTGTTAAGTCTTTTTGGATGTTTGAAGGAACATTTTGATGGATTATTTTGTGTTGTATTATTTTGGGGGTTATCTTTGAAGTAAGGGGTGTTAAGAGATCCAATGTTTATTTAAAAGTTCAAGGAATAAACATTGTTTTGTGTTTAAAAACCATTTGTCCATAATTGCTGTATCACACCTGGGGAACAAGCCGTGTGCTCGGAAAAGCAACAAATACATTAAAGGGGGAAGTTGGTTGAACTCCATGATACATTTTGGGGTTCTGAAAACGCCTCGCCCATAACAATTGGGGACTCCAGGGGGAAAAAAGGCTATCTGTTGGATTGGCTTTTGTGAACTTAAAGACAGTGAAGGAGTGTTGCTTTTCCGGTGTGGTATTTTAGTTTAAGTGGGGAGTGTGTGTTGTGGACAATGGCTCTTTCAGAGGCTCAGAGGTTTTTGGGGGTGGACACGATAACACGTGATACCTTACTTTCAGAGAGTAAAAAACAGACTGTTAGGTCTAGCAAAAACATAGCAGTTAACATTACCTGACAAAATGCGAAAAGATGAGGTAATTATGGCGGTGGTTAAGCATTTAAAGTTGCCTGAGATCGAGTTTGACTCATTGGGAATGGCAAAAATTCAGTTGCAAATTAAACAAATGGAACATAAGAAAGAATTAAAGCGGCTTGAATACGAGAGAGAGAGAGGTGAAAAAGAGAGAGAAAGAGAGAGAGAGGAAAAAGAAAGAGAGAGCGAAGAAAAGGAGAGAGAAGAAAGGAGAAAAGAAAGAATAGCCCTAGCAGAACAGAAAGAAAAAGAAAGGGAGATACAGATCAGGGAAAAAGATAGAGAGGGAGTTTGAACTTCAGAAAATGGCCATGAAACATTGTTATAACCTGCCTACTGACGATTGGCTGGGGACTAATGACTATCCCACAATCCTATGGGAGTATGAACTTCCCCAATGAGGGGGGCGGAGAAACTCCTACTATAAATAAGCTGGCCAGTCCAGGAACCAGGAGGAAGGAGAAGGTAGCAAGGGAAGTTACTGCTACTGTTATGTATATATTGTTATAGCAAATAAACGTTATTATTTTGTATCCTTAAAACTCGTGCTGGATTCTTCGGGGCCCTTATAAAACTGGCGACGAAGGTAAAAGTGAATAGCTGTCTACACTGCTGAAGCCACCTCCCTGGATTTTTGTTGGATACAGGTTGGAAGTTGTTTTCTATTATACCATGCCTCTGTACGGACGTTTGGATATTTTTGATGCTGCGCTGGAAAGCTGGAACCAGTACACACAACGGATGCGTTACTATTTCCGGGCAAACAATATCACTGAAAACGAGCGCCAGGTGGTCATATTGCTCACCGCCTGCGGGCCGCATACGTTTGGGGTGATTAGGAGCCTTACGTACCCAGCTGCGCCGGACACCAAAACGTTTGACGAACTTGTGAATATAGTGGGGCAACACTTTAACCCAACCCCGTCCACGATAGTCCAGCGTTACCGGTTTAATACCGCTGAGAGGACCCCTGGAGAATCCCTTGCCGATTTTTTATCCAGGCTACGCGGGATTGCGGAATACTGTGACTATGGTGAGACCTTGTCAGAAATGTTACGCGACCGTTTGGTTTGCGGTATTAACAATGCGGCCACCCAGAGAAAGTTGTTAGTGGAGCTAACATTGACTTTTCAACAGGCAATACAAATAGTCTTGTCCCGAGAGAGCGCAGAGCGAGGAGTACAGGAGCTACAGGGAATGGAAGTGCATGCCTTGGGGCGCAACCCTTTCCGCCCAAAAACGTCCCCCCGCACTCCTGCGGTACCTTGGGCGAGGCAACGACCAGACCGACGCCAGTGGCCATCGGACATTCCTCCGCGAAGGGAGCCTTCTCCAGAGCCAATGGATGAGGAGCCATGTCCGTGTCAGACTTGTAGGCGCCGACCCCGTCGCGGACAGCGGTCCTGGGGACGCCAGAGGCGCCGTCGTTCCGACCGAAACTGGGACCAGCCCAGGGGCCGTAACTGGGACCAGCCCAGAGGCCGTACCTTCCATGTGGATGAACCTGCGGCGACCACTCCTGAGGACATGGAGACGGAGGACGACTGCCTGCAGCCGCATTGTGTGGCAGCTCCCCGTGTGGCCCCCATTAAGATGACAGTACGGGTCAATGGCCACCCGCTGGAGATGGAGTTGGATACTGGCGCAGCGGTCTCCGTGATCGCCCAGAGGACATTCGACCGCATCAAGCAGGGTATACAGACCCTTACATTAACTGACTCACAGGCAGGTTGGCAACCTACACGGGGGAACCACTGGACATTGCAGGAACTACAATGACCCCTGTTGTTTATGGATGCCAGGAGGGGCGTTTCCCACTTATCGTGGTGCGCGGCCATGGGCCCAGCCTGTTGGGTCGGGACTGGTTGCGCCATTTGCGGTTGCAATGGCAGCACATCCTCCAAACAGTTTCTGGAGGGTTGACTGAGGTGCTAGGACGATACCCAGAGGTATTCCAGCCTGGTTTGGGTAAAATAAAAGGGGCCGTAGCCCGTATCCAAGTTTTTTTTTTAATAAATATTTTATTGAAAATTTTTGGTCAACCAACACAGTACATTGTGCATCCTTTACACAATATTATAACAACATAAATAACAACGACCTATTTTATAAACAAAAAATGAATGAATAATAAATAACAAAAATGAAAACTAACCCTAATTGGCAACTGCCTTATCACAAGTAACACTCTCCAAAAATATAATTTAACAGTCCAATATATAATTATCTGTCGCAACGACCTATACATATTATACAGTATATATTAACAACCCTGAGAGTCCTTCTGGTTCCCCCTCTCCCCCCGCCCCCCCCCCCCGATCCTGGGCTGCTGCTGCTGCCTTCTTTTTTCCATTCCATCTATCTTTCTGCGAGGTATTCGACGAACGGTTGCCACCGCCTGGTGAATCCTTGAGCCGACCCCCATAGAAAGAACTTAATCCGCTCTAGCTTTATAAATCCTGCCATGTCATTTATCCAGGTCTCCACCCCCGGGGGCTTGGCTTCTTTCCACATTAACAATATCCTGCGCCGGGCTACTAGGGACGCAAAGGCCAAAACATCGGCCTCTCTCGCCTCCTGCACTCCCGGCTCTTGTGCAACCCCAAATATAGCCAACCCCCAGCTTGGTTCGACCTGGACCCCCACTACTTTTGAAAGCACCTTTGTCACCCCCATCCAAAACCCCTGTAGTGCCGGGCATGACCAAAACATATGGGTATGATTCGCTGGGCTTCTCGAGCACCTCGCACACCTATCCTCCACCCCAAAAATTTTACTGAGCCGTGCTCCAGTCATATGCGCCCTGTGTAATACCTTAAACTGAATCAGGCTTAGCCTGGCACATGAGGACGACGAGTTTACCCTGCTTAGGGCATCTGCCCACAGCCCCTCCTCAATCTCCTCCCCCAGCTCTTCTTCCCATTTCCCTTTTAGTTCATCTACCATAGTCTCCCCATCGTCCCTCATTTCCCTATATATATCTGACACCTTACCATCCCCCACCCATGTCTTTGAGATCACTCTGTCCTGCACCTCTTGTGTCGGGAGCTGCGGGAATTCCCTCACCTGTTGCCTCGCAAAAGCCCTCAGTTGCATATACCTGAATGCATTCCCTTGGGGCAACCCATATTTCTCGGTCAGCGCTCCCAGACTCGCGAACTTCCCATCCACAAACAGATCTTTCAGTTGCGTTATTCCTGCTATTTGCCCCATTCCATATCCCCCATCCATTCCCCCCGGGGCAAACCTATGGTTGTTTCTTATCGGGGACCCCCCCAAGGCTCCAGTCTTTCCCCTATGCCGTCTCCACTGTCCCCAAATCTTCAGTGTAGCCACCACCACCGGGCTTGTGGTGTAGTTCCTCGGTGAGAACGGCAATGGGGCTGTCACCATAGCCTGTAGGCTAGTCCCCCTACAGGACGCCCTCTCTAATCTCTTCCACGCCGCTCCCTCCTCCTCTCCCATCCACTTACTCACCATTGAAATATTAGCGGCCCAATAATACTCACTTAGGCTAGGTAGTGCCAGCCCCCCCTATCCCTGCTGCGCTGTAAGAATTCCTTCCTCACTCTCGGGGTCTTCCCGGCCCACACAAAACCCATGATGCTCTTTTCAATCCTTTTTAAAAAACCCTTCGTGATCACCACCGGGAGGCACTGAAACACAAAGAGGAATCTCGGGAGGACCACCATCTTAACCGCCTGCACCCTCCCTGCCAGTGACAGGGATACCATATCCCATCTCTTGAAATCCTCCTCCATTTGTTCCACCAACCGCGTTAAATTTAACCTATGCAATGTGCCCCAATTCTTGGCTATCTGGATCCCCAGGTAACGAAAGTCCCTTGTTACCTTCCTCAATGGTAGGTCCTCTATTTCTCTACTCTGCTCCCCTGGCTGCACCACAAACAACTCACTTTTCCCCATGTTCAATTTATACCCTGAAAAATCCCCAAACTCCCCAAGTATCCGCATTATTTCTGGCATCCCCTCCGCCGGGTCTGCCACGTATAGTAGCAAATCGTCTGCATACAAAGATACCCGGTGTTCTTCTCCTCCTCTAAGTACTCCCCTCCACTTCTTGGAACCCCTCAACGCTATCGCCAGGGGCTCAATCGCCAGTGCAAACAATAATGGGGACAGAGGGCATCCCTGCCTTGTCCCTCTATGGAGCCGAAAATATGCAGATCCCCGTCCATTCGTGACCACGCTCGCCATCGGGGCCCTATACAACAGCTGCACCCATCTAACATACCCCTCTCCAAAACCAAATCTCCTCAACACCTCCCACAAATAATCCCACTCCACTCTATCAAATGCTTTCTCAGCATCCATCGCCACTACTATCTCCGTTCCCCCCTCTGGTGGGGCCATCATCATTACCCCGAACAGCCTCCATATATTCGTGTTCAGCTGTCTCCCCTTCACAAACCCAGTTTGGTCCTCGTGGACCACCCCCGGGACACATTCCTCTATTCTCATTGCCATTACCTTGGCCAGGATCTTGGCATCTACATTTAGGAGGGAAATAGGTCTATAGGACCCGCATTGTAGCGGGTCCTTTTCCTTCTTTAAGAGAAGCGATATCGTTGCTTCAGACATAGTCGGGGGCAGTTGTCCCCTTTCCTTTGCCTCATTAAAGGTCCTCGTCAATACCGGGGCGAGCAAGTCCACATATTTTCTATAGAATTCGACTGGGAATCCATCCGGTCCCGGGGCCTTTCCCGCCTGCATGCTCCTAATTCCTTTCACCACTTCTTCTACCTCGATCTGTGCTCCCAGTCCCATCCTTTCCTGCTCTTCCACCTTGGGAAATTCCAGCCGATCCAAGAAGCCCATCATTCTCTCCCTCCCATCCGGGGGTTGAGTTTCATATAATTTTTTATAAAATGTCTTGAACACTCCATTCACTCTCTCCGCTCCCCGCTCCATCTCTCCTTCCTCATCCCTCACTCCCCCTATTTCCCTCGCTGCTCCCCTTTTCCTCAATTGGTGTGCCAGCAACCTGCTCGCCTTCTCCCCATATTCGTACTGTACACCCTGTGCCTTCCTCCATTGTGCCTCTGCAGTGCCCGTAGTCAGCAAGTCAAATTCTACATGTAGCCTTTGCCTTTCCCTGTACAGTCCCTCCTCCGGTGCTTCCGCATATTGTCTGTCCACCCTCAAAAGTTCTTGCAGCAACCGCTCCCGTTCCTTACTCTCCTGCTTCCCTTTATGTGCCCTTATTGATATCAGCTCCCCTCTAACCACCGCCTTCAACGCCTCCCAGACCACTCCCACCTGGACTTCCCCATTATCATTGAGTTCCAAGTACTTTTCAATGCACCCCCTCACCCTTAGACACATCCCCTCATCTGCCATTAGTCCCATGTCCATTCTCCAGGGTGGGCGCCCTCCTGTTTCCTCCCCTATCTCCAAGTCTACCCAGTGTGGAGCGTGATCCGAAATGGCTATAGCCGTATACTCCGTTCCCCTCACCTTCGGGATCAACGCCCTTCCCAGCACAAAAAAGTCTATTCGTGAGTAGACTTTATGGACATAGGAGAAAAACGAGAACTCCTTACTCCTAGGTCTGCTAAATCTCCACGGGTCTACACCTCCCATCTGCTCCATAAAATCTTTAAGTACCTTGGCTGCTGCCGGCCTCCTTCCAGTCCTGGACTTCGACCTATCCAGCCCTGGTTCCAACACTGTATTAAAATCTCCCCCCATTATCAGCTTTCCCATCTCTAGGTCCAGAATGCGTCCTAGCATCCGCCTCATAAAATTGGCATCATCCCAGTTCGGGGCATATACGTTTACCAAAACCACTGTCTCCCCCTGTAGTTTGCCACTCACCATCACGTATCTGCCCCCGTTATCCGCCACTATAGTCTTTGCCTCGAACATTACCCGCTTCCCCACTAATATAGCCACCCCCCTGTTTTTCGCATCTAGCCCCGAATGGAACACCTGCCCCACCCATCCTTTGCGTAGCCTAACCTGGTCTATCAGTTTTAGGTGCGTTTCCTGTAACATAACCACATCTGCCTTAAGTTTCTTAAGGTGTGCGAGTACCCGTGCCCTCTTTATCGGCCCGTTCGGCCCTCTCACGTTCCACGTGATCAGCCGGGTTGGGGGGCTTCCTACCCCCCCCCCCTTGTCGATTAGCCATCCCCTTTTTCCAGCTCCTCACCCGGTTCCCACGCAGCTGTATCTCCCCCAGGCGGTGCCACCCCCGCCCATCCCCTCCCATACCAGCTCCCCCCTCTCCCCAGCAGCAGCAACCCAGTAATTCCCCCCTCCCACCCCCCCCCCCCGCTAGATCCCCCGCTAGCGTAATTACTCCCCCCATGTTGCTCCCAGAAGTCAGCAAACTCTGGCCGACCTCGGCTTCCCCCCGTGACCTCGGCTCGCATCGTGCGACGCCCCCTCCTTCCTGCTTCTCTATTCCCGCCATGATTATCATAGCACGGGAACCAAGCCCGCGCTTCTCCCTTGGCCCCGCCCCCAATGGCCAACGCCCCATCTCCTCCACCTCCCCTCCTCCCCCCATCACCACCTGTGGAAGAGAGAAAAGTTACCACATCGCAGGATTAGTACATAAAACTCCTCTTTCCCCCCTTTTTAACCCCCCTCTTCGCCCCCCACATTCGCCCCACCACTTTGTTCAAACGTTCTTTTTAATAACCCGCTCATTCCAGTTTTTCTTCCACAATAAAAGTCCACGCTTCATCCGCCGTCTCAAAGTAGTGGTGCCTCCCTCGATATGTGACCCACAGTTTTGCCGGTTGCAGCATTCCAAATTTTATCTTTTTATGAAGCACCGCCTTGGCCCGATTAAAGCTCGCCCTCCTTCTCGCCACCTCCGCACTCCAGACTTGATAAACGCGGATCACCGCGTTCTCCCATTTACTGCTCCGAGTTTTCTTTGCCCATCTAAGGACCATTTCTCTATCCTTAAAACGGAGGAATCTCACCACTATGGCTCTGGGAATTTCTCCTGCTCTCGGTCCTCGCGCCATCACTCGGTATGCTCCCTCCACCTCCAACGGACCCGCCGGGGCCTCCGCTCCCATTAACGAGTGCAGCATCGTGCTCACATATGCCCCGACGTCCGCTCCCTCCGCACCTTCAGGAAGACCAAGAATCCTCAGGTTGTTCCTCCTTGCGTTGTTCTCCAGTGCCTCCAACCTTTCCACACATCGTTTCTGATGTGCCTCATGCGTCTCCGTCTTCACCACCAGGCCCTGTATGTCGTCCTCATTCTCGGCTGCCTTTGCCTTCACGACCCGAAGCTCCCGCTCCTGGGTCTTTTGTTCCTCCTTTAGCCCTTCGATCGCCTGTAGTATCGGGGCCAACAGCTCTTTCTTCATTTCCTTTTTGAGCTCTTCCACACAGCATTTCAAGAACTCTTGTTGTTCAGGGCCCCATGTTAAACTGCCACCTTCCGACGCCATCTTGGTTTCTGCTTGCCTTCCTTGCCGCTGTTCTAAAGGATCCACTGCAATCCGGCCACTTTCTCCTCCTTTTTTCATCCGTATCCAGGGGGGGATTCCCTTCTGGTTTACCGCACAGTGTTTTTAGCCGTCAAAATTGCCGTTGGGGCTCCTATCAAGAGCCCCAAAGTCCGTTTCACCGGGAGCTGCCGAAACGTGCGACTCAGCTGGTCATCGCCGCACCCGGAAGTCCGCCCGTATCCAAGTTGAACCAGGAGCCACGCCGCGCTATTTCCAGGCGCGCCCAGTGCCTTACGCTTTGCTCGAGAAGGTAGAAGGGGAGCTCACTCGTTTGGAGAGTTTGGGTATTATCAGGCCCGTCCGTTTTGCTGACTGGGCAGCACCAATTGTACCAGTAATGAAGCCAGATGCCACAGTTCGCTTGTGTGGCGACTATAAACTTACAGTGAATACAGTTTCCCGACTCGACCGATACCCAATGCCTCGCATAGAGGATCTCTACGCGAAACTTGCAGGCGGACTCTCATTCACAAAATTAGATATGAGTCACGCCTACCTGCAGTTGGAGCTGGACCCTGCCTCCCGACCATATGTAACAATTAACACACACCGGGGCCTGTATGAATATACACGGTTGCCCTTTGGAGTATCCTCTGCCTGCGCAATTTTTCAACGTGTTATGGAGGGCATTTTGAGAGGTTTACCACGTGTGGCTGTCTACCTAGATGACGTGTTGATTACAGGGACGTTGGAGCAAGAGCATTTGGAAAATCTGGAGGCTGTCCTTAAACGCCTTTCGGAGGCTGGAGTCCGTTTACGTCACACAAAGTGCGTATTTCAGGCAAAAGAAGTAGTCTACCTAGGTTATCGGGTGGACCGCAAGGGTCTGCACCCCGTCGCAGAGAAGGTGCGTGCAATTCAACATGCCCCCACCCCGACTGACACTTCGCATCTTCGTTCTTTTCTCGGTCTCGTAAACTATTACGGGAAGTTCCTCCCCAATCTGGCAACTACGCTGGCCCCTTTGCACTTTCTGCTAAAGAAAAATCACACCTGGGTTTGGGGTCAGCCGCAAGAAACCGCTTTCCGGCGGGTAAAGCAACAATTGTCGTCATCTGGGTTACTAACCCACTATGATCCGGGAAAGCCTTTGCTCGTCACATGTGATGCATCCCCGTATGGTATTGGGGCTGTCCTGTCCCACAAGATGGAGAACGGGGCTGAGCGACCGATAGCTTTCGCCTCCCGCACATTGACTGCAGCGGAGAAAAAGTACGCGCAGATCGAGAAGGAGGGCCTGGCAGTGGTTTTCGCGGTGAAACGCTTCCACCAGTATGTGTACTGCCGCCATTTCACTATCGTGACTGATCATAAGCCCCTGCTGGGACTCTTCAGAGAGGATAAGCCAATACCGCCCATTGCTTCTGCACGGATCCAGCGCTGGGCTTTGTTGCTTGCTGCATATGAGTATTCTCTGGAGCACAAATCAGGTACGCAGATAGCAAATGCCGACGCACTGAGCCGATTGCCTTTATCAACCGGCCCCATGTCGACCCCCACGACCGGTGAGGTGGTCGCAACCCTAAATTTTATGATCACCTTGCCTGTCACGGCATCACAGATCCGTGAGTGGACCCAGACGGAGCCAGTCCTGTCAAAGGTTCGGCACATAGTCCTGTATGGTGGGCAGCATAGACAGCTCCCAGGCGAGTTGCGGGCATTTTCCTCCAAGCTGTCAGAGTTCAGCGTGGAAGACGGCATCCTCTTGTGGGGGACGCGTGTGATTGTCCCGGAAAAAGGCCAGGAGCTGATATTATCAGACTTGCACAATGGGCATCCGGGCATGACCAAGATGAAAATGTTGGCCCGGAGTTATGTCTGGTGGCCAGGCCTCGACTCCGACATTGAGAAGGTGGCCCAAAACTGCTCCATTTGCCAGGAGCATCAGAAGCTTCCGCCGGCCGCGCCCCTACATCACTGGGAATGGCCAGGGCGGCCTTGGGCACGCTTACATGCAGATTTCGCAGGCCCTTTTCAGGGATCCATGTTCCTTCTACTAATTGACGCCCAGTCCAAATGGCTGGAGGTGCATAAGATGCAGGGGACAACGTCCTGCGCAACAATTGAAAAAATGCGTTTATCATTTAGCACGCATGGCCTCCCCGAGGTGCTGGTCACGGATAATGGCACTCCATTCACGAGTGAGGAGTTTGCTAGGTTTACAAAGACGAACGGCATCCGCCATATCCGCACTGCCCCTTACCACCCGGCTTCAAATGATTTGGCAGAGCGTGCAGTGCAAACATTCAAAAGAGGCCTAAAGAAGCAGTCTTCCGGATCAATGGACACGAGACTGGCTCGGTTTTTGTTTACGTACAGGACCACCCCCCCATACAGTGACTGGGGTAGCTCCCGCAGAACTCCTAATGGGCCGGAGACTTCGCACCCGCCTTAGTATGGTCTTCCCGGACATTGGCGCAAAAGTACGCCGCACACAAGAACGGCAGGGACCGGGATTGTCTCGGCATCGTCCGATTCGGCAGTTTGCGCCCGGTGACCCAGTATTCGTGCGGAATTTTGCTGGTGGTGCCCAATGGGTTCCTGGTGTAATCTTTCGCCAAACGGGCCCTACATCGTACCAAGTGCAAGCCCAGGGTCATCTCCAGCGAAAATATGTAGACCACGTCCGGTCCAGAAGATCATCCCCGCAAAAGATTCCCCGCCCCCGGAGCTCAGTTCAACAGCGGCAAAGACCAGAAACAAGGGAAGATGGTCCTCAAAATCTTCCACTGGTGCCTCACTCGAAGCCTGCGCAGGTCGTGACGGGACCGAATGGGGATAGAGACGCTGACATGACGGAGGCAGCAGACTCTGACTCTGAGACGGAGACACAGGATGAATCAGAGGGGGAATCCTCGGGTCCACAGGCTGTGGATGTACAACCGCGCCGTTCATCATTGAAGCGCCGGTCTCCGTCTCGTTATACGCCGCCTGATCCAGCGCCGCATGCAAATGGCGTCCGGCCTGCGGCCAAACGAGTTTGACGCCTTCCTTCGCCAGGGCCTACGGTGGATTCCTTGGACTTTGGGGGGGAGGGATGTTATAACCTGCCTACTGACGATTGGCTGGGGACTAATGACTATCCCACAATCCTATGGGAGTATGAACTTCCCCAATGAGGGGGGCGGAGAAACTCCTACTATAAATAAGCTGGCCAGTCCAGGAACCAGGAGGAAGGAGAAGGTAGCAAGGGAAGTTACTGCTACTGTTATGTATATATTGTTATAGCAAATAAACGTTATTATTTTGTATCCTTAAAACTCGTGCTGGATTCTTCGGGGCCCTTACAAAAAACATGACAATCAGTTAAAATTGGCAGATGTAAAGGGAAACGTACAGTTGGATGATAGTGATGAGGATAGTGAGAAAGACCGTCATAGTCGAAGGCTTGGTGGGAATCTATTTAAATATGTCCAAGCATTGCCAAGGTTTGACGAGAAGGAAGTGGAAGCCTTTTTCATTTCATTTGAGAAGGTAGCTAAACAAATGAAATGGCCACAGGACATGTGGGTGTTACTGATTCAAACAAAGCTGGTAGGTAGAGCTAGTGAAGTGTTTGCATCACTACCGGAGGAGGTATCTGGAACGTATGAGGAGGTGAAGAAATCCATCTTAAGTGCATATGAGCTAGTGCCTGAAGCTTACAGACAAAGGTTTATAAATTTAAGGAAATAATTTGGTCAAACATACATGGAGTTTAAAAGGCTCAAACAGAGTAATTTTGATGGGTGGATAAGGGCTTTGAAAATAGACCAAACGTATGAAGCTCTCAGAGAAATTATACTTTTGGAGGAGTTTAAAAATTCAACTGCTGATGTAGTGAAAACTCATGTGGAAGAGCAGAGATTAGCAGCAGAAATGGCAGATGATTATGAATTAGTTCGGAAATCAAAGATTGGTTTCCGACATCGGTTTCAGCCAGTGAGGGATAGAAACTGGGGACATGAGAAATACTCAAGTGGTAAAGGTAAAGATGATCTGATGGGAGACAATAAAGAGAGTGTACCTCAGATTTTTTTAAAAATCCAGGAGAGTGGAAAAGAGATGAAAAGTTTCAAATGTTTTCACTGTAATAAACTAGGCCATGTAAAGTCACAGTGTTGGTGGTTGAAGAAAAGCACTGGGAAGGCTGATCTGGTAAAACAGGATAAGACAGTGGGATTTGTTAGAGTGGTAAACGAAAGCCCAAGGGAAGCGAAGGAGGTGCAAACGATTGTACAGCCTGTTCAAGAAGTAATTGTTAAGAAGGTGCCAGATGTCTTTAAAGAATTTACTTGTGTGGGTAAAGTTTACTTATGTATATCAGGAGGAGCAGGTAAAGAAGTCACAATTTTAAGAGATACAGGGGCTAGTCAATCTTTAATGGTAGGAGATGAGGAATTATGTAGTTTGGGAAGAATGTTGCCAGAAAAGGTGGTGATATGTGGAATTCAGGGTGAGAGGAGTAGCGTTCCATTATATAAGGTAAGGTCGGAAAGTCCAGTGAAGAGTGGTGAAGTGGTAGTAGGAGTAATAGAGAAACTATCTTGTCCAGGAATACAGTTTATCTTGGGTAATGATATAGCTGGATCGCAGATGGGAGTGATGCCTACTGTGGTTGGTAAGCCAGTGGAAAATCAGACAACTGAAGTGTTGAAGGACGAATATCCTGGGATTTTTCTGGTTGTGTAGTAACAAAGTCGCAAAGTCACAGGTTAAGACAAGAGGAGAAATCAAAGAGTGAAGATGAAGTTGAAGTGCAATTATCAGAAACGATTTTTGGTCAGATGGTTGAAAAAGAACAGGTGGAAGATGAGGCGGATATTTTTAGCTCAGGAAAACTGGCGGAGTTACAACAGAAAGATGTAGAAATAAAACGGATGTATCAGAAAGCATATACGGAAGAGGAATCTGAGAGTATACCAGAGTGTTGTTACCGTAAAAGTGATGTCTTGATGAGAAGATGGAGACCTGTACATATGCAGGTGGATGAAAAGTGGGCAGAAGTTCATCAAGTAGTATTGCCGGTAGGGTACAGAAAGGAGGTGTTGCGAGTTGCACATGAGGTACCAGTGGGAGGTCATTTGGGAATAAGGAAAATTATTTATTGGCCTGGACTACATAAAGGTGTAGTTAAATTTTGTCAATCATGTCACACATGTCAAGTGATAGGGAAACCTCAAGCAGTGATAAAACCAGCGCCCTTAATACCCATTCCAGCATTTGAGGAACCTTTTTCAAGGGTCCTAATCAATTGTGTAGGACCGCTTCCTAAAACAAAAAGTGGGAATCAATATCTTTTGACTATAATGGATGTGTCTACTAGATTTCCAGAGGCCATTCCAGTACGTAATATTACAGCTAAAAGGATTGTGGAGGAGTTACTTAAATTCTTTACCAGATATGAACTACCCACAGAAATTCAATCGGATCAAGGATCAAATTTTACTTCAAAGTTATTCAAAGAAGTTATGGATAGCTTAGGAATAAAACAATTTAAATCAACTGCATACCATCCAGAATCGCAGGGAGCGTTAGAAAGGTGGCATCAGACATTAAAGACAATGTTGAGGGTGTATTGTCAAGATTATCCAGAGGATTGGGATAAAGGAATCCCATTCGTATTGTTTGCAATTAGGGAGGCACCGAATGAGTCTACCAAATTTAGTCCCTTTGAACTAATTTTTGTTCATGAGGTAAGAGGACCACTTAAATTGATTAAGGAAAAATTGGTGGGTGAGAAATCGGAAATTACACTATTGGATTACGTGTCAAATTTTAGGGAATGATTAAATAGAGCAGGTGAATTGGCTAGACAACATTTGAAAGTTGCACAAAATGTGATGAAACGGGTAGCGGGCAAGAAAACCAAAGTTTGTAGTTTTGCCAGTGGGGATAAAGTCTTAGTGTTGTTCCCAGTGGTAAGTGAGCCTGTAAAAGCTAGGTTTTGTGAACCGTATCAGATTGAAAGGAAATTAAGTGAGGTGCATTATGTGGTAAAAACACCAGATAGAAGGAAGACTCACCGAGTGTGTCATGTGAATATGCTTAAAAGGTACTTTGAGAGGGAAGGAGAGATAAAGGAGGTTTTAATGATTCTAACTCAAAGTGACAAACCAAATCCAGATGACTGTGAATTTGACATACCTCAAATTAAATGGGAAAATGAGGATGTTCTTAAAAATTGGGCTGAATTGTTAAGTTACCTTCCAGAGGAAAAACAAACTGGCCTGAAAGAGTTATTGATATCACATGGGCAAGTTTGTGGAGATAAATTGGGAAGTACTAAAATGGCTATACATGATGTAGATATGGGAAATGCTGTTCCTATCAAACACCATCCATATAGACTTAATCCTTTAAAATTGGCATAGGTTAACAGAGAGATTGAGAGCATGCTGAAGAATAGCATAATTGAAGTGGGTTGCAGCCAATGGAGCTCACCCATAGTGATGGTACCTAAACCAGACAGTATCCAACGGTTGTGTGTGGACTATCGAAAGGTGAATGCAGTTACAAGAACAGACTCTTACCCTATCCCACATTTGAAGGATTGCATTGAGAAAGTGGGACAATCTGCTTTTATTTCCAACTTCCAGACATGGAAAGAACATTTAAAACATCGTATGGAGTTCTTCGATCGACTTCAGGCGGCGGGTTTGGTGATGAACCTAGCAGAAAGTGAATTTGGAGAAGCCCGAATCACTTTCCTTGCGGAGTTTCCGATACCCTCAAGACAAAGGGAAATTATGCGATTTCTTAGCATGAGTGGATTTGATCGAACAATTGTGCAAAAGTTTTGTGGCGTGATTATTTAAAAGGTTAAGTTGAGTTCAAGGAATAAGCATTGTTTTGTGTTTAAAAACCATTTGTCCATAATTGCTGTATCACACCCGGAGAACAAGCCGTGTGCTTGGAAAAGCAACAAATACATTAAAGGGGGAGGTTGGTTGAACTCCATGATACATTTTAGGGTTCTGAAAACGCCTGGCCCATAACATTACAAACAAATAAACATAACTTTAGTCGAACATGTGCTGAAATCTAAACACTCACAAACTTCTATTAATGTTTTAATGTTTTGTTTTCATTTCAGGGCAGAATTGTGTCCTTGACATTATTTGGTTAGCTTTATTCCCAACCGTCTGTGTTATCTTACTTATCATCATATCCTGTCAGTTATTCAAGAAAGAGTCATCCTGCAAAGGTTAGTGTTCTATAAAGTGGAATTCTTTTCTAAAAGAAACCTGCCTTTTTTTTTGTGTAATTTGGTTAAAAATATTTTATGCTTATCAAAATAGTGCATGCAGTGTGGGTGCCTTGAACATTGTCCCACTTTGCATTCAGTGTCAGCATCAAATATAGTATAGGTTCCACTAAGGGTCAGGCACTATTTACAGTGACAAACACCATGGGCGGGATTCTCCGTTGGCCGACGCTGGAATCAGGAAATGTGATTGGGCAGAAAATCGGTTCTGATGCCGAAATCGTGGCAGCCACCGGGTTTCACGCCAAATCTAAATTCTCCGTCGCCTCAACAATGGCGTCAATGCATTCTACTCCGCACGTACAGTGGGCGGGATTCTCCGATCGCTGACGTCGAAATCACGTTCGGCGATCAGCCGGAGAAATCCATTTTTACGCCAAAATCGGAGGCGGCGCCAGTTTTGTACTCGAGGAGTACGCCGCATACTGTTGGGACGGCGTCGGGATGTCACCTGAGGCCCTCACCCAATACTCCGCTCCTGATGGGCTGACTTCCCGACGGCATGAGAAACATGTCCTCTCATGTTTTCAGAAATCTGGCGTGGCAGCTGCGGACTGTGTCCAGCGGCGCCACAGTCGAGAGAGGGGAGCCGTCCCGCTGGCAGGGTGGGCTGCGCCAGGGGCTGGAGGGACTGGTGGAGGGTGGTCCGGGGGTGGCGAGGGTTACAGGGGCAGTTTTTTTAAAAGCCCGTGGTATTAAGGGTAAGATCCTGACATGGATAGCGGATTGGCTGACTGGCAGAAGGCAGAGAGTGGGGATAAAGGGATCTTTTTCAGGATGGCAGCCGGTGACTAGTGGTGCGCCTCAGGGGTCTGTGCTGGGACCACAACTTTTCACAATATACATTAATGATCTGGAAGAAGGAACTGAAGGCACTGTTGCTAAGTTTGCAGAAGATACAAAGGTCTGTAGAGGGACAGGTAGTATTGAGGAAGCAAGGGGGCTGCAGAAGGATTTGGACAAGCTAGGAGAGTGGGCAAAGAAGTGGCAAATTAAATACAATGTGGAAAATGTGAGGTTATGCACTTTGGAAGGAGGAATTTAGACTACTTTCTAAATGGGGAAATGCTTAGAAAATCAGAGGCACAAAGGGACTTGGGAGTCCTTGTTCAAGATTCTCTTAAGGTTAATGTGCAGGTTCAGTCAGCAGTTAAGAAGGCAAATGCAATGTTAGCATTCATGTCAAGAGGGCTAGAATACAAGACCAGGGAGGTACTTCTGAGGCTGTATAAGGCTCTCATGACAAGGTTCACTAGTGCTTTTAAAAATTGAGAAACATGCATTGTGGCTGATGAGGGAGAGAGAGAAGGTAACACACAGAGAGGTGCAACTGTGGACTGCAGGTCCTGCCGCTGGCCGGACTGGCTGGGGTGAGGGAGGGAGCTTTGAGGCCAGACCGACCCTCCACAGAGTGGGGTGATGCCCAGGCATGGACGGCCAGTGCTGCAGCACGCAAGGCAGCCATCTTGCTGCACACCTTACTGACCACCCACTTGGTCTGTGGTTCTGCAGTGTCACCGGCTGTATGGACATCAGCTGACTGTAGCCATGGTACCGACATGGCCAAGGCTGCGGGGATGGGAGGGGTGGGGGATATGCGGGGGCAGGGTCCGCAGTGCCAACCGGAGCCACTGTGTAGCCCGGTGGACCTGGTTGTGCAGGGAGGCATGCACCATGTCGGCCTTTCATCCCCTGCAGACAATAGATATTGGAATTTAACCAACAATGGTGGCATTCCTCCTAGTCGTCGTTGCCCTAGGGGATGTACTGTGGCTGTACAAATTGGCATTGCTCGAGGAGGGGGAATCTGCAGTAACGGAGCTTGCCCTAGAGGAACAGGAGGCAGCTGCTCAGGATGGAGGGCTGGCCACCCAACAGGCCGAGGAGGAGGAGGTTCAAAGGAGACGCCCCTTGAGTACTCGTGTGTACCGGCAGCGGCAGTCGTTCGGGGACCTGCCAGACCGGGCATGCCGTCAAAGACTCCGGCTGAGCTAGGGACCAGTGCGACACATCTGCCAGATGATGGCACACCTGGCACCGCGGGGGAATGGGAGAGGGCACCCGTTCCCGGTGGCCATCAAGGTGACCGTCGCCCTGAACGTTTATGCCACGGGGTCCTTCCAGACATCAGGTGAGTGATAAAGGAGCTGCGCTCTGAAAGTTAGTGATTCGAAACAAACCTGTTGGACTTTAACCTGGAGTTGTAAGACTTCTTACTGTGCTCACCCCAGTCCAATGCTGACATCTCCACATCAAGGTTAAAGTGACAGAGACTTCACATGTCTCAAGTGTGAAATGTCTTATTGATGAACATTTTAATGTGACAAATTTGCATTCCCCTTAGCTACGGGCAGAGACTTCAACAGTGCCGACTCGGAGGTCCTCACTCTTCTTGATCTTCCGCGGTCTAGTTTCCTCTAGATGTGTCCCCAGGATGCACATCAGAGGTGGAGGCAGCCAGCTGCTTTCCACACTCTGTAAACTTTGTTGCTCTTTTTGACCTTAGTCTATTTGCTCTGTTTAGGTCACCTTTGTTTTCATTTCAGGGCAGAATTGTGTCCTTGACATTATTTGGTTAGCTTTATTCCCAACCGTCTGTGTTATCTTACTTATCATCATATCCTGTCAGTTATTCAAGAAAGAGTCATCCTGCTCACGAGTCGCCAGGTATCTTTATGATACCGCCACGTGGTTCAAGTTCAGGTTATGATTAGTAACACAGCACACCGCTTAGTAAGGATTAAAACAACGGTCATTTATTATATACAACAAGCAATATTAATACCCTAATACTACTTTCTATATAATAAACCTATCACTACTGGCCAATACTTAACTTAGGAAGAGCCCACCAGGTCAGGGAAACGAATGGCTTGTCCAATCAAATCTGGCCCGCGGGATTCAAAAGGCTGCTACAGGTCGGTGGCAAGGTGTCTCTACCGGATAGCGATCGTTGGATTCAAACTTACGGTGGCCGGTGGCCGGTGGCTGGTCTTGCGAAGGTCTCGAGCAGGCGAAGATGAGAGAGAGAGAGATCTGAACTTGGACCTTCACTTTTATAGGGCCCAGGGGCTTCCCGCCTCCTGGGGCAGCCCTTGACCCTGAGTCCCAAGTGATTGGATTCTGTCCCCAGTCTCTGGGGTCGATGTGTCCAATGGTGAGGCGATTCCTCGATCGGGGGGTGGGCGCTCACCTGTCTTTGTTTCGGCCACTGCAGGCGCCGACAGGTCTGGCCCGGTATTCAATTGCTAATATGTTGCAATTGTTCCCGGGGATAGCCGATTTAACTGTGGATGTCTGAGTAGATTAGGTGTAAACAGTCCTGAATGCAACTGCGGATACCTGGGTTGATGGGCTGTTGATATCCCTGAGTATCGATCTGGGCTACGTTCCCAGAGCTGAATATGCAAACCTGTCTGCAGCTGCCTGCTTGTGTCTTCTTGGCTGTTTTTCCCAGCAGTCTTCCGGGTTAGCCATTTTAAACTGGGTTTTGGCCAGATTAATCGGAACGCAGCCATTTTACATGGCTACAACTTTGATGTCATTCCCTGGAGGGCCTGGAGCCGGAGGGCTCCGGCTGACTTGCCCATATCACAGCCATCACCGTGCCACCCTGTTCTTTTAAAAAAAATATTTTTATTGGTATTTTCCAGTTTTTACAGAGTAACTGCTCAAGTTTACCTGGCATTTACAAATAAAGTTGTTTCTTATTTACAAAGATTTTTACATGTGGTCCCCCCGTCTGCCACCACCCCCTCCCCCCCTCCCTTTCCTCTGTTGGTAGCTTAGTTTCCCCCCTAGAGTAGACTTCTGCCCAGGGCGTCACATACTTCACTCTGATTCTGTTGCGGTTTTTAGTTGTTGTCTTTGTGGGGGGAGGGGGGGGAGGGGTACATGGCCTCCCCTCTTCTTTTTTCCCCCATGTTTGGTTCTGTGATTCTCTTGGTTCCCTCCTCTCTCCTCCCCCCTCTGCTTCTTTCCATTGTGTGTGTCCTCCTTTGTTTTTCCTCCCTCCCTATTTCCCCCCTCCCCTCCCATCTCTCCTCCAAGTCCCTATTGGCCTCGAACAGGTCTTGGAACAGGCTGATGAATGGCCCCATGCTTTGTGGAAGCCCTCGTCCGACCCTCGGATGGTGTATTCCAGCCAGTCTGCAGCTGTGGGTGATGCGGCTGATCGCCAGTCGAGCAGGATTCTCTGACGTGCGATTAAGGAAGCAAAAGCCAGAGCGTCGGCCCTCTTCCCCATGTATAATTCTGACTGGTCCGATACCCGGAAGACTGCCACTCTCGGGCACGGTTCCACCCTCACAACCTTGGACATCACCTCAAAGAAGGCTGTCCAGAACCCGACAAGTCTTGGGCAGGCCCAGAACATGTGGGTGTGGTTGGCCGGACCTCCCTGGCACCGTTCATATTTGTCCTCCACCTCTGGGAAGAACCTGCTCAATCGGGTTCTGGTCAGGTGGGCTCATGCACTTTAAACTGCATGAGGCTGAGCCTTGTGCAGCAGGAGGTGGAGTTGGCCCTGCTCAGTGCTTCGCTCCAGACTCCCCGACCCACTTCTATCCCCAGTTCGTCCTCACATTTTCATCTGGCTTTCTCCAGTGCTAGTCTTGCCCTATCCAAAAACTATCCATATGTTCCCACAGTTTTCATTCCGGGTTTATTAGTTCCTCTAGTAGTGTGTCTCTTGGGCCCAGGGGTATCTTGCCATCTCCTTGCGGAGAAAGTATTTAATTTTGAGGTGCCAGAGCTCCTGACACGTCGGTAGATCCAGGTCCCCCCTCAGTTTGCCCAGGATCGTGAATCAGTCCCATATGTAAAAGTCCCTGACTGCTAGCGTCCCCCTGTCCTGTCTCCATTTTTTAAAGGTGGCGTCGAGCATGGCTGGCGTGAATTTGTGGATGTCACGGATGCAGGCCACAGAGGACATCTCGGTTGGACCAAAATGCTACGTCATTTGCTTCCACGTCTTCAGTGTGGCTACCACCACTGGGCAGGATGTGCTCTTTGTCGGAGGGGTGGGGAATGGGAGCGCTACCGTGGCGAAGGCCAAGAGGGTTGTTCCCTTGCAGGAGATCTCCTCTAGCCTCACCCATTTCTTGTTGGGTTCTCGTATCCACCCCTCACCCTCTCGGCTGTGGCTGCCCAGTGGTAGTATTGTAGATTCGGCAGGGCTCGACCGCCCATATTTTTATCCTTTGCAGTGTCGACTTACGCATCCTTGGGTTATTACCCCCCCCCCCCCAAAGGGTACTAGGGAAAATCTGGAGGCAGTTTCGCCAACACTTCGAGTTGGGGGCAGGGTCAAGGGAAATGCCGATTCGGGGGAACCACAGATTTGAACCAGGGAGGTGGGATGGAAGTTTTCGGAAATGGGAAGAGAGAGGGATTAAGACGCTAAAAGATTTGTTTCTTCGGGGTCGGTTTGCAGGATTGAGGGAGCTGGAAGCAAAGTATGGGCTGGAGCAGGGAGAAGATTTTAAGTACATGCAGGTTCGGGATTTTGCCAGGAAGGAGATACAGAGATTCCCAGAGGAACCGGCCTCCACATTGCTGGAGGAGGTGCTGACGACAAGGGGACTGGAGAAGGGGGCAGTGTCAGCGGTGTACAGAGCTATTTTGGAAGAGGATAAGGCACCACTGGAAGGGATCAAGGCAAAGTGGGAGGAAGAGCTGGGAGAGGTTATAGAGGAGGGGGTCTGGTGTGAGGTGCTCCGGAGAGTTCACTGGGAATTCTTCGCTCTTGCCCAGGTTGAGCTTGTAGCCCGATAAGGCTCCAAATGCTTCCAGAAGTTGCATGATTGCTTTCAGGCCGTTCTGTGGGTCCAAGACGTAGAGGAGCAGGTCATCAGCATAGAGCGACATTCTGTGCTCTCTGCCCCCACTTTGGATGGCCTTCCAGCTTTTTGCGTCTTGCAGGGCAGTCATCAGGGGTTCAATTGCCAGGGCAAACAGGAGCGGGGACAATGGGCATCCCTGCCTGGTGCATCTATGTACCTGGAAGTATTCAGAGCTGGTGGTGTTGGTCAGAACGCTCGTCTTGGTGGCTTTGTACAGGAGTTTCACCCATGAGGTAAACCCCGTCCCTAGCCCAAATCACTCCAGTACCTCGAGGAGGTACTTCCACTCGACTCTGTCGAAGGCCTTTTCTGCGTCCAGGGAGATGATCACCTCTTGTGTTCTTTGCCCAGATGGGGTCATTATTACATTTAGCAACCACCTGATGTTCGCAGTTGGCTGTCCACCCTTGACAAAGCCTGTGTGGTCTTCTGTGACCACATCCAGTACGCTAGTACCACAGTCTCTTGGCCATGACTTTTGCGAGTATCTTCACGTCTACGTTGAGCAGCGAAATGGGTCTGTATGATCCGCATTCCGTCGGGTCTTTGTCTTTTTTTGGGGTATCAGCGACATTGTGGCTTGTGTTGGCATTGGAGGCAGGGTGCCCCTCGCTAACGAGTCTGCGAATATGTCCCATAGGTGTGGGGCCAGGGCTGGTGCAAACTTGTTATAGATGTCCGCCGGGGACCCATGGAGGGGAGGCTGATGCTCGGGCCCTCGGTCTACCTCTCTCCTGGTGACCGGGGCCGCTTCACCTCGTGTATCCGACTCCTCGCCTGCTTGCTGCTCGTGGTCCTGGCCTCCACTGCTACCATCCCTTTGACCCCTCGAGCTCCCGTTCGCTGGCAATATTGTGTGATTGCTTTCTTTTCACCGCTGAGGTAAATTTGCCTTTGAGGTTTGGGGTAAGATTCGCCTAAAAGTGCCTATTTGGTTCTGGTCTGGAGGAGAGCTGCATGATGTACATTTGCTCAGCACATCACCATCACCAGAAGTCGCCACCCTATTTTTCCTGCTGCCTTTAAGATGTGCAGGGGTCAGGAAGGGAGGATTCAGAAGAACTGAAGACTGTCATAGTCTCCTTGGTGGAAGGCCCCGAGCTGGGCTCCATCACTTCCTCCTCCCTGAGAGTGCCCGTAGGGCCCTGGTTGACCAAATGGGATGAAGGTGCAACTGGTCTGAGCTTCAGAGGCCCCTGAATCATCTGGCACTGCCAGTCCTGCACCATGGTGTAGATGCCCTCAGCCATGGCCATCACTGACTGAGCCTTGGATACCACCACTCAACATGACGGTCACCAGCCTAGCAGTGTAGGCCAGGGTGCCACGCATTGCTGGCATCATCCCCTGCACCTGAAAGCTTTGGGACTCCTCCAATCACCTTGCAGTTGCTGAAATGTCGCTGACACCCCCTCCTGAGTGTCACAGCTGTGTCCCATCATTTGCATCAGCTCTGGGAGAAGTTTGGCCAGAGGCTCGACATCTGGCTGGGACACAGCTGTGTCCTGGTCTCCAGCAAAGCTCCGACTTGCTGTCTCCACCTGTGTGATGCTCACCAGATAGTGCCCCCGATAGTATGCACTAATGTCACCCACCGAGGTGTGCGTCTCTGCGCTGGTGGAAGGTGCGGGTGATAGCTGTGACGTATCATTGATGCTATCCTCAGAGCTCTCCTCCGAGTTCCGAGGTGCTCTCTTGGGTGGCGGGAGTGGTGTGATTCCGGAGGCCCATCCTCATCACCCCTGCAAGACAATGGACGTGTGGTCAGTGAGAGGGATGGATGTTGCACCATCAACAACACAATTGAGACAGCTCATCTGGGTCAGTAGATCCTTAACTCTCTGGCACATGCCGCCCTTGCTGCCGGACACTGATCTCTCCTCAGAAAACCCCGTGCTCTCCAGGGCCCATTCCTCATAGAGGGTGATGACTGGGATCTCTGGGATTCCACCCCATCTTCACCCTTTCCAAAGACAAAGACAATCCAGCACAGGAACATGCTGTTCTGCTCTTCAAGCCTGCACCTGTCTAAACTAAAACCGTATGCACTTATGGAGTACGTATCCTTCCATTCCCACCCTATTCATATATTTGTCTAGATGTCCCTTATATGCCACTCTTAAACCTGCTCCCACCACCTCCCCAGGCAGTGCGTTCCATATATTTACCAAGCTCTGTGTAAAAAAACCTGCCTCACACATTAGTTCTAAACTTTTCCCCACGCACTTTAAACCTATGTCCCCCTAGTACTTGACTCTCCTACCCTAGGAAAGAGCACTTGACTATCCACACTGTCCATGCCACTCATAATCTTGTAGACCTCTATCAGGTCCAATGAGAACAGACCGAGTTTATCTAACCTCTTCTCATACCATAATGCCCTCCATACTAGGCAACATCCTCGTAAACCTCTTCTGTACCCTCTCCAAAGCATCCACATCCGTCTGGTCGTGTGGCGACCGGAATTATACACAATATTCCAAATGAGGCCTAACTAAGGTTCTGTACAGCTGCAACATGACTTGTCAATTTTTAGATTCAATACCCCGACCGATGAAGGCCAGCATAGAACATAGAACAATACAGCGCAGTACAGGCCCTTCGGCCCACGATGTTGCACCGAAACAAAAGCCATCTAACCTACACTATGCCATTATCATCCATATGTTTATCCAATAAACTTTTAAATGCCCTCAATGTTGGCGAGTTCACTACTGTAGCAGGTAGGGCATTCCACGGCCTCACTACTCTTTGCGTAAAGAACCTACCTCTGACCTCTGTCCTATATCTATTACCCCTCAGTTTAAAGTTATGTCCCCTCGTGCCAGCCATATCCATCCGCGGGAGAAGGCTCTCACTGTCCACCCTATCCAACCCCCTGATCATTTTGTATGCCTCTATTAAGTCTCCTCTTAACCTTCTTCTCTCCAACGAAAACAACCTCAAGTCCATCAGCCTTTCCTCATAAGATTTTCCCTCCATACCAGGCAACATCCTGGTAAATCTCCTCTGCACCCGCTCCAAAGCCTCCACGTCCTTCCTATAATGCGGTGACCAGAACTGTACGCAATACTCCAAATGCAGCCGTACCAGAGTTCTGTACAGCTGCAACATGACCTCCCGACTCCGGAACTCAATCCCTCTACCAATAAAGGCCAACACTCCATAGGCCTTCTTCACAACCCTATCAACCTGGGTGGCAACTTTCAGGGATCTATGTACATGGACACCTAAATCCCTCTGCTCATCCACACTTTCAAGAACTTTACCATTCGCCAAATATTCTGCATTCCTGTTATTCCTTCCAAAGTGAATCACCTCACACTTCTCTACATTAAACTCCATTTGCCACCTCTCAGCCCAGCTCTGCAGCTTATCTATATCCCTCTGTAACCTGCTACATTCTTCCACACTATCGACAACACCACCGACTTTAGTATCGTCTGCAAATTTACTCACCCACCCTTCTGCGCCTTCCTCTAGGTCATTGATAAAAATGACAAACAGCAACGGCCCCAGAACAGGTCCTTGTGGTACTCCACTTGTGACTGTACTCCATTCTGAACATTTCCCATCAACCACCACCCTCTGTCTTCTTTCAGCTAGCCAATTTCTGATCCACATCTCTAAATCACCCTCAATCCCCAGCCTCCGTATTTTTTGCAATAGCCTACCGTGGGGAACCTTATCAAACGCTTTGCTGAAATCCATATACACCACATCAACTGCTCTACCCTCGTCTACCTGTTCAGTCACCTTCTCAAAGAACTCAATAAGGTTTGTGAGGCATGACCTACCCTTCACAAAGCCATGCTGACTATCCCTGATCATATTATTCCTATCTAGATGATTATAAATCTTGTCTCTTATAATTCCCTCCAAGACTTTACCCACTACAGACGTGAGGCTCACCGGTCTATAGTTGCCGGGGTTGTCTCTGCTCCCCTTTTTCAACAAAGGGACCACATTTGCTGTCCTCCAGTCCTCTGGCACTATTCCTGTAGCCAATGATGACATAAAAATCAAAGCCAAAGGTCCAGCAATCTCTTCCCTGGCCTCCCAGAGAATCCTAGGATAAATCCCATCAGGTCCCGGGGACTTATCTATTTTCAGCCTGTCCAGAATTGCCAACACCTCTTCCCTACGTACCTCAATGCCATCTATTCTATTAGCCTGGGGCTCAGCATTCTCCTCCACAACATTATCTTTTTCCTGAGTGAATACTGACGAAAAATATTCATTTAGTATCTCGCCTATCTCTTCAGACTCCACACACAATTTCCCATCCCTGTCCTTGACGGGTCCTACTCTTTCCCTAGTCATTCGCTTATTCCTGACATACCTATAGAAAGCTTTTGGGTTTTCCTTGATCCTTCCTGCCAAATACTTCTCATGTCCCCTCCTTGCTCGTCTTAGCTCTCTCTTTAGATCCTTCCTCGCTACCTTGTAACTATCCATCGCCCCAACCGAAACTTCACACTTCATCTTCACATAGGCCTCCTTCTTCCTCTTAACAAGAGATTCCACTTCCTTGGTAAACCACGGTTCCCTCGCTCGACGCCTTCCTCCCTGTCTGACCGGTACATACTTATCAAGAACACGCAGTAGCTGATCCTTGAACAAGCCCCACTTATCCAGTGTGCCCAACACTTGCAGCCTACTTCTCCACCTTATCCCCCCCAAGTCACGTCTAATGGCATCATAATTGCCCTTCCCCCAGCTATAACTCTTGCCCTGCGGTGTATACTTATCCCTTTCCATCATTAACGTAAACGTCACCGAATTGTGGTCACTGTCCCCAAAGTGCTCTGCTACCTCCAAATCCAACACCTGGCCTGGTTCATTACCCAAAACCAAATCCAACGTGGCCTCGCCTCTTGTTGGCCTGTCAACATATTGTTTCAGGAAACCCTCCTGCACACACTGTACAAAAAACGACCCATCTATTGTACTCGAACTATATCTTTTCCAGTCAATATTTGGAAAGTTAAAGTCTCCCATAATAACTACCCTGTTACTTTCGCTCATATCCAGAATCATCTTCGCCATCCTTTCCTCTACATCCCTAGAACTATTAGGAGGCCTATAAAAAACTCCCAACAGGGTGACCTCTCCTTTCCTGTTTCTAACTTCAGCCCATACTACCTCGGAAGAAGAGTCCCCATCTAGCATCCTCTCCGCCACCATAATACTGCTCTTGACTAGCAGCGCCACACCTCCCCCTCTTTTGCCTCCTTCTCTGAGCTTACTAAAACACCTAAACCCCGGAACCTGCAACATCCATTCCTGTCCCTGCTCTATCCATGTCTCCGAAATGGCCACAACATCGAAGTCCCAGGTACCAACCCATGCTGCCAGTTCCCCTACCTTGTTTCGTATACTCCTGGCATTGAAGTAGACACACTTCAAACCACCTACCTGAACACTGGCCCCCTCCTGCGACGTCAAATCTGTGCTCCTGACCTCTATACTCTCATTCTCCCTTACCCTAAAACTACAATCCAGGTTCCCATGCCCCTGCTGCATTAGTTTAAACCCCCCCAAAGAGCACTAACAAATCTACCCCCCAGGATATTTGTGCCCCTCAGGTTCAGATGTAGACCACCCTGTCTGTAGAGGTCCCACCTTCCCCAGAAAGAGCCCCAGTTATCCAGAAATCTGAATCCCTCCCGCCTGCACCATCCCTGTAGCCACGTGTTTAAATGCTCTCTCTCCCTATTCCTCATCTCACTATCACGTGGCACGGGCAACAACCCAGAGATAACAACTCTGTTTGTTCTAGTTCTGAGCTTCCATCCTAGCTCCCTGAAAGCCTGCCTGACATCCTTGTCCCCTTTCCTACCTATGTCGTTAGTGCCAATGTGGACCACGACTTGGGGCTGCTCCCCCTCCCCCTAAGGACCCGGAAAACACGATCCGAGACATCACGTACCCTTGCACCTGGGAGGCAACATACCAAACGTGAGTCTCTCACGCTCCCACAAAATCTCCTATCTGTGCCCCTGACTATAGAGTCCCCAATTACTAATGCTCTGCTCCTCTCCCCCCTTCCCTTCTGAGCATGCCGTATGCCTTCTTGACCACCTTATCCACATGCGTTGCCACTTTTAGCGATCGGGGGATATGCACACTCAGATCTCTCTGTCTGTCAGTACTCGCAAGAGTTCTGCCATTTATTGTGCAATTCCTACATGCATTGGACCTTCCAAATTGCATTACCTCACACTTGTCCAGATTAAACTCCATCTGTCATTTTTCCGCCCGAAACTCCAACCAGTTTATATCCTGCTGTATCCTTTGATAATCCTCTTCACTATCTGCAACTCCACCAATTTTTGTGTCATCTGCGAACTTACTAATCAGATCAGCTACATTTTATTCCAAATCATTTATATACGCCACAAACAACAAAGGCCCCAGAACTGATCCCTGTGGAATGCCGCTAGTCACAGCCTTCGATTCAGAAAAGCAGCCTTCTACTGCTACCCTCTGTCTTCTGTGCCCAAGTTAGTTCTGTATCCAACTTGCCAGCTTGCCTCTGATCCCATGTGACTTCACCTTTTGTACCAGTCTACCATGAGGTACCTTGTCAAAGGCTTTACTGAAGTCAATGTATACAATATCTACTGCCGTTCCCTCATCTACCATCTTTGTCACTTCCTAGAAAAACTCAATCAAATTAGTGAGGCCCGACCTCCCCTTCACAAAACCATGCTGTCCATCACTTGTTTCCAAATGTGAATAAATCCTATCTCTAAGAATTTTTTCCCAATAGTTTCCCTACCACTGATGTAAGGCTCATCGGCCTATAATTTCCTGGATTATCCCTGCTGCCCTTCTTAAACAATGGAGCAACATTGGATACTCTCCAGTCCTCTGTAGCCAATGAGGTACAAAGATTACTGTCAAGGCCCCAGCAATTTCCTCCCTTGCCTCCCGCAGTATTCTGGGGTAGATCCTATCAGGCCTGGGGACTTATCTACCTTATGGTTCCATACATAGATTCCCTCCAATATCCTTGAATGGACCAACCCTTTCTCTGGCTACCCTCTTGCTCTTCACATATGTATAAAATGCCTCAGGATTTTCCTTAATCCTGTTTCCTTCTGGACTTCCGGGTCCGGCTATGCAGAGCTAGGTCGCATATTCGGTAGCTCCCGCTTGGAACGGACTTTTGGGCTCTTTTACAGGGCCCCCACGGCATTTGTTTGACATTTCCCAGTGTGGCAAGAAGACTGCAGCATTCCCCTGACAGTGTCCCCCAGGAATGTTATGTCTTTTGGCTACCAGACCCGGCAGAAACAGTAAAAGATTTGGCTTGATCTGCAGCAATAGACAAAAGCCTCTTCCAGCATGCAGGCGGGGGAAGGGCAAGCTTAAAGCTGCAATCTGACTTGACTCTATCAAAGGTGAATTCTAGCAGCAGAGGGAACAACTGTGAAAAGATCTACCAAGGCCATTGAAGAAGCAGGGATGAGGCTTCCGGTGGCGGCCATGGAGGAGTAGCGCATTCAGCAGCTCCCATCTGGAACTGACTCTCAGACCTTTTTCAGGAGTTTCCATAGACTTTTTGGGGCAGACTGGTGAAGCGAACACTGCCAAAAGGATTCCGTCTCGACTTCCGGTTGCGGCTATGCGGAGCTAAGCCGCATGATTCGGCAGTTCCCGCTACCATGGACTTTCAGGCTCGTTAGAGGAGCCCCAACGGAACTTTTTTTTGACGTAGCCCGTGGGGAAGGGAAGAGAGAGGTCCCCCTCCAACTTCTATGAAACGGACCAGAAGTGTAACGGCCAAAGGAGCGGCACTGGAGCAACGGGAGAAGCGAGGGAAAGAAAACAAAATGGCGGCGGCCAGGGACAAAGGGGAGCTGCAGGAGTTCATCAAGCGCTGCTTCAAGGAGCAGCGCGAGGAGATGCGCAAGGAAATGTTGGCGCCTATGCTTTCGGCAATTGAAGGACTCGGGATCACCCAGAAGGCCCACGAAGCTAAGATCCAGGAGGTACAGAAAAGAGTCAGTCAGAATGAGGACAAGCTCGTGGGCCTGGCGGTGAGAGTGGAGCAGAACGAGGCGCTACACAAGAAGTGGGCGGGAAGACTCGAAGACCTGGAGAACAGGTCGAGGAGAAAGAATCTGCGAATCCTGGGTCTCCCTGAGGGAGTGGAGGGGGCTGATGCTGGGGCATACGCGAGCACGATGCTCGAGGCAATGGTGGGCACGAAGGCCCCTTCGAGGCCGCTGAAGTTGGACGGGGCACATCGGGTGCTGGCGAAGAAGCCCCAGGCAAATGAGCCGCCAAGGGCGATGGTGGTGAGGTTCCACCGGTTCACGGACAGAGAGTGGGTCCTGAGATGGGCCAAGAAGGAGCGGAGCAGTAAGTGGGACAATGCAGAGATCCGAATATACCCGGACTGGAGCACGGAGGTTGCAAAGCGGAGAGCGGGTTTCAACCGGGCCAAAGCGGCATTGTACTGGAAAGAAGTGAAATTCGGAATGCTGCAGCCAGCGCGACTGTGGGTCACATACAAGGGCCACTATTACTTCAAAATGCCTGAAGAGGCGTGGACCTTTGTACAAGCCGAAAAGTTGGACTCTAACTGAGGGTTTGTGAGGGTGGGGAGGATGTTTTGGGGTTTGATGTGTGATGGTTGTTGTATATAGGGGGTCAATCACACGCAGGAAATGTTACATGGGCTGGGGGAGAGAGACAAGGCCGCGGAACTGCGCCAGAGGGGACGGGGCAGGCTTTGGAAAGGCGGGAAGGGGAACGAAGGAATGCATATGGATTGGGAGACTCCCACGCGGGGAGGTCAATGGGACGGCGGGGGAAGCCGGGGTCAGCAGGCGTCAGCTGACTTACGGGAGTGACATGGGGGGAGCAAAAAAGCTAGACAGGGGTCTAGCCTGGGGTGGGTGGGGGGGGGGGGGGGGGATTGCTGCTGCACTGGCAGAAAGGGAATGGGACACAGAAGAGGTGGTCAGAAGGAGATGGCTAGTCGGCGGGGCGTGGGGGGGTGAGAGCCCCTCCAATCCGGCTGATAACGTGGAATGTGAGGGGCCTGAATGGGCCGGTGAAGAGGGCTCGAGTGTTCGCACACTTAAAGGGACTGAAGGCGGACGTGGCCATGCTCCAAGAGACACACCTGAAGGTGGCGGACCAGGTCAGGCTAAGAAAGGGATGGGTAGGACAGGTATTCCACTCGGGACTGGACGCGAAGAATAGAGGGGTGGCAATATTGGTGGGAAAGCGGGTGTCATTCGAGGCCAAGACTATTGTAACGGACAATGGAGGGCGATATGTAATGGTGAGCGGTAGGCTGCAAGGGACGTGGGTGGTGTTGGTAAATGTATACGCCCCGAACTGGGATGATGCAGGATTCATGAAGCGCATGTTAGGGCGCATTCCGGACCTGGAGATAGGAGGCCTGATAATGGGAGGGGACTTCAATACAGTGTTGGATCCAGCACTGGACCGCTCCAAATCAAGGACTGGAAAGAGGCCGGCGGCGGCCAAGGTACTTAGGGGGTTTATGGATCAGATGGGGGGAGTGGACCCATGGCGGTTTGCAAGGCCGCAGGCCAGGGAATTTTCTTTCTTCTCCCATGTACACAAAGCCTACTCCCGGATAGATTTCTTTGTTCTGGGTAGGGCGTTCATCCCGAGGGTGGAGGGGACGGAGTATTCGGCTATAGCCGTTTCGGACCATGCCCCGCACTGGGTGGAACTGGAGCTGGGAGAGGAGAGGGACCAACACACGTTGTGGCGGCTGGATGTGGGACTGCTGGCGGACGAGGTGGTGTGTGGGAAGGTGAGGGGATGTATCGAAAGGTACTTGGAGGCCAACGACAACGGGGAGGTGCGGGTGGGAGTGGTATGGGAGGCGTTGAAGGCGGTGATCAGGGGAGAGCTAATTTCCATTAGGGCTCATAGGGAGAAGACAGAGGGTATGGAAAGGGAGAGGTTAGTGGGGGAGATTTTGAGAGTGGACAGGTGATACGCAGAGGCCCCGGAGGAAAGATTACTTGGGGAAAGACGACGGCTCCAGACGGAGTTTGACCTGTTGACCACAGGGAAGGCGGAGGCACAGTGGAGGAAAGCGCAGGGGGCGACCTACGAGTATGGGGAAAAGGCTAGTCGGATGCTGGCACACCAGCTCCTTAAGACGATGGCAGCGAAGGAAATAGGGGGAGCCAAATATGGAAGGGGAGCCACGGTTCAGAGTGCGACAAAATAAACGAGGTATTCAAGGCCTTTTATGAAGAGCTGTACAGATCCCAGCCCCCAGCGGGGGAAGAGAGGATGAGACGATTCCTAGATCAGCTGAGATTTCCAAGGGTGGAGGAGCAAGAGGTGGCTGGTTTGGGGGCACCAATTGTGTTGGAGGAGCTGAGCAAGGGTTTGGGGAGCATGCAGGCGGGGAAGGCCCCGGGACCAGACGGATTCCCGGTGGAGATCTACAGGAAGTACGCAGACCTGTTGGCCCCGCTACTGGTGAGGACCTTTAATGAGGCAAGAGAGGAGGGGACCCTGCCCCTGACAATGTCGGAAGCGACAATTTCTTTGATCCTAAAGCGGGACAAGGACCCACTGCAATGTGGATCGTACAGGCCGATCTCGCACCTCAATGTGGATGCAAAGTTGCTGGCAAAAGTGCTGGCCACGAGGATCGAGGACTGTGTCCCGGGGGTAATCCACGAGCACCAGACGGGATTTGTAAAGGGCAGGCAACTAAACACCAATGTGCGGCGGCTCTTAAACGTGATAATGATGCCATCGGAGGAGGGAGAGGCGGAGATAGTGGCAGCTATGGACGCGGAGAAGGCCTTTGACCGAGTAGAGTGGGAGTACCTCTGGGAGGTGCTGCGTAGGTTTGGGTTCGGGGTAGGGTTTATCAATTGGGTTAAGCTCCTTTACAGAGCCCCGATGGTGAGTGTAGTGATGAACCGGCGGAGGTCGGAGTACTTTCGACTGTACCGAGGGACGAGGCAGGGGTGCCCCCTGTCCCCCCTGTTGTTTGCATTGGCGATTGAACCATTGGCCATGTCATTGAGGGTGTCCAATAAATGGAGGGGGGTGGTCCGAGGGGGAGAAGAGCATTGGGTGTCGCTATATGCGGATGACCTGTTGCTGTACGTGGCGGATCCAATGGAGGGGATGGTGGAGGTCATGCAGACTCTAAGGGAGTTTGGGGAATTTTCGGGCGATAAGCTCAATGTAGGGAAGAGTGAGCTCTTTGTATTACAGGCGGGGGACCAAGAAAGAGGGATAGGGGACCTACCGCTGAGGAGGGCGGAGGGGGGCTTTCGGTATCTGGGGATCCAGATTTGGGGGACCCTACATAAACTGAATCTAACGAGGTTGGTGGAGCAATTGGAGGAGGATTTCAAAAGATGGGACATGTTACCGCTCTCGCTGGCGGGTAGAGTGCAGTCGGTCAAAATGGTGGTCCTTCCGAGGTTTCTGTTTGTGTTTCAGTGCCTTCCCATCGTGATCACTAAGGCCTTTTTTAAGAGAGTAGGCAGGAGTATTATGGGGTTTTTGTGGGCGAATAAGACCCCGAGAGTAAGGAGAGGGTTCCTGGAACGCAGTAGGGACCGAGGAGGGTTGGCGCTGCCAAACCTGGGGAGCTACTACTGGGCAGCAAATGTGGCGATGATCCGCAAGTGTGTTATGGAGGGAGAGGGGGCGGCATGGAAGAGGATGGAGATGGCGTCCTGTAAAGGAACGAGCCTGGGGGCGTTGGTGACGGCACCGCTGCCGCTCTCGCCGACAAAGTATACCACGAGCCCGGTGGTGGCGGCAACGCTAAGGATCTGGGGCCAGTGGAGACGGCACCGGGGTGCAATGGGAGCATCGGTGTGGTCCCCGATCAGGGGTAACCACCGGTTTGTCCCGGGGAAGATGGACGGGGGGTTCCAGAGCTGGCATCGGGCGGGGATTGGAAGAATGGGGGACCTGTTCATCGACGGGACGTTTGCGAGCCGAGGGGCACTGGAGGAGAAGTTCGAGTTACCCCCGGGAAATGCCTTTAGATATATGCAGGTGAGGGTTTTTGTGAGGCGACAGGTGAGGGAATTCCCGTTGCTCCCGGCACAAGAAGTTCAAGATAGGGTGATCTCGGGTGTATGGGTCGGGGAGGGCAAGGTGTCGGACATACACCAGGAGTTGAAAGAAGAGGGGGAAGCGCTGGTAGAAGAGTTGAAGGGTAAATGGGAGGAGGAGCTGGGGGAGGAGATCGAGGAAGGTCTGTGGGCTGATGCCCTAGGTAGGGTTAATTCCTCCTCCTCGTGTGCCAGGCTCAGCCTGATACAATTTAAGGTGGTCCACAGAGCGCACTTGACAGGGGCGAGGTTGAGTAGGTTCTTTGGGGTAGAGGACAGATGTGGAAGGTGCTCAGGAAGCCCAGCGAACCATGTCTATATGTTTTGGTCATGCCCGGCACTGGAGGGGTTCTGGAGAGGAGTGGCGGGAGCAATATCTCAGGTGGTGAAAGTCCGGGTCAAGCCAAGCTGGGGGCTAGCTATATCTGGAGTAGTGGACGAACTGGGAGTGCAGGAGGCGAAAGAGGCCGGCATTCTGGCCTTTGCGTCCCTAGTAGCCCGGTGAAGGGTCTTGCTAATGTGGAAGGAGGCGAAGCCCCCCAGCCTGGAGGCCTGGATAAATGATATGGCTGGGTTCATAAAGTTGGAGAGGATTAAGTTCGCCTTGAGAGGGTCTGCGCAGGGGTTCTACAGGTGGTGGCAACCGTTCCTAGACTATCTCGCGGAGCGTTAGAGGAAGATCGGTCAGCAGCAGCAGCAACCTTGGGGGGGGGGGAGGTGGTGGAGGGGACGTCCTGGGAGGGGAGGGGAGGCGGGGGGGAAAGGGGGGACTGCGTGGGAGGGTGGATGAGCAAGAGATAACATGAAGGGTTGGGGAAACTGGCACGTACGGGTGAGGGCCAGTGTACAAAGCTGTGTAAATATATCATTTTGCCATGTATAAATCTTGCTCTGCGCGATTTCTCGTTTTTTTTTGTTACGAGGAGGGGGGGGGGGCGGTTATTGTTTGTAAGGGAGAAAAATTGTGTTAAAAAACTTTAATAAATATATATATTTTTTTAAAATCCTGTTTCCTTCTTATTATGAACTATCTTCTCCTGCTGGACATTGTGAGCTGCACGTTTGAAGGGTCAGGGGGGGGTCTCTAGCAGATGGCACATGGTGGTCCACAGAGCGCACAGAGTCCACCCAGGCCACCCCTCTGGAAATCTCAGACCCCAGCTGACCCATCAATAGGATGGGCGTGGCCAAGATTAATCAGTGACACACCAGGTGCTGCCACTCCTCAGTGCACTCATCAGAAGCACAGCCCCACTGCAGGGGAAGCAGGGGAATTGCAGAGCTCACCCCAAACAAAGGACACATGCACCGTGGCCTAAGGCAGCCTCCCTGGTACACTGCCTCTCTCAGGGCAGAGGCTTCACCAGTGACACTATCAGCTAGCCCACTCCGCAGGATCATCAGCTGACTCCAAGCCCAGTCTGTCCACCGCACTCCTGCTCCCACCAATCCTGACCCCAGTCAGGTTGTTACAACCTGTGAATCACACCCAGGACCCACATCACACTGCAGCTAAGTTCCCAGCAGTGGCACACTTCCCTGCCTCACTCCCATCTGTAGAACCTACCCACACACAAGCCTCTAAGCATGGAAGTGATTGGTGGCAACACAGTGACCTTCTCCACCGCACAGCAGTTGCCACCCTGCTGGCGGAATAACACATGGCCCACCCAGTGAGGAGACCTACAGGAGACCGCACTGGGGAAACAGGACAGGGGCCACAGAGCCTATCGCTGACACGGTTGCGGAAGCCACAGGTACCCGTGTTGACAGGGATGGGTTGTGAGGACAGAGGTTCTCCGCATCACAGGCACGATACCACTCACTGATGGGGAGGAGTGGAATGCGGACGACAACATATCGAGAGGGCTGGGTGAGGGGTGGGGATGCGACTTGTTGAGGGTGGCACAGCAGTACACCTCAAGGTGACTATGTAACCTGGTGGCTTTGGATGGGCAAGGAAATATTCATCTTGCTAACGTGCCTTCTCTTTCCCACCCCACCACACTGTACAGAATGTATTTCGGCTGTGTTTGCTATCTACCTAGCTGCTGCTGCCATTGCAGATGCACGGAGGCTGAAGGAGCAGGGTCAGCTCAGGCAGGACCCTACATAAGAGGAGCCTGCCCCAAAAGAACAGGGGCCAGCCGGTGAGGCTCTAGTGCCGGCTGTCCAACAGGTGGAAGAGAGGGTGTGGAGTAGGCACTGCATCAGGGCACTTATATACCATCGGCGCCTGTCCTCCAAGGAGCTGCCAGGCCATCTGTGGTGTTGAGACTTTGGCTAACCAGCCAGACCATGCGCCACTTGTGCCAGATCGTGGCGCACCTGGTACCACGGTGGTTTGGACGAGGACACCCATTCCCGGTGCCTGTCACGGTGATGGTTGCTCGGAAATCTTGCGCATCTGGATCACTGCAGGGATCGAGTGAGGACCTGTGTGGGATTTTGCAGATGTTTGTACACAGGTGCATCCGCTATGTGACGGATGCCCTATGTGCCCGTGCATTGGACTGTATAACCTTCAGTCTGGACCAAACACACCAGATCCCAGGCAGCAGGATTCGTCGCCATCACTGGCATGCCCCAGGTCCAGGGGTTGATCAGTGGAATGCATGTCCCCCTCCAAGCACCGGCTCATCAGGGGATGCCTTCATCAATAAGAAGGGGCTGCACTCCCTGAATGTGCATTTGGTGTGCGACCGCAACATGCACGTCTGTACCCAGGCAGCATGCACAATGCTGACATCCTGGCGCACTGAGATTCCTGGCATCTTTGTGGCACTCTCTCGGGTGAGGGGTTGGCCCTTGGGTGGCAAGCGTTACTCACTGAGGTTATGGATAATGACAGGGCTGCCGCACACAGGCCAACTTTATCACCTCCTGATTTGCCACCAGCAGCTCCACAGCCCTACCCCACCTCTCCACTCCCCTCTCCCCTACTTCAAATTGGAACCTGCCCCCCCCCTTAACCGCTCACCTCTTCCCTGTGCCTCAGCTTTTCATGCCACCTACATGGTGCCAGTGAGATGGTGACAGCTTAGGACTCACTCACTGGGTAAGTTGTCATCAAAGGCAAGCTTGTGCTTCTGGCCCCGTGCCCTGCCACTTCTCTCTGAGGGTGACACCATGCAGGCCGTTCATGTGTCATGGATGGACACATGCACATACGCACACACATGCATATATACACACATGGACTGTTGGTTTTCGCCCATGTGCTACACCCGTGCCAACTCAAGTGTTCTCTTATTTGCATGGCCTGCCGCTCCTTCTAGGTGTCACCCCAGACAGCACATCGGAAGTGGAGGCGGCCTGCTACTTGTCTCCCCTTTGACCTGTGCTGCTCTGGGCGGCCGTCCTCTGTTCTGCCCGCTGCCCATGAGATGCCCATTTAGCGTGGCCAATTCACCTAACCTACACATCTTTAGACTGTGGGAGGAAACCGGAGTACCCGGAAGATACCCACGCAGACATGGGGAGAATGTGCACACTCCACACAGTCACCCAAGGCCAGATCTGAACCCAGGTCTCTGGCGAGGTGAGGCAGCAGTGCTAACACCGGTGCCACACATGTGGAATGACAATTTGTTTGCATAAACGAATGTTTTGTTGTTGGAATACTGCATTGATTCCAGTTGTTACAATGGATGTGTGACAATCTTCAAATTACATCATTTTTATTATATAGGTGAAAACTCAAGTCAACAGGAAGCCGCTGTGTACATCAATGAAATTCAGCATGAAGGCTGCAGAAGGCAGCCGTCAGGTCATGTGACCTGTTCCAGAGAAAATCACCATCCAGCGCCAATCGCCAATTATCAGGGTAATTCATCACTAAAGCTGTAGAATTGGACCAGAATTATTTGGCTAAGGTGGGGCATCACATAGAGGGAATCACAGAGCAATGATAATGAAGGGAAGCAATGTCCCTTGAATAAAGGCCCCTGCACCCTACCCTTTGAGCATAATCAAATGGACTTTGCGTTGCAATGTACCCTGTGATGATTCCAGGATCTTTCACTCTTCACAATCCTTGTTTTCTTGAACATGGGATCGGTTCTCACTAGTCCAGGTTAACCCAGAAATAACAATTTCTTCTGCCTGGCAGAGCAGCACATTTTGTGGATCTACTTCCTCAACGCTTGGTCTGGCTGCCTCTGTAAATCTGAGAGACAGCCCCCCACCGCTATCATCCCTCCCCCTCCCCCCTCCCCCCCTCCCCCCCACCGTTATCGTTCCCCCCCCCCCCTCCACTGCTATCCTGTCATTTGTGTTTAGTGTTACAGCTTGCACCTTGTGGTGTTGGGTGCTCTGAGGTACAGACGAACTAACACGGTTGCGATTGGTACAACGCAGTTTTATTCCAACTAGTTATTTACACATCTGTCTTGGTACTCAGCACGTGATGATCGTGTGAGTGTCTTGTTAATGAGGTCCTGGCCTTGTCCTGTCTCCAGATGGACTGGCCAGCAGGTGTCGTGTTTCTTGTCTGATACTGTGTCTGCTCTTGTCTGTGATTGGCTGTCGTGTTATGTGTGCTAATTGGTCTGTTGGTCTGTCTATCATGTTGTGTGTGCTGTGATGTATGTTTGAATATCATGACACACCTGACTTTCAGTAGGGTTTGACTTGTCTCCAATTTCTCCTGCCAACTAACACGCATAGGACTCTCACCAGGCTGAGTTCAGGACAACTTCACAACATTACTCATTCCAGCGTGTTCTGTTTTATCTTAAATTAAAAGCGAGGAAAGTCGCTCACAAAGTCCAACAGTCATAACATTATATTTCTCTAAATATGTTACATATGCATTGAGCCTAATATTAAGTATTTTCTGATGGCAATTTGCTGTCATTTATAATATCACTGAAGACAATAACCAGCTCAAACCATGGTGACATGTGGGATGACATCTTGTTTGCATGAATGAATGTTTTCTTTTTGGAATACTGCATTGATTCCAGTTGTTACAACGAACATGTGAGAAAACACAAGTCTTTCAAATTGCACTAACTGTTATTACATAGGTGAGAACTCAAGCCAACAGGAAGCCGCTGTGTACATCAATGAAATTCAGCATGAAGGCTGCAGAAGGCAGCCGTCAGGTCACGTGACCTGTTCCAGAGAAAATCACCATCCAGCGCCAATCGCCAATTATCAGGGTAAGTCAGTGGCCAGTATTAAAGCTGAAGGTTTTAAGTAAAACAAACTATTCAAAACAACACACATGTTTCTTTAAAGGTAAAATAATTTACAACTGATTCATGATAAATCATTAATTGCACTATCCTGTGCAGAGAATGTTTTCAAATTCCTACGGTTAGGTACTGCCCTGACTTATTTGACGGAGATTTGTTGAGTTGTCAGGGGTCCCACTTGCCGCTGGAGAGCCAGGGGGTGACACTTGCACTTTTTGGGAAGGTCCCCTGAAACATATGCCAATCAGGCAGTGTTGGGGCCAGCGGAGACTTCCCTGGAATCATCAAGACCCTTGGGGGGAGGGGAGGGGTGGGGAGTGGGAAGGAGGGGTGGGGTAGCACTCAGAACACAGGGAAAGCAACAGGTGTATGGGACAAAGGGGAATGGGGGTCTACAAGCAGTACTACAGCAACACGCCCCAAAAGAAGGGCAAAGTCCCCAGAAAAGGCCTCACCATCTGTTGGACCCGCCCTGAGGTGCTGTTTGTTGGGTCTACCCTCTACCCCACTTCTTAGGCGGCATCAGGGCTTTTTGTTTTTTTCTTTCTCTCTTTTCTTCATCATAAATCTAATGTGCCTGTCACAATCTATAAATATTAACCATCCTGGCAAGATGCCTCCCACCAATGTATAGTGTTATAACCTGCCTGCTTACCATTGGCTGGGGACTAATGACAATCCCACAATCCTGTGGGAGTATGAGCTTCCCCAATGAGGGGTGGCAGAGAAACCATTAGTAAACTCCATGTATAAATAAAGCTGGCCTGTTTGGAACCAGCAGGAAGGAGTGTAGGTTGGAAGTCTTGCCCACTGAGAGCATCCAGCCAATCAGGGGTCGGCAGCTCATGTGCTCAGCAGCGCCACTGGGGAGACTGTGGCTGCTGCCAGCAAGCACTGGAGTCCCAGGATCACGGAGAGACCCAGGCCACAGTTAGTTAATGTGGGGCGGAGGGCATTCGCAGGGCAGGAGTCACAGGAAGAGGAGTGCAAGGGTTTCGGCAGCGAAGGCAGGGCTGTGGCTCACAGGGTGTCTCCCAATTTTGAGTGCCTATGATCAAGGGACCCGCCCCCCCCCCCCCCCCCCCCCCCACCCCAAGAAGGCCCCATCCCTGGAGGTAAGAAGCTGACTGGAGAGTTTTACCTGTCGTGCATGTCAAATGGCGAAAAGTCCGCCTGCAACTGGGTTAATGCCAGCCAGTGGTGACACGATAAACCCCTTAAGTGGTCATTAATTGGCCAAATTAGCAGTGGGCCAGGAAGGTCAACCATAGGCCTTACTGTAATAATCCACAGGAGGCAGGGGTTCCATCACTACACCAGTAATTATTTGCAGTAATTTATAGGGAGGATTCAGAAGAACTGAAGACTGTCATAGTCTCCTTGGTGGAAGGCCCCGAGCTGGGCTCCATCTCTTCCTCCTCCCTGAGAGTGCCCGTAAGGCCCTGGCTGACCAAATGGGATGAAGGTGCAACTGGTCTGAGCTTCAGAGGCCTCTGAATCATCTGGCACTGCCAGTCCTGCACCATGGTGTAGATGCCCTCAGCCATGGCCATCACTGACTGAGCCATGCCTTGGATACCACCACTCAACATGCGGACATCATGCTGTAGGTTTTCCATGACGGTCACCAGCCTAGCAGTGTAGGCCAGGGTGCCACGCATTACTGGCATCATCCCCTGCACCTGAAAGCTTTGGGACTCCTCCAATCACCTTGCAGTTGCTGAAATGTCGCTGACACCCTCTCCTGAGTGTCACAGCTGTGTCCCATCATTTGCATCAGCTCTGGGAGAAGTTTGGCCAGAGGCTCGACATCTGGCTGGGACACAGCTGTGTCCTGGTTTCCAGCAAAGCTCCGACTTGCTGTCTCCACCTGTTGTGCATCTGCAACTGTGTGATGCTCACCAGATAGTGCCCCCGATAGTATGCACTAATGTCACCCACCGAGGTGTGCGTCTCTGCGCTGGTGGAAGGTGCGGGTGATAGCTGTGACGTATCATTGATGCTATCCTCAGAGCTCTCCTCCGAGTTCCGAGGTGCTCTCTTGGGTGGCGGGAGTGGTGTGATTCCGGAGGCCCATCCTCATCACCCCTGCAAGACAATGGACGTGTGGTCAGTGAGAGGGATGGATGTTGCACCATCAACAACACAATTGAGACAGCTCATCTGGGTCAGTAGATCCTTAACTCTCTGGCACATGCCGCCCTTGCTGCCGGACACTGATCTCTCCTCAGAAAACCCCGTGTTCTCCAGGGCCCATTCCTCATAGAGGGTGATGACTGGGATCTCTGGGGTTCCACCCCATCTTCACCCTTTCCAAAGACAAAGACAATACAGCACAGGAACATGCTGTTCTGCTCTTCAAGCCTGCACCTGTCTAAACTAAAACCGTATGCACTTATGGAGTACGTATCCTTCCATTCCCACCCTATTCATATATTTGTCTAGATGTCCCTTATATGCCACTCTTAAACCTGCTCCCACCACCTCCCCAGGCAGTGCGTTCCATATATTTACCAAGCTCTGTGTAAAAAAACCTGCCTCACACATTAGTTCTAAACTTTTCCCCACGCACTTTAAACCTATGTCCCCCTAGTACTTGACTCTCCTACCCTAGGAAAGAGCACTTGACTATCCACACTGTCCATGCCACTCATAATCTTGTAGACCTCTATCAGGTCCAATGAGAACAGACCGAGTTTATCTAACCTCTTCTCATACCATAATGCCCTCCATACTAGGCAACATCCTCGTAAACCTCTTCTGTACCCTCTCCAAAGCATCCACATCCTTCTGGTCGTGTGGCGACCGGAATTGTACACAATATTCCAAATGAGGCCTAACTAAGGTTCTGTACAGCTGCAACATGACTTGTCAATTTTTAGATTCAATACCCCGACCGATGAAGGCCAGCATGCCGTATGCCTTCTTGACCACCTTATCCACATGCGTTGCCACTTTTACCGATCGGTGGATATGCACACCCAGATCTCTCTGTCTGTCAGTACTCGCAAGAGTTCTGCCATTTATTGTGCAATTCCTACATGCATTGGACCTTCCAAATTGCATTACCTCACACTTGTCCAGATTAAACTCCATCTGTCATTTTTCCGCCCGAAACTCCAACCAGTTTATATCCTGCTGTATCCTTTGATAATCCTCTTCACTATCTGCAACTCCACCAATTTTTGTGTCATCTGCGAACTTACTAATCAGATCAGCTACATTTTATTCCAAATCATTTATATACGCCACAAACAACAAAGGCCCCAGAACTGATCCCTGTGGAATGCCGCTAGTCACAGCCTTCGATTCAGAAAAGCAGCCTTCTACTGCTACCCTCTGTCTTCTGTGCCCAAGTTAGTTCTGTATCCAACTTGCCAGCTTGCCTCTGATCCCATGTGACTTCACCTTTTGTACCAGTCTACCATGAGGTACCTTGTCAAAGGCTTTACTGAAGTCAATGTATACAATATCTACTGCCGTTCCCTCATCTACCATCTTTGTAACTTCCTTGAAAAACTCAATCAAATTAGTGAGGCCCGACCTCCCCTTCACAAAACCATGCTGTCCATCACTTGTTTCCAAATGTGAATAAATCCTATCTCTAAGAATTTTTTTCCAATAGTTTCCCTACCACTGATGTAAGGCTCATCGGCCTATAATTTCCTGGATTATCCCTGCTGCCCTTCTTAAGCAATGGAGCAACATTGGATACTCTCCAGTCCTCTGTAGCCAATGAGGTACAAAGATTACTGTCAAGGCCCCAGCAATTTCCTCCCTTGCCTCCCGCAGTATTCTGGGGTAGATCCCATCAGTCCTGGGGACTTATCTACCTTATGGTTCCATATATAGATTCCCTCCAATATCCTTGAATGGACCAACCCTTTCTCTGGCTACCCTCTTGCTCTTCACATATATATAAAATGCCTTAGGATTTTCCTTAATCCTGTTTCCTTCTTATTATGGACTATCTTCTCCTGCTGGACATTGTGAGCCGCACGTTTGAAGGGTCAGGGGGGGTCTCGAGAGATGGCACATGTGGGCACCTGACCTACACATGCAGAGATTGTGCTGGTGGATGCCAGGGGATTCTGAGGTTCAAGCTTGGACATTGGGAGGGTATGAGGTGTTAACCAGTGGATTGGTGGGAGGGTTTGGGAAATTGAGGGGTGGTGCCATGAGAGAGATAGTAACTTACCCTTGGAACTCGTTGGAGGTGGTCCGTCTTCTTCCCACATTGGAAAGTGGTCCCCTGGTCATGCTGCCAGAACTGACTGTAGCTGCCTCCCAGGTGGCATTGATCACCTACACCCTCAGGGAAACATGATGCCCCGACTCTCATCCACAGCATCGAGAAGCCTGGCCAAGTCGGCATCCCCAAAGTGAGGAGCAGGACTCTGTGTTGTCATCCTCATATGTTGACTGGGAGTGAGTGCTGAGGGAGCATTTAAAAGCAGCTCCCCTAGTTAGCGGGTTGGGTGAATCAGATGGTGAGTGAGCCTGGCATGGCGAGATCCAAGTGAGGGCTCATTTTTATCCTAAGTATGGATGAATACAGGCCGTGACCTCGCCATTGCAGCCAACATGAAATACCCCACCGAACATGCCCAATATGACACTTTTCTTTGGGTGAATGCCCCTCTGATTTCCATATCTTAACTCTCATTGCTGTCTAAAGGTAACACAAAGGTAACACGGCCAGAATATCATTAGTCATTGAATTTGGAAGGAGAAATGTTTGTGTGTTCTACCTGTGTGACACCATTTCAAACATCATGAATGATGTTAGGGGCAGCACGGTAGCATTGTGGATAGCACAATTGCTTCACAGCTCCAGGGTCCCAGGTTCGATTCCGGCTTGGGTCACTGTCTGTGCGGAGTCTGCACATCCTCCCCGTGTGTGCGTGGGTTTCCTCCGGGTGCTCCGGTTTCCTCCCACAGTCCAAAGATGTGCAGGTTAGGTGGATTGACCAGGATAAATTGCCCTTAGTGTCCAAAATTGCCCTTAGTGTTGGGTTGGGTTATGGGGACAGGTTGGAGGTGTGGGCTTGGGTAGGGTGCTCTTTCCAAGAGCCGGTGCAGACTCGATGGGCCAAATGGCCTCCTTCTGCACTGTAAATTCTATGATTCTATGTGGTGAAGGATGCTGTGCCAGTGCCTGATCCAAGTGACATTCTTGATGTGTGAGCTTGTTAGTGCTATTGTCTGGATATTTGAAACCATTACAGTGGAGCTCATTCCTCTCCAAATATCGCGCCTGCACTCCCGCAATTTCCTGTAGTGATATTCCGTTAACAAATGAGCAGCAACTCTGGTTGATTCTTTTCTCCTTAGCTCAGAGATCCTTGAGTCTAATTTTAGCACCATGTTGCCAACTCGACTGAGAACGACCGTGTCAGCAGAAATTGGTCTCCAAGTTAGAAACTTTGTGTGATTTATCATGCCAGCCCGCATGTTTGATTATCTCCTGCTCTATTGGGAGAGGATTTGCATCTCTTTCCCCAAGGTCACGGAAACGTTATGCAGATAGATTTTTTTAAACTCACAATGAATCGGAACTTTTGTTAGGATTGTTTCCAGACCTCCTCCTGGACTAAAGATTGATATTGGGCTGGATTTTGCTCTGTTGAATCTGATTCTCCAATCAAATTGCTGAGAAGATGCCCAGTTGTATTTTCTGTTGTGGAGATGCCGGCGTTGGACTGGGGTGAGCACAGTAAGAAGTCTTACAACACCAGGTTAAAGTCCAACAGGTTTGTTTCGATGTCACTAGCTTTCGGAGCACTGCTCCTCCTTCCTTCACCTGAGGAAGGAGCAGCGCTCCGAAAGCTAGTTACATCGAAACAAACCTGTTGGACTTTAACCTGGTGTTGTAAGACTACTTACTGTATTTTCTGTTCTCATAGGTCGCAGATGCTTGTAGGGGTTGGTGCAATGTTTGAGTGTTTATCTCAGGGTTAGAACTGTCGAATGGGACTGGATCGCTCGATGGGGCCCACATGGACTTGGTGGGTCACATGGCCTCTTTCTGTTCTATAATGATGCTCTGATATGACATTATGAATATTTGATTACCATACGTTGCTGTGAAAAACATCAAAGGGGGTCGATGGACAAGTCCACCCTGACTCAGAGCAAAACCCAGCCCATTGAAATCAGCACCACTGAAGCTCAATGGCATTGAGTGGAATGGCAGCATATTAAGTCGGTTGACATTGACCTCTGTTATTAAGAATGCAATTTACCTTTTTTTTTGACCTGTAACAAATTACATTTTATGTTGCATTTAAAACAAATGCAATGGCTGGGAATGTTCCAGAGAAGAAACAATGGCTGGATTCTCCGCTTTGTGTTGCCAGAAGCAAGAATCACGATTAGGCAGAGAATCGTGTGAACAAATCAGTTTGCGCCGTCGCCGATTCCAATGCCATTCTCTGACCCCTCGCTAGTAGCGAAATCTAAGTTTGCTCCCTGCACCGGCGGGTCCATGCAAAACTGTCATTGGAATGGATTTTAGTAGCATTAGCGAGTTGGACACTTCATGCTCCACCCCTCCGAGATGCATCACCCCTATTAGGCAGAAATCACACGGGCACCAATTGGTGCAAATATTTACAAGCGGGTCTTGGGTGCCATGACTGTTGAGGTGGAGAGAGAAGGTGAAAATACTTGTAAAAACTCTCCAAAATTATCAAGCTGCGGGGTGGCTGCCTGGGCTGGGGGGAACAGTGGGGAATGACTTGGTGCCAAGTCCATGGACTCGGTATCCCCCTTGGGACTGGGGTGGCCTGGCACCGACTGCCATTGCTACAGCACGTGGTTTTAAATACACCTTTTTGGTGCTACTTACAGGCCACTGGCTGTTCACTCCGCTGACTGCTCACTTTGTCCTGTGAATACTCAAAGAGCCTTTTGGTCATCTGGAAACCCCCCCAGGCCACCCCTCTGGAAACCCTCAGACCCCAGCTGACCCATCAATAGGATGGGCGTGGCCAAGATTAATCAGTGACACACCTGGTGCTGCCACTCCTCAGTGCACTCATCAGAAGCACAGCCCCACTGCAGGGGAAGCAGGGGAATTGCAGAGCTCACCCCAAACAAAGGACACATGCACCGTGGCCTAAGGCATCCTCCCTGGTACACTGCCTCTCTCAGGGCAGAGGCCTCACCAGTGACACTATCAGCCTGCCCACTCCGCAGGATCATCAGCTGACTCCAAGCCCAGTCTGTCCACCGCACTCCTGCTCCCATCAATCCTGACCCCAGTCAGGTTGTTACAACCTGTGAATCACACCCAGGACCCACATCACACTGCAGCTAAGCTCCCAGCAGTGGCACACTTCCCTGCCTCACTCCCATCTGTAGAACCTACCCACACACAAGCCTCTAAGCATGGAAGTGATTGGTGGCAACACAGTGACCTTCTCCACCGCACAGCAGTTGCCACCCTGCTGGCGGAATAACACATGGCCCACCCAGTGAGGAGACCTACAGGAGGCCGCACTGGGGAAACAGGACAGGGGCCACAGAGCCTATCGCTGACACGGTTGCGGAAGCCACAGGTACCCCTGTTGACAGGGATGGGTAGTGAGGATAGAGGTTCTCCACATCACAGGCACGATACCACTCACTGATGGGGAGGAGTGGAATGCGGACGACAACATATCGAGAGGGCTGGGTGAGAGGTGGGGATGCGACTTGTTGAGGGTGGCACAGCAGTATACCTCAAGGTGACTATGTAACCTGGTGGCTTTGGATGGGCAAGGGAATATTCATCTTGCTAACGTGCCTTCTCTTTCCCACCCCACCACACTGTACAGAATGTATTTCGGCTGTGTTCGCTATCTACCTAGCTGCTGCTGCCATTGCAGATGCACAGAGGCGGAAGGAGCAGGGTCAGCTCAGGCAGGACCCTACATAAGAGGAGCCTGCCCCAAAAGAACAGGGGCCAGCCGGTGAGGCTCTAGTGCCGGCTGTCCAACAGGTGGAAGAGAGGGTGTGGAGTAGGCACTGCATCAGGGCACTTATATACCATCGGCGCCTGTCCTCCAAGGAGCTGCCAGGCCATCTGTGGTGTTGAGACTTTGGCTAACCAGCCAGACCATGCGCCACTTGTGCCAGATCGTGGCGCACCTGGTACCACGGTGGTTTGGAAGAGGACACCCATTCCCGGTGATGGTTGCTCGGAAATCTTGTGCATCTGGATCACTGCAGGGATCGAGTGAGGACCTGTGTGGGATTTTGCAGATGTTTGTACACAGGTGCATCCGCTATGTGACGGATGCCCTATGTGCCCGTGCACATGTTTTGTTTTTGGAATACTGCATTGATTCCAGTTGTTACAATGGATGTGTGACAAAACACAATCTTCAAATTACATCATTTTTATTATATAGGTGAAAACTCAAGCCAACAGGAAGCCGCTGTGTACATCAATGAAATTCAGCATGAAGGCTGCAGAAGGCAGCCGTCAGGTCATGTGACCTGTTCCAGAGAAAATCACCATCCAGCGCCAATCGCCAATTATCAGGGTAATTCATCACTAAAGCTGTAGAATTGGACCAGAATTATTTGGCTAAGGTGGGGCATCACATAGAGGGAATCACAGAGCAATGATAATGAAGGGAAGCAATGTCCCTTGAATAAAGGCCCCTGCACCCTACCCTTTGAGCATAATCAAATGGACTTTGCGTTGCAATGTACCCTGTGATGATTCCAGGATCTTTCACTCTTCACAATCCTTGTTTTCTTGAACATGGGATCGGTTCTCACTCGTCCAGGTTAACCCAGAAATAACAATTTCTTCTGCCTGGCAGAGCAGCACATTTTGTGGACCTACTTCCTCAACGCTTGGTCTGGCTGCCTCTGAAAATCTGAGAGACAGCCCCCCACCGCTATCATCCCTCCCCCCCTCCACTACTTGCACCTGACTTTCAGTAGGGTTTGACTTGTCTCCAATTTCTCCTGCCAACTAACACGCATAGGACTCTCACCAGGCTGAGTTCAGGACAACTTCACAACATTACTCATTCCAGCGTGTTCTGTTTTATCTTAAATTAAAAGCGAGGAAAATCGCTCACAAAGTCCAGCAGTCATAACATTATATTTCTCTAAATATGTTACATATGCATTGAGCCTAATATTAAGTATTTTCTGATGGCAATATGCTGTCATTTATAATATCACTGAAGACAATAACCAGCTCAAACCATGGTGACATGTGGGATGACATCTTGTTTGCATGAATGAATGTTTTCTTTTTGGAATACTGCATTGATTCCAGTTGTTACAACGAACATGTGAGAAAACACAAGTCTTTCAAATTGCACTAACTGTTATTACATAGGTGAGAACTCAAGCCAACAGGAAGCCGCTGTGTACATCAATGAAATTCAGCATGAAGGCTGCAGAAGGCAGCCGTCAGGTCACGTGACCTGTTCCAGAGAAAATCACCATCCAGCGCCAATCGCCAATTATCAGGGTAAGTCAGTGGCCAGTATTAAAGCTGAAGGTTTTAAGTAAAACAAACTATTCAAAACAACACACATGTTTCTTTAAAGGTAAAATAATTTACAACTGATTCATGATAAATCATTAATTGCACTATCCTGTGCAGAGAATGTTTTCAAATTCCTATGGTTAGGTACTGCCCTGACTTATTTGACGGAGATTTGTTGAGTTGTCAGGGGTCCCACTTGCCGCTGGAGAGCCAGGGGGTGACACTTGCACTTTTTGGGAAGGTCCCCTGAAACATATGCCAATCAGGCAGTGTTGGGGCCAGCGGAGACTTCCCTGGAATCAAGACCCTTGGGGGGAGGGGAGGGGTGGGGAGTGGGAAGGAGGGGAGGGGTAGCACTCAGAACACAGGGAAAGCAACAGGTGTATGGGACAAAGGGGAATGGGGGTCTACAAGCAGCACTACAGCAACATGCCCCAAAAGAAGGGCAAAGTCCCCAGAAGAGGCCTCACCATCTTCTGTTGGTCCCGCCCTGAGGTGCTGTTTGTTGGGTCTACCCTCTACCCCACTTCTTAGGCGGCATCAGGGTTTTTTGTTTTTTTCTTTCTCTCTTTTCTTAATCATAAATCTAATGTGCCTGTCACAATCTATAAATATTAACCATCCTGGCAAGATGCCTCCCACCAATGTATAGTGTTATAACCTGCCTGCTTACCATTGGCTGGGGACTAATGACAATCCCACAATCCTGTGGGAGTATGAGCTTCCCCAATGAGGGGAGCGGAGAAACCATTAGTAAACTCCATGTATAAATAAAGCTGGCCTGTTTGGAACCAGCAGGAAGGAGTGTAGGGTGGAAGTCTTGCCCACTGAGAGCATCCAGCCAATCAGGGGTCGGCAGCTCATGTGCTCAGCAGCGCCACTGGGGAGACTGTGGCTGCTGCCAGCAAGCACTGGAGTCCCAGGATCACGGAGAGACCCAGGCCACAGTTAGTTAATGTGGGGCAGAGGGCATTCGCAGGGCAGGAGTCACAGGAAGAGGAGTGCAAGGGTTTCGGCAGCGAAGGCAGGGCTGTGGCTCACAGGGTGTCTCCCAATTTTGAGTGCCTATGATCAAGGGACCCGCCCCCCCCCACCCCCACCCCAAGAAGGCCCCATCCCTGGAGGTAAGAAGCTGACTGGAGAGTTTTACCTGTCGTGCATGTCAAATGGCGACAATTCCGCCTGCAACTGGGCTAATGCCAGCCAGTGGTGACACGATAAACCCCTTAAGTGGTCATTAATTGGCCAAATTAGCAGTGGGCCAGGAAGGTCAACCATAGGCCTTACTGTAATAATCCACAGGAGGCAGGGGTTCCATCACTACACCAGTATTTATTTGCAGTAATTTATATCCAAGAGCAGCTCCAAACAGTGCTGCTGGCATTCCTGTCAACTTAAGACTGCCTCACAAAGCCTACACAGGTGCTTATATGGGCCCCCTCAATGAGCTATCATTGAGGGAGGTCGTACTCCAATTGGCCAACCAATAATGCCAATTGGAGGTCATTACAACCCCCCCCCCCCCCCCCCCCCCCCCCACACACACACACAAACAAGATCCGAGGAATTCCTGCCAGCTGGCATTCCTCAGAGCTTCTTCCTGCTCCTCCTGTCCGGGTCTGTCACCTCTGAGTCGTCCGCCGGGACGTAGGTGGGGTGTACCTTATAGGTGCCTGTCTTTTCCTTGGCGACCTCCTTGGAAGTTGTACTTCCTCCTCCTCGGGGGGAGGTGTCGCTGCGGCCTCGGCGAACATGTCCATCTCCGACTCTGACGACTGGTGACGGGGACTGGCGAAATTGCTTGGGGCTGGGGTATCTTTCCTGTCTGAGCTATCCCAGCTTGATGTGGTCCTTCTTCGACTGCCTCCAGGTGTGGTTCCGCTGCCCTTATTTGGTCTAAGTGTTTCTTCAGCACAATGGGCAAAATTCTCCGGTATCGGCGCGATGTCCGCCGACCGGTGCCAAAAACGGCGCAAATCAGTCGGGCATCGGGCCGCCCCAAAGGTGCGGAATCCTCCACATCTTGGGGGGCCGAGCCCCAACCTTGAGGGGCGAGGCCCGCGCCGGACTGATTTCCACCCTGCCAGCTGGCGGAAAAGGCCTTTGGTGCCCCGCCAGCTGGTGCGGAAATGACATCTCCGGGCGGCGCATGCGCGGGAGCGTTAGCGGCCGCTCACTGCATCCCTGCACATGCGCTGTGGAGGGAGTCTCTTCCGCCTCCGCCATGGTGGAGACCGTGGCGAAGGCGGAAGGAAAAGAGTGCCCCCACAGCACAGGCCCGCCCGCGGATCGGTGGGCCCCGATCGCGGGCCAGGCCACCGTGGGGGCACCCCCCAGGACCTCGGAGCCCGCCCGAGCCGCCTTGTCCCGCCGGTAAGGTAGGTGGTTCAATCCATGCCGGCGGGACAGACATTCTAGCTGCGGGACTTCGGTCCATCCGGGCCGGAGAATCGCGGGGGGGGGGGGGGGGGCGCCAACCGGCGCGTTGCGATTCCCGCCCCCGTCGAATCTCCGGTGCCGGAGAATTCGGCAACCGGCGGGGGTGGGATTCACGCCAGCCCCGGCGATTCTCCGACCCGGAGGGGGGGTCGGAGAATCTCGCCCCATACCTCCTATTGAAACTCCATATGATATGGGCCCTGTTTGGGACTCTACCGTGCCTTTGACCCACGTTGGTCCATTCCCATAATTCCTGACCCAAACCGGTGCCCCCACCTGGAAATGTCTCTGCTGCCGACTATTATCATGCCCCCTGCGTTGGACCTCCTGTTGTTTCTCCACTTTCCCCGTTAAATTTGGGAAAAGGAGACTCAGCCTCGTTTGCAGCCGCCTTCCCATTAAGAGTTCAGCTGGCGGTATGCCCGTTGTGGAATGCAGTGTGGTCCTATAATCAAACAGCCAGCGGGAGAGCTTTGTGTCCATTGACGCTGCCGGCTGCTTCTTGAGTCCCGCTTTTACTGTCTGGACCGCTCTCTCTGCCAGGCCGTTGGATGCTGGATGGAAAGGGGCTGTTTTGATGTGGCGGACTCAGTTTCCCTTTCGGAATTTTCCAAATTCCCCACTTGTGAATGCCGTTCCGTTGTCCGACACCAATACCTCCGGATGTCCATGTGTTGCAAATGAGGCCCTGAGCTTTTCAATTGTCGATGCTGTGCTTGCCGCGTTTACCCGGTGGACGTCCAACCAACGTCCACTATCACCAAAAACATTGAGCCCATGAAAGGACCGGCGTGGTCAATATGCAGGCGGGTCTACGGTCTGCATGGCCATTCCCACGAGTGCAATGGCGCAGCTGGTGGCACTCTTTGCCCCTGTTGGCACTCCTGGCAACGACATACCAAGGCTGCTATGTCTGTGTCCAATCCTGGCCACCAAACGTAGCTTCAAGCTAGCATCTTAATTTTAGACACCCCTGGGTGTCCGTGATGTAACTCGGTTAAGATTGCCCAACGGCCCAGAGCTGGGACTATTATCCGGGCTCCCCATAATAGGATACCATCTTCTACTGTTATTTGGTCCCTTCTGCTCCAGTATGGGTGCAACTGGGGCTCCACTGGTCTCTCCAGTTCCCCTGTTAGCAGTAAATGCTTCATCTTGGCTAAAACTGGGTCGTTTTGCATCCACAACCGAATATGTTGTGCGTCCAGTGGTAGGGTGTCCAAAAGATTTAGAGTCATTACTGTCTCCTCTACTTTCGGTATTAGCGGCGGGGTGTCTGGGAGGGGAAGTCTGCTCAAAGCATCTGCATTTTCTACTCGCGTTCCCAGTCTGTGCTCCAGAACGTATCTATACGCCGCCAGTAGCAACGTCCAGCGTTGGATTCTAGCTGATGCAATCGGGGGTATTGACTGGTCTTCTTTTAATAACCCTAATAACGGCTTACGGTCCGTCACTATGGTGAATTTCCGCCTGTACAGGTACTGGTGAAATTATTTTACTGCAAATATCACCGCCAGTCCTTCCTTCTCGATTTGGGCGTACTTTCTCTCAGCTATCGCCAAGGTCCTCGAAGCATAGGCTATTGGCCGTTCTTCCCCATTCCTTCCTCTATGGGCTAAGACGGCTCCTACCCCGTAAGGTGATGCGTCACACGTGACCACCAACTCCTTCCTTGGGTCATAATGCTCCAGGACATTTTCAGATGACAGCTGTTCCTTAATGTCCTTAAATGCTCGGTTTTGGCGGGCGGACCATTTCCATTCTGGTCCCTTTTTTAGTAGCTGGTGGAGGGGTTCTAGGATGGACGCCCTATTTTCAATAAATTTGCCATAATATGTTACCAATCCTAGAAATGATCGTAGCTCCTGGACCGTGGTGGGAGCTGGGGCTTCTTTTATTGCCCTTACTCGGTCTTCCAATGGGTGTAAGCCCGACTCGTCTACTTTATATCCCAGGTACGTCACTTGTGGGGCCAGAAAAACACATTTTTCTCTTTTCAGCCGTACGCCTGCCTTTGCGAAACGCCTGAGCACTTCCTCCAGGTTCCTTAAGTGTTCCCTGTTTGTCCTACCTGTGATTAAGACAGCGTCCAAATAAATCGCCACCTGCGGTAGTCCCTGCAGAATATTTTCCATCGTACGCTGGAATATAGTGCAGGCTGATGACACTCCGAAAGGTAGCCTAGTATAACGAAAAAGTCCCTCAGGGTGTTGATCGTAGCGAACTTCTGGGAGTCCTTGTCCAGTTTTAACTGCAGGTAGGCGTGGCTCATGTCCAGTTTCGTGAACAAAAGCCCACCTGCCAATTTGGCATATAGGTCGTCTATTTTCGGGATCGGGTATTTATCCAGCAGTGCGTATTTTTTTACCGTCTGTTTGAAATCTCCACAGAGACGTATCGAGCCGTCTGGCTTCAAGATTGGTACCACCGGCGCTGCCCATTCCGAGAACTGTACTGGTCTGATAATGCCGTCGCGCCGTAACCTTTCTATTTCGACATCTAATTTCTTCCTTAATGCAAAGGGTACTGGCCTGGCCTTACAAAATTTCGGACGGGCTTCTGGGTCCACGTGCAAAGTTGCTTTGGCGCCTATAATTTCCCCCAAACCTTCTTGGAAAACCTCCGGGTATTTTTGGAGTACTCCACTCAACTGCCCGCTTCCACTCTGGAAAATTTTCATCCAATCTAAGTTTAGGTCTTTCAGCCAGTTCCGTTCTATTAAATTCGGTCCGGAGCCCTCTACTATCGTCAACGGTAATCTGAGCAATTGTTTGTCATATTCCACGGGTATATGAGTCGTGCCTAGAACTTCCAGGGGTTCCCCCATGTAGGTTTTAAGTTTAGTCGATGTTTTTGTTAGGGTTAGTGGCTGGAGTCCATCGTTGATTTTTTAAAAATGCTGCCACTCCCATTACTGATACGGCCACACCCGTGTCTATTTCCATTATTGTCAGCCGACCGTTCACCCGTGGGGTAATCTTAATAGGTTCTGCTTTCTTCGTCGCAATATTATATAACTGTTCCCCTTCGGAGGAGGATGGGGCATCTAGGTTGTGTACTTCCCTGCGTCCCCACCTGCTATTCCTCTTTTGCCACCTCCTTCTAGGCTTTCTGTCGCTGTTACCCCACTCTGTCTGGTGCCAGAAACGGTCCTTCTCTGTTGGGGGAGCCTCAGCCGGTAGTTCCCTCTGTCTCCAGTTAGTCCTAGCGCCATGTAAAACGCACAACCTGCCCGATGTAGAGGCCTGGAGAATGCACACGGCGACGACCTGCAGCGGTTGTGGCATACAACATGGCGCCGCCTGTGCCCAGAACTGACCTGCCAGATAATGTCCTCCTGGAAACCCCCTCGCCACCACCGGACCACCCCCCACCAGTCCCTCCAGCCCTCACTGTAGCCCCCCCCGCCAACAGCACCGCTCCCGCCTGACTGTTGTCGGCACTGGACACAGTCCGCCACCGCCACGCCGGGTTCATGTAAACTGAGAGCACACGTGCCCCGTGAGGTCGGGAACTCGGCCCATCGGGGGTGGAGCATCAGGGGAGAGCCTTCAGGCACCGTCCTGAGGTTGTCCCAACAGCGTGTGGTGTACTCATCGACAACGCCTTTTTGGAGGGGCCGGAGCATCCGAAAACAGGTTCCGCCCCCGATTCATGTCGTAAATAGGGATTCTCCGCCCGATCGCCGATTATGACAGGCTTTGTGGACTTCTACAACAACAAAACTGTCGGTGAACCTGGAGGCAATATCTGAGCATCCCATGCACATTGTCCCTGGAGCGCACGTTGTGCGGCCTCCTGTGCCCCAAATCCTGCTCATCCTCGCCCTCCCTGCATCCGCCTCATCGGAGGAGGCCTGGTGTTCATCCTCCTCCTCCAGCACATTGCTCCACTGCTGCGCAATGTCGTGACCCTCCCAGCGCCATACTGGAGGGCCCCTCCAGAGTGGTCCAGGCACCTGAACCAAATCTTCAGGAGCCCGAAACACCGCTCGATCATGCTCCTGGTCGCGGCATGGACGATGTTGTGGTGGGTCTCCACATCGTTCTAAGGCCTCCGAATAGGCATCATCAGTCACGACCGCAGCATATTTCCCTGTCGTCCAGGAGCCACCCCCCAGTCAGGGGTGCGACTTGAAGAGGTTGGGAATCATTGAGTGGGCCAGTGTTGTGCTTGGTCCTCGAGATCTTACGAAGGAATCCACCAAACACCTCGACTTGTCCAAACCAGAATCTTTTATTGAGTCTCGGGTGGTAAGATAGCAATCTGTTACAGAGGATGTTATCAAGGAGTCTACTTATTACTCCTCTGGAAACTGCAGCCAGCATCGACCATTCACTTGTATGTCTTAGTACCCTCTCAATCTTCTTCCGAAAATGGCTGGATGTGTCTACATTTATGTGGGAGGCACTGGTCATATGACCTTGGTCTTGAGACCGCCACCTGCTGGTTGGTGGTTGCACACCATCCATCCATGATATAGCCCATAGGCATATCACCACATCCCCCTTCCTCACAAAACATTAAGATATTTTTACAAGTGACATTGATCTTTAAACTTTATACAATCATGATATTTGGCTAATAGAGTGAACGGGGTTTACTGAGAAATCCATAAAGTGCTATGCCTGGCAAGTGTCCATTTCCTTTGCACAGATTATTGTGGCTCCCTCACGGGATCACCTCATTCGAGCTGTTGACAGCCTCTTCGAAGACTAGTTTCCATGCTGGCCTCTTGTTTCTCTTGATCTTCGTTCTGTGCCTTTGGAAGGTCTGTGTCCATAACTGCCATACTTGCGTTACCGATCGCTTTCTTTTTCGCTTCCTTGCATGATGCTGTTTGCTATTTGCCACTGTTTCCATTGTTGGTGGGATGAGCTGGCTCTACTAGTCTTCTCCTCTTTCTCCTCTTTATTTGGGGAACACAATAATGCATTTTTGTGCGTCTCTTGTCTTTGTTTTTTTTCGTAGTAGCCTCTGGCGTGGTGCTGGTTGTTACCGTGTGCTGAGAGGTCTGCAGAGTTTCAGGTGTCGCGTCATCTTTGGGTGGTGTGACCATGCCCACTGCTGAGGCCTCACCGACATGTTGGAACACCTCGGTTTCTGGTGCCTGAGTGAAGGTTGGAACTGGGGGTGCAGGTATCACCCCTTCTTGGCTCGCTGGAGCATCACTCACTTACTTGTCATCACTCAAAATGACAATGCTCTCTGGCTGAGCTGATCCAGGCACTGGGCTATCTTGGTCAAACTCACAAATGTGTGAGTAGTCTGTGGAGCTGTAAAATGAAATTATCATCAGCTCTTCCTCAGGGTCAGTCTCGGAATTGCCCACGACTGCAATCTCCAAGTCGCTGTCATGACAGTCATCATCTATGTCATCACGATCTTAGAAAAACTGGCCATGGAGGTATGTGGTGACTTGTTCCAGATCTTTGAAACGGTTCCTGTGAACGCCAGAGCGAAACTCCACGGCTTCTAACGCTCTGTCCATTTAACATTCACATCTTGTAGATGCTTTAATACGGGCTCGACATGCTCCTGTATCATGCCACTGAGCTTGTGCACGTTCTTGAAGACTGTTAACCAGAATTACGGAATGCTCGCTGGCTGTTCTATCTCCTCGTCTGATTTGTCGCCCTTCATCTGGATTTCTTCCAAATCCTCATAAACCTGCACTCTAATATCTTGTAGGGATCTAGAGTATTCAGGTGACCAGCCATCTTCTGATATGCATAGTCGTTTTACTAAATTCAGGGATTCACATGAAGCTGCGCCTATAATGGGTTTAACGTCCATGTCTGCAATATGAGATAGTAACATGTACCTCATGTCTGCCATGGAGAGCAGCAGTTCGCAGACACCGAAGAATTTTGTTCCGAAGTCCACCAGCAGGCCTTGACGATCAGCGACGTTCTGCTGCATGGTCAGCTTTTGCAAAGCAGATCGCCTCACAAGGTTGGTTGTTGTTTTAGGGTGAAAGTCACATCATAACAGAAAGTTGCTCAGTACCACCATTGATTTCAATAGAGTAAAGGTTTCTTACTAGCTTCAGTCCTTCTTACTATTTTGTTTACATCGTTCTTGTCAGACAATGAAGAATGCATTTTTCAGTAGTAGTAATGTATTTAATCTTCCTGATATATGGCACATTAACATTTTTAGTTTTGCCTCAATTTGAAGCTAGAATTAACCTTAGACGCATCATTTATATAACGTTGAATTTTTTTCTAATCGTAGCATGGAATGACATAAGACGTGGCTCAAATCAGCAGACTCACAAAGGTACATATTCAGCCATTGCGACCTCAAAGACTGGACCAAACAAAGGTATGATCTATGATTTCTTACATGACCATGATATGTAAAGTTAAATATTTTGTCCAAATGTATATTCTCTGCTACAACAAAAATATGCATCTACATAACCCATCGTAATATCTTCTTCTTTGGCTCAATGTTAATTTTGGTCTGTGTGGTAGTCACCACTGATGTATTATACTGTATATATATGGGTTTTACAGTAAGGCCCCTGCACTACAGGTACGGGGTAGATCCCTGCCTGCTGGCTCCGCCCAGTAGGCGGAGTATAAATATGTGTGCTCTCTGAACAGCAGCCATTTCGTCAGCTGCTGTAGGAGGCCACACATCTCTGTGTAATAAAGCCTCGATTACATTCTACTCTCGTCGTAATTGATAGCGCATCAATTTATTACACAGAGATTTTTTAGAGATGGACCTCCGCATCAAGCCGGATCGCCTGCAGCTGCACCCTCAAGCAGACAACACCAAAAAAGACTTCGAACATTGGCTAGCCTGTTTTGAAGCTTACATCGGGTCTAAGCCAGACCCAATCCCAGAAGCACAGAAGCTCCAGGTTCTGTACATGCGGCTGAGCTCCAACGTTTTTCCCCTCGTCCAGGGTGCGCCTACCTACGCAGAAGCCATGGCGCTACTGAAGGAAAATTACGCTCAGCGGACCAAAAAAATCTACGCCAGGCATCTCCTATCCACGCGGCGCCAACTTCCCGGTGAGTCTGTGGAAGATTTCTGGCGTGCCCTGCTCGTGAGAGACTGTGACTGCCAGACCGTTTCGGCCACTGATCATTCGAACCTGCTGATGAGAGACGCGTTCGTTACGGGCATAGGGTCTGACTACATCTGCCAGCGCCTCTTAAAAGGGGCCACGCTTGACCTCGCGACAACAAAAAAACTAGCGCTCTCGCTTACGGTCACATCACGCAACGTTCAGCCCTATGCCCCCGACCGCGCGGCCCACCCCCCCTGTGCATCGTGGACCCCGCCGACGGCCACCCCATCATGGACCCCATCAGCCACAGCCCCCAGCCAACACCACGCCTGCGCCACGCTCCTGCCAACCAACCCCTGGGGACCCAAATGCTACTTCTGTGGACAGTCAAAACACCCCCGGCAGCGCAGCCCGGCGTGGAGCGTGCTCTGCAAGACCTGTGGCAAGAAGGGACATTTTGCTGCAGTGTGCCAGGCCCGCTCAATCGCCACTATTGTCCCGGCACCCACCATTTGCGGCCAGTGGGTGCCGCCATCTTCCCCTCCTCGGACCATGTGCAGCCCGTGGGCACCGCCATCTTGCCTGCCTCAGAACCAATGGGTGCCGCCATCTTGCCTCCCCAGGACACGTGCAGTCCGTGGGCACCACCATTTTACCCGCCTCAGGACCTCTGCCCATCGGGCACCTCATCAGGCCGCTCATCGCCTGCAATCGCCGCCGACCAGCCGCGTCTCACCTCGACCACGATTGACCTGTCTCAACGGCACAACCTCGCGACCGATTCGACAAAGGTGAAGGTCGACGGGCACGAGATCTCCTGCCTTCTGGACTCCGGGAGCACTGAGAGCTTCATCCACCCCGATACCGTAAGGCGCTGCTCCCTCGCGGTACACCCTGCTAACCAGAGAATCTCCCTGGCCTCCGGATCCGACTCCCTGGCGATCCGGGGGTACTGCATCGCCACCCTCACCGTCCAGGGCGTGGAGTTCAGCGGCTTCCGCCTCTATGTCCTCCCCAACCTCTGCACTGCCTTGCTACTCGGCCTGGACTTCCAGTGCAACCTCCAGAGCCTAACCCTGAAATTTGGCGGGCCGTTACCACCCGCCTCGCGGCCTCGCGACCCTTAAGGTCGATGCGCCTTCCCTTTTTGCAAACCTAACCCCGGATTGCAAACCCGTCGCCACCAGGAACAGATGGTACAGCGCCCAGGACAGGACCTTCATCAGGTCTGAGGTCCCGCGGCTGCTGCGGGAAGGTGTCATCGAGGCCAGCAACAGCCCCTGGAGAGCCCAAGTGGTAGTGGTGAAAACCAGGGAGAAAAACAGGATAGTCGTTGACTACAGTCAGACCATCAATCGGTACACGCAGCTTGACGCGTACCCCCTCCCACGCATATCTGATATGGTCAATCAGATTGCACAATACCGGGTCTTCTCGACAGTGGACCTGAAATCTGCCTACCACCAGCTCCCCATCCATAAGGCGGACCGCACATACACTGCAGTCGAAGCAGACAGCCGCCTTTACCACTTTCTTCGGGTTCCCTTTGGCGTCTTCCAACGGGAGATGGACCGAATGGTTGACCGGTACGGACTGCGGGCCACCTTCTCGTACCTGGACAATGTAACCATCTGCGGCCACGACCAGCAGGACTATGATGCTAACCTTTCTAAATTTCTCCACACTGCCACTCTCCTCAACCTCATGTATAACAAGGAGAAGTGCGTGTTCAGCACAAACCGATTAGCCATCCTCTGCTATGTGGTCCAGAACGGAGTTCTGGGGCCCGACCCCAATCACTTCCCCCCCCCCCCCCTTCATGGAACGCCCCCTCCCCCCCTGCCCCAAGGCCCTCAAACGATGCCTGGGGTCTCTTTTCGTATTACGCCCAGTGGGTCCCAAACTATGCGGACAAGGCCCGCCCCACTCATTCAATCCACCGTTTTCCCGCTGACGGCAAGGCTCACCAGGCCTTCGACTGTATCAAGGCCGACATCGTTGCACGCGGTCAATGAGACGCTCCCCTTCCAAGTCGAGAGCGATGCACCAGACGTCGCTCTGGCCACCACCCTCAACCAGGCAGGCAGGCCCGTCCCATTCTTTTCCCGCACCCTCCATGCCTCCGAAATTCGGCACTCCTCCATCGAAAAGGAGGCCCAAGCCATCGTTGAAGCTGTGCGGCATTGGAGGCATTACCTGGCCGGCAGGAGACTCACTCTCCTCACTGACCAACGGTCGGTAGCTTTCATGTTTAACAACACACAGCGGGGCAAGATCAAAAACGATAAAATCTTGTGGTGGAGGATCGAGCTCTCCACCTACAACTACGAGATTTTATATTGTAAGCTCAACGAGCCCCCCGATGCCCTATCCCGAGGTACATGTGCCAGCGCACAGGTGGACCGACTCTGGACTCTGCACGACAACCTTTGTCACCCAGGAATCACACGTTTGTACCACTTCATCAAGGCCGGCAATCTACCCTACTCCGTCGAGGAAGTAAGGACAGTCACCAGGGACTGCCAGGTCTGAGCAGAGTGCAAACCGCACTTCTACCAGCCAGACCATGCGCGCCTGGTGAAGACTTCCTGCCCCTTTGAAAGCCTCACTGTGGACCTCAAAGGGCCCCACCCCTCCGCCGACCGTAACACGTACTTCCTCAGTGTGATTGATGGGTACTCCAGATTCCCCTTCGCCATTCCATGCCCTGATATGACGTCTGCCACCATCATCAAAGCCCTCAACACCATCTTCGGTCTGTTCAGTTTCCCCGCCTACGTCCACAGCGATAGGGGATCCTCATTCATTAGCGATGAGCTGCGCCAGTTCCTGCTCAACAAGGGTATTGCCACAAGCAGGACGACCAGCTATAACCCCCGGGGAAATGGGCAGGTGGAGAGGGAGAATGAGACAGTCTGGAGGGCCGTCCAGCTGGCCCTACGGTCCAGAAATCTCCCGGCCTCCCGCTGGCAGGAGGTCCTCCCCGATGCACTGCACTCCATTCGGTCGCTCCTATGCACTGCGACTAATGACACACCCCATGAACGTCTCTTTGCCTTCCCCAGGAAGTCCACCTCTGGGTTGTCGCTCCCAACTTGGCTCGCAGCTCCAGGACCCGTACTCCACCGTAGGCACGTCCGACTCCACAAGGCGGACCCGTTGGTTGAAAGGGTACAGATACTCCACGCCAACCTGCAGTACGCCTACGTAGTGTACCCTGACGGCCGCCAAGATACTGTCTCCCTCAGGGACCTGGCACCAGTTGGTTCCACACACACACCCCTCTGACCCAGCGCCACCCTCCAGGGTCAGAGGTCTGCTGGACCCCAGGACTCAGCTGGGACCCAGTCAGATGCTGAGCCTCCGGATGCAGACGCTGGGATGTGGCTGTGAGATTCAGGAGGAGATGTCAGCGACACTCCGGCAAGTGCATAGCCTATTGGAGGAGTCCTAAAGGCTACGGGCGCAGTGCTGGTGTCCAATACGTGGCTCAGTCATGATGGCCATGGCTCAGGGCCTTGACAGCATATCCCAGTCACGGGGGGACGTGTCCCAGATGTAGGTGGACATTGCTGAGGCACTCCAGAGTGTTCCCCAGTCACTGAGGAGCATCGCTGAGGGCGTCGACACCATGCAGGCAATGGGGAACCACCTCGGCCAGCGGGGCCAGATAACAAAGGGGCCTCTGGAGATCACTCCAGCTGCCACTCTGTCCCGTAGGGTCCCCAGGGCCCTACAGGCACCATCCGGGAGGAAAGAATGCTGGAGGCTGACCCAGAGCCTCCCACCAGGGAGACAGCAGCGGTCTCCAGCTCTCCCATGTATCCCCCTTTTTTACCCTGGCATGTCTGGAGGTCAGCGGGCAGAACAGGGTGGCACAACAATGCCAGCATCACCGGTAAGGCGCCGAGGCCCTTCAGCCCCAGGTCCTCCAGAGGGCGCCCGCCAGGGCATCAAAGGCCACAGGGCGCGAAAAGAAAAGTCTGCACCCACTTCTGATGCGCATCCTTGGGACACATGGATGTACTGGCAGAGCACAGAAGCTTAAGAAGATTGAGGATAATTGAGTGGTGACTGGAGGAGGGGGTGAACTCTGGCGGGAGGCGGGGCATCACCATTAGCTAGGGTTAGTTAGGGTTTCGTAAGTACACAATTAAAATGTTCTACACCTGTTCATGTGGAGCATAGTGGGCCGGCCTGCACCCCCACCCCCTTTTTCCCTCTGTTCCCCTCTCCCCCTGTCCACCCCCCCCCCGGGTACAGTGGTCCTAGATCAGGTGCCCCGATGCATGCCATGTACAGGTGATGGGTGTGAACGTGCTGTCAGCAGAAAGACGGGAGTAAAACTATGGCATAGATTAAGGAGCACCAGAGCTTACCTCATAGTGGGTTATCATTACCCTCCTGCCTTGTATATTAACCCATTGACTGTGCCGACACAGGCCCATCACCCTGGGGTAATGCTCCCCAGACCCTGCAGGGAGGGGGGGAGGCGGGATATATAAAGGTAAGAGAGGTAATCATGGACATTGGACTACTGGAAAATGAGGCTGGAGAAGTAGCAATAGGGATCAAAGAAATGGCAGCGGAACTGAATAGTTACTTTGCATCAGTCTTCATGGTAGAAGACACAAGTGAGATGCCAGAACTTCAAGAGAGTCAGGGGGCAGAGGTGAGTGCAGTGACCATCGCCAAGGAGAAGGTGCTGGGGAAACTGAAAAGCCCGAAGGTGAATAAACCACCTGGACCGGATGGACTACACCCCAGGGTTCTGAAGGAAATAGCTGAGGAGACTGTGTCGGCATTGATGGTGATCTTTCAGGAATCACTGGAGGCAGGAAGGGGGCCAGATGACTCATAAATGGTGAATGTAACACCCCTACTTAAGAAGGGAGGGAGAAGACAGAAAATTATAGGCCGGTTAGCCTGACTTCAGTCATTGATAAGATTTTAGAGTCCATTATTAAGGATGAGATTGCAGAGTACTTCGAAGTGCATGATAAAATAGGACTGAGTCAGCACGGCTTCGTCAAGGGGAGTTCATGTCTGACAAATCTGTTAGAATTCTTTAAGGAGGTAACAAGGAAGTTAGACAAAGGAGAACCAGTGGATGTCATCTATTTGGATTTCCAGAAGGCCATTGACAAGGTGCCGGACAGGAGGTTGTTAATTAAGTTAAGAGCCCATGGTGTTCTGGGCAAGGTACTGGCATGGATAGAGGATTGGTTGACTGGAAGAAGGCAGAGAGTGGGGATAAAGGGGTCCTTTTCAGGATGGCAGTGGAGACTAGTGGTAGTCTGCAAGGGTCAGTGTTGGGACCACAACTATTCATGATATGTATTGACAATCTGGAAGAAGGAACTGAGGGCATTGTTGCAACGTTTGCAGATGATGCCAAGATATGTAGAGGGACAGGTAGTATTGAGGAAGCAGGGGGGCTGCAGAAGGACTTGACAGGCTATGAGAGTGGGCAAAGAAGTGGCAGATGGAATACAGTGTGGAAAAGTGTGAAGTTATGCACTTTGGTAGGAAGAATAGAGGCATAGACTATTTTCTAAATGGGAAAAGGTTTTGAAAATCAGAAGCACAAAGTAACTTAGGAGTCCGAATTTGGGATTCTCTTAAGGTAAACATGCAGGTTCAGTTGGCAGTTAAGAAGGCAAATACAATGTTAGCATTCATCAGCGACGGCGGAAAGAGTGATGGGATGGATAAAGGAGCCAGAGGCCGAGTGGGTGCGTGAGGAGGAGGCCTGCTGCAAGGAGACCTGTCTCCGGGCCCTCGCCACGGCGGCACTCCCATCCCCGCCCAAGAAGCACTCCAGCAGCCCAGTGGTGATAGCCACCCTCCAGACATGGAACCAACTACAGCAGCAATTCGGACTGACGGAAATGTCTGATAAAGCCCCCATCTGCAATAACCACAGATTCACACCAGCACTCACAGACACCACCTTCAAAAGGTGGAGACAGGACGGGGGAACATTGACAGTCAGGGACCTATACACTGACGGTAGGGTCACAACACTGGAAGAACTAACGCAGGGATTCCAACTAGCTAAAGGCAACAAACTCAGATACCTGCAGCTTAAAAACTTCCTATGGAAGGACACAAGGACATACCCGCGACCACCATGACAGACACTGTTAGAAGAGCAGGCATCCTAGGCAGAGGGAACTGGAGTGACATGAACGAACAACTGCTAGAGAGGGCCGACACCGAACTGGACTCGACAAGGATGAAATGGGAGGAAGACATGGGGTTCGGAATAGGGTGGGGATTCTTGAGCAAAGCACTGCACAGGTTCAACTCCACCTCCACATGCACGAGGCTGAACCTAACGCAGCTAAAAGTGGTACATAGAGCAGCCCACTTGATCAGAACCCGAATGAGCAGGTTCTTCCTGGAGGTGGAGGATACATGCGAACGGTGCCACGGAGGCCTGGCCAAACACGCCCACATGTTCTGGTCTTGCCCCAGATGTGTTGGGTACTGGACAGCCTTCTTCCAGGCAATGTCCAAAGTGGTGGGGATGAGGGTGGAGCCATGCCCGAAAGTGGCGGTCTTCGGGGTATCAGACCAGCCAGACCTATTCATGGGGAGGAGGGTGGATGCCCTTGCCTTTGTCTCCCTGATCGCCCAACGTAGAATCCTGCTAGGTTGGCGATCAGCAGCACCACCTAAAGCTGCAGACTGGCTGTCCGACCTATCAGAATCTCTCCAAATGGAGAAAATCAAATTCACCATCCGTGGGTCGGAAAAGGGTTTCCACAAAACATGGGAGCCATTCACCCTATTGTTGCGGGACCTGTTTGTGGCCAACACATAAATAAATAAAGAGCCCCAGTAGCCAGGGGGAAATAGCCAGGACAAGATAGAAAGAGGAAAGCGAGGGAGGCCCGGGGGTTTGGGGGGGGGGGGGGGGGGAATAAGGAAGATTGTATGCTGAGCCAGGCGGAGACAGATTGCAAATAGAGAAACCCAAGACGGAACCTTTGTGACTGTACGAAAAATGAAACGAACGGCAATGTACATAATTTTGAAAATGCCAATAAAAAGATTTTTTTTTTAAATGTTACCATTCATGTCAAGAGGGCTAGAATACAAGAGCAGGGATGTACTGCTGAGGCTGTATAAGGCTCTGGTCAGACCCCATTTGTAGTATTGTGAACAGTTTTGGCCCCGTATCTAAGGAAGGATGTGCTGGCCTTGGAGGGGGTCCAGAGGAGGTTCACAAGAATGATCCCCGGAATGCAGGATTTGTCATATGAGGAGTGGTTGAGGATTCTGGGTCTGTACTCGATGGAGTTTAGAAAGATGAGGGTGAATCTTATTGAAACTCACAGAATACTGAGCGTCCTAGATAGGGTGGATGTGGAGAGGATGTTTCCACTTGTGGCAGAAGCTAGAACCCGAGGACACAATCTCAGTCTAATCTTAGAAACAGGAAAGGAGAGGTCACCCTGTTAGGGGTTTTCTATAGGCCTCCGAAAAGTTCCAGAGATGTAGAGGAAAGGATTGCAAAGATGATTCTGGATAGGAGCGAAAGCAACAGGGTAGTTGTTATGGGGGACTTTAACTTTCCAAATATTGACTGGAAATGCTATAGTTCGAGTACTTTAGATGGGTCCGTTTTTGTCCAATGTGTGCAGGAGGGTTTCCTGACACAGTATGTAGATAGGCCAATGAGAGGCGAGGCAATATTGGATTTGGTACTGGGTAATGAACCGAGACAGGTTTTAGATTTGGAGGTAGGTGAGCACTTTGGTGATAGTGACCACAATTCAATTACTTTTACTTTAGTGATGGAAAGGGATAGGTATATACTGCAGGGCAAGAGTTATATCTGGGGGAAAGGCAATTATGATGCGATGAGGCAAGACTTGGGATGTATCGGATGGAGAGGAAAACTGCAGGGGATGGGCACAATGGAAATGTGGAGCTTGTTCAAGGAACTACTGCGTGTCCTTGATAAGTATGTACCTGTCAGGCAGGGAGGAAGTGGTCGAGCGAGGGAACCGTGGTATACTAAAGCAGTCGAAACACTTGTCAAGAGGAAGAAGGAGGCTTATGTAAAGATGAGACATGAAGGTTCAGTTAGGGCGCTTGAGAGTTACAAGTTAGCTAGGAAGGACCTAAAGAGAGAGCTAAGAAGAGCCAGGAGGGGGCATGTGAAGTCTTTGGCAGGTAGGATCAAGGATAACCCTTAAGCTTTCTATAGATATGTCAGGAATAAAAGAATGACTAGGGTAAGAGTAGGGCCAGTCAAGGACAGTAGTGGGAAGTTGTGCGTGGAATCCGAGGAGATAGGAGAGGTGCTAAATGAATATTTTTTGTCAGTATTCACACAGGAAAAAGACAATGTTGTTGAGGAGAATACTGAGATTCAGGCTACTAGACTAGAAGGGCTTGAGGTTCATAAGGAGGAGGTGTTAGCAATTCTGGAAAGTGTGAAAATAGATAAGTCCCCTGGGCCGGATGGGATTTATCCTAGGATTCTCTGGGAAGCTAGGGAGGAGATTGCTGAGCCTTTGGCTTTGATCTTTAAGTCATCTTTGTCTACAGGAATAGTGCCAGAAGACTGGAGGATAGCAAATGTTGTCCCCTTGTTCAAGAAGGGGAGTAGAGACAACCCCAGTAACTATAGACCAGTGAGCTTTACTTCTGTTGTGGGCAAAGTCTTGGAAAGGTTTATAAGAGATAGGATGTATAATCATCTGGAAAGGAATAATTTGATTAGAGATAGTCAACGTGGTTTTGTGAAGGGGAGGTCGTGCCTCACAAACCTTATTGAGTTCTTTGAGAAGGTGACCAAAACAGGTGGATGAGGGTAAAGCAGTTGATGTGGTGTATATGGATTTCAGTAAAGCGTTTGATAAGGTCCCCCACGGTAGGCTACTGCAGAAAATACAGAGGCATGGGATTCAGGGTGATTTAGTAGAAATTGGCTAGCTGGAAGAAGACAAAGGGTGGTAGTTGATGGGAAATGTTCAGACTGGAGTCCAGTTACTAGTGGTGTACCACAAGGATCTGTTTTGAGGCCACTGCTGTTTGTCATTTTTATAAATGACCTGGAGGAGGGCGTAGCAGGATGGGTGAGTAAACTTGCAGATGACACTAAAGCCGGTGGAGTTGTGGACAGTGCGGAAGGATGTTACAAGTTACAGAGGGACATAGATAAGCTGCAGTGCTGGGCTGAGAGGTGGCAAATGGAGTTAAATGCAGAAAAGTATGAGGTGATTCATTTTGGAAGGAATAACAGGAAGACAGAGTACTGGGCTAATGGTAAGATTCTTGGTAGTGTGGATGACCAGAGAGATCTCGGTGTCCATGTACATAGATCCCTGAAAGTTGCAACCCAGGTTGAGAGGGTTGTTAAGAAGGCGTACGGTGTGTTAACTTTTATTGGTAGAGGGATTGAGTTTCGGAGCCTTGAGGTCATGTTGCAGCTGTACAAAACTCTTGTGCGGCCGCATTTTGAGTATTGCGTGCAATTCTGGTCGCCGCATTATAGGAAGGATGTGGAAGCATTGGAAAGGGTGCAGAGGAGATTTACCAGAATGTTGCCTGGTATGGAGGGAAGATCTTATGAGGGAAGGCTGAGGGACTTGAGGTTGTTTTCGTTAGAGAGAAGAAGGTTAAGAGGTGACTTCATTGAGGCATCCAAGATGATCAGAGGATTAGATAGGGTGGACAGTGAGAGCCTTTTTCCTCGGATGGTGATGTCCAGCACGAGGGGACATGGCTTTAAATTGAGGGGAGATAGATATAGGACAGATGTCAGAGGTAGGTTCTTTACTCAGAGAGTAGTAAGGGCGTGGAATGCCCTGCCTGCAACAGTAGTGGACTCGCCAACACTAAGGGCATTCAAATGGTCATTGGATAGACATATGGACGATAAGGGAATAGTGTAGATGGGCTTTAGAGTGGGTTTCGCAGGTCGGCGCAACATCGAGGGCCGAAGGGCCTGTACTGCACTGTAATGTTCTATGTTCTATGTTCTAAAGGGACAATCCTTTAAAGCTGAGATGAGGAGGAATTTCTTCAGCCAGAGGGTAGTGAATCTGTGGAACTCTTTGCCGCAGAAGGCTGTGGAGGCCAAATCACTGAGTGTCTTCAAGACAGAGATAGATAGGTTCGTGATTAATAAGGGAATCAGGGGTTATGGGGAGAAGGCAGGGGAATGAGGATCAGAAACATACTAGCCATTATTGAATGGCAGAGCAGATAGGATGGGCCGAATGGCCTAATTCTGCTCCTACATCCTATGGTCTTATGGAACAGGTTAGTGGGGGGAGTGGAATGTGTGGATTGCGGAGGGTGATCGGGGGCAGGGTGGTGTGGGGGAAGTAGGAACGGGGGAAGGATGGATGGGGAAAGTGGGGTAGGGGGTGAGATGATGGACTAAGGCTCGTCCTATGAGAAGCGGGTGAGGATGAGGGCCTCGTTGGTCCTCCGGGCATGCCGGACCCTTGCCGCTGCGTGTCCTCCTTCGTCTGGCTGCTCCCACGAGTTCTCCCTGGGCTCGTCGTCCAGCCCCTCCTGGTCCGGCCCCACCTTGTGCTCCTCCTCAGAAAAGGCCACATATCCCTCCTCCTCCTCCTCCAGCACATCACACCGCTGCTGTGCCAGATTTTAGAGGGCACAGCAGATCACCACAAAGCAGGCGACCTTCCGGGTGGTGTACTGCAGTGCACCACCAGAGTGGGCCAGGCATTGGAACTGCATTTTGAGCAGTCCGAAACACCACTTCGTGTCAGCACAAATGGCAAGATGGGCCTCATTATATCAGGCCTCCACATCGGTCTCAAGCCTCCATACTGCCGTCATTAGCCAAGACCTCAGCAGGTCCCCATTATCCCCCAAGAACTAACCCGTCATCCTGCGGTGGTCCTCGAAGAGACTTGGGATGTCCGAATGTCCCAGGGTGTAGCTGTCATGCACACTCCCTGGGACGTGTGTGCACATGTGCATAATCCAGAGGTGGTGATTGCACACAAGTTGAATGTTCAAGGAGTGGAACCACTTCCTGTTAATGAAGGGCACTCCCTGATGCCCCGGTGTATGTAAGGCGATGTACGTGTCATCAATTATCCCCTGGACCTGAGGCATTCCGGCGATGTCGAAGAATCCTGCTGCCTGGGCATCAGCTCAAAGTTTATATGGTCAGCTGCCCAGACATACAAGGCATTCGAGATCTTCTTTCTTCCTCCCTGCATCCGGAAAGCAGCAAGTAAGAACAAGGGGAAGATGCAGCAAGCAGTGCCAGGGTAGCAGTGCCAAGGTACAAGGCTGACAGTGACAAGGTGCCCAACACAGCAGAGGGAGAGCCAGGGTGTCACCCTGCCTGTCCCGAGCACACAGGCATCTCCAAAAGTCCTGGAAATTCCTCAGGTGCCGTTACGCCTGGTCCATGTTTGCGTGGACCAGGGCTAAATGGCACATGGATGAAGCATCGCTAGGGAGGCCTTTAGTTCCTGGGCGGCAGGAGAATCTGGCTCATTTAAATATGCTGATTTTGAACTTGCCCAGTGTGGACGAGATCCTGATCATGATGTCTTGCGAGGTTGGGTTGAATCTCACGAGATGTCTTGAGCGTTGCGAATTTTGCGGGCGGCCTCTCACAAGGTTCAATGGCCTCGTTGTGACACCAAGTTGGGCGCAACGAGGCCGGTAAATCGCACCAATGGTATTCCCTACTTCGCTTTAGCCCCTCATGCCCCATGCCAAGGTATGCCCCCTAAACAATCCCTATGTCCCTATATGGGTGGCACGGTAGCACAATGGTTAGCACTGTTGCTTCACAGCGCCAGTGTCCCAGGTTTGATTCCTGGCTTGGGTCACTGTCTATGCGGAGTGTGCACGTTCGCCCTGTTTCTAGGTGGGTTTCCTCCGGGTGCTCCGGTTTCCTCTCACAAGTCCCGAAAGACGTGCTGTTAGGTGAATTGGACGTTCTGAATTCTCTCTCAGTGTACCCGAGCAGGCGCCGGAGTGTGGCGACTAGGGGCTTTTCACAGTATTAATGTAAACCTACATTAATACAGTGTTAATGTAAACCTACTTGTGACAATAAAGATTATTATTATATTATACTCTCTTGCCAAGTGTGGCATTTTCATCTATCTACTCTAACCGGCCCTTTGCTGAGATGATTATTCTTGATGATATTAATGTTTGTTGTCAGCAAGGGCACCACTTCTGAAAAGGTTAAGCTTGTACTAATGTGGTTATGAATAACCTTGAATAACCCATCACTCAATCAGCCTGTATCCTGATAATTTGCTAATCTGCTGGACTTTTTCCTAACTTCCAATCCTAAATTTATTTGGAGGCTGGTTGTATCATACAAGTGGGGAAGAGTAGAGAGAATTTTATTCCATGTCTACATTGGTGTTATACCTTTTTTTTAAGTTTGTTTGCATTGAGCCAATCTTTGTTAGGTGAAAAGTGGTGCTAAAGAGTTCAGTGGTGTGCATTCACTCATTGTGTGCTGAGTGCACTGCATTGGTGAGGATGCCCTGCAGTCATTTCGAGCATACGCCTGAAACTGGTCTTAGGCCTATTATCCATGCAAACTGAGGGTCTGATGTCTCGTTCAATTCTGATCTTCAATTGGACTGCGAGTGACAGTTTTCCCCTGCATGCAGTGGCCATATGAGCACTTTATATAGGTATTGAGTGATCCAGATTGTAACTGGGGCCACTGCCTGTCACTGCTCAGTCTCCTTCCACTGTGCTTGAGTTCATCTCATTCACACCCTGGCATGATGAGCAACTTGCCTCAGGGGTAATGACCAACACATGCAGCTTGCCTATGCTATACAAATGTGGTTGATGGACAGATTTACGATGGACCTTTTCTTGGCCCCTTTAAGCATGTATCTGCATTTGGATTGTGTCCTGATTCTGTGCGATCAAATTTCAAGGTCTGGTAGTCAAAGTTCTGAAATAGTTTCTCCAGGAATATTAATCCTCTCCGTGATGGTTGTATTTCTTTTAAGACTTCCATTAATATCAATAATTTTAGCACAGAGCTTCCAAATTGATTTAATGTGTCATCATTTTAGTGAACTAGAAATATGATTTGTCGGGAAACTCTTAACACAATAGTAATTGCATTACTCTTTGACACTTTAAGGAATATATGATTCTGTCCAGCTGTATTGTAATATGCAACAACCAAACAGCGTGCGTACTCCAGGACATGAATATACAAACGTTCTGGATCTGGCAGCATGTGAGTTCATTTATTATGACTTGACAAAAGAAAGAATCATATTGCCTATGAACAATATTCATTTTTCACATCAAATAAAGAAAAAATAATATTGAAGGTATAACATACTGAATGAGAATAAAGAGCGAAAACTGCCAGGGCCCTTGTTTATTCAGCTGGGTTTTTTTCCAGCCAGGAAAGAATTATTTAAAAGGCCGGCAAGATGCTTATCCCATGAATGTGACAGGAACTCAGTTGATATCCTAGAACATCCACGTAATCTGAAGATTTGGGGGCAGTGTTAATGCATGATAGTTTTTACAACATTTAGGAATTATTTTTGGAAATGAAAATGCAATGTGTCATCCTTCACTTACCCACACAGAATCCAAGAGTGTACTGCTTTGTAAAGTAAGCTACTTGCTACCCTTTGCCCTGTCTATTTAATTTCCCCATTTTTTTCTTCAATCTGGGGGGATAGGGCATTCATTGGGAAATTGCACTGTAGCCACATCCATGATTGGTGTCACTGGTGTCCATGCTGCACGAGATCTGCCCATCTGTGCCTGAACCACTGCTGAGATTTTGTGCACTTCCCCATGAGATGGAGCTCTCCCTTTGCCCTGCTACATATTGCTCTATCTCATGAATCAGCTGAGACCTGGCAACATTCACCTGAGCAGGCTGACTAAATTTCAATCTCAAATCTTTTATAATCTTGGCCCGACTTGAGAAACCTGATGTAACGTGTAATTCTGAGAACAGATACGTGTTAAGCACCAGCACCTGTCTGATATCATCAGTATTGAGAAATTACAACAGAGATCCTGCAGATTACAGGTTCTGATGCAATGTGTTTATTCTTTTCCTCTGTTGAAACATAAAAGTGGATAAACATTCAAATTTAACAATCACTTTTGACTCATATGTATATTCTTAACATAAATGGTAGTAAAATTAATCGTCAGAGGCATTAAATGAGAACCTGTAAAGCTGCAAGCTGACAAAGGAGTAATAGCATTGTTTTCTGAAAGCTTTTCTATGGGGCAGAATTCTTGGGCCCTCTGCTGACGGGTTTTCAGGTGGGTGGGGCTCTGTAGCTCTGAGTTGCCATCCTGCTGCTCTCCTGCCCACCCACCCTCGACCTGCCTGCAATTTGTACATGAGGTTGGCGAGACTGGCAGGGGAAGTTCAGGGACAGACTGTGGGGTTGCTGGGAACGGCAGGGATGTTGAAACCCTTCCATCTGAAAAACCCTGCTCACAGCTGTCTGCTCATCCATTTTAACGGATTCTGGATGGCATTTGATTATTTCTCGATATAGAACCATAGAATCTCCACAGTGCAGAAAGAGGCCATTCAGCCCATTGAATCTGCAATTTAGCATGGCCAATCCACTTAACCTGCACATCTTTGGACTTTGGATGTGTGCCCCCAGCAGGTATGGCTCCCCACTGGAGGGGGAAACACATAAAAACTACTTCCGTTACCTTATATTTTGGGTTGTCAGTTAAATGTGGTAAGTGGTTTTACACAAAGAGCTGTAAAAATCTGGAATATCCTAGTTCAGCAGGTCATAGGCACAAAGTTATTTCATGTGTTCAAAAGTATGGCAAATACTTCCTTGAAAAGTAAAGGACATGGAGAAAAGACAGAGAATTCAGATCAAATGTACAGAGCTGTAAAAAAATAAACAAAAAACGTAATGAGCCAAACGGCCTATTCTCATTCTTATATCCCTATTTTGAAAATTGAAACAAATATTTGACAATGAATGTGAAACGTCTTTCCCTTACATTATAACGGCATCTACATTTCAAACATATTTCATCTGTAAGGTGATTTGAAATGAACCTCTGATGGTCATGGAAAAGTGGTATAGAAATGCAAATCTTTATTTTCTCCTTTGACTATCAAGCTGCGCCATCATTTGGCACTTTGCCTGTTCAGAGCAGGAATGTTGCTGCAGCAGCTGGAAATGCAAACCACCTCGTACTCACTTCAGGTGACTGAGCTAATTATGTCCGTTGTTACTTCGACCCATAATCAGTGGTCACTCGAACTGATGGTGTTTTATATCTTCGGCAGGCACTCCGGATCTCCACCGCGATCACAACCACAGCATTAACACTGCCAAGAAGAGAGGATTCATGTGCTTTTGAGATCAACATCTCCAAAGTAAATTCTCCGAGCCAGTGATTCTATGTTCCACCCCGGTTCTATTGTTGACACAAAGACTGAAAAAACTGAGTCTTATTTTGTAACGTAAAGTGTTCAAAGTATGTAGGTTCTGGACCAGAATTCAATCAAGGTTTGAGCAGATGTGTTTATACTTAATAGTTCACTAATATATACTGTTCAGTATGTGATGGGGCTTAAGTTTCATTAGTATGGATTTCATAATAACATTTTACCCTATAATTGGAGAAAGTTCCAGACTACCAATTATTTATACATGGCTTTTAGTTTCAAGGCACAAATATTATGCTTTTACTATGAGATTATTAAAGGCCATTGAAATAAAACTGTTGGAACAACAGGAATTGAATGAGGCAGCCCCAAGTAATCACTTGATTGGATTCTAAAATTCCAGGCTTTCGTTGAGAGAAAGCCACTGGGAAATACAACCTCACTCCGCATTGTTTCCTGGTCGATTTTAGAGATGTCTTTTCAGACATATCTGTGTTAACCAGCTGGTTTGGGCGGATACACAGTGTGTATCATATGGATGGCAAAGGGTGACAAAGGATGGAGAGGGAGAGAGTATGTTATTTACTTTTCACTACTTGAAAATAGTCATCCAGCTTTCATTTTACAAGGATGTGCTTTTTCTCATCTTTCTTTCTCTGGTTGGATTTTTAAAGCAAACTGGAACCTGTAAAGACAGTGGAGACTTCCCAAACAGCTATGTTACGCAGTTGCATTCCACCAAGTGGGGTGCGAGCAATACACTCAAACCCCCTGGCGAGCATGGAAGACCCCACCACTCTGTTGGTTTCTCACTACCGAAGACAGTTACAGTCAGACATGGAGAAGAAGAATAGGGGAAACATTTCACCATTCCTCAACTAGTTGTAGTGTTCCTCAAAAATTAAATGGTCTCTACCACAACCATTGTAAAGATATGGGAGTTCCAGAGTTTTGACCCAGTGATGATCAAGGAATAACCATACATGTTGAAGCTATGATTGCAATGGAAATTGGAGGTAGTAGTGTTCCCATGTAGTTGTTGTTCTTGCTCTTCTAGATGGTGGAAATCATGGGTTTGGGAGATGCCTTGATAAGTTGCTGCACTGTATCCTGTAGACGCTTAACACCGAAAACAAAGAAAATATTAATTTCCCGGGGAGCTGGCTTCAAATCCGGCCTTAGGTGACTGTGTGGAGTTTGCACATTCTCCCCGTGTCTGCATGGGTTTCCTCCAGGTGCTCTGGTTTCCTCCCACAGTCCAAAAATGTGCAGGTTGGGTGGATTGGCCATGCTAAATTTCCCCTTTGTGTCTAAAGATGTGCAGATTAGATGGGGTTACAGAGATAGGCCGGGGGAGTGGGACTAGATAGGGTGCTCTTTCAGAGGGTTGGTGCAGACTAATTGGGCCGAATGGTTTCCCTCTGCACTGTAGGGATTCTATGATTTCATCCAAACCAACACCCTCATAATTAAAAAATAAACTCCATCAAATCTTCTCTTAACTGGCTCTGATCCAGCTGAAATAGTCCCTGGGCGGGATTCTCCGAGACGCCGCTCCAGAATTGTGCTCGGCGCGGGGGCGGAAAATGGGCGTCAAACCCGCGATCGGGTCTGATGGCGCTTCCCCGATTCTCCGGTCGAATCGGGCGTGCATGGTCGACGTGGGGCCATTGGAAAAGGCCCCCGTGGTGATTCTCCAAAGTCAACTGCCCGAGTTCTCGCCGGCGTGGTTCTCTCATGGTTCCACCCAGTGGGCACTTGGCATGACGGCTGCGGACACAGTCCGCGGCCACCCTGGTGGGGGATCCTTCGCCGGGGGAGGCCTCCAGGACGGCCAGGGATCTGATCGGGGGCCACCGATCAGCCGGCGCGCGCGATCTGGCGGGGGGGGGGGGGGGGCTATCTTCTTGGTGCCGGTCCGCGTTGTGGGTTGGCCATGTCATGCCGCGTGGCCGACAGAGGCCGCCGGCGTGCGCATGTGCGGACCCCCGACTGGAAGTGCAGGGCCCCGTATCGGCAGCTGGAGCTGTGAGGAGCACGCCGGGGCCCTGGTAGCCCCCTGGAAATCGCAGAATATCCCTGGACTTGCTTCAGGTAAGTCCAGAGTGATTTGTGTGCGTTTTTTCGTGGGTGTGGTGACATAGCCCCATTACTGGGGAATTTCACCCTCTATATCTCAACTCCTTCGCATAAGTAACACTTCTCATCCCTGATTCATCCCGGGGTGAATCGGCACCATATGCTTTCTTTGGCTTGAATGACCCGGATTTTCCTTCCCCGTGGTAGGAGATTCAGCAGCCTAGCCAAAGGTCTATTGACTTTCGATGGGACCAGATGATCTCAGCAGTGGGCGGGGCCAGAAAATCCCACCCAATGCCTTATGGTGTTGCCAAACCTTCACTCAGTACTCAAACTGTGGTCCAACCATTGCCTTTCAGAAATGCATCATTTTCTATTTTCTATTGTATTCAATGCCCCAATTTGTAAAGCTCAAAATGTTATTGATTTTTTAATGGCTTTATGTACCTCCATTTGCACTCTCAGAGAATATTGATTTGTATTTGAAGATCGTTCCAATTATGTGCATATACTGATATTCCTCCAGAATAAATTACCTCCTATTTCTCCACAATTTACCACCTGCCTGATCATTTTAACCTATTTAACCTGGACGGCACGGTAGCACAGTGGTTAGCACTGTTGCTTTGCAGCGCCAGGGACCTGGATTCGATTCCCGCTTTGGTCACTCTGTGTGGAGTCTGCAAGTTCTCCCTGTGTCTGCGTGGGTTTCCTCCGGGTGCTCCAGTTTCCTCCCACAAGTCCCGAAAGACGTGCTAAAAGGTGAATTGGACATTCTGAATTCTCCCTCAGTGTATCCGAACAGGCGCTAGAGTGTGGAGACTAAGGGATTTTCACAGAAACTTCACTGCAAACCTACATGGGACGCTAATAAAGATTATTATTATTAAATCCTCCTGAAGTCTTTATGCAGCTGTTCAGCAAATCTCCAACTTTTGTGTTGTCAGCAAATTTCGATAACACACTTCAAGTCACATAGCTTCTTAAAAGCTCAGTCACCCCATCCCATCCTCTTTCCATTCATGGAGGTGTGCGAGATCATAATTCAATGAAGTGAAGTTCAAAGATCTCAGCAACATGCTGCTCCTCCGAGCTGCCAGAAAAGAAACTCTCTATGTCGGACAGGTGCACGAATTCAGTGACTCGTGGTATGGTCCAGTCCTGTTTTTTAAAGAATTATTTCAAAGGTGGCAGCATCCACCAAGCAGTGAATTCAGCTAAGCGGTATAGGAACCTCAGAGATATATTCTGGAGCACCAGTCCGCAGCTCATTAAACACTCAGCTTTTGTTTTGTGTTTCAAGTCCTTGTCTCCCTAATATTTTTATTTCCATAATAAAACCAACTAATGCACTATATCTTTGCCACTCTGGATGGACTTCCCTCACTTCTGAAGCCCCAGTCGCACCTAATCGTCCTCACTCCGGCTGGGTGAGGCAGGAGCAGTGAAAGCACACCACTGTGGAGGACACCGGGTGCAGTGTACCGGATACGGCTGAATCGGGGCCGGCGGGGGCGGGGGAAGAGAAGGTCAGGCTGGACGCGAATGGGGGGGGGGGGGGGGGGGGGTGTCGGGTCGGGTCGGGTTGGTCCGGGAGATGAGAGGTCGGTCTGAGAGACGACAAGGGAGGAGGGATCAGGTGGGGCGGGGAGGTGGAGGGTCAGGTGGGGCTGAGAGGGGTGGGTGTGGGCCGGGTGGCGGGAGGTTGGGTCAGAGTTGGGGATGGTGTGAGGTATTCCCTGGGGGGTTGTGTGTGAGTGAGGTGTACTGTAGAGGGCTCGGTCTGGGTGTTTACACGGTTACTCTGGAGTTAGAAGTGATTTTTTTCTTTCTAACTCAGTGCAACTATCAGGGCAAAAATGGCAGAACCGTCTGAAGTTAGCTTCTGTCAGATGGATCCCAGCCCAGCGCAATTGCCCAGGAGAAATTGGCACTTCTGGGCAATTGTCTGGTAAACCTAGAGGAATACCCCAGCGCCTCATCGGGCCACTCTCTAAATGCAACAGTGGAGAACCAGGAAGTTATGCATTGTAAGGTGAAATAAATAATTTGCTTTGATATTACAATACTGCTACGCCAACACAGTAGCTCCAGGACATTTAGACATTTTAACTGCCTTCAATGTCCAAAAATGTGTATATCTGTTCTACAGTAATTGGAGAGAGATGAAGTAGTAATTCATTGGAGTCTAGCATAAGTCCGCATTGAGGCTTATCAAAGTGATTTCAAGAAAATATATTTGTATTATTTTGATGATTATTGTTGTTAAAACTTTGTTAATAAAGGCTACATTGGTGTAATCAATAACTCCTTCTCATCAACAGCCAGAAACCTCATCCAACTTTGCACATCTTTGATGTTGCTGCTTCTCATTACAAATGTCATGAAGGTTTTTAGCCGCCTGAATGCCAGCCTATGGACCTACATTTACTATAACATTTCTGCAGCTACCGATTTGCTCAACAATATCCCCACTTCCACCTTAGGTGCCCTTGTCCCCAATAAACCTTTACTGCCTCTCACCCGGACCTTCATCTCAACTCCCTAACTCCAGGGGATGTAAACTTGAAAGGATATGGGAAACTGGTTTAGCCATTCACCACCAGAGCAGCCTGGACTACAGGAACCAGTCTCCCTGAACAGGCGCCGGAAAGTGGCGACTAGGGGCTTTACACAGTAACTTCATTTGAAGCCTACTTGTGACAATAAGCGATTTTCATTTTCAGGAAGCATTATCAGGCACCATCTGCTAAAACTGCTCAATATTCCAGGTTCATACTGGAATGTAAAGTTATCTCTCAATCTTATTTTCTCCACTGCAAATATTCCTCTTAAACCCCTGATCCCTGTCTCTTCCACCTTCACCTCCAACAACAAATATGAGGGGCTCATGGCCTTCCTCATCATGAATCAAGTCAATCCAGTCAGCTATATCTGCTATGTCCCTCCCTTACACGTGCCCACCCTTTCTTTTCTATCTCCCCTCATGCCCTCTTTGAACTCATCTTGTCCATGTGACTCACTTCCTGTTCCCTGAACCTATTCCCACGAAACTGCCAATCACTGTCGTGTGAAGGGTTAATATGTAAACGAGACAGTTCATATCATCTTGGGGAAGTGATCACGTGACTATCATGATAGGGTGCTGTCTTAGTGACAAGGAAGTCTCATTCCTGATGCAGTTATTCTTTGTTATGTTTTAAATAATGTTGATGTTAAACCCTGCCTCAGAAGACATTAACAACACCTCAAACAGAAAAATATTAGAATCACCCTTTTTCCCTCCTGCTCCCAATGTTAGCCGATATTGTAAATGGTTCTCCATCTCGGTGTTGTCCCTCCCTCCTTAACATCTGCTGTCTTCACCATTTCCCTCAAAAAAAATCAATGCCTGATACTACTGACCATACAAACTACTATGCTATCTCCAAACCCCTTTCCTCTTCAAAAATATTGATCCTGCATTGCCTCCAAAATCCGTTCCCACCTTCCACAGAGCTCCATGTTTCTATCTCTCCAGTCAGGTTCCACCCCTACCATAAGACCAAAACGGTTCTCAAAGTCACAGATTACACCCAATATGACTGACATTTTGTCCTCATCTTTCTTGATCCTGTCTACAATCTTTGACATGGCTGGCCACATCATTCTCCTCCAATGCCTCTGCTCCGTCATCCAATTGGATGGGAGTGCTCTCACCAGCTTCCATTCTTAGCTATCTAATCATAGCTAGAGAATTATTTGCAATGGTTTCTCTCTCTGCTCCCGCAATGTTACCTCTGGTGTTCCCCAAGGATCTATCCTTGGTGCCCTCCTATTTCTCAGCTAGTGGCATCAACCAAAAACACAGGATTGGTTTCCCATGTACGCTGATGGCAACTGTTGTATGTTCAGTAAGTCTCATGAAAAGGCTCTGAGTCTGGTATGGTGGAACATTAAATGTTTGTTGGTAACACATAACTATGTATATATATATATACGGGATATAGCCCAAGCTAGAAACCAACTGCATGTTTGCTTCTACACGGGTCTCTGACCACGCCAGAAGCCACTCCAGTCTCAGGTCGTGTGTCTCTTTATATCACACTGTGAGCCATACTGTTTCCCAGTCCCACATTAATCCATGTTATGCCAGATACCCTTATACTACACCTCCCTCTAGGTCTTTATCCAACGCATTTGCATTACAATTATGCTACCCTTCTCCCCCAAAGACACTGGCTATATCAGATCATATGATCTGGAGGCTTGATAATTCTTCCAGACGTCCTTCTGGTCACATTTGGAGGAACGGTAGGCTGTGTTAATGTGGGTAATTTTTGTTGATTTGGAATTTGAGTTGTCTGTGTAACCTTCTTTTGATCTGCTTTTTCTGCTCCTTGAAGTTGAACTTCTCTTTGTTATCCCCATCTGCTCTGCTTGGGAAACATGGGCTTGTCCTGCTCTTTCCAGAGAGAGTGTTCACTCCATTCATTTGTGGTACAAACCAAGTTTTTCTTTTCTCGTGTGGTCTGCCATAATCTTTGTGGGAATAGAAGGTACCTCTTCTTTTCATTTGAATGTTCCTTATCAGTGGGCTCACCTTGCAGTTTGACTTTTATCGCGACACTGTATTCTTCCATGGGTCTCCGTGCTTCCCTGGTTAGTTTATGGTACAAATTCCTTGCCCTGGTATCGTCTTGCAGCTTAGCGTGTTGGCTGGAGGTTACAGTCTCGGTACCATGGTGTTTACAGGTAGTATGACAACAACTGTTGGGGCCTGCCATTATGGCTCCTTCCTCTGTTGCAGGTCATTATCTTGTGTTGTCTACCACTTGAGGTACAATGGTAACTAGCTGAAGATTTTTCTGGTCTGACCAAAGAGGAGCTTCTGTCACCTACAAAAATATTGGACAAACCTGGGGCGTCATTCTCCGACCCCCCACCGGGTCGGAGAATGGCCGTTGGCCGCCGTGAATCCCACCCCCGCCCCCGCCGAAGTCTCCGGTACCGGAGATTGGGTGAGGGCGGGAATCAGGCTGCGCCGGTTGGCGGGACCCCCCGCTCAATTCTCCGGCCCGGATGGGCCGAAGTCCCGCCCAGAAATTGCCTGTCCCGCCGGCGTAAATCAAACCTGGTATTTACCGGCGGGACCAGGCGGCGTGGGCGGGCTCCGGGGTCCTGGGGGGGGGGGGGGTGCGGGGCGATCTGACCCCGGGGGGTGCCCCTATGGTGGCCTGGCCCGCGATCGGGGCCCACCGATCCGCGGGCGGGCCTGTGCCGTGGGGGCACTCTTTCCCTTCCGCCTCCGCCACGGCCTCCACCATGGCGGAGGCGGAAGAGACTCTCCCCCCTGCGCATGCGCGGGAAACTGTCGGCGCCCGCTGACGCTCCCGCGCATGCGCCGGGAAACTGTCAGCGGCCGCTGACGCTCCCGCCCATGCGCCACATTTCCGCGCCAGCTGGCGGGGCAACAAACGCCATTTCCGCCAGCTGGCGGGGCGGAAATCCCTCCGGCGTCGGCCTAGCCCCTCAATGTTGGGGCTAGGCCGCCAAAGATGCGGAGCATTCCGCACCTTTGGGCCGTCTGATTGGCGCCGTTTTTGGCGCCAGTCGGCGGACATCGCGCCGTTGGTGGAGAATTTCGCCCCTGGTCTGTGAAGAGTGAAGACAATTCAGAATTGAAGTCTCTTTATTGGGGAGCCTCTCGAGTAGAAATTTAACAGCCAATCTGCGTGACCCCTTTTAAAAGAGTTAAAAGGCTCTTCAGGCTGTTCGACACATTTGCTGAATTTTATTCTCTCTAAAATTTTAGGCATTTTAGATTAAAATATATATCTGAATGAATTTAGAACTTTATCAAATTTATCTAAGGATTAATGTATTTCTTACCTTGCCATTGGCCATCAGACCTACTGAATTATGTAATGTATTCACCTGCTCAACTTCTGCTTTTTTATCTAATCCTCAAGCAATCATGTATTTTCAGAATCTTTTCCACCAAAGCCCCAATTTTGGTCTGGCCCTTGGATGGGTCCACATGGTCTGGTAATGTTTATTTGATGTCCATGGTTGCTTTAAAGTTCAGCCGAGTACAGATTAAAATGCTTTGCCGGTTTTAAAGGTGGCATTGCAGTAACCAGTTTTTCAAAGAGTCTTCCGGTGCTTGTTGCATTTTAGTGGGCTCCCCTAGCAATGTCTTTGTCTTTAATTTTGTGCAGTAATTTACTCAACTATTATGGGCCTTCTTTGCAAGATCAGAGGATTTTTTATTTTAGAATTAATTATTGACTTTGGCTGAGGGTTTTATACCTTCTGCTTTTTTACTACAACAAACTCAGCCACCATTTTGTGTCGTGCCGAACCCAGGTGCCTGTGGTGCTTCCTGAAATAGGCTGCTCTCACTTTCTTTACAGGCCTGAAACATGTAAAACTAGCCCTGGCTTAGAACTTGATTTTTTGCTCACCACTGCTAGGTCCTTTAACTCTGTAGGCATTTACAATGGACCTCCATGAGATCTTGGGGGATCCTCAAATGCACAGTGAAGATTTTCCCCTGCATTTCTGCTTCCAATTCTGCAATGCAGCTTTTTTTCTGGCAATCATCCTGTGTGTCTTCATGACAGGTATTTTCAGCCGGCTCAGAATGCTGCCCTTTAGTTTACCAGCTTTTGAATTTCCACTCCAGCTTATCTGAGATCATAGATCATAGAATTTACAGTGCAGAAGGAGGCCATTCGGCCCATCGAGTCTGCACCGGCTCTTGGAAAGAGCACCCTACCCAAACCTCCACCCTATCCCCATAACCCAGTAACCCCACCCAACACTAAGGGTAATTTTGGACACTAAGGGCAATTTAGAATGGCCAATCCACCTAACCTGCACATCTTTGGACTGTGGGAGGAAACCGGAGCACCCGGAGGAAACCCACGCACACACGGGGAGAACGTGCAGACTCCGCACAAACAGTGACCCAAGCCGGGAATCGAACCTGGGACTCTGGAGCTGTGAAGCAATTGTGCTAACCACTATGCTACCGTGCTGCCCAACCGTGCTGAGGTTCTGGTTTTTCCATTTGCTGCCACCATGTTGTGTGTTCAGTCAGTCTCACAAATAGGTTCTGAGTCTGAGCAACAAGACACAGTTAGCATGACACATTCAACCAATGCATGTATCTAAGTAATAAAAATTAAGCAAACTACATTATTACAAAAATTAATTCCAAGCTCACAGAACAAAAATGGTAATGAATTGTGAAGAAAAATGACTACTTTTCTTTTATAGCATTGCAATTTAAAGACTACGCTGACTTTAGATATCAGCTGAATGTTTAACACTTCATGGTTGTTTTCTTTCTAACAGCTTTCCAAGCCTTTCTAAAACCCTTTTTGAATCATAGGTATGAGTATCACTGAGAGGTTTTATGTGGAGGTGGCCTGCTGTGATTCCCGCCTTGCGACCTGGGTCCACATTGGCGGCCGTCCTCTGTGGCGACTGGGCCTGGATGGGCCCAGCTGCTGCTTGAGTGTCCCAGGTGGCATGGTGCCATCCTGTTCTTCCCGCTGCCTATCAGATGCAGCAGAGACAGGAGGGGGGGGGGGCAGACGCTGCGGTGTTCCAGCACCTCCCCTGCGATAGTCACTGTACGAAGTCTTACAACACCAGGTTAAAGCCCAACAGGTTTGTTTCGATGTCACTATCTTTCGGAGCGCTGCTCCTTCCTCAGGTGAATGAAGAGGTCTGTTCCAGAAACACATATATAGACAGATTCAAAGATGCCAAACAATGCTTGGAATGCGAGCATTAGCAGGTAATTAAATCTTTACAGATCCAGAGATGGGGTAACCCCAGGTTAAAGAGGTGTGAATTGTACCAAGCCAGGACAGTTGGTAGGATTTCGCAGGCCAGATGGTGGGGGATGAATGTAATGCGACATGAATCCCAGGTCCCAGTTGAGGCCGCACTCATGTGTGCAGAACTTGGCTATAAGTTTCTGCTCGGCGATTCTGCGTTGTCGCGGGTCCTGAAGGCCGCCTTGGAGAACGCTTACCCGGAGATCAGAGGCTGAATGCCCTTGACTGCTGAAGTGTTCCCCGACTGGAAGGGAACATTCCTGCCTGGTGATTGTTGCGCGATGTCCGTTCATTCGTTGTCGCAGCGTCTGCATGGTCTCGCCAATGTACCACGCTTCGGGACATCCTTTCCTGCAGCGTATGAGGTAGACAACGTTGGCCGAGTCGCACGAGTATGTACCGCGTACCTGGTGGGTGGTGTTCTCACGTGTAATAGTGGTATCCATGTCGATGATCTGGCACGTCTTGCAGAGATTGCCATGACAGGGTTGTGTGGTGTCGTGGTCGCTGTTCTGAAGACTAGGTAGTTTGCTGCAAACAATGGTTCGTTTGAGGTTGCGCGGTTGTTTGAAGGCAAGTAGTGGGAGTGTGGGGATGACCTTGGCAAGATGTTCATCGTCATCAATGACGTGTTGGAGGCTGTGAAGAAGATGACGTAGTTTCTCCGCTCCGGGGAAGTACTGGACGACGAAGGGTATTCTGTCGGTTGTGTCCCATGTTTGTCTTCTGAGGAGGTCAGTCCGGTTTTTCGCTGTGGCGCGTTGGAACTGTCGATCGATGAGTCGAGTGCCATATCCCGTTCGTACGAGGGCATCTTTCAACGTCTGTAGATGTCTGTTACGCTCCTCCTCGTCTGAGCAGATCCTGTGTATACGGAGCGCTTGTCCATAGGGGATGGCTTCTTTAATGTGTTTAGGGTGGAAGCTGGAGAAGTGGAGCATCATGAGGTTATCCGTAGGTTTGCGGTAAAGCAAAGTGCTGAGGTGACCGTCCTTGATGGAGACCAGTGTGTCCAAGAATGCAACTGATTTTGGAGAGTAGTCCATGGTGAGTCTGATGGTTGGATGGAACTTATTAATGTCATCGTGTAGTCGTTTCAGTGATTCTTCGCCGTGGGTCCAAAGGAAAAAAATGTCATCGATGTATCTGGTGTATAACATCGGTTGAAGGTCCTGTGCGGTGAGTAGGTCCTGTTCAAACTTGTGCATGAAGATGTTGCCGTATTGGGGTGCGAATTTGGTCCCCATGGTTGTTCCGTGCGTCTGGATGAAGAACTTGTTGTCGAAGGTGAAGACGTTGTGATCCAGAATGAAGCGGATGAGTTGCAGAATTGCGTCTGGAGATTGGCAGTTGTCGGTGTTGAGTACTGAGGCTGTTGCAGCAATGCCGTCATCATGGGGGATGCTGGTGTAGAGTGCCGAGATGTCCATTGTGACGAGGAATGTTCCTGGTTCAACTGGTCCATGGGTGCTGAGTTTCTGTAGGAAGTCCGTCGTGTCGCGACAGAAGCTGGGTGTACCTTGTACGATGGGTTTCAAGATGCCCTCGATGTAGCCAGGGAGGTTCTCACACAGGGTCCCATTGCCTGAAACGATAGGGCGGCCTGGTGTGTTGGCCTTATGTATTTTCGGGAGGCAGGATCGTATACACAGGATCTGCTCAGATGAGGAGGAGCGTAACAGACATCTACAGACGTTGAAAGATGCCCTCGTACGAACGGGATATGGCACTCGACTCATCGATCGACAGTTCCAACGCGCCACAGCGAAAAATCGGACCGACCTCCTCAGAAGACAAACATGGGACACAACCGACAGAATACCCTTCGTCGTCCAGTACTTCCCCGGAGCGGAGAAACTACGTCACCTTCTTCACAGCCTTCAACACATCATTGATGACGATGAACATCTTGCCAAGGTCATCCCCACACTCCCACTACTTGCCTTCAAACAACCGCGCAACCTCAAACGAACCATTGTTTGCAGCAAACTACCTAGTCTTCAGAACAGCGACCACGACACCACACAACCCTGTCATGGCAATCTCTGCAAGACGTGCCAGATCATCGACATGGATACCACTATTACACGTGAGAACACCACCCACCAGGTACGCGGTACATGCTCGTGCGACTCGGCCAACGTTGTCTACCTCATACGCTGCAGGAAAGGATGTCCCGAAGCGTGGTACAGTGGCGAGACCATGCAGACGCTGCGACAACGAATGAACGGACATCGCGCAACAATCACCAGGCAGGAATGTTCCCTTCCAGTCGGGGAACACTTCAGCAGTCAAGGGCATTCAGCCTCTGATCTCCGGGTAAGCGTTCTCCAAGGCGGCCTTCAGGACCCGCGACAACGCAGAATCGCCGAGCAGAAACTTATAGCCAAGTTCCGCACACATGAGTGCGGCCTCAACCGGGACCTGGGATTCATGTCGCATTACATTCATCCCCCACCATCTGGCCTGCGAAATCCTACCAACTGTCCTGGCTTGGTACAATTCACACCTCTTTAACCTGGGGTTACCCCATCTCTGGATCTGTAAAGATTTAATCACCTGCTAATGCTCGCATTCCAAGCATTGTTTGGCATCTTTGAATTTGTCTATATATGTGTTTCTGGAACAGGCCTCTTCATTCACCTGAGGAAGGAGCAGCGCTCCGAAAGCTAGTGACATCGAAACAAACCTGTTGGACTTTAACCTGGTGTTGTAAGACTTCGTACTGTGCTCACCCCAGTCCAACGCCGGCATCTCCACATCATGGCTACCAGTGATATTCACTGGCATGGGCCCCATCATTTCCTCCTCCCTTGGAGTGCCTGATGGCCCCCGGGATACTCCGTAGGACGCGGGTGCAAGCTGAGCTGACCCCTGAGGTTCCACCGCCACCTGGCACTGCCAGTCCTGGAGGTCCACTGCCGTCTCGGGCAGGGTCTGCATGCTCGTGGACATGGAGCACATGGAGTGGACCATCTCCGTCTGGGACTGCGCCACACCACGCTGCGACTGTGCCATCGCCTTCTGGGTTTGTGTCACATCAGCCAGTGACTGCACCATCTCCCTCTGGGACTGGGCCACCTCCCACTTCGTCTATGCCATGTTGGCCAGCGGCTTTGCAATGTCACCGACACTCTCTGCCACACTGTGACTGGGCCACACTCAGGAGTGCCGCTGCAATGTCCAGGTGGCTCTGGCACATTGCTGCCTGTGAGACAGCAACCCTGTCCTGGGCCTTGGCCACCACCTGCACAGATTGCCCGGGCCTTGGACATGCTGTTCCATAGCCAAAATCCTCGCGCCCAAGGCCTCCACTGCAGACGCCACCCATGCGGTGTTGGCACGATCTCCTGCTGCTGCACGCAGTTGGACTCCTCCACATGCGCCTGCAGGTACTGGATGAACGCCCACAACCCCTCATGAAGTCTCTGGCTCTGCGACTGCATCCCTGCAATCGATAGGACTGTCCATTCCAGAAGCCCGAAACCCGTCCGGACGGCAGCGAGTCCCTGGGGTCGGCCCACCCTCCGACCGTCCACCCCCTCGGGAGTTCCTACCTCTACCTGCTGTACCGGAGTATACGTGTGGTGAGAAACAGAGAGTGCCCCATGAGCCTTTTCACTAAAATGCCCAACTGAGGTGTGTCTCTGGGATGATGGAGGGTGTTGGACACAACTGTGACTGGAAATCTATGTCAACATCGAACTTGAGCTCCGGAGTGTCCAGGTTTAGGGGTGGTGTGGGTGGTATGGGAGTGAGGGTGGTATGGGAGTGAGGGTGTGGGGGTGAAGATGGTGTGTGGGTGTGAGTGGGGGTGTGGGTGGTGTGGGAGTGAGTGTGGTGTGGGAGTGAGGGTGTGGGAGTGAGGGTGTGGGAGTGAGGGTGTGGGAGTGAGGGTGTGGAGTGAGGGTAGTGTGGGGGTGGGGGTGGTGTGGGGGTGAGGGGGTGGGAGTGACGGTGTGGGTGGGTGGTGTGGGGGTGAGGGTGGTGTGGGGGTGAGGGTGGTGTGTGGGTGGTGTGGGGGTGTGAGTGGTGTGGGAGTGAGGGGGTGGGGTGGTGGGGTGGGGGTGGGGGTGGGGTGGGAGTGAGGGTGGTGTGGGAGTGAGGGGGTGGGAGTGAGGGTGTGGGGCTGAGGGTGGTGTGGGGGTGGTGTGGGGATGAGGGTGGTGTGGGGGTGTGAGTGGTGTGGGAGTGAGGGAGTGGGCGTGAGGGTGGTGTGGGGGTGGTGTGGGGATGAGGGTGGTGGTGGGGTGGGAGTGGTGTGGGAGTGAGGGTGTGAAGGTGGTGTGGGGGTGGTGTGGGGGTGGTGTGTGGGTGGGGGTGGTGTGGGAGTGAGGGTGGTGTGGGAGTGAGGATGGTGTGTGGGTGGTGTGGGGTGAGGGTGGTGTGGGGGTGAGGGTGTGGGAGTTAGGGTGTGGTGGTGTGGGTAGTGTGGGAGTGAGGGTGTGTGGGAGTGAGGGTGGTGTGGGGTGGGGGTGGGGTGGGAGTGAGGGTGTGGGAAGGTGGGGTGAGGGTGGGGGTGAGGGTGTGGGAGTGAGGGTGTGGGAGTGGGGGTGGTGTGCGGGTGAGGGTGGTGTAGGTGTGAGGGTGGTGTGAGGGCGTGAGTGGTGTGGGAGTGAGGGTGGTGTGTGGGTGGTGTGGGGATGGTGTGGGGGTGAGGGTGGTGTGGGGGTGAGGGTGGTGTGTGGGTGGTGTGGGGGTGAGGGTGGTGTTGGAGTGTGAGTGGTGTGGGAGTGAGGGTGGTGTGGGAGTGAGGGTGGTGTGGGAAGGAGGGTGTGGGGGTTTGGGTGGTGTGGGTGGTGTGGGAGTGAGGGTGTGGGTGGTGTGGGAGTGAGGGTGGTGTGGGAGTGAGGGTGTGGGAGTGAGGGTGTGGGAGTGAGGGTGGTGTGTGGGTGGTGAGCGAGTGAGTGTGGTGTGGGAGTGAGGGTGTGGGTGTGAGGGTGAGGGTGGTGTGTGGGTGGTGTGGGAGTGAGGGTGTGGGGGTGGTGTGTGGGTGGTGTGGGAGTGAGGGTGTGGGGGTGGTGTGTGGGTGGTGTGGGGGTGTGAGTGGTGTGGGAGTGAGGGGGTGGTGGTGGTGGGGTGGGGGTGGTGTGGGAGTGAGGGTGGTGTGGGAGTGAGGGTGTGGGAGTGAGGGTGTGGGAGTGAGGGTGTGGGAGTGCGGGTGTGGGAGTGAGGGTGTGGGGGTGAGGGTGTGGGGGTGAGGGTGGTGTGTGCGTGGTGTGGGGATGAGGGTGGTGTGGGGGTGAGAGTGGTGTGGGAGTGAGGGGGTGGGGATGGTGGGGTGGGGGTGGTGCGGGAGTGAGGGTGGTGTGGGAGTGAGGGTGTGAATGTGGTGTGGGGGTGGTGTGCGGGTTGGGGTGGTGTGGGAGTGAGGGTGGTGTGGGAGTGAGGGTGGTGCGGGGGTGAGGGTGTGGGAGTTAGGGTGGTGTGTGGGTGGTGTGGGAGTGAGGGTGGTGTGGGGGGGTGAGTGGTGTGGGAGTGAGGGGGTGGGGGTGGTGGTGTGGAGGTGGTGTGGGGGTGAGGGTGTGGGAGTGAGGGTGTGGGGGTGTGGGTGGTGTGGGGATGTGAGAGGTGAGGTAGTGGGGGTGGTGTGAGGGTGAGGGTGGTGTGGGAGTGAGGGTGGTGTGGGGGTGGTGTGAGGGTGAGGGTGGTGTGTGGGTGGTGTGGGGATGAGGGTGGTGTGGGGGTGTGAGTGGTGTGGGAGTGAGGGTGGTGTGGGAGTGAGGGTGTGGGAGTGAGGGTGTGGGGGTGTGGGTGGTGTGGGAGTGGTGTGGGGGTGTGAGTGGTGTGGGTGTGAGGGTGTGGGGGTGTGGGAGTGAGGGCGATGTGGGAGTGAGGGTGTGGGAGTGAGGGTGTGGGGGTGAGGTTGGTGTGTGTGTGGTGTGGGAGTGAGGGGGTGGTGGTGGTGGGGTGGGGGTGGGGTGGGAGTGAGGGTGTGGGAGTGAGGGTGTGGGGGTGAGGGTGGTGTGTGCGTGGTGTGGGGATGAGGGTGGGGGGAATGGTGGGGTGTGGGTGGTGTGGGGGTGTGGGTGGTGTGGGAGTGAGGGGGTGGGGATGGTGGGGTGGGGGCGGTGTGGGAGTGAGGGTGGTGTGGGAGTGAGGGTGTGAAGGTGGTGTGGGGGTGATGTGGGGGTTCGGGTGGTGTGGGAGTGAGGGTGGTGTGTGGGTTCTGTGGGGTGAGGGTGGTGTGGGGGTGAGGGTGTGGGAGTTAGGGTGTGGTGGTGTGGGTGGTGTGGGGGTGGTGTGGGAGTCAGGGTGTGGGGTTGAGGGTGGTGTGTGGGTGGGAGTTAGGGTGGTGTGGGGGGGGTGAGTGGTGTGGGGTGGGAGTGGGTGGTGTGGGGTTGTGAGAGGTGTGGGAGTGGGGGGGTGGGGGTGGTGGGGTGGGGGTGGGGTGGGAGTGGGAGTGGTGGGGTGGGGGTGAGGGTAGTGTGGGGGTGGGGGTGGTGTGGGGGTGAGGGTGGTGTGGGGGTGAGGGTGGTGTGTGGGTGGTGTGGGTGTGAGGGTGGTGTGGGTGTGTGAGTGGTGTGGGAGTGAGGGTGGTGTGGGAGTGAGGGTGTGGGAGTGAGGATGTGTACGTGTGGGTGGTGTGGGAATGAGGGTGGTGTGGGAGTGAGGGTGTGGGAGTGAGGGTGTGGGGGGTGAGGGTGGTGTGTGGGTGGTGTGGGAGTGAGGGTGTGGGGGTGGTGTGGTGGGGCTGGTGTGGGAGTGAGGGTGGTGTGGGAGTGAGGGTGGTGTGGGAGTGAGGGTGTGAGGGTGTGGGGTTGACGGTGGTGTGTGGGTGGTGTGGGAGTGAGTGTGGTGTGGGAGTGAGGGTGTGGGAGTGAGGTTGTGGGGGTGAGGTGGTGTGTGGGTGGTGTGGGGATGAGGGTGGTGTGTGGGTGGTGTGGGAGTGAGGGTGTGGGAGTGAGGGTGTGGGGGTGAGGTGGTGTGTGGGTGGTGTGGGGATGAGGGTGGTGTGTGGGTGAGAGTGGTGTGGGAGTGAGTGGGTGGGGGTGGTGTGGGGGTAGTGTGGGGGGGAGGGTGGTGTGTGGGTGGTGTGGGGGGGTGAGTGGTGTGGATTGAGGGGGTGGGAGTGGTGGGGTGGGGGTGGGGTGGGAGTGAGGGTGTCGAGGCGAAGGTGATGTGGGAGTGAGGGTGTGGGAGTGGTGGGGTGGGGGTGGCGTGGGTGTGTGGGTGTGGGAGTGAGGGTGTGGGGGTGTGGGTGGTGTGGGGGTGTGAGTGGTGTGGTAGTGGGGGTGGTCTGGGGGTGGTGTGGGTGTGAGGGGGTGGTGGTGGTGGGGTGGGGGTGGGGTGGGAGTGAGGGTGGTGTGGGAGTGAGGGTGGTGTGTGCGTGGTGTGGGGATGAGGGTGGTGTGTGGGTGTGAGTGGTGTGGGAGTGAGGGGATGGGGATTGTGGTGTGGGGGTGGTGTGGGAGTGAGGGTGGTGTGGGAGTGAGGGTGGTGTGTGGGTGGTGTGGTGTGAGGGTGGTGTGGGGGTGAGGGTGTGGGAGTTAGGGTGTGGTTGTGTGGATGGTGTGGGGTTGGTATGGGAGTGAGGGTGTGGGGTTGAGGGTGGTGTGTGCGTGGTGTGGGAGTGAGGGTGGTGTGGGGGTGGTGTGAGGGTGAGAGTTGTGTGGGTGGTGTGGGGGTGAGGGTGGTGTGGGAGTGAGGGTGGTGTGTGGGTGGTGTGGGGGTGAGGGTAGTGTGGGGGTGGGGGTGGTGGGGTGGGGGTGGGAGTGGGAGTGGTGGGGTGGGGGTGGTGTGGGGGTGAGGGGGTGGGAGTGAGGGTGTGGGTGGTGTGGGGGTGAGGGTGGTGTTGGGGTGGTGTGAGGGTGAGAGTTGTGTGGGTGGTGTGGGGGTGAGGGTGGTGTGTGGGTGGTGTGGGGGTGAGGGTAGTGTGGGGGTGGGGGTGCTGTGGTGTGAGGGTGGTGTGGGGGTGAGGGTGGTGTGGGAGTGAGGGTTGTGTGGGGGTGGTGTGATGGTGAGGGTGGTGTGGGAGTGAGGGTGGTGTGGGGGTGGTGTGGGGGTGAGGGTAGTGTGGGGGTGGGGGTGGTGTGGGGGTGAGGGTGGTGTGGGGGTGGGGGTGGTGTGTGGGTGGTGTGGGGGTTAGGGTGGTGTGGGGGTGTGAGTGGTGTGGGAGTGAGGGTGGTGTGGGAGTGAGGGTGTGGGGGTGTGGGTGGTGTGAGTTGTGTGGGAGTTGTGTGGGGGTGTGAGTGGTGTGGGAGTGAGGGTGGTGTGGGAGTGAGGGTGTGGGAGTGAGGGTGTGGGGTGTGAGGGTGGTGGGTGGGTGGTGTGGGGATGAGGGTGGTGTGGGAGTGAGGGCGTGGGGGTGGTGTGGTGGGGGTTGTGTGGGAGTGAGGGTGTGAGGGTGTGGGGTTGACGGTGGTGTGTGGGTGGTGTGGGAGTGAGTGTGGTGTGGGAGTGAGGGTGTGGGAGTAAAGGTGGTGTGGGGGTGGTGTGGGGGTGGTGTGAGGGTGGTGTGAGGGTGGTGTGTGGGTGGTGTGGGAGTGAGGGTGTGGGAGTGAGGGTGTGGGGGTGAGGTGGTGTGTGGGTGGTGTGGGGATGAGGGTGGTGTGTGGGTGTGAGTGGTGTGGGAGTGAGGGGTGGGGGTGGTGGGGTGGGGGTTGTGTGGGAGTGAGGGTGGTGTGGGAGTGAGGGTGTGAAGGTGGTGTGGGGGTGGTGTGGGGGTGGTGGTGTGGGAGTGAGGGGGTGGGGATTGTGGTGTGGGGGTGGTGTGAGAGTGAGGGTGGTGTGGGGTGAGGGTGGTGTGGGGGTGAGGGTGTGGGAGTTAGGGTGTGGTGGTGTGGGTGGTGTGGGGGTGGTGTGGGAGTGAGGGTGTGGGGTTGAGGGTGGTGTGTGGGTGGTGTGGGAGTGAGGGTGGTGTGGGGGGGTGAGTCATGTGGGAGTGGGAGTGGTGGGGTCGGGGTGGTGGGGTGGGGTGGGGTGGGGGTGAGGGTGTGGGAGTGAGGGTGTGGGTGGTGTGGGGGTGAGGGTGGTGTGGGGGTCGTGTGAGGGTGAGGGTTGTGTGGGGGTGGTGTGGGGTTGAGGGTGGTGTGGGAGTGAGGGTGTTGTGGTGTGGGGGTGAGGGTAGTGTGGGGGTGGGGGTGGTGTGGTGTGAGGGTGGTGTGGGTGTGAGGGTGGTGTGGGGGTGAGGGTGGTGTGGGAGTGAGGGTGGTGTGGGGGTGGTGTGGGAGTGAGGGTGGTGTGGGAGTGAGGGTGGTGTGGGAGTGAGGGTTGTGTGGGGGTGGTGTGGGGATGAGGGTGGTGTGGGAGTGAGGGTGGTGTGTGGGTAGTGTGGGGGTGAGGGTAGTGTGGTGGTGGGGGTGGTGTGCGGTTGAGGGTGGTATGTGGGTGGTGTGGGGGTGTGGGTGTTGTGGGAGTGAGGGTGGTGTGGGAGTGAGGGTGTGGGAGTGAGCGTGTGGGGGTGTGGGTGGTGTGGGTGGTGTGGGAGTGGTGTGGGGGAGTGAGTGGTGTGGGAGTGAGGGTGGTGTGGGAGTGAGGGTGTGGGAGAGAGGGTGTGGGGGGTGAGGGTGGTGGGTGGGTGGTGTGGGGATGAGGGTGGTGTGGGAGTGAGGGCGTGGGGGTGTTGTGGGGGTGGTGTGGGAGTGAGGGTGGTGTGGGAGTGAGGGTGTGGGGTTGACGGTGGTGTGTGGGTGGTGTGGGAGTGAGTGTGGTGTGGGAGTGAGGGTGTGGGTGTGAGGGTGGTGTGGGGTTGGTGTGAAGGTGAGGGTGGTGTGGGAGTGAGGGTGTGGGAGTGAGGGTGTGGGGGTGAGGTGGTGTGTGGGTGGTGTGGGGATGAGGGTGGTGTGTGGGTGTGAGTGGTGTGGGAGTGAGGGGGTGGGGGTGGTGGGGTAGGGGTTGTGTTGGAGTGAGGGTGGTGTGGGAGTGAGGGTGTGAAGGTGGTGTGGGGGTGGTGTGGGGGTGGTGGTGTGGGGGTGGTGTGGGAGTGAGGGTGGTGTGGGGGTAGTGTGGGGGTGAGGGTGGGGTGGGGGTGAGGGTGTGGGAATGATGGTGTGGGGTTGAGGGTGGTGTGTGGGTGGTGTGGGAGTGAGGGTGGTGTGTGGGTGGTGTGGGGGGTGAGTGGTGTGGATTGAGGGGGTGGGAGTGGGGTGGGAGTGAGGGTGTGGAGGCGAAGGTGATGTGGGAGTGAGGGTGTGGGAATGGTGGTGTGGGGGTGGTGTGGGTGTGAAGGTGTGGGAGTGAGGGTGTGGGGGTGTGGGTGGTGTGGGGGTGTGAGTGGTGTGGGAGTGGGGGTGGTGTGGGTGTGAAGGTGTGGGAGTGAGGGTGTGGGGGTGTGGGTGGTGTGGGGGTGTGCGTGGTGTGGGAGTGAGGGTGTGGGAGTGAGGGTGGTGTGGGTGTTGTGTGAGGGTGAGGGTTTTGTGGGGGTGGTGTGGGTGTGAGGGTGGTGTGGGGGTGGTGTGGGGGTGAGAGTGGTGTGGGAGTGAGCGTGGTGTGTGGGTGGTGTGGGGGTGAGGGTGGTGTGAGTGGTGTGTGTAGCGCACAAAGACTCCGTGAGACGAATAGAGTGAAGTCGATGAGGCTTTATTAAGCGTGTCTGTTCCCCAGCAGCCCGATAGTAAACTGGCCTGCGGGGGAAGGCACCGGCTTCTTATACTTCGCCTTCAGGGCGGAGCTTGAGATCAACGGCCAACCAGGACCCGGGATCTGTCAGCCAATGACATTAGGGCTTCCAGTCCCACATGACCCCCAATACATACTACCACAGTGTGGTAGTGAGGGTGTGGGAGTGAGGGTGGTGTGGGAGTGGTGTGGGGGTGTGAGTGGTGTGGGAGTGAGGGTGTGGGAGTGAGGGTGTGGGTGGTGTGGGAGTGAGGGTGTGGGAGTGAGGGGGTGGGGTTGAGGGTGGTGTGTGGGTGGTGTGGGGGTGAGGGTGGTGTGGGGGTGTGAGTGGTGTGGGAGTGTGAGTGGTGTGGGAGTGAGGGTGGTGTGGGAGTGAGGGTGAGGGAGTGAGGGTGTGGGGTTGAGGGTGGTGTGTGGGTGGTGTGGGAGTGAGGGTGAGGGGGTGGGAGTGGTGGGGTGGGGGTGGGGTGGGAGTGAGGGTGTGGAGACGAATGTGATGTAGGAGTGAGGGTGTGGGAGTGGTGGGGTGGGGGTGGTGTGGGTGTGAGGGTGTGAGAGTGAGGGTGTGGGGCTGTGGGTGGTGTGGGGGTGGTGTGTGGGTGTGAGGGTGGTGTGGGGGTGGTGTGAGGGTGAGGGTTGTGTGGGGGAGGTGTGGGGGTGAGGGTGGTGTGGGAGTGAGGGTGTGGGAGTGAGGGTGGTGTGGGGGTGGTGTGAGGGTGAGGGTTGTGTGGGGGTGGTGGTGGTGTGGGGGTGAGGGTGGTGTGGGGGCAAGGGTGGTGTGTGGGTGGTGTGGGGGTGAGGGTGGTGTGGGGGTGTGAGTGGTGTGGGAGTAAGGGTGGTGTGGGAGTGAGGGTGTGGCGGTGTGGGTGGTTTGGGAGTGAGGAGTGGTGTGGGAGTTAGGGTGTGGGAGTTAGGGTGTGGGGATTGCGGGTGGTGTGGGAGTGTGGGTGTGGGAGTGAGGGTATGGGGGTGAGGGTAGTGTGTGGGTGGTGTGGGAGTGAGGGTGTTATGGGAGTGAGGGTGCTGTGGGGGTGGTGTGAGGGTGAGGGTGTGGGAGTGAGGGTGTGGGAGTGAGGGTGTGGGGGTGAGGGTAGTGTGTGGGTGGTGTGGGAGTGTGGGTGTGGGAGTGAGGGTGTGGGGGTGAGGGTAGTGTGTGGGTGGTGTGGGGATGAGTGTGGTGTGTGGGTGGTGTGGGGGTGTGAGTGGTGTGGGAGTGAGGGGTGTGTGTGGTGGTGTGGGAGTGTGAGTGGTGTGGGAGTGAGGGTGTGGGTGTGGTGGGGTGGGGTGGTGTGGGAGTGTGGGTGTGGGAGTGAGGGTGTGGGGGTGAGGGTAGTGTGTGGGTGGGGTGGGGATGAGTGTGGTGTGTGGGTGGTGTGGGGGTGTGAGTGGTGTGGGAGTGAGGGGTGTGTGTGCTGGTGTGGGGGTGGTGTGGGGGTGGGGGTGGTGTGGGAGTGAGGGTGGTGTGGGAGTGAGGGTGGTGTGTGGGTGGGGTGGTGTGGGGGTGGTGGTGGTGTGGGGGTGAGGGTGGTGTGGGGGCGAGGGTGGTGTGTGGGTGGTGTAGGGGTGAGGGTGGTGTGGGGGTGTGAATGGTGTGGGAGTGAGGGTGGTGTGGGAGTGAGGGTGTGGGAGTGAGGGTGTGGGTGGTGTGGGAGTGGTGTGGGGGTGTGAGTGGTGTGGGAGTGAGGGTGGTGTGGGAGTGAGGGTGTGGCGGTGTGGGTTGTGTGGGGGAGAGGGTAGTGTGTGGGTGGTGTGGGAGTGAGGGTGGTATGGGAGTGAGGGTGCTGTGGGGGTGGTCTGAGGGTGAGGGTGTGGGAGTGAGGGTGTGGGAGTGAGGGTGTGGGCGTGAGGGTAGTGTGTGGGTGGTGTGGGAGTGTGGGTGTGGGAGTGAGGGTGTGGGGGTGAGGGTAGTGTGTGGGTGGTGTGGGGATGAGTGTGGTGTGTGGGTGGTGTGGGAGTGGGAGTGGTGTGGGAGTGAGGGTGTGGGTGTGGTGGGGTGGGGTGGTGTGGGAGTGTGGGTGTGGGAGTGAGGGTGTGGGGGTGAGGGTAGTGTGTGGGTGGGGTGGGGATGAGTGTGGTGTGTGGGTGGTGTGGGGGTGTGAGTGGTGTGGGAGTGAGGGTGTGTGTGTGGTGGTGTGGGGGTGGTGTGGGGGTGGGGGTGGTGTGGGAGTGAGGGTGGTGTGGGAGTGAGGGTGGTGTGTGGGTGGTGTGGGGGTGAGGGTGGTGTGGGGGTGGTGGTGGTGTGGGGGTGAGGGTGGTGTGGGGGCGAGGGTGGTGTGTGGGTGGTGTAGGGGTGAGGGTGGTGTGGGGGTGTGAATGGTGTGGGAGTGAGGGTGGTGTGGGAGTGAGGGTGTGGGAGTGAGGGTGTGGGTGGTGTGGGAGTGGTGTGGGGGTGTGAGTGGTGTGGGAGTGAGGGTGGTGTGGGAGTGAGGGTGTGGCGGTGTGGGTGGTGTGGGAGTGAGGGTGGTGTGGGAGTTAGGGTGTGGGGGTTGCGGGTGGTGTGGGAGTGTGGGTGTGGGAGTGAGGGTGTGGGGGAGAGGGTAGTGTGTGGGTGGTGTGGGAGTGAGGGTGGTATGGGAGTGAGGGTGCTGTGGGGGTGGTCTGAGGGTGAGGGTGTGGGAGTGAGGGTGTGGGAGTGAGGGTGTGGGCGTGAGGGTAGTGTGTGGGTGGTGTGGGAGTGTGGGTGTGGGAGTGAGGGTGTGGGGGTGAGGGTAGTGTGTGGGTGGTGTGGGGATGAGTGTGGTGTGTGGGTGGTGTGGGAGTGGGAGTGGTGTGGGAGTGAGGGTGTGGGTGTGGTGGGGTGGGGTGGTGTGGGAGTGTGGGTGTGGGAGTGAGGGTGTGGGGGTGAGGGTAGTGTGTGGGTGGGGTGGGGATGAGTGTGGTGTGTGGGTGGTGTGGGGGTGTGAGTGGTGTGGGAGTGAGGGTGTGTGTGTGGTGGTGTGGGGGTGGTGTGGGGGTGGGGGTGGTGTGGGAGTGAGGGTGGTGTGGGAGTGAGGGTGGTGTGGGAGTGAGGGTGGTGTGTGGGTGGTGTGGGGGTGAGGGTGGTGTGGGGGTGAGGGTGTGGGAGTGAGGGTGTGAGGGTGTGGGTGGTGTGGGGGTGGTGAGGGTGTGGGAGTGGTGGGGTGGGTGTGGGGTGGGAGTGAGGGTGTGGGAGTGGTGGGGGTGGTGTGTGTGTGAGGGTGTGGGAGTGAGGGTGGTGTGAGGGTGAGGGTTGTGTGGGAGTAAGGCTGGTGTGTGGGTGGTGTGGGGGTGAGGGTGGTGTGGGAGTGAGGGTGGTGTGGGAGTGAGGGTGTGGGAGGCAGGGTGTGGAGGTGTGGGTGGTGTGGGAGTGAGGGTGTGGGAGTGAGGGGGTGGGGGTGAGGGTGGTGTGTGGGTGGTGTGGGGGTGAGGGTGGTATGGGGGGTGTGGGAGTGACGGTGTGGGAGTGAGGGTATGGACGTGAGGGCGGTGTGGGAGTGAGGGTGTGGGAGTGAGGGTGTGGGAGTGAGGGGATGGGGGTGAGGGGGTGGGTGGTGTGGGGGGGTGGGTGATGTGGGAGTGAGGGTGGTGTTAGGGTGGTGTGGGGGTGAGGGTGGTGTGGGGGTGTGAGTGGTGTGGGAGTGAGGGTGTGGGGGTGAGGGTGTGGAGGTGCGGGTGGTGTGGGGGGTGAGTGGTGTGGGAGTGAGGATGATGTGGGGGTGGTGTGGGGGTGAGGGTGGTGCATAGGTGGTGTGGGAGTGAGGGTGGTGCGGGGGTGGTGTGAGGTTGAGGGTGGTATGTAGGTGGTGTGGGAGTGAGGGTGGTGTGGGAGTGAGGGTGTGGGTGAGAGTGGTGTGGGGGTGAGGGGGTGGGGGTGTGGGGGTGTGGGGATGGTGTGGGGGTGAGGGTGGGGGTGAGGGTGGTGTGGGGTGGTGTGAGGGTGAGGGTGGTGTGTGGGTGGTGTGGGATTGAGGGTGGTGTGGGAGTGAGGGTGTGGGTGAGAGTGGTGTGGGGGTGAGGGTGTGGGGGTGTGGGGATGGTGTGGGGTTGAGGGTGGGGGTGAGGGTGGTGTGGGAGTGAGGGTGGGGGTGAGAGTGGTGTGGGGGTGAGGGGGTGGGAGTGAGGGTGTGGGGGTGGTGTGGGAATGAGGGTGTGGGAGTGAGGGTGTTGTGGGGGTGTGGGGATGGTGTGGGGGTGAGGGTTGGGGTATGTGGGAGTGAGGGTATGGGAGTGAGGGTGGGAGTGAGGGTGGTGTGGGTGTGTGGGGGTGGGAGTGAGGGTGTGGGGGTGGTGTGGGAATGAGGGTGTGGGAGTGAGTGTGTGGGAGTGAGGGTATGGGTGTGGGGATGGTGTGAGGTTGGTGTGAGGGTGAGGATGGTATTGGGGAGAACGGGTTTACACACGTGTACCAGGGAACCACAACACAGCAGGGTCTCTTTCTCCCCCAGGCTGATCTCCAACCCGATCACTGCCCTTTCCTCAGGCCTGCCGACCACGTACAGGGCCCGCTGCTCTGCTGCAGTGAGGGGCCGCAGGTCCTGCGGTCCACCTCCAGTCTTCTCCAGCTCCCGTCGGTTATGAGTGGCCTTCTACTGCGGGGTAGGAAACAGAAAACGCAGTGGTAGACAGCCCGACGCATGCTGCCTTCAGTGGCCAGGGCACCCGGCTATGGCGGCCGGTATGGGTGCCGGCCTGTGGTGGTGGGTGGGGGTACGGACGCCCTTCGGTTGGGGGGTTGTAGGGTGTGGGACGGGGTGGTGCTACCCCCACACCGGGACACAATGTTGCCTGTGCACCCTGGCTGCCCTGGAGAGGTCGTGCCAGGAGGGTATCAAGATCGGCATCGGTGAATTGTGGGGCTGCTCTCCTTACTGCCACCTTGTTGGCTGGGATGGTGTGTGTGAGGAGTGCAATGTGTAAATGCAGCTGCAGCTTGTCAGCCTCCTGAGTGTCAATCGCGAATCTAGCGAATCCTGCACCGTTTCTCACTGGAATCAATTGTGTTCCACGAGGTGCCGGTGCTAACCCCTGAACAGTCGCTGAATCGGTCCAGGTGCGACGCCAGTTTTGCTGTTGTGGAACTCCACGAATCCTGCCCCAGCATCAACACTTAGTCTCAGGAATGGAGAATCCAGCCCTGGATGCTCAAAAGCCTCCATCTCCACGTGTTCATAGGGTCTATATTCTTTAATTTAGTTTAATTGGCTTGGCCTTGTGTGTGATTAATTTTAATAATAGAACAGTGAACTATTCAATGTATTCTTTTTAATCTCATTTTGAACACTTGACATAATATTATATGAAATGATTATATGATTACATGAATTAATATTTAATATAAAATCCCTTTAGGAACATGCCTAGTATTAAACTGCAAATTTAAAGACAGATCATGCGATAAAACTACTAATCAACAATAGAGCTTTAATTATAACTGAGACTTAATCTTTATTTCTGGACTGGTTCCAACTATTTATGTGAGTGGTTAGTACTGCTGCCTCACAGCTCCAGGGGCCTGTGTTCAATTCCAGCCTTGGGTCACTGTCTGTGTGGAGTCTGCACGTCCTCCCCGTGTGTGCGTGGGTTCCCTCCGGGTGCTCCGGTTTCCTCCCACAGTCCAAAGATGTGTAGGTTAGGTGGATAGGCCAGGCTAAATTGCCCTTAGTGTCCAAAAGGTTAGTTGGGATTACTGGGTTATGGGGATAGGGTGGAGGCGAGGGTGCTCTTTCCAAGGGCTGGAGCAGACTCGATGGGCCAAATGGCCTGCTCCTGCACCGTAAATTCTATGATTTATGAATTGATGGATCAGGTTCTCAGATGCCAGTGGCTCTTATCTTTTAGTTTCCATGGAGGTGATGTGGAGGTCACAGCCTCTGTCCATTAGAAACACGGCGTGTGCTCAAAATCTGGACAGAATTGAAAAATGCGATACTCTCCGGCATGATAGGGATTTGCAATTTTCACCCCCTCTCTCCAGTGGTTGTACTGCTAATCGCACCACGGAAGCCTGGGAACCTGGGGCGGAATTCTCCCCCCCCCCACGCCGGGTGGGAGAATTGCTGGGGCGCCGCGCGTGTCCGCCACGCCGCCCCGACACCCGCACGCAATTCTCCCACCCTCCCCCAAACCGGCGGCACGAGAATCAAGGCTGGCCGCTGGGAGAATCGGCGCTAACGGGCGAGCGGCGATTCTCCGGCCCGGATGGCCTGCCCAGCACGACGGGTTCCCGCCGGCGCCGTCCACATCTGGTCGCTGCCGGCGGGAACAGCATGGGAACGCTGGGGAGGGGAGGGGCGGCCTGTGTGTGGGGGGGGTTCCTGCACCGGGGGGGCCTCAAATGGGGTCTGGCCCGCGATCGGTGCCCACCGATCGGCGGGCCAGCCTCTCTGAAGGAGGACCTCCTTTCCTCTGCCGCCCCGCAAGATCCATCCGACATCTTCTTGCGGGCAGCCTCGGGGAGGACGGCAACCGCGCATGCGCGGGTGATGTCATTTACGCAGCGCCGGCTGCGTCATTTACGCGGCGCCGCTTTTATGCGGCGCCAAGGCCTGCCGCGCATAAATGACGGGACGCCGCTCCTAGCCCCCCGGGGGCGGGAGAATAGTGGAATGGGAGCGGGCTCCGACGCTGGAGTGAAACACTCCTGTTTTCACTCCGAGACCAGCACTTAGACTCCCGATGGGAGAATTGCGGCCCTCATTTTAACACATTATCATGTCATTAGTGGCCACACACTCCAAACCTTCTCCCCTCACTGAATATTCACCAGGTGACATCATGCCGGCATCATTTACAACAGATCCACATACTGGTGGCCTTATTGCTGACGGGGATATTGGAGGTGAACGCTCAGGCAGCCATGAATCTCCAGAGTCTTTACTGCTCAGGGTGCATCGGAGAGGACGTGGGGGACACAGACTAGTGCAGAGACACTCCTGAAGGGGGAAGTGATTGGGTGAAGGTCCAGAGAGTGGAGGATGGAGGGCCAGGGCTCGGTGAGGAATCTTCACCATTCGCTTTGGTGTTCTCGGGTGGGATTCTCCGACCCCCCGCCGGATCGGAGAATTGCCGGGGGGGGCGGCGTGAAACCCCCCCCCCCCGCCGGCCGCCGAATTCTCCAGCACCGGAGATTCGGCGGGGGGTGGGAATTGTGCCGCGCCGGTCGGCAGGCCCCATCCGGCGATTCTCCAGCCCACGATGGGCCGAAGTCCCGCTGCTTCTCTGCCGTTCCCGCCGGCGTAGATTAAACCAGGTCCCTGACCGGGGGGGGCGATCTGGCCCTGGGGGGTGCCCCCACGGTTGCCTGGCCCCCGATCGGGGCCCACCGATCCGCGGGCGGGCCTGTGGCGTGGGGGGCACTCTTTTCCTACGTGCCGACCATCAGCCGACGCGCTGGCCGACGCGTAGGTGAACCCCCCTGCGCATGTGCGGGGATGGCGTCAGCAGCCGTTGACGCTCCCGCGCATGCGCTGATTCACGCTGGCCGGCGGAGTCCCTTCGGCCCTGGCTGGTGTGGCGCCAAAGGCCTTCCACGCCAGCCGGCGGTTCGCCAACCACTCCGGGGCGGGCCTAGCCCGTAAAGGTGCGGAGGATTCCGCACCTTTGGGGCGGCCCGACGCCGGAGTGGTTCATGCCACTCTGTCCCGCCGGGACCCCCGCCCCGCCGGGTAGGGGAGAATACCACCCCTCTTTTCAGTGCATGGTTCTGGAGAATCATGGAACATGTCGAGGTGGCTTTTCTAACACTAAAAATAGAGCAGCAGCAGAGACAGTGACTTGCCGCTGCAAGTGGCCAGGACCAGTTCACTGCTGAGGAAGGGAGGGCTAAGCCAGTAGCTGCTCCGGGAGCAGCACCACAGATGGTGGAACCTTGTAGGAGACACTGCCGGCCAAGGGTATTCTGATGTCGGACATCCTGGGCGAAATTCTCCCCCAACGGTGCGATGTCCGCCGACTGGCGCCAAAGACGGCGCCAATCAGACGGGCATCGCGCCGGCCCAAAGGCGCGGAATGCTCCACATCTTTGGCGGCCTAGCCCCAACATTGAGTGGCTAGGCCGACGCCGGAGGGATTTCTGCCCCGCCAGCTGGCGGAAATGGCGTTTGTTGTCCCGCCAGCTGGCGCGGAAATGCGGCGCATGCGCGGGAGCGTCAGCGGCCGCTGTCAGTTTCCCGGCGCATGCGCGGGAGCGTCAGCGGCCGCTGTCAGTTTCCCGCGCATGCGCAGTGGGGAGAGTCTCATCCGCCTCCGCCATGGTAGAGGCCGTGGCGGAGGCGGAAGGGAAAGAGTGCCCCCACGGCACAGGCCCACCCGCGGATCGGTGGGCCCCGATAGCGGGCCAGGCCACCGTGGGGGCACCCCCCGGGGTCAGATCACCCTGCGCGCCCCCCCAGGACCCCGGAGCCCGCCCACGCCGCCTGGTCCCGCCGGTAAATACCAGGTTTGATTTACGCCGGCGGGACAGGCAATTTCTGGGCGGGACTTCGGCCCATCTGGGCCGGAGAATCCAGTGGGGGGTTCCGCCAACCGGCGCGGCCCGATTCCCGCCCCCGCCCAATCTCCGGGAGCAGAGACTTCGGCGGGAGCGGGATTCACGGCGGCCAACGGCCATTCTCCGACCCGTATCTGCAGATGTCGGAGCCACAGTGCCGGAGAAGGCTGTGCCTCTCCTGGGGGATGGTGGGCCAATTTTACCATGTCCTGCAAGAGCTGACACCACAAGGAACTGGAGGACAACATGTGCTCATAGCCCTTAAAATGATGGTTGCTTCGAATTTGAGGTGGCTTGTTTTAGGGCTGCACCGGTGATATATGTGGCATCTCTTAGTCAGTCACACACAAGTGCATTAGGGAGGTTACTGATACCCTTTATATGAGGGCCCACATGTATATTGACTTCGACTGGGACCAGAAGAGCCAAGATGCCAGGGCCATGGTCTTTTCCCTCTTAACTGCATGCCCAGATGCAGGGTAGGATAGACTGCGCCCAAGTTGCCCAGTGATCTCCATGGCATCATGCTGTGCCATTTATGAACCTCAAGGGCTATCACTCCTGCAATGTATAGATTGTCTGTAACCACTTCATGCACATCATGCAGGTGCGTGCCCATTTCCTGGGAGCATCCATGATAGTTACATCTTGGGCACTCCCAGATCCCAGATGGTTTTGAGGAAGTGCAACATCTGAAGGAATGGCTCATCAGGGACAGGAGGTACCCACTAAGGATGTGGTTGATAATGCCAGTGCGGGACTTCCGGGTGCGGCGATGACCAGCTGAGTCGCACGTTTCGGCAGCTCCCTGTGAAACGGACTTTTGGGCTCTTGATAGGAGCCCCAACGGCAATTTTAACGGCTGAAAACACCGTGCGGTAAACCAGAAGGGTGTTCCCCCTGGACACGGATGGAAAAAGGAGAGGAAAGTGGCCGGATTGCAGCGGATCCTTTGGAACAACGGCAAGGAAGGCAAGCAGAAACCAAGATGGCGTCGGAAGGTGGCAGTTTCATATGGGGCCCTGAACAACAAGAGTTTTTGAAACGCTGCGTGGAGGAGATAAAAAAGGAAATGAAGAAAGAGTTGTTGGCCCCGATATTACAGGCGATTGAAGGGCTGAAAGAGGAACAAAAGACCCAGGAGCAGGAGCTTCGGGTCGTGAAGGCGAAAGCAGCAGAGAATGAAAACGACATACAGGGCCTGGTGGTGAAGTCGGAGATACAGGAGGCACACCAGAAACGATCTGTGGAGAGGTTGGAGGCACTGGAAAATAACGCAAGGAGGAACAACTTGAGGATTCTTGGCCTTCCTGAAGGTGTGGAGGGGGCGGACGTCGGGGCATATGTGAGCACGATGCTGCACTCGTTAATGGGAGTGGAGGCCCCGACGGGTCCGTTGGAGGTGGAGGGAGCATACCGAGTTATGGTGCGAGGACCGAGAGCAGGAGAAGCTCCCAGAGCCATAGTGGTGAGATTTCTCCGTTTTAAAGATAGAGAAATGGTCCTTAGATGGGCGAAGAAAACTCGGTGTAGTAAATGGGAGAACGCGGTGATCCGCGTCTATCAAGATTGGAGTGCGGAGGTGGCGAGAAGGAGGGCGAGCTTTAATCGGGCCAAAGCGGTACTTCACAAAAAAAAGATAAAGTTTGGAATGCTGCAACCGGCAAGACTGTGGGTCACATATCAAGGGAGGCACCACTACTTTGAGACGGCGGATGAAGCGTGGACTTTTATTGTAGAAGAAAAATTGGAATGATTGGACTACGAAAATGAACGTTTGGACAAAGTGGTGGGACGAGTGGGGGGGGGCGAAGAGGGATTGTATGATTAATCCTGCGGTATGGTAACTTTTCTTTCTCCCACAGGTGGTGATGGGGGAGGTGGGGAGGGAGAGGAGATGGGGCGTTGGCCATGGGAGGCGGGGCCGAGGGAGAGGCGCGGGCTTGGTTCCCGCGCTATGATAATTATGGCGGGAATAGAGAAGCAGGAAGGAGGGGGCGCCGCACGGGGCGAGCCGTGATCACGGGGGGAAGCCGAGGTCAGCCAGAGTTTGCTGACTTCTGGGAGCAACATGGGGGGAGTAATTACGCTAGCGGGGGGTCTAGCGGGGGGGGGAGGGGGGAATTACTGGGTTGCTGCTGCTGGGGAAAGGGGGGAGTGGATGCGGGAAAGGATGGGCGGTGGGGCACCGTCTGGGAGAAATACAGCTGCGTGGGAACTGGGCGAGAAGCTGGAAAAAGATGATGGCTAACCGGCAAGGGGGGTGGGGGGTGGGAAGCCCCCCAACTCGGCTGATCACGTGGAACGTGAGGGGGCTTAACGGGCCGATAAAGAGGGCACGAGTACTCGCACACCTTAAGAAACTTAAAGCAGATGTGGTCATGTTACAGGAAACGCACCTGAAACTGATAGATCAGGTTAGGTTGCGCAAAGGATGGGTAGGGCAGGTGTTCCATTCGGGGCTGGATACGAAAAACAGGGGGGTGGCTATATTAGTGGGGAAGCGGGTAATGTTCGAGGCAAAGACTATAGTGGCGGATAACGGGGGCAGATACGTGATGGTGAGTGGCAAATTACAGGGAGAGATGGTGGTGTTGGTAAACGTGTATGCCCCGAATTGGGACGATGCCAATTTTATGAGGCGAATGCTAGGACGCATCCCAGACCTAGAGACCGGAAAGCTGATAATGGGGGGAGACTTTAACACGGTGTTGGAACCAAGGCTGGATAGGTCGAAGTCCAGGACTGGTAGGAGGCCGGCAGCAGCCAAGGTGCTTAAGGATTTTATGGAGCAGATGGGAGGGGTGGACCCGTGGAGATTCAGTAGACCTAGGAGTAAGGAGTTCTCGTTTTTCTCCTATGTCCATAAAGTCTATTCACGCATAGACTTTTTTGTGTTGGGTAGGGCATTGATCCCGAGGGTGAGGGGAACGGAATATACGGCTATAGCCATTTCGGATCATGCCCCACACTGGGTAGACTTGGAGATAGGGGAGGAAACAAGAGGGCGTCCACCCTGGAGAATGGATATGGGACTAATGGCGGATGAGGGGGTGTGCTTAAGGGTGAGGGGATGCATTGAAAAGTACTTGGAACTCAATGACAATGGGGAGGTTCAGGTGGGAGTGGTCTGGGAGGCGTTGAAGGCGGTGGTTAGGGGGGAGCTGATATCAATAAGGACACATAAAGGGAAGCAGGAGAGTAAGGAACGGGAGTGGTTGTTGCAAGAACTTTTGAGGGTGGACAGACAGTATGCGGAAGCACCGGAGGAGGGACTGTATAGGGAAAGGCAAAGGCTGCATGTGGAATTTGACTTGCTGACCACAGGCACTGCAGAGGCACAATGGAGGAAGGCGCAGGGTGTACAGTATGAATATGGAGAGAATATGGAGAGATTGCTGGCACACCAATTGAGGAAAAGGGGAGCAGCGAGGGAAATAGGGGGGGTGAGAGACGAAGATGGAGAGACGGAGCGGGGAGCGGAGAGAGTGAATGAAGTGTTTAAGACATTTTATAAAAAATTGTATGAAGCTCAACCCCCGGATGGGAGGGAGAGAATGATGGAGTTTTTGGATCGGCTGGAAATTCCCAAGGTGGAAGAGCAGGAAAGGATGGGAGTGGGAGCACAGATCACGGTAGAAGAAGTGGTGAAAGGAATTAGGAACATGCAGACGGGAAAGGCCCCGGGACCGGACGGATTCCCAGTTGAATTTTACAGAAAATATTTGGACTTGCTCGCCCCGCTACTGACGAGGACCTTCAACGAGGCAAAGGAAAGGGGACAACTGCCCCCGACTATGTCAGAAGCAACGATATCGCTTCTTTTAAAGAAGGAAAAGGATCCGCTACAATGCGGGTCCTACAGACCAATCTCCCTCCTCAATGTAGATGCCAAGGTCTTGGCCAAGGTAATGGCAATGAGAATAGAGGAATGTGTCCCGGGGGTGGTTCATGAGGACCAAACTGGGTTTGTGAAGGGGAGACAGCTGAACACGAACATACGGAGGTTGTTAGGGGTAATGATGATGGCCCCACCAGAGGGTGAAACGGAGATAGTAGTGGCGATGGATGCCGAGAAAGCATTTGATAGAGTGGAGTGGGATTATCTGTGGGAGGTGTTGAGGAGATTTGGGTTCGGAGAGGGGTATGTTAGATGGGTGCAGCTGTTGTATAGGGCCCCAGTGGCGAGTGTGGTCACGAATGGACGGGGATCGGCATATTTTCGGCTCCATAGAGGGACAAGGCAGGGATGTCCTCTGTCCCCATTACTGTTTGCACTGGCGATTGAGCCCCTGGCGATAGCGCTGAGAGGTTCCAAGGGATGGAGGGGAATACTTAGGGGAGGAGAAGAACACCGGGTATCTTTATATGCGGATGATCTGCTACTATATGTGGCGGATCCAGCGGAGGGGATGCCAGAAATAATGCGGATACTTGGGGAGTTTGGGGATTTTTCAGGGTATAAATTGAACATGGGAAAGAGTGAGCTGTTTGTGGTGCATCCAGGGGAGCAGAGTAGAGAAATAGAAGACCTACCGTTGAGGAAGGTAACAAGAGACTTTCGTTACCTGGGGATCCAGATAGCTAAGAATTGGGGCACATTGCACAGGCTAAATTTGACGCGGTTGGTGGAACAGATGGAGGAAGATTTCAAGAGATGGGACATGGTAGCATTGTCAATGGCAGGGAGGGTGCAGGCAGTTAAGATGGTGGTCCTCCCGAGATTCCTTTTTGTGTTTCAGTGTCTCCCGGTGGTGATCACGAAGGCTTTTTTCAAAAGGATAGAAAAGAGTATCATGGGTTTTGTTTGGGCCGGGAAGACTCCGAGAGTGAGGAAGGGATTCTTACAGCGTAGTAGGGATAGGAGGGGGCTGGCACTACCGAGCCTAAGTGAGTATTATTGGGCCGCTAATATTTCAATGGTGAGTAAGTGGATGGGAGAGGAGGAAGGAGCGGCGTGGAAGAGATTAGAGAGGGCGTCCTGTAGGGGGACCAGCCTGCAGGCTATGGTGACAGCCCCATTGCCGTTCTCACCAAGGAACTATACCACGAGTCCGGTGGTGGTAGCTACACTGAAGATTTGGGGACAGTGGAGACGACATAGGGGAAAGACCGGAGCACTGGGGGGGTCCCCGATAAGAAACAACCATAGGTTTGCCCCGGGGGGAATGGATGGGGGATATGGAATGTGGCAAAGAGCAGGTATAACGCAATTGAAAGATCTATTTGTGGATGGGAAGTTTGCGAGTCTGGGAGCGCTGACCGAGAAATATGGGTTGCCCCAAGGGAATGCATTCAGCTACATGCAATTGAGGGCTTTTGCGAGGCAGCAGGTGAGGGAATTCCCGCAGCTCCCGACACAAGAGGTGCAGGACAGAGTCATCTCAAAGAAATGGGTGGGGGACGGTAAGGTGTCGGATATATATAGGGAAATGAGAGACGAAGGGGAGACTATGATGGACGAACTAAAAGGGAAATGGGAAGAAGAGCTAGGGGAGGAGATTGAGGAGGGGATGTGGGCAGATGCCCTAAACAGGGTAAACTCGTCGTCCTCGTGCGCCAGGCTAAGCCTGATTCAGTTTAAGGTATTACACAGGGCACATATGACTGGAACACGGCTCAGTAAATTTTTTGGGGTGGAGGATAGGTGTGCGAGGTGCTCGAGAAGCCCAGCGAATCATACCCATATGTTTTGGTCATGCCCGGCACTACAGGGATTTTGGATGGGGGTGACAAAGGTGCTTTCGAAAGTAGTAGGAGTCCGGGTCGAACCAAGCTGGGGGTTGGCTATATTTGGGGTTGCACAAGAGCCGGGAGTGCAGGAGGCGAAAGAGGCCGATGTTTTGGCCTTTGCGTCCCTAGTAGCCCGGCGCAGAATATTGCTAATGTGGAAAGAAGCCAAGCCCCCGGGGGTGGAGACCTGGATAAATGATATGGCGGGGTTCATAAAGTTAGAGCGGATTAAGTTCGTCCTAAGGGGGTCGGCTCAAGGGTTTACTAGGCGGTGGCAACCGTTTGTCGAATATCTTGCGGAAAGATAGATAGGGGAGAACAAAGAAGGCAGCAGCAGCGGCCCAGGACTTGGGGGGGGGGGGGAGGGATGGGGGGGGATGGGGGGGGTTGTGGCCTGAGACAAGGCAGTTGCCAATTAGGGCTAGTTTTTATTTTTTGTTATTTAATATTTATTTATTTGTTGTTGTTTTTGTTTAAATTTAAAAAAGGTCATTATTATCTGTATTGTTACAATGTTGTGTAAAGGATGCACAATGTACTGTGTTGGTTGACCAAAAATTTTCAATAAAATATTATTTAAAAAAAAAGATAATGCCAGTGCGGAGGCCACAAACACATTCAAAGACTTACTACTGTGGTATTATCATAACTGTAAGAACTGCAAGGGTTAATGAAATGTCTAGAGTAGCCACGAGAAGGAGCTACAGTTACAACTATATAAGGCAGTGTCGCTAAGCCTTGTGGGAAGAATGAGTGCAGGAGTTAGCTGGAGCGAGTCAGAGATAAAAATAGTGTGAGTGAGAGCAGATCTTACTTTATATCAGTATTAAGATTAACTGTAGATGATTGTAGTTAAATGTTATTCATCAACTGTGCATTCTTAAGGAGTATGTGTTGAATCCAAATTAGTAGTGTTAATAAATTTATAGCTTTATTTAAGTTCAAGGTATTTTGTGGTCTTTGTGAACACTACACCAACCATCCTGAAATAAGAAACACAAAGAACACCATAGCTACAACGTGTCTCATGTATTGGACTGCTCAAGGTGTGGTTCCACTGCCTGTACCAGTAGGGCGGTGAAGTGCAGTACAGCCCCCAGAGGGTAACCCATATCATAGTAGTCTGCTGCACTCTCCACAACCTGGCAGTGCAAGAGGGAGACCAGCTGGACAAAGCAGAGAGGGAGGAGCACCACATCTCCTCGGGTGAAGAGGAGGTTGAAGAGGCTGGCAAGGGGTAACCAGCAAAGGAGGAAGAGGGAAGACCTCAGACCATGGCCATAGCCTGCTTGGGACATCGGGCTGGGGATGCCCTCATCGTCTCCCGGTTTAAGGACGTGCAGGGTGAGGGGTTGGGGAGATCTCCCACCGGGGGGGACTGTAATCTCATCATAACCATGGTGCCAGAAGTATGGTCCCATGGTGGTACCCTAATCCATGGGAGGGTGCGAAAGCCATTGGCCACACTCTGCAGGAGAATGATGATGACTTGAATTGAGGACCGAGAGATGCTCCTCTCTTCCTCAGCGACATGTCTAACACCTGCCTGACAAAGTGCTGAATGCACCCTGCCAATGAACGGACTTATCATGAATTCAAAGAGGCGGGATGAGCTTTCATATGTGACAGCCCCCTTTGTGGTCACATGTTCCACCAGCTAACCTCCGGGGTGGGTCAGCCTCCCTACACTTTGTCCGCCCATGGCATCCTCGGAACTGGAGAGCGTTGCAGAGGTGAGAGTCCTGAGGGTTGAAGGGAGGGAGCGGGGGAGGAGCAGCTTCATTAGGAGGGGGGGCTGGGACTGGGGGGGGGGGGGGTTGCGTGTCTTTACTGAGTCCTCAGTGTGGGGGCTGGCAGAGACATAGCGCTGTCACTCTCACACTACATGGGGATGAATCACCGAGTGTGCGTGGGGCTTTGTGGAACATGGCGCCTTGACATGACAGGGTGGAGGATCTTCTGGTGAACAAATTGATGTTTATTTACAAATGATTTTTCACAGTGGTGACCTGTATCAACTAGTGCTTATGTTCACCCAAGCACACTAGGTGCCTGTGGTGAACCACTGCAATAGGAGATGTAAGGTAGGACCTGCACTACAGGTTCGCTGGTAGCTCCTGCCCACGGAGAACTGTATAAATATGCATGACCTCCAGTGCCCTGACATTTCGTCAGCTGCAGCAGGAGGCCACGCATCTGACTGTAATAAAGCCACAATTGTACCCAACTTTAGTCTTTGTGCAATCGATCGTGCATCAATTTATTACAGTCAGATTTTCCACGGAATGGATATCAGAATTAAGCCGGATCTCCTGCAGCTGGATCCGCACTCGCCTGACGCCAGGAAAGACTTTACTCACTGGCTAGCATGTTTTGAGGCCTACATCAAGGCTGCGGACCCCGCACCAACGGAGGCTCAGACGATAAACTTCCTGTACTCCAGACTGAGCTCCAGCGTGTTCCCGTTGATCCAAGACGCCACGAATTACACAAAAGCAATGGAACTCCTTAAGGAACACTACGCACAGAAGGCGAACACGCTCTTCACCAGGCATGTACTCGCCACCCGCTCGCAACTACCTGGTTAGTCCATCGAAGACTTCTGGCGAGCCCTAATTCAACTCGTCCGGGACTGTGACTGTCAGGCTGTTATGGCCGCCGAACACGCGAATCTCTTCATGCGCGATGCCTTCGTGACGGGGATTGCATCGGACCGCATCCGAGAACGATTACTGGAAGGGGCCACGCTCGAACTGGCAGAGACGAAAACCTTGGCGCTCTCCATGACGATCGCATCCCCTAATGTCCAATCGTACCCCTCCCGCCGCGCTGCCCACCCTTCTACTCCTTCCTACCCTTCCCGGACCCCGCCAACGACCTCCTCAGCCGGGGCCCTGCCTTCCCAATACGCCTGCGTCTGCGCCAATCCGCGCACCCCGGGGGTCCCCACTGCTACTTCTGCGGTCAGCGGAAGCACCCCCGCCAATACATCCCGGCCCGCACTGCAGTTTGTAAAGCCTGCAGTAAAAAGGGCCACTTCGCGGCTGTTTGCCAGGCCCGCGCAGTCGCTGCGATTGTGCCCGCTATCGCCCCCTCCCCCACGCCATACACACAATGGGAGCCGCCATCTTCTCCTCCCGGGGCCATGTGCGACCAATGGGCGCCGCCATCTTCTCCCCCTTCGGCCACGTGTGCCCTATGGGCGCCGCCATCTTGTCCCGACCCCGCAATGTGCGCACCATGGGCGCCGCCATCTTGTCCCCCACAAGGTCTCCGGACATCCCGACATCAGAACCGCACACGCTCGCCACCTGAAGCATCCGATAGCTACCCGCAGCTCGCTTCAATGACGCTGGACCAATCTCGCCCGCACAACCTGGCCACCACGTAGACAATGGTTAAAATCAACGGCCACACGACCTCGTGCCTGCCGGACTCCGGGAGCACCGAAAGCATCGTTCACCCATATACGGTAAGGCACTGCTCCCTCACGGTCCACACTGCCAATCAAAGGATCTCCGTAGCCTCCGGATCCCACTCCTTCCCGATCCGAGGCTTTTGTACAGTCACCCTCACGGTCCAGGATGCAGAATTTAGTAACTTCCGCCTCTTTGTCCTTCCTAATCTGTGCGCTGCACTCCTGTTGGGTCTGGACTTCCAGTGCAACCTCCAGAGCCTCACCCTCAAATTCGGCGGGCCTTTACCCCCCCTTACCGTTTGCGGCCTCGCGACCCTCAAGGTCGATCCCCCCTCCCTTTTTGCCAATCTAACTGCGGATTGCAAGCCCGTTGCCACTAGGAGCAGACGGTACAGCATCCAGGACAAGAACTTCATCAGGTCTGAAGTCCAGCGGCTGCTTAAGGAGGGTATTATCGAGGCCAGCAACAGCCCCTGGAGAGCCCAAGTGGTAGTGGTTAAAACTGGGGAGAAACACAGCGACTCTTGAGGGAGGGGGTCATCGAGGCCAGCAACAGCCCCTGGAGAGCACAGTTACATCGTGGTTGTCAGGACCGGGGAGAAGAATCGGATGGTAGTGGACTATAGCCAGACTATTAATTGTTTCACGCAACTTGATGTGTACCCCCTCCCCCGCATAGCGGAGATGGTCAACGAGATCGCACAGTGCCGGGTGTTCTCCACGGTAGATCTGAAGTCGGCCTACCACCAACTCCCGATCTGCCCGGACAAGCGCCACTACACTGCCTTCGGAGCAGCCGGCCGACTCTTACACTTCTTCAGGGTCCCGTTCAGCGTCACTAATGGGGTCTCAGTTTTCCAGAGAACGATGAACCGAATGGTGGACCAGTATGGGTTGCGGGCTACATACCCGTACTTGGACAATGTCACCATCTGCGGCCATGATCAGCAGGACCACAACGGCAACCTCCAGAGGTTCCTCCAGGCCGCCCAATCCCTCAACATCACATATAACAAAGAGAAGTGTGTTTTCCGCACAACCCGACTGGCCATCCTCGGCTATGTCGTGGAAAACGGGGTCCTAGGGCCCGACCCCAACCGCATACGCCCACTTATAGCACTTCCCTTTCCCCACAGCCTCAAGGCCCTCAAACGTTGCCTGGGGCTCTTTTCCTACTACACCCAGTGGGTCCCCAACTATGCGGACAAAGCCCGCCCACTGATCAAGGCCACTATAATCCCCCTGACGGCTGAGGCCCGCTCGGCCTTCAGCCGCATCAAGGCAGATATTGCCAAAGCCGCAATGCACGCTCTGGACGAGTCCATCCCTTTCCAGGTAGAGAGTGATGTGTCAGACGTCGCCCTGGCCGCCACCCTCAACCAGGCGGGCAGGCCAGTAGCCTTCTTCTCTAGAATCCTCCACGCCTCCGAGATTCGACACTCCTCTGTCGAGAAGGAAGCGCAAGCCATTGTGAAAGCTGTACGGCACTGGAGGCACTACCTGGCTGGTAGGAGGTTCACCCTCGTTACCGATCAACGGTTGGTTGTCTTTATGTTCGACAACGCACAACGGGGCAAAATAAAAAACGATTGTAGCACCATCGATCACACACGAGGCGAGACGTAGAGAACTTCAATCGAGGCTTTATTGAGCAGACTTGTTCAGACTTGTTCCCCAGCAGCTCAGTCACAGAATGCAGCTGCGGGGATTAACCCAGGTTCTTATACCCCGCCCATCTGGGTGGAGCCCAGTAGGCGGCAGATCCAATCGGGACCCAGCATCTGTCCTCCAATAGCTCCTTGGCATTCATGGTGTACCGTATTACCCCTAATACATACCACCACATTCTCCCCTTGTTAAAAAGGAACCCGGCGGGGTGGTGGGTGGTATGGTGGTCGGGGTTTACAGGGTCGGTGCCTTAACCATTGAACTAAATACAATCATGCCGCTTTTACTGGGCCACCGAATTATTCACATTTTACCCGATTAGCAGCGTTAACTATTTACAACAATGCCGCTTTACTGGGCCACTGAATTATATACATCTTAAGTCGACTCGATGAGTCGAGATGGTGCTCTGGTCGCCCTCTCCGATCGTCGCAGCCCGGGTGGTGATGATGGTGGTGGTTGTGCTGGCTCGGGTCCGGTCGACTCTGGGAGCATCGCGCTGTCCCCTTCTGTTTCCTTATTCCTGGGCGGGCCTGGGAGGAGGACCGATCCCCCCGGGAAGGGGGTGGCTGTGGGGTGCACCGGCGGGAGTGAGGGGGTGGTGATTGGTGTTAGGGGAGTGTGGGGAGCTCCGGTGGGCGCCAGGTCCCACAGAGAGACCGTGTCCTGTTGGAACGCCATGTAGGCGTACTGCGGGTTTGCGTGGAGGAGATGTACCTTTTCCACCAGTGCGTCTGATTTGTGCGCCCGCACATGTTTCCGGAGCAGGATGGGTCCCGGGGATGCCAGCCAGGTCTGAAGTGACGTTCCAGATGCGGACTTCCTAGGGAAGACAAGGAGGCACTCGTGCCGCGTTTGGTTCGTGGTGGTGCACAGCAGGGACCGGATAGAATGAAGGGCATCCGGGAGGACTTCCTGCCAGCGGGAAGTTGGGGGATTCCTAGACCGTAGGGCCAGTAGGACGGACTTCCAGACCGTTCCGTTCTCCCTCTCTACCTGCCCATTCCCCCGGGGGTTCTAGCTGGTCGTCCTGCTCGAGGCTATGCCCTTGCTGAGCAGGAATTGACGCAGCTCGTCACTCATGAAGGAGGACCCCCTATCGCTATGGATGCAGGCGGGGAAACCGAACAGGGTAAAGATGGTGCAGAGGGCTTTAATGACCGTGGCCGCGGTCATGTTGGGGCAGGGGATGGCGAAGGGGAAACGGGAGTATTCGTCGACGACATTAAGAAAGTACGTGTTGCGGTCGGTGGAGGGGAGGGGGCACTTGAAATCCAGACTGAGGCGTTAAAAGGGACGGGAAGCCTTTATCAGGTGCGCTCTATCTGGCCTGAAAAAATGTGGTTTGTATTCTGCGCAGATTTGGCAGTTCCTGGTGACTGTTCGGACGTCCTCGACGGAGTACGGGAGGTTGCGGGCCTTTATAAAGTGGTAGAAGCGAGTGACCCCCGGGTGGCAGAGGTCCTCGTGGAGGGCTTGGAGGTGGTCCACTTGTGCGTTGGCACATGTGCCGCGAGATAGGGCATCGGATGGCTCGTTCAGCTTTCCAGGATGGTACAAGATCTCGTAGTTGTAGGTGGAGAGTTCGATCCTCCACCGCAGGATCTTGTCGTTCTTTATCTTGCCCCGCTGTGCATTATCGAACATGAAGGCTACCGACCGTTGGTCAGTGAGGAGAGTGAATCTCCTACCGGCCAGGTAATGCCTCCAATGTCGCACAGCTTCCACTATGGCTTGGGCTTCCTTTTCCACTGAGGAGTGGCGAATTTCTGAAGCGTGGAGGGTCCGGGAGAAAAAGGCCACGGGTCTGCCCGCTTGCAAAATCGTGAGGTGGAGAATTGAACTCTCCACCTATACGTACGATATTAAGTATCATCCCGGGGAGCTCAACGAGCCCCCAGATGCCCTGTCCCACGGCACATGCGCCAGCATGCAAGCCGACCGACTTCGGGCTATCCACATTGACCTCTGTCACCCGGGGGTCACTCGGCTTATCCACTTTGTTAAAGCCCGCAACCTGCCCTACTCCACCGAGGAGGTCAGGGCCATGACCAGGGATTGCTAAGTCTGCGCGGAGTGCAAGCCGCACTCCCACCGGCCAGACAAGGCCCACCTGGTAATGGCCTCCCGGCCCTTTGAGCGCCTCAGCATTGACTTCAAAGGGCCCCTCCCTTCCACCAACCGTAATATATACTTCCTGACCGTCATCGACGAGTACTCCCGCTTCCCCTTCGCTATCCCATGTCCCGACATGACCTCGGCCACCATGATAAAGGTACTTCACAGCATCTTCACCCTGTTCGATTTCCCTGCATATGTCCACAGTGACTGGGGCACCTGGTCATGAGAGATGAGCTGCGTTAGTACCTGCTCAGTAAGGGCATCGCCTCGAGCAGGACTACGAGCTACAACCCGCAGGGAAACGGGCAGGTGGAGATGGATAACGCGACGGTATGGAAGGCTGTCCTTCTTGCCCTTCGGTCTAGAAGTCTCCCGATTCCCCGCTGGCAAGAGGTCCGCCCCGATGCGCTCCACTCCATTAGATCGCTCCTCTGCACAGCCACGAGCGAGACCCCTCACAACCGTTTGTTTGTCTTCCCTGGGAAGTTCATCTCCGGGGTCTCGCTTCCACCCTGGCTAACAACTCCGGGGCCTGTCCTCCTCCGGAAGCGTGCGAGGAGCCATAAGACCGACCCCCTGGTCGAGAGGGTCCAGCTGCTGCACGCCAACCCCCAATACGCCTGTGTCGCACACCAAGACGGACGGCAAGATACGGTCTCCCTCCGGGACTTGGCCCCTGCTGGATCCCATGCCAACGCGAACCCCCCTGCCGACAGCCCCCCAACCCTTTACGCCCCCCCCGGGACTCCTGTACTGTCCCGAGCCTATGCTGCCGCCATCCGCTTCCCCCTTACCGTTAACCATCACCCCCCTGCCTACCCCCACTCCTAAACCGTCGCCTACACGCCGGACCGAAGCTCCAGACGACACGCTCTCGGAGTCAACGACCACATCGGCAGCACCCACCGCACCGCCAGGGCTGAGGAGGTCCAATAGAGTAGTCCGGCCTCCAGACAGACTGAACATTTGATGACCCCACTTCACCCCCGCTGGACTTCATTTTTTTTAACAGGGGGTGAATGTGGTGAATGTATTCACCAGAATAAGTTGTCTGTAGAGTACTGTACTATGATCCCTTTTCCATGTAGTGTACTGGAACCCTGGTGAACTCCGCCTCCCCAGAAGGTATATAGACCGGCCGCCTGGGGCGGCGCTCAGTTGTTACAGCGATCTCAGGCAGGCAAGTTCTTCTGTAATAAAGCCTATGTTCTCTCGCTGTCATCGTCTAGCAGTGGATTAATGGTACATCACCACTGTATCTAGGTGTATCCACTGGATCCACAGCTGAGGTTGAGGCGGTCAGGTACCTTCCATGCCCTATTGCCTGAAATGACTTTGGTGGGCGTCCCTTGGGGGGCCTGAAGCTTGATGGTCCTGGCCCACTTTCAGGCAGCACGGGTGTTATAGTGCAGGGCTGGAGGTGTATCAATTACAGATGGACTGGATAACCTCATGGTCCCCTGGGTGAAAGATCTCAGGCTGCACTCCTGCCGAGCCTCTTCCTTGTGCTCCTCCATGGGATAGAGGGGCAACTGGAATGAGATCTGGAAAGCCTGCTGTCCTCTGGCGCTGGCATGTGTGGATTCTCATCAATGTCTGCACCAAGCAGTTGAAGCCCTCAGCCATGGAGGTCATGGGTTAAGCCATGGAGCAGAGCTCCCCCACCATGGACTGCATATCCTGTGCCAAGGTCTCCTCGGCGGTTTTCACCCTCGCAGTTTTGGCCTTGTTCTGTTGCATTGGCCGTGATGGGACTCCTCCAATCGGCTTTGTAGTCCGAGCAGGGATGCTGACATCCCTTCCTGATTCTTGTGGCTCTGCCTCTGCTGTTCCATCAGCTCTGAGACAACTGGACCCAGGGACATCTCATCGGCCAGGGGCTCAGCAGTGTCCTGGACTACGGCATTCCTGCGAGCGCCTGATCCCCGGGACATCCCTGCTTCCACCTGCTGTGGATCTTCAGCTGTGAGGTGCCCACCAGTGAGTGACCTAAAAGCCCATCTAGAAGTTAATCCCACTGAGGTGTCAATATTTCCGCTGGTGGAGGTGTGGGTGACAGATGTGATTCCTCTTCCAGGATGATGTTGGAGAATTCCCCCTCTGAGCTGTTTGGGTCTGTTGTTTTAAGGGGGTGTGAGGATAGTCCGGGCTGCTTGGCTGATTGACTTGCAAGGGAATGGAAATGGCATCACAGGAGATAAGTGATGTGAGATGTTGACACAAGTGAGGCTTGGGGAATGACTGTGCGTCCCTAGTGTTCTTACCTCTGCTCGCCGCCCCCGCTTCTTCATCAGCACTGGCTTGGTCCTGCTCCTCATGGACAGCTCAAGGACTCTTTCCTCATGTGGGGTGAGGGTGCGGAGCTCCCGCATGAGGTGGCAGTGCCCTCTCACACCGGCTATGCTCGATTTTGTGCTGTGGGGATACAGATGGGGAGAGTGTAGGCGGGAGTCCTGCCAGTTCAGGTGATTGAGGCGTGGCTTGTCTGGGTCTTGAGTGGGAGCAGGAATGTGAGGAGCTGAGACTGGAGAGCACTGTGGGGATTGGGGGCTGGGGAAAGAGGGCCTCGTGACAAGTGGCAACCTGCGAGTGAATGAACACCTTGGAGGTGCGTGGGGTGGGTGAGGGAATGCAGTGAGAGACTGGAGGTGGCAGGCTTACCCTGGCTGCACGAAGAAGGTAATTTATTTTCTTCTGGCTCTGCTCCCCTGTTCTCTTCTGGAATGAGATGACACTCACTAACGCCACAATGGCCTCCCAGGCAGGAGTGGTCACCTTGCTGGTGGGACACCTTCTGGAGTTCCATCTTCTTTAATATCCACCACTGCCAAGGTCAAGTGAGATAGTGTCATGATCCACAACTTTGATACGAAAAATCTCCATCTAAACTTACTTACAGGAATAAGATGATACAAACTATTACTTGCCATCGATAGTCGTAGGAAGGAACAATGTCTCCCTGATGCGGAAGAATTGACTTCAAAGAAATGTTTAAACTGGGCTGAGTTATTTACAGTAGAGATTAGTAAGAGCAGGTCGGACATTGAGGATGTGCTAAGAGCGCACAGACTGGCTGTTGAGTAAGGAAGATCAAATTATAAAGTTAACCATCAGTGCAATATTAAATATTGTAACTCAGCAGGTCATGCAAATGTTTTTTTGAGATTTCCCATACAAACGGATTCATTTCTGCCATGGAGTTTCCTGTGAATTTCTTTCCATACACAAATGACATGGCAGTGTCCATCAGAGAAACTAGTGAAGAAACTCACAAGGATGTGATGCTCAGTAAAGTGCTTAATTATGTCATAAATGGCTGGTCCAAAAGTGCAATGATGAGAATGGCAGGAGTACTTCACACATAGAAAGGAACTGAGTGTGTATCAAGGCTGTCATTAGTCTACCAGGGTTTAGAGAAAGATTGTTAAGGGAACTTCATCAAGAGAAAACAGGTATATCCATATGAAAGAAGTAGTATGAAACCAGTTTTGACATCCAAAGGTAGATAGAGATATTGAAGAGTTGGTGAAAAGTTGTGAAGTGTGTTTCAGAATGAGAAATGATCCAACCAAGGTTTCTTAAGAAAATCACGTGTTAGAGTACATGTCAATTTCTTTGAAGCAAAAGAGAACAAGTTTGGTCAATGTTTAGTTGAAACAGTAGAAACAAGTAAGCCACCCAACATGTTAAATTTTCAGGTATTATTGTTCATTTAGTCATATTGTATGCTGGGAAGGTTTGTACATGTACCACTTTACATTTTAATCTAGTTTTTAGGTGGGGGTGGAGTGTAGTATATTGCAAGACCTGAGCATGTTTTATATTGCCCTGCCTGCTGCCCTCTCTGTTGGGGAGGTGTAAATAAAGCTTGCACAATAATGGCTGCCTGTAGTTGAGCATGTATTCATTTTAACCCATGCAATACACAACAACAACAAAAATATTTTAAAATATGAATTCATTTATTTATGGCCACGGAAGGAGTGTTCAACACTGTTTAACAGGCTGATAATCAGCTTGGAAATCCTTCCACCACTTCCCCCACTATAATAATAACCTTTATTGTCACAAATAGGCTTACATTAATACTGCAATGAAGTTACTGTGAAAATCCCCTAGTCGCCACATTCCGGTGCCTGTTCGGGTACACAGAGGGAGAATTCAGAATGTCCAATTCACCTAACAAGCACGTCTTTCGGGACTTGTGGGAGGAAACCCATGCAGACATGGGGCGAACGTGCAGATTCTGCACAGACAGTGACTCAAGCCGGGAATCAAACCTAGCTCCCTTGCGCTGTGAAGCAACAGTGCTAACCAATGTGCTACCGTGCTGCCCAAAATATGGGTGTGAAGATGTGCTAACAACATTTATTTCTACATTATAATATGGATGTGTTTACTAGGTCCCTCAATATACGCAGCTACTTCTCACTATCGAACACTAAAATAGCAGCGAATATAATAATATTGTGAACAGCTTTGGTCCCCTTATCTAAGGAAAGATAAACTGGCATTGGAGGCAGTCCAGAGAAAATTCACTAGGTTGTTTCTGGGTAGGGAGGGATTTTCTAATGAGGAGGATTTGAAAAGGTTCGGCCTGTATTCATTGGAGTTTCGAAGAATGAGAGATGACATTATTGAAACATGTAGAATTCTCAGGAGGCTTGACAGGGTAGATGCTGAGAGGACTTTTCCCTTTGTGGGAGATTCTAGGACCAGAGGACATAATATCAGAGTAAGGGGTCCCCCATTTAAGGCAGAGATGAGGAGTAATTTCCTCTCAGAGTGTAGTAATTATTTATACAGAGTTGTAGAGATTGAGACTTGAAGTATGTTCAAAGCTGAGATAGACAGATTTTTTAATCAGTAAGGGAATCAAGGTTTATGGGGATAAGGTGGAAAAGTTGAGTTGAGGATTATCATACCAGATTAGTCATGATCTGATTGAATGGTGGAGCAGGCTCAATGGACCGAATGACCTACTTCTACTTATGTCTTATGGTCTTATAGCAGTGGTGAAAAATGATCAAGTGTGGCTCAGAATGAGAAATGATCCAACGAAGGATAACCATTAAGCAAATCCAGGCAAATGTAAATCCAGTTAAGCAATATTAAAATAATTGTGTCAGAGCTGACATTAAAGTGAAGAAGTCTGGCCCAAGGAGACTAAAGGAATGTACAACATTGTGTGAAGAGCCTGTCACATTGCTGTATTTGACTGCTCTCTGTAGGTTGGTATGGGTAGTAGCTCTGAAGAACAGGAACATTATACCAGGTTAATGTGGAAGAAAACATACTCTTCAAATCAAACCATGACCTGAAAAATCAATTTGTACAACACTATGATTAACAATATGGCTTAAAATATGGGTTGGTGCAGGAGGAAATGTTTAGGTATATGCAGGTCCGAGATTTTGCGAAGAACTGCTTTCTGGTGGCGCCGGCCTCCACACTGTTGGAGCGGATGCTGACGGCAGGGGGAATGGAGAAGGGGGTGGTGTCGGTGATTTATGGGGCGATTCTGGGAGAAGACAAGGCACCGCTGGAGGGGATTAAGGCAAAGTGGGAGGAAGAGTTGGGAGAGAGCATGGAGGAGGGGCTGTGGTGTGAGGTGCTCCGGAGGGTGAATGCAAATCCTCAGTGATTTGAGGTGCCTGCTATAGGTTATGCAAGTCTCCGAAGCATATAGGAGCGCAGGGATCACTGCTGCATGGTAAACCATGACCTTAGACTTGGATTTGAGTTAGAGGAGCAGCTGAGATTTCCGGGTGGTCAGTGAAAGGCCTATTTTCTTTTCTTCTTTTTAAATGAATTTAGAGTACCCAATTAATTTTTTCCAATTAAGGGGCAATTTATCGTGGCCAATCCACCTACCCTGCACATCTTTGGGTTGTGGGGCAAAACCCATGCAAACACAGGGAGAATGTGTAACCTCCACACGGACAGTGACCCAGAGCCGGGATTTAACCTGGAACCTCGGCGCAGTGAGGCAGCAGTGCTAACCACTGTGCCACCTGTAGTAGTCACCATTGATGTATATATTAGGCGATTTGTGGTAGGGCCCTGTACTACAGGTGTGGGGATAGTTCCCTGCCTGCTGGCTCCGCCCAGTAGGCAGAGTATAAATATGTGTGCTCCCTGCACAGCAGCCATTTCGCCAGCTGCTGTAGGAGGCCACACATCTCAGTGTAATAAAGCCTCAGTTGTATTCAACTCTCGTCTTTGTGCAATTGATCGTGCATCAATTTATTACACTAAAGTTTTCAGAAGGTGGACCTCCTGCAGCTGGACCCGCAATCAGGCAAAGCCAAAAAGGACTTTGAGCATTGGCTAGCTTGTTTCGAAGCTTACATCGAGTCTGCGCCAGACCCAATTCCAGAAGATCAGAAGATTCAGATCCTCTACTCGCGTCTGAGCTCCAACGTCTTTCCGCTTATCCAGGACGCGCCGACCTACGATGACGCCATGGCGCTACTGAAAGAAAACTACGCCCAGCGGACGAACACGCCTTATGCCAGACACATCCTCTCCACTTGTAGTCAACTCCCTGGTGAGTCAGTAGAAGTTTTCTGGCGTGTTCTAATTCCCCTGGTCAGAGACTGTGACTGTCAGGCCGTCATGACCACAGAACACTCGAACCTACTCATGTGAGGCGCTTCGTGACGGGGATAGGGTCAGATTACATCCGCCAGCGACTCTTAGAAAGGGCCACGCTCGACCTCGCAGCAACCAAAAAGCTGGCGCTATCACTGACGGTCGCCTTGCGCAATATCCAGGCCTACACCCTTGGCCGCGCGGCCCACCCCTCCTACGCATCGTGGACTCCGCAGACGGCCGCCCCATCGGGGACCCCACTCAGCCAACCCCACGCCTGTGCCGTGCGTCAGCCAACCAACCCTGGGGGCCCCAGATGTTACTTCTGTGGGCAGCCAAAACACTCCCGCCAGCACTGCCCTGCCCGGAGCGCCCTTTTGAAGGCTTGCGGCAAGAAGGGGCACTTCGCTGCAGTGTGCCAGGCCCGCTCAGTCGCCGCTATTGTTCCGACCCCCCCCACGTACGACCAGTGGACGCCGCCACCTTCCCCTCCTCGGACCACGTGCGGCCCGTGGGCGCCGCTTTCTTGTTCGATCCCCGCCACGTGCGGCCCGTGGGTGCCGCCAACTTGTCCTCCCCAGGATCATCAAGCGCCGCCATCTTGTCTCCCCCATGGCACGTGCGGCCCTTGGGCGCCGCCATCGTACCAGGACCCGTGCCCCCCGGGCACCCGATCGTCTGCCACCATCGACGACCAGCCGCGTCTCGCCTCGGTCACGATTGACCTGTCTCGCCCACACAACCTTGCAACCGCCTCTACAAGCGTGAAGATCGATGGCCACGAGATCTCCTGCCTGCTGGACTTTGGGAGCACCGAGAGCTTCATTCATCTCGATACGGAAAGGGGCTGCTCCCTCGCGGTACATCCCGCCAATCAGAGAATCTCCCTGGCCTCCGGGTCCCACTCCATGGCGATCCGGGGGTGCTGTATAGCCACGCTCACTGTCCAGGGCATGGAGTTTAGCGGCTTCCGCCTCTCCATCCTCCCCAACCTCTGCGCTGCCCTACTACTCGGCCTGGACTTCCAGTGCAACCTCCAGTGCCTAACATTGAAATTCGGAGGGCCCCTACCACCCCTTACTGTGTGCGGCCTCGCGCCCCTAAAGGTCGGCCCACCTTCCCTATTCGCAAACTTAACCCCGGATTGCAAACCTGTCGTCACCAGGAACAGACGGTACAGCGTCCTGGACAGGACCTTCATCAGGTCCGAAGTCCAGCGGCTGCTTCGGGAAGGCATCATCGAGGCCAGCAACAGCCCCTGGAGAGCTCAAGTGGTAGTGGTGAAAACTGGGGAGAAACACAGAATGGTCATGGACTGCAGCCAGACCATCAATAGATACAAGCAGCTCGACGCGTACCCCCTCCCACGTATATCTGATGTGGTCAATCAGATTGCACAGTACCGGGTCTTCTCAACTGTGGACATAAAATCCACCTACCACCAGCTCCCCATCTGTAAGGCGGACCGCCCATACACTGCCTTCGAGGCAGATGGCCGCCTCTACCACTTCCTTAGGGTTCCCTTCGGCGTCACCAACGAGGTCTCGGTTTTCCAACGGGAAATGGACCGAATGGTTGACTGGTACGGGCTGCGGGCCACTTTCCCGGACCTAGACAATGTCACTATCTGTGGCCACGATCAGCAGGACCATGACGCCAACCTTGCCAAATTTCTCCACTCTCCTCAACCTAACTTATAACAAGGAGAAGTGCGTGTTCAGCACGAACTGCTTAGCCATCCTTGGCTATGTGGTTCAGAACGGACTTCTCGGGCCGATCCCGACTGCATGCGTCCCCTCATGGAGCTCCCCCTCCCCCACTGCCCCAAGGCCCTTAAACATTGCCTGGGGTTCTTTTCTTACTACGCCCAGTGGGTCCCAAATTATGCGGATAAGGCCCGCCCACTCATCCAGTCCACTCTTTTTCCTCTAACAGCCGAGGCTCACCAGACCTTCAACCCTATTAAGGCTGACATCGCCAAGGCCGCGATGCACGCAGTCGACGAGACGTTACCATTTCAAGTAGAGAGCGACGCATCGGACGCCGCTCTAGCCGCCACCCTCAACCAGGCAGGCAGACCCGTGGCATTCTTTTCATGAACCCTTCATGCCTCCGAAATTCGGCACTCGTCCCTCGAAAAAGAGGCCCAAACTATCGTTGAAGCTGTGCGGCATTGGAGGCATTACCTGGCCGGCAGGAGATTCACTTTCCTCACTGACCAATGGTCGGTAGCCTTCATGTTCAACAACACACAGCGGGGCAAGATCAAAAATTATAAAATCTTGAGGTGGAGGATCGAGCTCTCCACCGACAACTACGAGATTTTGTAAGTAAGCTCAACGAGCCCCCTGATGGCCTCTCCCGAGGTACATGTGCCAGCGCACAGGTGGATCGACTCCGGATTCTGCACGACAACCTTTGTCACCCGGGAGTCACACGGTTGTACCACTTCATCAAGGCCCGCAATCTGCCCTACTCCGTCGAGGAAGTCAGGGCAATCACCAGAAACTGCCAGATCTGTGCGGAGTGCAAACCGCACTTCTACCAGCCAGACTGTTCGCGCCTGGTGAAGGCCTCCCGCCCCTTTGAATGCCTCAGCGTGGACTTCAAAGGGCCCCTCCCCTCCACCGACCGTAACACGTACTTCATCAGTGTGGTCGATGAGTACTCCAGATTCCCCTTCACCATCCCATGCTCCAACATGACGTCTGCCACCGTCATCAAAGCCCTCAACACCATCTTCGCTCTGTTCGGCCTCCCCGCCTACGTCCACAGCGACAAGGGATCCTCATTCATGAGCGATGAGCTGCGTCAGTTCCTACTCAACAAGGGTATTGCCTCGAACAGGACGACCAGCTATAGCCCCCGGGAAAACGGGCAGGTGGAGAGGGAGAATGGGACGGTCTGGAGGGCTGTCCAGCTGGCCCTACGGTCCAGAAATCTCCCGGCCTCCCCCTGGCAGGAGGTCCACCCGACGCACTGCGTTCCATTCGGACACTCCTTTGCACTGCGACTAATGACACACCCCATGAACGTCTCTTCGCCTTCCCCAGGAAGTCCACCTCCCGGGTGTCGCTCCCGACTTGGCTCGCAGCTCCAGGACCGTACTCCCCCGTAAGCACGTCTAACTCCACAAGGCGGACCCGTTGATTGAAAGGGTACAGCTACTCCACGCTAACCCACAGTATGCCTACGTAGCGTACCCCGACGGCCGCCAAGATACTGTCTCCCTCAGGGACCTGGCACCAGCAGGTTCCACACACACACCCCTCCGGCCCGGCGCCACCCTCCCCTCCCCCGGTGCATCCAGCCACAACCCCTCCCCAGGACAATCCGTCCTCCCCCTGTCCACGCCCGAAGATGAAGATGATTTCGGCATGCTCCCGGAGTCACCGAGGACCAGACCAACACCGGAATCGTCGCCACCACTGCGGCGCTCCCAACAGCAGATCAAGGCTCCGGACCGACTGAACCTGTAACTTGATCGGGACTCTTAAACGATCATCCTTCTGTATAATTCTCCTCCACCCCGCTGGACTCAATTTTTTTCCCTCTGTATTTTAAAACGTGTTCGTGTATACAGTTCTCCACCACCCCTGCCTGACTCAATTCTAACAGGGGGTGAATGTGGTAGTCACCACTAATGTATATATTAGGTGATTTGTGGTAGGGCCCTGTACTACAGGTGCGGGGGTAGTTCCCTGCCTGCAGGCCCTGCCCAGTAGGTGGAGTATAAATATGTGTGCTCCCAGTACAGCAGCCATTTCGCCAGCTGCTGTGGGAGGCCACATCTTAGTGTAATAAAGCCTCAGTTGTATTCAACTCTTGTCTTTGTGCAATTGATCGTGCATCACCACCGTGCTGCCCTTAAAGGGCTTATTTTCTCATATGCGTCAAGGAGTTAGGGTGACTATGGTTGTGGATTGAAGGCACCGGAGCGGGACAGTGTCCAATATGTTCTGTAGATTATCTGATATCTGTGGGTAATTTGCTGGAGGTATAGTATTACAACAAGGTGGATGGGCGGCAAGGTAGCACAGTGGGTAGCATTATTGCTTCACAGCTCCAGGGTCCCAGGTTCGATTCCCGGAATGGGTCACTGTCTGTGTCGAGTCTGCACGTTCTCCCCGTGTCTGCCTGGGTTTACCACAAACCAATCAGGCAATGGCATGGCCAGCAGCAGCCCTTCCCCTGGAATCAAGACCCCGGAGCAAGTGTCGCTCACCAAGAGCTGCTGGCCAATCAGAGACTGACAGTTCTTGTGCTCAGCAGCGCCACTGGGAGGCTGTGGCCACTACTGAAATGACAGGCACCAGATTCTCATAATCGCAAAGCAACCCAGGCCAGAGTAAATCATAGAATAGAATTTACAGTGCAGAAGGAGGCCATTCGGCCCATCGAGTCTGTACCAGCTCTTGGAAAGAGCACCCTACCCAAGGTCAACACCTCCACCCTATCCCCATAACCGAACCCAACACTAAGGGCAATTGTGGACACTAAGGGCAATTTATCATGGCTAATCCACCTAACCTGCACATCTTTGGACTGTGGGAGGAAACCGGAGCACCCAGAGGAAACCCACACACACAGGGGAGGATGTGCAGACTCCGCACAGACAGTGACCCAAGCCGGAATCGAACCTGGGACCCTGGAGCTGTGAAGCAATTGTGCTGTCCACAATGCTACCATGCTGCCCTAAAGCAGTAAATAAACTGGAATAGGGGAGTTTCTCAGTAACCCCCCTCCCCACTCTCTGATGTGCAGTCCCTCAATCAGGAACTGAGTGCCTTTGATTGATGGACCCTCCTTCCACAAGAGGTGATAAGTTGACCAGTCAGTTTTGCCTGTTGTGTGCAGTGAAGGGGACAGGCTCATCTGCAGCTGGGTTAATGCTGTTTTTTTATGACAGGTTAACGGCATTTGCCAGTACGAGGATCGAACCCACGACCATGGCGTTAATAGACCTATGCTTCAGCCATCTTTAACCGTCCCAGTTTTAAATTCCACCAGCTGCTATGGTTGGATTTGAATTGCTGCCCTCGGGACCTCCAGATTGCTAGCGCTGTGACATTATCGCGACACAACCATCTTACCAGCGGTGGCAGGCTATGGCCCTTAAGTAAACATTAATTGGCCACTTAAAGGCGTCACAGTATGTTTGGCCGTGGAGATTCCCACCTGAAATTCATTCTGGTGGAGGCAGGAAGGCTGCGGGATTCCAGAATGCCACCATCCTGCCTAAATAAATGCTTTTGCCACCACCAAGCTCACCATCAGCAAGCACAATAAATTCAACTTGGTGGCTGCCAAGGTTAAAGCAAGGTCACTTTGTAGGAATTGCTTCCTGTTTGACAGCTGGGGAAGTGGTGTCACTCCTGCGTACTAAGATGCTTGCCCAAGATGGAAATTGTAGAGTAATTTTCTGAGTTCACACTGTCAGTAGGAAGTCTTCTCCACCAGCTGTGCATTTGGAAAGTTGCAGGAATGCAGTCCATATTTTCCACAAACTTAAGTTAATGGACAAACAATTATAGAAAACTTATTGGAATATCCTGGAGTGCATTGTTAGCATGTGAAGCTACTTATGGACAGTATAAACTTGGAAAATTACCCTCCCTGTGAATTACTGCGAGAAAATCCAGAAAAGATACATTTTGGACACTCTTGGCAGTAAGTTTCGCCAAGATTATTTTGGAAGCCTTGTAGTAGACGGCAGTCTTACTATTAGCCCTTGTGTTAACCCCGACCATGTTGAGACAGTTATCTCACGCCATTGCAAAGTAGGTGAACCAGGGAAATGTCGCCACCATCCCAGAGGACCATAGGCTTCTTTCTCCTTTGAGAGGGAGCTGGCTAGTGGTGATTTAACCTAAGATTCAGCACATCTCAGCCAAGGGGAAAGGTTGAGAAAGCAGGGCCTTCATGAATAAGCCCAGCTGGCATGAGAATGGAACCCACACTGTTGGCATCACTCTGCATTATGAACCACCATCCGGCCAATTGAGCTAACCGACCTCCAGGTGAGCCAGGACTATAGGTGGAAGTATCCTCACTCTTGAGTTTGATACCAGCTGATTTTTCTGACATACCTCCAAACAAAGATATTTCGGTCACTTTAAAAACAACTTCATTACTAATGGCCCAACCAACACAGAGCATTATATTTTCCAGTTAGATGCCCTATCATTCTGAGCTACGGTGCAAATATATAAAATAATTATTTTCATATTGACTCTCCTCTGGACTGTGTTCAGAGCCTGAAGGCCTCCTTTGTACCTGTGCCCAGAATTAGATACAGTATCACAGCTGTAGTCAGGTTTATTTGTTTATTTAGCATATCTTTTAAAAATTATTTTAAGTGACTCAACCAGCATTTACTCTTCCCTCATTGCCATTGTGTATTTGCACAGAGCCATGCAATAGGGTGACTGGATGGAGTTCTTTAAGTCTGCCTTCAAGTTTAGTCAGCAGACAGTCCTTGACAATAAGTCATTGTTTGGATTACACCACAGCTGCAGCCTGGAGAGTCTTGATGACGCCACCGATGTTGGGTGGCTGCACAGAAGGCTTGGCCAGTCTGGAAAAGATTTAAAAGGCCCATGTCACTGTGGGTGATCAAAGCTGGGTGGATGAGCAGTGGTGTTTACGATGAGGGACCGGTTTCCATTGGATGTTTTCTCCTGCCAATCCTGTCATCAGTCCTCAATTATTAATCCTCAACGTACCAGATATAGTCAGGCCACAGCATTGAATAATTGAGCAACTTTACACATTGTGATGGATATCTAGTTCAAGGTTCATGTTAATACTTTAGAGGTAATGTTTAGTTCTGGGAAGAGTATTGATGTGAAGGTAAATTAACTACATTGCAGGGCTTTAGAGATTGCCTGAACACCTAAAAGAAAATTGCAGTTCAGAAGATTACCTATATTTGTTTAATAGACTCAAGATAGATGGAGCCATAACATATCAGGTGGACTTATCTGGAGATTTGTAAAGGAAGGATAATTGGTTTGGAGGTCAGTTTGTGGGTGGGCCCAAACAGGTTACATCATCATGGAGAGAGGTGGAGCTTCCGGTGGCGGTCATGGTGTGAGTGGTTGCGCACAGGGCAACTCCTGCTCAAAAACGGGAGAAACTTCGATGGAAAAGTGTAGCTGGAGGTTGGAGGAGAAATTCCCCCTGGGTGTGGCACGTCTGCTGGTTACCAAACCCGGCAGAAGGTGAAAGACCTGACCAAAGAGTTGGAAGATCCCTCTGGCGCAGCAACTAGTGGAAAGATGGCGGAGGGGCAAGGCGTGGTGCAGGTTGGAAAGCGTTAGATGGAACAGTTGATGGCTTTCATCAGGGAAGAGTTCCGTCAACAAAGGAAAGAGCAACAAAGGAAAGAGTACCGTGGCAGTGTAGCCACCTAGGTTGGCCACTTCCTGACTTAAAATGGAGAACCGCAAAGACTGAAGGGAAATTCAGCCAACACAGGCAAAGACTAGCAAGTGAAGAAATCATGTTTATTGAAACTTGCAAAAACCAGACAGCGCTGAAACCAGCAGCAATCTGCATAGTAATGAGCGATTCCAAGGCAGAATTGCAACACTTAAGGTGAATAAAGCCAAGCCAGACTCCTCGGTGCCAGCAGGAGCCAAGACAAAGGAAGGCCAACAGACATTTAGGGACCGCCCAGCGATCAGGGAACAACTCCAGCATTGGAGAAATCGATCCAAGTGATCGGAACGTAGTCCAATCATTTGGAGCCAGGTACGGGATCCGCCCCGAAGGGTGGGAAGCCCCTGGGGACTATAAAGTAAAGCCCCCAAGTTCAAATTGTCCTTCATGGCAGGGTCACTCAACAACACGAATCAACCCGAGAGTGAACTGCCCAAGCGGCCACATCAACCAAGTAAGTCTCCAGTCAACGCTCGCTATGAGATAGGCACTCCTAGCTACCAGTCCATACCAGCTTTTGAATCCTGCAGACTCAGATCGAATGAAAGGCCATTTGTTCCCCTGACCTGGTGGGCCAATTCTGAAGCCAACTAAAAGTTAGCAACAGCAGCACGGTAGCACAAGTGGATAGCACTGTGGTTTCAAAGCGCCAGGGTCCCAGGTTCGATTCCCCGCTGGGTCACTGTCTGTGTGGAGTCTGCACGTTCTCCCTGTGTCTGCGTGGGTTTCCTCCGGGTGCTCCGGTTTCCTCCCACAGTCCAAAGATGTGCAGGTTAGGTGGATTGGCTATGCTAAATTGCACTTAGTGTCCAAAAAGGTTAGGTGGGGTTATTGGGTTGGGATAGGGAGGAAGTGAGGGCTTAAGTGGATCGGTGCAGACTCGATGGGCCGAATGGCCTCCTTCTGCACTGTATGTTCTATGTTCTAGATACAGGAGGACCGTTCAAAGCCCATCAAAGGGGCTGTGACACCCCTGAAGGACTCAATGGAGAGGGTGGAAAAGTGTCTGGAGTCACAGGGGTCACAGATCTGAGAAATGGAGAGGGTGATGTTGGACCAGTGATTGGGTGGTGGCATTGGAGGTGGAGGTGGGGGTCTTCGGAGATCTTTGCCAGTTGCTGAGAGTAAGGTGGAAGAGCAAGAGAATAGGTTGAGAAGGTAGACCCTGAGCATCGTTGCCCTGCCTGGAGTGGAAGGCACGAGTGCAACGAGGTATGTTTCGAGGATGTTGGCTGGGCTGGTGGTGGAGCTGGACATGGTACGAGAGTGCACAGGTCTCCAAGACAGAAGCCAAACACGGTGATTGTAAGACTCCACAGGTTTGTGGAAAAAGAGATCCTGCAATGTGCTCGGGAGAAACGGAACTGTGAATGGGAGGGGAACAAGTTCCGAACATACCAGGACATTGCAGCTGAACTGGCAAAACGACACGCTGGATTTAACAGGACCAAGGCGGTCCTTTATCGACGGCAGATCAGGTTTGGTGTGCTCTACCCGGCAAAATTGTGGGTGACTTATGAAGGCCGGAATATTACTTTTGAGACCCCAGAAGCGGCCCATTAAAGAACACAAACTGAGGGAGAACTGAACTTTATTGGGAGATGGAGGAGCTGGCACTTTGGACTACGGAAGAAACGGGTAGAGTGGGGGACGGAGGGTTTCTTTTCCTCATAGGTGGAGGGTTTTTGTTGGGTCGACAATGTCTATCAAGTTTTTAAGGGGACAGCAGTGTCCCCCCACCCCCCATGCTGCCTGTGGCGATGTTTTTTTCCCCGGAGGAGGACCTGTGGTTTTGGAAGTGTCTTTGTTGGTGTGGGGGAGGGGGAGGTCCGGGAGAAGCCTTCTACACAGAACAAAGAGGCGAGGGTGGGAGGAAGGTGGGGGGTTAGTAGGAGGAGCCTTTGGGTATGAGTGGCCACTGGCATGTATTGCTGGTGAACGGAGGTGAGGTGAAGGAGGTGGCCGTGGGAGATGGCTGAGGGGCGGAGGGGGGTTGGGGGTGCAGGAGGGAGATGTGACGTGGCAGGTTTGGAAAAGAAGCATGGTTGGGCTATCTTGGATGGGCCCGGTACAGGGCAAAATTAGAGGGGGCAGAGCCGAAAGGGGAGGATGGCGGACAGTAGAGGGAAATGGAGGCGTAAGCCTCCGATTAGACTTATAACGTGGAACGTGCAAGGGCTCAATGGGCCCGTGAAAAAAAACTTGGTTCTTTGCGCACCTCAGGAGTTTGAAGGCGGGGGTCTTTCTGCAGGAGACGCACCTCTGCGTGAAGGGCCATGTTAGGTTGAGAAAGGGATTGATGGGTCAGGTATTTCACTCGGAGTTTGACTCGAAGCCGCGGGGGGGTGGCAATTTTGATAAGCAAAACTACAGGGTTCACGTGCAAAGAAAGTGAGGGACCCGGGATGTGTGCTGGCGAGTGGGGTATTGGACGGGATGCCGGTGGCGTTGGTGAATGTGTATGCACCGAATTGGGACAATGTGGGGTTTGTGAAGGGGCTGATGGCCACGCATTAGTTGATTATGGGAGGAGACTTTAATTGCGTGTTGGAGCCGAGGATGGTCACGCCCGGCCCCAGGTCAATGGGAAGGCTGCGGATGGTAAAAGAGCTGGGGGTTCATGGAAAGGATGGGCATGGTGGAGCCATAGCGTTTTAGAAACCCAGCGGGGAAGGAGTACTCCTTCTTCTTGCATGTTTACAGGGTATACTCCGGAATTGACTTTTTCATGGTGAGTCGGGAGGTGCTGGTAGGGGTGGAGGGAGCGGAGTGCGTTGGGATAGTAATTTCGGACCATGCGCCCCACTGGCTGGAGGTTTGAGTTAGATCGGGAGGAGAGCAGAGGCCAGAATGGAGGTTAGATTCAGGGTTGCTAGCAGATAGAGGGTTCTGTGATAAGATATGGTCAGTGATTAAGGAGTTGAATCAGACTGGGGAGGTTTCGGCGGCCACATTCTGGGAGGCACTGAAGGTGGTAGGCCGGTGGAGATTATCTTGTTCAAGGCACAGGCGGACAGGAAAAGGAAAGAGTACGAGTGTTTATTGGGCGAGATAGTCGAGGCGGACAGGGAGTATTCGAGGGTACCCACCACGGATGGATTGGCAAGAAGGAAAAAGCTATGGGGCAATTCGATAGGTTGACGACAGGAAGGGCAGTGGGGCAGCTGCGGAGAGCAAAGGGGAGGTACATTAGGGAGAAGGCAAGTCGTATGTTGGCGTACGGAGGCAGCGGCATCCAGGGAAATTTTGAGGGTACGGACAGAGACAGGGGAAGATAAATTAGGTGTTTAGGAATACTATAAGGAACTGTACAGGGCGGACCCAGGTGTGAAGAGGGGAAGATGGGGAGGTTTTTGGACGGGCTGGAGTTTTCGCAGCTGCAGGAAGAGAAGAGGAAGGCGCTAGAGGAGCCTTTGGGGCTGAGGGAGTTATTGGAAAGTATAAGGGGGATGAAGGGTCGGCACAGTAGCACAGTGGTTAGCACTGTTGCTTCACAGCGCCAGGGACCCAGGTTTGATTCCCAGCTTAGGTCACTGTCTGTTCGGAGCCTGCACTTTCTCCCGATGTCTGCGTGGGTTTCCTCCTGGTGCTCCGGTTTCCTCCCACAAGTCCCGAAAGACGTGCTTGTTAGGTGAATTGGACATTCTGAATTCTCCCTCAGTGTACCCGAACAGACACCGGAATGTGGCAACTAGGGGATTTTCACAGTAACTTCATTGCAGTGTTAATGTGAGCCTACTTGTGACATTAATAAAGATTATTATTATTGAAGTCGGGAAAGGCCCGGGGCCAGATGGTTGCCCGGCAGAATTTTCTAAGGAGTTCGCTATGGAACTGGCACCCCATCTGCTGGGGGCATTAAGGGAGTACCTGGAGAAAGGGGAGCTCCCGGAGACGATGACTGAGGCAACGATTACATTAATACCGAAGAAGGGGAAAGACAGTTAGAATGTGGGTCATACAGGCCCATATCACTGTGAAACATAGACGCAAAAGTACTGGCCAAGCTGGTGGCGGGGAGGATGGAAGGTTGTGTCCCGGGGGTGGTTGCGGAGGACCAAGCCGGTTTCCTAAAGGGCAGGCAACTCTCCAGTAATATAAGGCGATTGTTGAATGTGATTATGACCCCGTCGGGAGGACAGACGGTATGTACAGGAAGTGGCGAGAAGTGGGGCTGGTGAAGCGAGGTTCGCTGGAATACAGGAGCTGAAGGAGAGGGTAGAGCTCCCAAGAGGATGTGAGTTTAGATATTTACAGGTAAGGGACTTTGCACGGAAGGTCTGGAAAGGGCTCCTCAAGCTGCTGAAGTATGCCCTACTGGAGCGGTTGCTGCTCCCAGCCGTGGAAGGGGAGGATAGGATTGGGGACATAAAAGCAAATTACTGCGGATGCTGGAATCTGAAACGAAAGAGAAAATGCTGGAAAATCTCAGCAGGTCTGGCAGCATCTGTAGGGAGAGAAAAGAGCCGATGGTTCGAGTCCGCTGACTCTTTGTCAAAGGATTGGGGATATACATGGGTGGCCGGGAGAACAGGGGGGTGAGCAGGTTAAGATGAAGGAGAAATGGGAGGGGTATCTGGGAGGGGAGATGAACTGGGGAGTGAGGCACTACGCAGGGTAAACTCAACCTCCTTGTGTGTGAGGATGAGCCTGATACAGCTTAAGGTGGTACACAGGGTGCACATGACTCGGGTGAGGATGAGTGGGTTCTTCCAGGGAGTTGCAGATGAGTGCGAGAGGTGCGGGCGGGGGCCAGCAAACCACACACATATGTTCTAGGGCTGTGAGTAACTGTAGAGATACTGGGTGGGAGTGTTCGCGACACTAACAAAGATTGTGAGGGAGGAGGTCGGATCAGACGCTTTGGGTGGCGATATTTGGGATATCGGAGAAGCCGGAGCTGATGGAGGGGAGGAAGGCCGATGTCGTGGCTTTCAACTCTCTGATTGTCCGGTGAAGGATCTTATCGGAATGGCGGTCGGCAATGCTGCCGGGGGTGGTGGCCTGGCTCGGAGACTTAGATGACTTTCTCCGTTTAGAAAAAAAAATCAAATACGCATTAAGTGGTTCAGCATAGGGCTTTGAGGCAAGGTGGGGTCTGTTCGTGGCCATGTTCGAGGAGCTGTTTGTTGCAGGGTGGTGAAAATGGGGGAAAATATTGTACAGATTGTGTGATGGGGAGCATGTGCCCCGGACTGTTTATGTTTTGTAACTGTTTGAATAAGTTTGTAATAAGATTTTTAAAAATTTAAATGGGGAGGTGGACCTTCAGAAAGATTTCTGGTTTCAATTTATCTGTGTTTGGTGGGAGAGGGGTTGGTTGCAGTATGTTCCTCATGTGGTTGCAGCTTACAGAGAAGCCCCAGGAGCCATTTAGCAGCTCCAGGCAGTTAGGGCTCAGAGAAGTCCTGGTGAGTTGCGAAGATGGCATCTATTAAGTGGAAAACATTTCACATCATTATACCACGAGAAGCAAGGCAGGTTAATTTTATTTTCCCCAATTCCTTACTTCCTTCCCTGCAGAGGGAACTCCAGAATGTAGAAGTCATCTCTCTCTAGCCTCCAGGTCCCACTCCATAGCAAAAAAGGCAATTCAGCTGCAGCAGCTGGTTGGGATTGAACTATTTTGTGTGAAACAAATTCCACTAAATCAAACAAACTAAGGGACAAAATACAAGGGGCAGCCCCTTAAAGGGATACTGCCTTCAACAAAAACAAATGAAACTTAAAACATCAGAGAATATGTGGTTAAAGGGGTCAATAAGGCACCCGCATGGCAGGTTTGAATTTCTGCTAACCATAACCTTGTTCTATTATTTAAATCATCCCATTCACCAGATTTAAAGACCTTTGCACCTGTAGTGAAACGGAAGGGTTCACCCTGTAGAGCCATCAGAAACTCAGTGCACCATCTCTTCCTCTGGTGTAGTGGGGTGGGGGCAGCAGAGTAAGGGTTGCAATCATTTATGCTCTTACAGGTTCAGACAGCCCCATCCTGGTACGCCAATTAATTTTTGGGGGGGATTTATTGCTGTTCGTCTTCTCATGGTGATGAGGTTGCATTAGGCCTAGAATGAATGCACACCTGCAATCAGAAGCCATAAGTGCATCTAGCAGGGTTCCTGGGGTTTGCTGCAAAGGTTCTCCGTCTACACTACTGCTGGAACACAGTGAGGCTGGCAGATCCTTCCATTCAGAATTTGCTAATCGTTTTGAATGGGGCAGAAACTCAACCTATCTGCTTCTAACCACTTTCTAACAGTCTCTCCAAGGTTAGATTTGAGTTGCCATTACACAACAACATATACCCAATGTGATGTTTACAGATGTAGTTGCTGGGCAATCCTTACCTTAATGTATTAGTACCAACTATTGGTGAAACCTTAGACTCTCGGGGGAGGGGGGGGGGGGGGAATGACATTGGGTGGGGTGGCAGTGGCGCAGTGCTAGTTCCCTATCCAATGCTTCCGGTATTTTACCAGTGGCGGGGGACACATGGGCAGTCTGCTCACACCTCTGGTTCTGGAATATTGGGCCCAAGAGAGCCCCATGACTCAAGGTAAACCAACCACATGTTTCCCTCCTGGCCCTGTTGATCCTGGCTTCTCACCATTCAGGTTGGTGTCTGCCAGCCTGGCCCCCAATGAAACTCCTGGTTAACCTTTTCATCTGGCTCCATGGTATTGGGGACTCCTTGCAGTGACCAATGCTCCCGGTGGTGCTGCTGGAACTAGAGAGCTGTGGGACATTTAATGATTGCCTGGCAGTTCTAAGCAGCACAATGTTCTCCCAGACGGAGGAAGTCTTGCCCTGAAACAATTAGCAACTCAATAAGTTTGGGACAATTCGAGCAAATGGAAGTAGGCTCGTCCCAACTTTTAAGATGATGGGGAAGGGGGGGCGGGTTGGTGCATGGCCATAATGTAAAATCCAGTCCTACACGAGTGCATACATGAGTACATCTTAAAACAGACTTGGTAGATTGGTCAGTTTCAGTACTCCAGCACGGTACACCAGCAACACAGGTATATTTTTAAGCAGACTCTAAAACCTCAATTGTTCACATACTACATATATTTCATCCTTTTTTAAGTTAGGGGGGAGAAATTCTGTCTATTGTATTTGACATGGTGCAGTGCACATTAATGAAAGACCATATATCAAAATTTTCACCTTTCTAACGTTTATTCAAGACAAAATTATTAATAAGAAAAATGAAGATTAAATGCTAACCTAAATTTACCATAATAAGATAAATCCATTTGCTGGTTCGATTATTATTTTGGGTACAGAATGTTTCAACTCCAAACATTAAAAAACAATTCAATGCTTAATTTGTTTTCACTTTCAAACTATTGCCCCATATAAATTCCAAGACAATAGCCTCATACATATGAGATCTGTAATCTGGTATACAGAAGGGGGAGGGAGACTTTGTAAACCTCGGAATTCATATCACCACAGGAGTTACTGTTAATGACACTGGCGGCCAAATATTTGGGTTTGTATGCTGTTCTTTTGTCCACTACTTTAACTAACCTGTTTATTTTTAAATTGATTAGTGCATACCTTTTAAAAAAACAGACAACTGCCAATGTCAACAACAGTAATTTCAAGACTATTACTCTTCAGCAAACTTGAAAGTAGAACAATGGAGTTATCATTTATATTACACATAAATGTCGGTGCTGTTGCGAAAGGTTTAAATGGCGTACTCTTCCTGAATTCTTTTTTGCTTTTTGGATGAAGCACAAATGGAAAAGAAAACACTGAACAACCTGTGGATTATTTATTAGCCTTCAGATTTTAAGGTTAAACTTGGTTGAATCTGATACTGGCCCTACACAAGGCAAATTCCAGAATTAGGGTTAAACTAGAGAACATCTGGAAACATTAAGAATGGAGTACTGTAAGGCTGGAATAGTGTACATCCACTTTCAGTCACAGGGAGAAATTAAAATTGTTCTCTGTGCTAGTGAACAGTATTAACATAAAGCACAATCATATGGAATAACATTCAACAGGTAGGAGTAGCTGAGGATACAACTAATGGTACGTGTGAATACTTTTCAAGGAATGTGTTTCTTAATCACTTAGAAATATTTATTTGTCCCTTCCAAATTGGTTTTGATAATTAAGTTCACATAAATAAAGTTTTCTGATTTCAAAATATCTTTCATTTTAACCTACAAAAGGCACATCGATCACATGTATTTTGCTTTGTTTTTTTGACTAAATTCAAGAAAAAGTAAAACCTGAAAATCAGAACACCTATTTATTCTGTTGCTTTGAACAGGACTTGCATTTACTGAACAGCAATGGAATACACATCACTTGCAAATCATAGCAAATCTTCACATTTATGTTCATCTGAACTCGTGTTTTATCATTAAGACAGTTTAACATTTTGCACTCTGAATGCAATTTAAACAATAAATAATTCAGCTATCTAAATCAATAAGAATATGTATTAATGTATGTAATAATGTAGACCCAAAAGAGAGTCATAAGCCCTTCATGTTTTAAAACAAAACTCTCCTGGAGACATTTAGGCTCCTTGGATATGGTGACATGAGCACAAGCTGACCTCACTATCTGTCCAAATAGCCATTCCTCATCAGTAAGCCTTGGCAGCAAGTGATTGCTGGTTATCATTCACATGGAAGATTATTGCCAAACCTGATTGTGCCCTTGTCAAAGTTTACAGGCTCCAGAGTTACCAATGACGATGGGAAAAATAAATCTTGGCTGATTTTGTCTTCCCTAGCCCAGAGTGTTGAGGCCAACAGGAGCATTCCTACTCCAAGAGGTCAGAAGCTGAAGTTGGGACTTTTTGTTTGACACAGTTATGCTGCTTTTAGTTTCTGGCCATTAGCAAAATTGAGCGTTGCACTTAATTGGGTCACTAATGTATTTAGACAAATGAACTATCAGTCTTACAACGGGTTTCCTGAACTTTTTTGATGAATATTTTGCTTTGTCAATACAGCTACTTCAGAACACTAATCAGGTATTGTATTTAAACTTCCATTCATTTTTGTGAATACATTAACCAATGTAATAGCCAACATCATCAACGTGATTCGACTTTTGACAAAGAATAAGGGAATTAAATGTGAGCCAGTAACAAGGTCAGTCCAGTTTTCCCTCCTGGTCAGGTTTTGTTTTATAGTAGCTGTGCATCTCACAGAAAAATTAGATATGCACCCACATCTCATTAACATACGAAATAGGGCTTTACGCGCATGAAGTTAAAGGATTAGGTTTTTCATCTATTTAATATGACTAGACAAAAAACAAAATCTAGATAAATGTTTATTTATCTGCGCTGTACTGGAGCTGGATTAAACTCCAAATTTTTTGTTGGTCATTGTTAAATTAAAAACTCAAAATATGAAAAATACCAAAGGCGGAATTTTTCCTGCAAGCTTCTGAAACCCATTATCGGGTTCAAATGGGGCTCAGAAGCCCTCATTTGTGGAAACAGTCACTCCTTGCAATTTTCCTCTGGAGTAGTCAATTAATAGAAGGCGGGCTCGCTGTCCAATTAAGGACAATGGGCAGCCTCTCAAAGTTGAAGCACCAATCAGAGGTCTCCTGCTTGAAAGCAGCAGCAAGATGACATGACAGGGAAGTGAGGGAGAGGGTGCCCTAAAATGGAGGGGCCCTGTTTTTAAACCTCTGGGGAAACTAGAGGAGGAATGCAAAATCCATACCCTCGTCGTCCCCACCATCCCATCTCTGGGACCAATTCCATCTGCGTGCCAGCAGGAGTTCCTTTGAGCAGCGATGCATCCAAAAAGTGAGCACTCACCTGCAAGAATACCGCCTATTGGCAGGATGGAGCAGGGAAACTGGCAAGCCAGCCACAGGGCTACTTTAAATGTTCATCTGCTCCATTCATGATCAAATGGAGACTAAAAATTCAGTCCAGATCTTTGCCCACTCGTCTGAACTGCGGGAAGAATGTAATTTGGATTCCAAAATGGGGAATAGGCAAGTTTAGAATGCATGGTTAAAGTGTTAATAAAAATAGAAAAATATGATTGCATTTCCCCAGGATTGGTAATGCCACTGGGAGATAGGTAGATACCTTGGAAAACTGTCACTTTAATGCTAATTCTCATGAGTCTTACTCGTCTCTACTGAAGTTATGGTGGGAGGTGGAGACAGCCCTGTGGAAATCCAATGCTTATATATTTAACTGGGATGGCATTTAGTTTATTTTTGCCCACTTCAGTTCCGTGTGGATTATATTAATGGTAACTGTTTTAATTTCTATTCTGCACAAATCTTTTGTCAAAGAAATTCAAAAATCTACTACAGTAACATTTAACTTTCACACATTATTCATATCAGCATCTAAAGTATTGTAATGATTTTCCTGCAATCTTATAAATTATATTTTTGCATCCACATCCTGAATCAAAACATTATTTGCTTACAACATTAACTATGAAACTATTGCAGTGACATAAAAATATTAGTGATGATGTTTGTCTAGTGTTTAAGCTTACTAAAATAGAAAAGTGCAGCTTTGGTGACAAGGAACTGAATTTTTAAAAATTATTTCGAGGATTGTAGGCATCGCTGGCTAGGCCAGCATTTATTGCCCATTCCTTTTGGATGGCATGATTTAAATATGATCACAAAATAATTAAAAAAAACATTTTTGGATAAAAAGTCATTTGGAATTAATGTTAACATTTTGTAAAAGTTAATGCAGGAGTTGGATCTCCAGGTCCGTCAAGGAGTTAAGAAATTGGATATGTACAATATTAGCGATCATTGCTTCTAAAAGAGTATTGCACACCATGGAACACTATATTTATTTCACTGTGTTACTCAGGTCTTTCTAAGGCAATTGGTGTTTCAATTGGTCTTACAAAACAAACAGAAATCCTAGTAATGACTTTTCTATTGTCTTAGTGTATACCCTTCGTGAAGAATTAGGTTCCTGTTAGCTTTGTTGCAGGTTGTCTGAAATTCTACAACTCAAAAAGTAACAATGCTGAATGCAAAGGTAGTCCCACAATTCCTTCACTTATTTGGCTGCTTTGTTGATGTTGGAATGCATATGGCAAATCTGAAGAATTGGAAGTAGTAACTGAAATGCACCTTTGATGTAGGTGGTACTGTTGGAGCCCTGTAAAGAAGAACCCAAAACAAATTAGTTAATTTATTACTAACAGTCCTTTATAGATATACAAGTTTTTTGTTCATAACAAAAACAAATAAGAAATTTTCTCTACGTTTCAATTTATTGCCTTGTTTTCAAAAACGACTGACAAAGTGTGGGATTCTGTGAGCAGATAGTGTGACTTGTAAGTAGCAAAATTCTATCAGGTGTTTCGCAAACACATTTTCAGGATTAAAGTAACTAAATGGCAGAGTGAAGCATCATAACACAAGTAGTAGGGGTGGTGTAAATATCTTCAAAATCTATCCCATAGCGTTATACAGCTCACAACTGCTGGTTCAGTAAATAACATTCATTAGGGAATGTTGAGTTCTGCAGATAATTAATATTCTGTTTGAAATAAGTGATTTAAAAAGCCTATTTCAATTTACTTCCAGCTACCATTAAAGTTCTAGGACTGATTGTGTTTCCAAGTCATAAAAAAAGGGAGTGAGGCCTTGGCTCAACAGCACAACAAAAGATTTAAAATAATGAGAACATGCACTTTAAGAAATAAAAATGGAAAGCTGCAAATGATGGATATTTGAAATAAAGGGATAAAATACTGGACAACAATTGCAAAGGAAAGATGTGCTACGATGTTTTAAATACATAGCATACTTAGAACTGTAGGTTGGAAGCTAAGCAAGCATTTTAGGAAGGCTAGGGGGAAAAAAAGGCTACAAAGTTGACAGAAGAGACAATCAACATATACATCAATCACAGCAGGGACGTTGACCTGCATATTGAGAAAATATTTTCTTAATGCTGTGCAATGAGATTAAACAAATGGAAAGAGCATATGTAGTGTTTCAGGAAGGGAACTGTAGACACAAGGCTATCTTTCACACATACATTGTTGCCACCCAATTCAATGTCTCCACCACCCTTTTTCGGTCTTGAATGAGCCATAATCTACTCCAGCTAAATATGGAGAAGGCTGAAGTTACTAACTTTGGCCCTCACTACAAACCTTGCAATTTTGGTGGGGAAGGGACAATCATCTAGGATTGAACAAGACTATCACAACTTAGGCCATGGATTTTCATAGACTCTGAACAATTCCAGAATCCTTTAAAAACGGCAGGCAGGATTCCTGTCACTATTACAAGCACGCCCAATTTTCACTGGTGCAGGATAGATGTGTTGGTAGTTTGCCCAAATCCTGCACTCCCAACCTGGCCAGCTCCATTGTGAGGGGAGGTGTCTTTTAGATTTCCACAATCCGCATGCAGTTCATCCAACTTCTCCGTGACCCATGGTTCACGACCCCACAGAAGAGTTCTGAACCATAATTAGGATTCAAAACATTTAAAAAGGCGAGTTAAAAAGACCTTGCCCATAATCCCCTTTCGTTTCCATTCAAACTTAATGCCAACTGATGCCCTCTACCCACTCCCAGGACCACTCATCTCCATGCCAACCTATGGCCCTTCCATGCCCATTCATCCAGTATACACTGTGTCCAAAACCAATGAGCCATATAGTAGCAATAGCATCTGTGGAACTGCTCAGAAAAAACAACACCCATTCAAGATCCATTGGAAAAATGCAGCTGCAATCCGAGAAAAGTGTCAATCAGGGAGACTATTCAAGTATTAAGAGGATTAAAACACTGCATACCTCTTAAACCTTGTGCAAATAGTCCTCCTTACTAACATCTGGGCGCTTGTGCCAAAATTGAGAAAGCTGTCTCACATACTAGTCAAGTAATAGCCTGACAGTCATACTCACAGAATCAGACCTTAGACAATCCCAGATGCCAACATCACCATACCTAGGTATGGCCTATCCCACTGGCAGGTCAGACCCACCAGAGGTAGTATGCAGTGGGGAGGAAGATGCCCTGAGAGTTCGCACCATTGACTGGTGAGCGACTAAGACCTCACACTAACACTATATATCCTTTGAAACTATATATCGCTATCCTCGTGGCTATTTCTAAAATCTTAAATGCTGAAAAGAAATCCTTAAAATGGCTAAAACTGTGTCTGTCTGTGACCCCAGAACAAAAGAAGCTACTTCGCATTTTCGGAGATCTCACACCTCATTGTCCAAGAAGTTAACTAATGATTACCTGGAGACTAGCAGACATATTCAAATGGAACTACATCAAAGGACTTTGTATTTGATGACCCACCCTTCCCAGCGGAGAGGCAACATGTACTAAGACAATGGCCTCTCAAACACTCCTTTTAACCCATATTGGCAATCTTGAAGTCCAAGCTGAATTCCAGATCCAGGATAAACATCCTTTGTTGAAGATTTTGGGCTGAGGTATTGTCACATGACCTGAGCCTCTGGCTTGTTAAATAAGTTAAAAATGCCTTGCTGAGCTGCATAGCTAAATCTGCTGTTTAACATCTGACTCGCAGGCCATATCAAAGGAGGTCTGGCCCAGGCTTGACACCTGGCTCCATCTACCCTGTTTCTGTGGAAGTTCTGTACCATTGCCGACCAAACGTATTCATCTCTGCATGTCTTTCTCATCGTGTGAAGTCAACACACTGGAAAAGTGAATTATACATCATCGGGTTCCAATCTACCAACCTCTGTGAAAGAATACCTCATTTGGCTTTGATTCTGGACTATGGTACTCACATGAACCAATATTTATTTTATCTGTGCTCTCTGTACTATAAAACCTTATTTTCTCTATTCCTCTCTTTACTGTCTAAATGTGGAAGTGATGTTGCGACTCTCCTTTCACAACATGAGTGTGTGCGAATAAATTAGTAAACTAAAATAAATTTAAGAACAACTTTCCGTATTCTGAAAATTAAACTGGACATCTTGCTTAAACAAATGTTAATGGTCGGTGAGGTAAGTTATCCTGCTTAAAACAAAGAACTACATTAAGGAGCATTGTATCAGCCTTATTTAAAAAGTATAAAGCTCACCTCCAATAATATAGAATTTATCGGTGGATTTAAAACCTCTGCTTTCTTTTTAGCCTGTAGAAAATTACACAAAAGCAATTAAAACAAGCCAGCTGTATGTTACAATGAACCGACTGCGGATGCTTAAAATCTGGAATGAAAATAAAAAATGCTGGAGCTGCTCAACTAGTCAGACAGCATGTGTGGGGAGAAACAGAGTTATGGGCACAATTTAACAACCGCGTTGTGTCCGCCGAGGATCCGTGTGGGGCGGTTAGATCATGGGAGAGGCCCAAATTGGGGCCCGCCTTGGGTGCCGAGCAGTTTGTGATCTAACTGGCCCGCTCCAGTTGGCGGGATCTGGATCCCACCTAGGCGCAACGTGAAGCTAATTGAAGGCCAATTAAGGGCAATCGCCGTCTCATTAGCCAGATGGAAGCCCAATCTAGCGGCCACCCGTGATCTAACCGGCTCCAGTGAGAGGTTGCGCAGGCACAATTAGTACTAGTCCACACAAAAATCCAAGAATCCCTAAAACAACACTGCAAAGGAGAAGAAGCATGGGAGCCCTGGCCCTCTTGAACTTGCAATACTATCACTGGGCAGCCATGGCCGAGAGAGTGAGAGGATTGGTGAAGGAACCAAACATGGAACGGGTGAGGATGGAGGAGTCCTCCTGCACAGGAGTGACCTTCCAAGCCCTCGCCACGACTGCACTCCCATCCCCGCTGGCAAAACACTGAACCAGCCCAGTGGTAGTAGCAACACTGAGAACCGAGAACCAGATGAGGCAGCACTTTGGTCTGACCGAGGTGTTCATCATGGCCCACATCTGCGGCAACTACAGGTTTCCACAAGCCATGCCAGACTCCACCTTTAAGAGGTAGAGACAAGACGGTGGGATACTAGCGATTAAGAACTTTGACACAGGTGACAGCCTTACGACCTTAGAAAAGCAGACGGAGAGACAGGAACTACCGAAACGGACAGAAACTCCAACATTTACAAATCAAAAACTTTCTCCGCAAGGAGACGACGAGGTACCCAGGGCCCCGAGAGACTCAATGTTGGAGGAGTTACTGGACAGGGCAGTCTGGAAAAGAGGAACTGCGGGGACATATACTGTCGACTCTTAGAAAGGACACGCTCCCCACTGGACGGAACAAGGGAGAAATGGGGGGAAGAGTTAGGGACGGAAGTAGAGTGAGGACTCTGGAGCGAATACTGAACAGGGCGAACCTGTTGCAAAGCTAAGCCTCATGCAGCTTAAAGTGGTGTACAGAGCACACCTGACAAAAACCTGAATGAGCAAGTTCTTCCCGGAGGTGGAGGACAAATATGAACGATGCCAGGGAGGTCCGGCCAACCATACGCACATGTTGTGGGCCTGCCCCAGACTGGTCAGGTTCTAGACAGCCTTCTTCGAGGCAATGTCCAAGGTTGTGGGGCGAGGGTGGAACTGTCCCCGAGAGTTGCAGTCTTCAGGGTATCGGAACTGCCAGATCATCATATGGGGAAGAGGGCCAATGCCCTTGCCTTTGTTTCCCTAATCACCCCCCGGAGAATCATGCTCGGCTAGCAATTAGCAACACCACCCACAGCCGCAGACTGGCTGGCAGACCTATCGTAACTTCTCCATCTGGAGAATATCAAGTACACCATCTGAGAGTCGGAAGATGGTTTCCACAAAGTGTTGGGGCCATTCATCAGCCTGTTCCAAGACCTGCTCAGAGGCAAGAACTAATAGAAAGGGGAGGGGGGGGGGAATGCAAGGGAGCCACAAGGGTCACAGAAAGCAGACAGGAACAAGGTGGGGCAACATTGTGGTGGGAGGAGGAGGGGGAGAAGATCCAAGGAAAACGGCAAAGAGGAGCCCAGGGAGAGACCTACGCAAAGCCGGAAGAATAAAACAAACACCAAACAAACCATCCACGGTTGAAAAAAGGGTCTAGGATAGGACCCGGAGACAGCAGAAAAGGGGAGATGAGGGGGGTGCCAAAAAGGAACAACATGTAAATTATCATTGTTCCATTCATTTCCTGTACTGTGTAAAAAATGCAAACTTTAATAAAAATATATTTTTTTAAAGTACTGGCCCACACAAATGTGGACCAAGCGCATTCGACAAGGTGCCGCACAAGGTGCTGCATAAGATAAAGGTGCATGGTGTTGTGGCTAATGTATTAGCATGGATAGAGGATTGGTTAACTAACAGAAAGCAAAGAGTGGGAATAAATGGGTGTTTTTCTGGTTGGCGATCATTGGCTAGGGGTGTGCCTCACTAGCACCCTATACAGGTGCAACATAATCTCCCTGTTTTTAAACTGCATCCCTCTTGCAATGAAGGACAACATTCCATTTGCCCTTCTAATTATGGTAGCATAGTGGTTAGCACTGTTGCTTCACAGCGCCAGGGTCCCAGGTTCGATTCCCCGTTGGGTCACTGTCTGTGCGGAGTCTGCACGTTCTCCCCGTGTCTGCGTGGGTTTTCTCCGGGTGCTCCGGTTTCCTCCCACAAGTCCCGGAAGACGTGCTGTTAGGTCATTTGGACATTCGGAATTCTCCCTCAGTGTACCCGACCAGGTGTCGGAGTGTGGCGATTCGGGGATTTTCACAGTAACTTCACTGCAGTGTTAATGTAAGCCTACTTGTGACAATAATAAAGATTATTATTATAAGTAGATTCACTAAGGTTGATTCTGAAGTGGAGAGGATTGGCTTACGAGGAGTGACTGGGTAGGCTGGGACTATACTCATCGGAATTTAGAAGAATGAGGGGGCATTTTATAGAAACACGGTAGCACAGTGGTGAGCAATGTTGCTTCACAACAGGGTCCCAGGTTCGATTCCCAGCTTGGGTCACTGTCTGTGTGGAGTCTGCACATTCTCCTCGGGATGCTCCAGTTTCCTCCCACAAGTCCCGAAAGACGTGCTGTTAGGTTAATTGGACATTCTGAATTCTCCCTCTGTGTGCCCGAACAGGCGCCGGAATGTGACGACTAGGGACTTTTCATAGTAACTTCATTGCAGTGTTAATGTAAGCCTACTTGTGACAATAAAGATTAGTGTTATTATTATATTTATGAAGGGAATAGATAAGATAGAAGCAGGGAGGTTGTTTCTCCTGGCGGGTGAAACTAGAACTATGGGGCATAGCCTCAAAATAAGGGGGAGCACATTTAGGACTGAGTTCAGGAGGAAGTTCTTCACCCAAAGGGTTGTGAATCTGTGGAATTCCCTGCCCAGTGAAGCAGTTGAGGCTACCTCGTTAAATGTTTTCAAGGCAAAGATAGATAGATTTTTGAACAGGAATTAAGGGTTATGGTGAGCGGGCGGGTAAGTGGCTTTGAGTCCCCAAAAAGATCAGCCATGATCTTATAGAATGGCGGAGCAGGCTCGAGGGGCCAGATGGCCTATTCCTGCACCAGTTCTTATGTTCTTATGTTATGTCAGGGCCACTAGAGACCCCTGGTGGTAAGGGACAGGGCGACATACTAGCTCTCCCTCTGGCACCCAGACTCCTTGGCACTGTTAGGCTGGCACCCAGGCACCACCACACTGTGTGTGTTTAAATTGCGGGTTTGCCCATGTCCATAAGGTGTACTCCCGGATAGATTTCTTTGTTTTGGGAAGGTCACTGATTTCCAGGGTGGAAGGAACTGAGTACTCAGCCGTAGCTGTTTCAGATCATGCCCCACACTGGGTGGACCTGGAACTAGGAGAGGAGAGGGAGCAGCGTCCACTCTGGCGACTGGATGTGGGATTATTGGCGGATGAGGGAGTCTGCGGAAGGGTGCGGGGATGTATCGAAAGATACCTGGAGGCCAACGACGACGGGGAGGTCCGAGTAGGAGTAGTATGGGAAGCACTAAAAGCGGTGGTCAGGGGAGAGTTAATCTCCATCAGGGCTCACAAGGGGAAAACGGAGGCCAAAGAAAGGGAAAGACTACTGGGGGAGAATTTGAGAGTAGATAAAAAATATGCGGAGGCCCCGGATGAAGAACTATACAGGGAGAGGCGACGACTCCAGACGGAGTTCGATCTGCTCACCACAGGGAGGGCAGAGGCACAGTGGAGGAAGGCACAGGGGATGAGATATGAATATAGGGAAAAGGCGAGTCGCCTGTTGGCCCACCAGCTGCGAAGGAGATAGGGGGAGTTAGGGATGAAACGGGAGCCACGGTGCGGAGAGCAGGGAAGATAAACGAGGTGTTTGAGACCTTTTACAAGAGGCTATATAGGTCCCAACCCCCGGAGGGAAAAGAGGGGATGCAGCAGTTTCTGGACCAACTAAGGTTCCCGAAGGTGGAGGAGCAGGAGGTGGCAGGCCTGGGGGCGCCAATTGGGGTGGACGAGGTGACCAAAGGGCTGGGGAACATGCAGGCAGGGAAGGCCCCGGAACCAGATGGGTTCCCGGTGGAATTCTATAGAAAATATGTGGACTTGTTGGCCCCGCTGCTGGTAAGAACCTTTAATGAGGCCAGAGAAGGGGGGACCCTACCCCCGACAATGTCGGAGGCGACAATATCACTAATCTTGAAGCGAGATAAAGATCCGCTGCAGTGCGGGTCCTATAGGCCTATCTCATTGCTAAATGTGGATGCCAAGTTGCTGGCAAAGGTGCTGGCAACGAGGATGGAGGATTGTGTCCCGGGGGTGGTGCACGAAGACCAGACAGGGTTCATAAAGGTGAGACAATTGAATGTCAACGTGCGACGGCTATTAGGGGTGATAATGATGCCCCCAGCAGAGGGGGAGGCAGAGATAGTGGCGGCAATGGATGCAGAGAAGGCATTTGATAGGGTGGAGTGGGAGTATCTATGGGAGGTGCTGAGGAGGTTCGAGTTCGGGGAGGGGTTTGTCAGCTGGGTTAAACTCCTCTATGGGGCCCCAACGGCAAGTGTGGTCACAAATCGGCAAAGGTCGGAGTATTTTCGGCTACACAGGGGAACAAGACAGGGATGCCCGTTGTCCCCATTAGTGTTCGCGCTGGCAACTGAACCACTGGCCATAGCACTGAGAGACTCCAGAAAATGGAGAGGGGTGGTTAGAGGGGGAGAGGAACACCGAGTGTCGCTCTATGCGGATGACCTACTGCTGTATGTGACGGATCCAGTGGGGGGGATGACAGAGGTCATGCAGATATTGAGGGAGTTTGGAGATTTCTCGGGATATAGGCTTAACATGGGAAAGAGTGAGCTTTTTGTGATACACCCTAGGGACCAGAGTAGAGGGATAGATGGCCTACCGCTAAGGAGAGTGGAAAGAAACTTCCGATACCTGGGGATTCAGATAGCCAGGAGCTGGGGAACCTTACACAGACTCAATCTGACACAGACTCAATCTGACAATTTGGTGGAACAAATGGAAGAGGATTTCAAAAGGTGGGACATGCAGCCGCTGTCACTGGCGGGCAGAGTGCAGGCAATTAAGATGATGGTCCTCCCGAGGTTCCTATTTGTGTTCCAATGTCTCCCTATACTGATCACTAGGGCCTTCTTTAAAAAAATAGATAGGAGCATCACGAGCTTCGTGTGGGGAGGGAAGGCCCCGAGGGTAAGGAGGGGGTTCCTACAACGTAGCAGAGACAGAGCGGGACTGGCGTTGCCGAATTTGGGCGACTACTATTGGGCCGCCAACGTGGCGATGATTCGTAAATGGATGATAGAGGGAGAGGGAGCGGCGTGGAAAAGGTTGGAGATGAAGTCCTGCAAAGGGACGAGCTTGAAGGCGCTGGTGACGGCGCCATTACCGCTCTCCCCGAAAAAGTTTACCACGAACCCAGTGGTGGTGGCAACATTAAGTATCTGGGGGCAATGGAGGTGACAGAGGGGTGTGCTGGGAGCCTCGGCGTGGTCCCTGATCAGGAACAACCATAGGTTTGCCCCAGGGAGGCTGGACGGAGGATTCCAGAGCTGGCACCGGGCAGGAATCAGGAGAGTGGGAGACTTATTTATAGATGGGACGTTTGCGAGTTTGGGAGCACTTGAGGAAAAGTAGGAGCTGCCCCTGGGAAATACCTTTAGGTATATGCAGGTGAGAGCGTTCACGAGACAACTGGTGAGGGAATTTCCGCTGCTCCCGACACAAGGGATCCAGGACAGGGTGTTTTCGGGGGTGTGGGTCGGGGAGGGCAAAGTGTCCGAGATATACCGGGAGATGAGAGAAGAGGGGGAGGAGCTGGTGGACGAACTGAAGGGAAAATGGGAAGAAGAGCTCGGGGAGGAGATGAGGAGGGTTTGTGGGCTGATGCCCTAAGCAGGGTAAATTCCTCTTCCTCGTGTGAAGGCTTAGCCTGATCCAATTTAAGGTGCTGCATAGAGCACACATAACGGGAGCAAGGTTGAGCAGGTTCTTCGGAGTGGAGGACAAGTGTGGGAGGTGCGGGGGAAGCCCGGCGAACCACATACATATGTTTTGGTTGTGTCCGGCACTGGAGGGGTATTGGAGGGGAGTGACGGGAGTGATCTCGAAGGTGGTGAAGGTCCGGGTCAAGCCAGGCTGGGGGTTAGCTATATTTGGAGTAGCGGATGAGCCGGGAGTGCAGGAGGCGAAAGAGGCCGATGTTGTGGCCTTTGCATCCCTAGTAGCCCGGCGTAGGATTTTACTCATGTGGAAGGAAGCGAAACCCCCAGGCCTGGAGACCTGGATAAACGATATGGCGGGGTTCATAAAACTGGAGCGGATGAAGTTTGCGCTGAGAGGATCGGCTCACGGGTTCACCAGGCGGTGGCAACCGTTCCTCGACTATCTAGCGGAACGTTAGGGGGAAGATAGATAGCCAGCAGCAGCAGCCCAGGGGGAGGGGGAGGGGGGGGGTGGGGGGGTAAATTGTTTGTGTTCTAGATGGGGAGAGGGGGTGGGGGAGCATTACTTCGTGTTATTTGGTTAGTTTACTATATTATTTAAACAATGTTATATAGCAGGTATCATGCTACCATTTTTGTTGATTTGTAAGGGAGAAAATTGTGTTTGAAAACTTTAATAAAATATATATATTTTTTAAAATAAAAATTGCGGGTTTGAAGGGGCTCCCGGAAGGTTTTGGGGGGGGGGGTCCTGAATGAGGGATGCCCAAAAGAGGGTCTGAAAAGAGGGGGCCCTCAGCGGCCCAAAGCCGGGTGTCCTCACTTGAGAGGTGGGGGGGGGGGGGGGGGGGGGGGGTAATGCTGTTGGGGGTGACATTGCCCGTAGATGGGGTGTGGGGGACCCTCAAGCTCACTTAGAGATCGGCGCATCCTTTCAAAATAGTGGTCCGATTTTGGAGGAGCTGGTCTGGCCAGCGAGTTTAGCTCTCCGGTGATGAAAATAATTCTAAGTGTGGGCTAGCCTGTAGAGGAGCTCCCCAAGGCCCACATAATTGGCTAAGTGTGGTTAGGTTGTGATGGAGAATTTGCCGGCAGTGCTGGGGAGAAACTCCCAGCCAAACCTACCTGAAATGACACTTAGAAACCTTTCCGTTAGATCGTGCCCAGTGTTACAGGCTAACGTTGACCCTTCATCAGAACTGAGGATAGACATGTGATAGGCTTTGATCAAGTAAAAGGGGTGCGGGACAGGGAGCAAGGGAAAGGCCTGTGATAGGGGGAGGGCAGGAATGATTAAATGAGAAGAGATTTTGTGCTAATGGGCAAAGAAACAAAAGGTGTGTCCAGGTAAGGGGTAAATGGCTAGATGACAACCATCCAAATGCGAAGTATGCCTCATGTTAAATTGACTAACTCTACAATATATGGGAGCAATTTCAAAAGTGTTCTTATCCCATTTCTGTTATGTAAAATCAATGAGTGTTTAGAAAATTATCCTATTTATGCAGTTGCTCAGTGAAGTATCTTTTGTCTTGACTTTTCACAGCAATGCATATTCTTACTTCATTGAACTCAAATTTGTGGTGCTCCAATCATGACGATACTGAATTTTTATTAAGTGACTGTGAGATCCTGATAAGCTCCCTGGTAACCTTGAAGACCATCTTCCTCAAAGAAGCCAATCCTCCTCAAGTTTGAGACAATAAAAGTGATAATGTATAACTGCAATAACTTACCCCTGCTCGAGTCAAACAGGAAGCAAACTTCTGAGACAGCAAAGACACTTCCTTACACATGGCAACAGTTAATCTGGATCAACATAAAATAAAACCTGATCAGAAAATGTGATTTAGAAACAAACTAGATATAATCAAACTTGCATACGAAGGCTTGGTGAGACAGTTAGATGAAAATGTTCACATGCATTCTAAGAAAAGGTGTGCATGACTAAATGCGCAAACATGTTTTGATTTATTTCATAGCTCGGGAAAAATATAAGGACATCGTATTAAGATATTAATAATCTGAATAGTGGCATTCATTTTCAGAGATGTAATGGATGACAATAATGGATAAGAAGGGATAAAAGGATCTCCTAAATTGACAAGGTTGAGAAGATATCATGTGATCAAGAGCAATTTTTGTTAAAAAGCAGAATGAAAGGCCATGTCGTAAACTTTTATTTAATGCAGGTATGAACTTTTTTTGGGAAAAGATTTTATTAAGGCATTTATGAATTTCTAACAACAAATACAAATGTAAACATAACCCAGTAAATACCCTCCCCCCCCCACCATACCCAGCCAACATGGCTTATACACTCAATTCCCCAGTCCCATCACCTCCTCTCGCTGATCCCGTCTAAACTAAACAACCCCCCCCCCCGCCGTTCTCTAACCCGCCCCCTCATATTGTGTCTGCTAACAGTTTAGTTTTCCCCGAAGAAGTTGATAAACGGTTGCCACCTCCGGTCCGGTATGAACTTTTATAGCTAAAAATAACAGCTGTTTGCATATGGAGATTTAAATAGTTTTAGCCTGTGAATAATGAAGATAGTTTGAATATTGTTAAATTCCTCTGCAGTCAGCTAAAAAGAAACAGCTCTGGGCTAATGCATACATATTGATTTAAGTTACGTGGGAAGTGGCAGGTGCATGTTTAGAAGGAAATATATTTTGAAAAACGCACATTTTAGAAGAAAATATTGGTAACAAATCCCAACTCCTGCACCATACTGTCTTTGTCAGAATTTTGTCATAAATTCTGGTGCCACAAATATGTATTTTTTTGGCACTGAGGGATTGATTTTCAGTTTTCTAAGTTTAGCAAAAAAAGGAACTATAAAGTAGTGTTCCCTTTCTCTCATCACTGTTCTTTTCTAATCATGTTAAACTGAACACACGCATTTGTGATTAAATCAAATAAATTATCCCAAATCAAGATCAGTGTAGTTTTAGATCTTACGCAGTGAGGATTTTAGACTGATCCAATGCTGGCTTCTCCACGTCCTGTCCATGAAGAATTAACTCAGCCACCTTATGGAGTTGCTCAATGCAGCGTGCTGTTATCTCAGCCAGGCTCTCAATGGACAACATCAAAATATCCTGAATTCAAAACACAGTGCATTTATTTAACATATTTGACCCCTTCCTCCTTGCAGGAGCCACCCATCATTATGTGGCCCAAATAGCCATTACCATGTATAATCCTCACTGCAGAGACATTACAGTCTAGCCCATTTCTGTCCACACTTTGTGACACTTTTAGTAGTACAGGTTTTTAGATGAAAGATTATGGAGACACCGTTTTGCCCTCATAATCTAGGAGTGCTGTGTAATTCTCTTGTTGCTGTCCCATGTGATATCAGTTAATTCAGTACGGGGGAGGGGGGGGGGTCCGATCCCGGCTCTGGGTCACGGTCCGTGTGGAGTTTGCACAATCTCCCCGTGTTTGCATGGGTTTCGCCCCCCACAATCCAAAGATGTGCAGGGTAGATGGATTGGCCATGCTAAATTGCCCCTTAATTGGAGAAATGAATTGGGTACTCTAAATTTTTTTTAAAAATGGCGTCCTGATCGCTCACTACACTGGGGAGTCCTGGCGAGTGGAACTCCCTAGTGTACAAAACGAGGCTATGTGCAAACTCGGCCACGCCTTCCCCGCTGAGGCCCCTTATACAACGCGAGTCACGGAGAAATGGGACTGGTCTTTGCTGGCACGAGGAGCGGAGCCCAAGTGCAAGTCTCACTCTTTGAGCATGCAAATATATGAATGGTGGAGAGCTCGCCAGATTCTTTTTATTTTAATAAACATTTTATTGATGTATTTTTGGTATTGTAACAACGACAAAACAAACAATGTACATGAAACCATATACATAGTGCAAAAGCCTTTCGTACAGGTCCCCCTACTCTAATCTAAACTACTCCCCCCGTCTGCTGACGATTAATTGTCTGCAAAGAAGTCCACGAATGATTGCCACCCCCGGGTGGACCCTAATAGTGGCTCTCTCAAGGCGAACTTGATTTTCTCCAAACAGAGAAAGCTAGCCATGTCCGAGATCCAGGTTCCGACTTTGGGGGCTTTGAATCCCTCCATGCTAATAGTATCCGTCTCCGGGCTACCAGGAAAGCAAAGGCCAGAACGTCTGCCTCTTTCTCCTCCTGGATTCCCGGGTCTTCCGACACCCCGAAAATCGCCACCTTTGGACTCAGCGCCACCCTTGTTTTTAACAACGTGGACATAACGTCCGCAAACCCCTGCCAAAATCCCCAAAGCTTTGGTCATGTCCAAAACATGTGGACATGGTTCGCTGGTCCTCCCGCACATTTTGCACACCTGTCCTCCATCCCACAGAATCTGCTCATCCGAGACACTGTCATGTGAGCCCAGTGAACAACCTTAAATTGTATCAGGCTGAGCCTGGCATATGTTGCGGACGCGTTGACTCTACTCAACGCGTCCGCCCATAAACCATCCTCTATCTCACCTCCCAGCTCCTCCTCCCACTTGCGCTTCAGCTCCTCGGTCTGCATCTCCTCCGACCCCAAAAGCTCCTTATAAATGTCCGAGACGCTCCCTTCTCCTACCCACCCTCTGGAAACTACCCTGTCCTGAATCCCCCTTAGCGGTAGGAGCAGGAAGGTTGACACCTGTTTACGAAGGAAGTCCCGCACCGGCAGATACCTTAATTTGTTTCCCCTCGCCAACCCTAACTTTTCCTCCAACGCCCTCATACTCGGAAAGCTTCCCTCTATGAACATATCCCCCATCCTCTCAATCCCCGCTCTCTGCCATAACCGGAACCCCCCATCCACACTTCCCGGAGCAAACCGGTGATTATCACAGATTGGGGCCTAGACCGATGCTCGCAGTGCTCCCACATGCCTCTTCCATTGGCCCCAAACTCTCAGGGCCGCCACCACCACTGGACTGGTGGAGTACCGTGCCGGCAGGAATGGCAGAGGCGCAGTTACCAACGCCCCCAGACTGGTGCCCTTACATGAAGCCGCCTCCATATGCACCCAAGCCGACCCCTCCCCCACCACCCACTTCCTGATCATGGATATATTAGCCGCCCAGTAATCGTTGCTAAGATTTGGCAGTGCCAGCCCACCCTATCCCCGACTCCGCTCAAACATTACCTTCCTTACTCGCGGGGTCTTGCCCGCCCAGACAAAGCCCGTGATCACTCTGTTGACCCTCTTAAATAAGGGCCGCGGAATAAAGATGGGGAGACACTGAAATACAAATAGGAATCTCGGGGGGACCGTCACTTTCACCGTTTGCACCCTCCCAGCCAGAGACAACGGACGCACGTCCCATCTCCAAAAATCGTCCTTCATTTGGTCCACCAGCCGGGCCAGATTCAATTTATGCAGCCAGTCCCATTCCCGCGCCACTTGGATGCCTAGGTACCTAAAGCTTCCCTCTACTAACCTAACTGGCAGCTCTCCCAGTCGCCTCTCCTGGATCACAAACATCTCACTCTTTCCCATATTAAGCTTATACCCCGAAAACCGGCCAAATTCCCCTAGAATCCTCATGATTTCTTCCATCCCCTCTATTGGGTCCGAAACGTACAGAAGCAGGTCATCCGCATAGAGCGAAACCCTGTGCTCCACACCCCCACCCCCGGACTAGTCCTCTGCAGCCCCTCGAGGCTCTCAGAGCAATTGCCAACGGCTCTATAGCCAGCGCAAACAACAGTGGGGAGAGGGCATCCCTGTCTCATCCCCCGATGCAGCCTAAAATAGTCCGATGTTGTCCTATTCGTCCGTACACTTGCCACAGGAGCCTGATACAGTAACCTGACCCAGTCAATAAAGTCCCGCCCGAATCCGAACCGTTTCATTATCTCCCACAGATAATCCCATTCTACCCGATCAAAAGCCTTTTCTAGATCCATTGCGATCACTACCTCCACCTCCCTACCTTCCGAGGGTATCATGATCACATTTAACAGCCTTCTTACATTGGCCACCAACTGCCTGCCCTGCACAAACCCCGTCTGGTCCTCCCCAATAACGTCCGGAACATAATCCTCGATCCTGGAGGACAAGATTTTGGCCAGCAACTTGGCATCTACATTCAACAAGGAGATCGGCCTGTAGGACCCACACAGCTCCGGGTTCTTGTCCCGCTTAAGCAGCGAAATCGTTGCCTGTGACATCGTCGGGGGCAGCACCCCTCTTTCCCTTGCCTCATTGAACATCCTCAACAACACCGGCCCCAATATCCTCGAGAGCTTTTTATAAAACTCCACTGGGGACCCGTCCGGACCCGGGGCCTTACCCGCCTGCATGGCCTTCAAGCCCTCCACTACCTCTTCCAACTCGATTGGGGCCCCCAGCCCTTCTACCCGCTCCCCGTCCACCTTTGGGAAATTCAGCCCCTCCAAGAAGTGCCTCATCCCCTCTGGCCCCGCAGGGGGTTCCGACCTGTACAGCCTGCTGTAGAAATCCCTAAACGCCTTATTCACCCCTACTGAATCACCAACCAGGTTCTCAACTCTGTCCTTTACTTTCCCTATCTCCCTAGCCGCCTTCCTCTTCCTAAGCTGCTATGCAAGCATTCTGCTGGCCTTCTCTCCATATTCACAGATCGCCCCCCTAGCCTTTCTCAGCTGCTCCAGCGCCCTCCCTGTGGTCAGCAAGCTAAACTCCGCCTGTAACCTCTGCCGTTCCCTTAAAAGCCCTGCCTCTGGGGTCTTTGCATACCTCCTATCAATCTGTAGTATCTCCTATACCAATCGGTCAGTCTCTGCTCTGTCCACCTTCTCCCTACGGGCCCGTATCGAGATCAGCTCCCCTCTGACCATCGTCTTCAGTGCTTCCCACGCCACCGCTGCTGAAATTTCTCCCGTGTCGTTGACCTGCAGGTAGTTCTGAATGCATTTCCTCAGCCGCTCGCACACCCCTTCGTCAGCCAAAAGTCCCACATCTAACCTCCATTGCGGGTGCTGGTTACTGTCTTTACTAACCTGCAGGTCAACCCAGTGCGGAGCATGGTCTGAGATTGTAATCGCCGAGTACCCCGTGTCCATTACCCCAGCCAGCAAGGCCCTGCTCAAAATAAAGAAATCAATCCGGGAGTAGACTTTATGCGCGTGTGAGTAGAAGGAGAACTCCTTCACCCTCAGTTGCCCAAATCTCCATGGATCCACTCCCCCATCAGCTCCATGAACCCTCGTAGTTCCTTTGCCATTGCTGGCACCCTGCCCATTTTCGAGCTTGACCGGTCCAAGCCAGGGTTCATAACGGTGTTGAAGTCCCCTCCCATGACCAACCTGTGAGAGTCCAGGTCCGGTATCTTCCCCAGCATCCTCTTTATAAACTCCATATCACCCAATTTGGCACATACACATTTACAAATACCACCTGCACCCCCTCTAGCTTCCCACTGACCATAATGTACCGACCTCCCACGTCCGAGACTATTCTACCCGCCTCAAACATCACCCGCTTATTGATCAGGATCGTGACCCCTCTAGTCTTTGAATCTAGTCCCGAGTGAAAGACCCGACTGACCCAGCCTTTCCTCAGTCTAACCTGGTCCGTTACTCTGAGGTGCGTCTCCTGCAATATCACCACATCTGCCTTCAATCCCCTAAGATGCGCGAACATACGTGCCCTTTTGACGGGCCCATTCAACCCTCGAACATTCCAGGTGATCAGCCTAGTTGGGGGGCTCATTGCCCTCCCCGCCCCCCCCCCCCCCTCCGCCGATCAGCCATCCCCTTTTTAGGCCCGCCTCCAGCCCGTGCTCCGCGCCTCCACCGGTCCATCCCCAGGCAGCCCCCGCCCCCAACCTCCTCTCTGTCCCTCAGCCCAAGTCCCTCCCTCGTCAGCAGAACATTCACCCCCCCTAGTAACAATACCCTGTAACCCAACCCCTCTACGAAACCAAACATATGCATTTCTGCGTTTCTGAGAGCTAGCTCGCCCAGCTAACTTGGTGGCTCCCATCCCCGGCGCCAGATAGTCTCCCACCTATTGTTCCCTCCCCACCCACTCATACAAACAAACTCCAGCATCAAACAATCCCCACACAATTGCCTAACAGAAAAACACCAAGATCAAAACAAGCACACCTCCATCCCCAACAGTGCAAATGAAAACCTTAACTCACTCAGCTCTACCGCTGGTTCCAAATCAATGCAAACGGCATCACAAACATCTTCCATGAAACGCAAAACGAGAAACTTTTTACAAAAACAGAGAAACAAAAAGGAAAAACAAAAACATGAACGTTGCAGCCAAGTTCAAAGGTTTTCAATCCATTACCAGCCCTTCTTTTTCGCAAAGTCCAACGTGTCCTCAGGCGACTCAAAGTAGAAGTGCTGATCCTCATGAATGACCCAGAGACGGGCTGGGTATAACAGTCCAAACTTCACCTTTTTCTTAAAAAGGATTGACCTGATCTGGTTGAAGCCTGCTCTCCTCCTGGCCACCTCTACACTCAGGTCCTGGTAAACCCGCAGGATGCTATTGTCTCATTTACAGCTCCGTGTCTGCTTGGCCCACTGTAGAATGCGCTCCTTATCTGAGAACCTGTGGAATCTCACCACCATTGCCCTCTGGGGGGGGGGGGGTCTCCCATTCGCGGCTTCCTCGCGAGTACTCCGTGAGCCCTACCCACTTCCAAGGGCCGGGAGAATGCCCCATCCCCCAGCAGCTTCACAAACATGTCTGCGATGTATGCCCCAGTGTCCGGTCCTTCGGACCCCTGATGGTTCTTAGGTTCTGCCGGCGGGACCTATTCTCTAGGTCCTCCACCTTCTCCAGGAGCTTCTGCTGCTGGTCACCTCCAGCTCCACCCACCGCAGTCTGATGTTCCTCCTGCTCAGCCAGCGCCTTCTCCACCTTCTGGATCGCCCGATCCTGGGCGTTCAATCTATGCTCGAACCGCTCAATTGACTCTTTTATCAGGTCCAAGCAGTCCCGTTTCTGTGTAGCAAAGCCTTCCTGAATGACTTGCATCAGCTGCTCCATAGACTGCTGGGTTGACAAGCCAGAGGTCTGAACCTCCGCCATGCTGTCTTCTCTTGCAGCTACAGCCCAAGCCTTCTCAATCCTTTTGTTTCTGCCCTTACGAACACTTCTAGTCCTTCTCTCCATGCACCAAAGTGGGAATTCAGTAAACATTTGAAACTAACATCCGTTTTACAATTCAAGTCCGGTAGAAAAAAACAGGGGAAAGGTCCAAAAGTCCGCTCAGAGCAGGAGTCACCAAATGTGCGAGTTATTCCTTCATAGCCGCCACCGGAAGTCCAGCTCGCCAGATTCTGTCGGAATCCTGGTATCGGACCGCAATTTTGACTGGGCGACCCGATCCAGAGGTCTGGTGGTACATCTCCCCTCCCCTTCACAATGCTAATCCTGCCCCTCACCCAGCTGAAGAAGGGATATCCTCCCCACCCCGGGAATAACAGCACACACACACACGAGGGTGACCCGACTCTGCCCACAGACCCCCTCCAGCACTCCCCCGATCAGATCCCAACCCCACAATAAGTCAACCCTGCATTTCAAATGCAATCAGGGATTTGCAGCCCTTTCATATGTCCTAGGCTTTTGAAAAACCTTCTGACACTTGTAATAACTGACATTTTAAAGGGATTTGTCTGAGGCAGCAGATGTTAGGAAAGGGAAAGTGTTTCTGCAGTAACCTTGCACTGTACTGGACTACTCTTCAGATTTCAGGCAGGGTTTGGCTGGATTGGGTGGCAGGGAGGAGCCAGATGGGTGGGGGCAGGGCAATGCCAGATGGGACGGGCGGGCACCAGATGGCGGCGGTGGGGGTGTCTGATACCGGGGGCTGAGGGTGCCTGATGGTGGGAGATGGGGAGGGGGCACGGTATCTGATGGGGGGAACCCAGTCCCCAGGATCCTCAGAGGGACATCCCCCCCACCCTCCCATTGCCTGGCAGAGGGACACTTTATTTGTGCCCTAACCCTCATGACTACCCTCAGGCTCCACTGCGCCAAGGCTGCACTTTGCCAAAGCACTTCTGATGGAATTCCCGATCTTGGGGTTGGAGTATCGAGGTGGTTGTGGGGGGCAGCGGGGTGGCCAAGAATGCTGGGCACACGACCTGTTTTTCGTGGGATGCCCCATTCTCCGCCCAATTGGGAATCCCAGTCCTCGTGTCCAGGAATATTTAGCATGCAGTCGTGTCCTTTTTTTGAGCCAGATTTCTGTTATTGGCAGAACATTATACTCCCAAATGGCTACCTATACCTGCAACTGACCAAACATATTTACATACATGCACTGTAAATCTAATTTAGAGCTTATTATTCTCCCTCTTACTCATCCTCTACTGTATTATTTTTTACTCTGGTGCTGTATGTCGCTCCCAATTATTGGTACACCTTGGGCTTGATTCTCTGGCATATTTATTGGCGGCGCGCCAAGGTGGGATTCTATACTCCCTCCACTTGTCATTGAGATTCCCAATGAAGCCTCCCCACGCCGCCGGGTAACCTGCGGACGGGGGTGTGCAGCCGGCTGGAAAAGTCAATCGCATTTTTCCTTTCTAATATAAACTTCTGGTTCCCATTGCTGTGCCAAGACAGCCTAAACTACCACTAGTCAACTGTCTCACACAGACATTGGTTCCGGCTCTGTTCAGGTGCAATCTTGATCCGAGTATGCCAGGCAATGAGGGACCCATCCCAGTAGGTCGCTGGCAAACCTGACCGGGTTTGCTGGACTGCCGTTGGGAAGCTCAGAAAGCAGTGCGACCCCCATTTAATCAGCGACCCACCACTAAAGTTCGGTGGGCTCAGGAATAGTTGGTGTCAATTAGGTCACTGATGAGCCTAACTGACATCCCGCCGCAAGTAGAGGAGTTTCTCTCATCAACCCATTCCAGCCTCTGAATAAACCGGGTGAGATTTTCCTGCCACTAGCAGACTGATGTGCAGCCTCTCTCATGATTAACAGTATTCAGCTGCCACGTTTCCCTCGGTGATGGGCTGGTTTAAATTCCGTGCACAAATTGTTGAAAGTGGCAAGGCAGGTTGTGACAGCACTGTTGTAATGTAGGCTAAATATGGCAGGCATTCTGCATAAACCAAAATCTAAGAAGCACTGAAATGAATAACAAGTTCATCTACTTTTTCATTGAATCTTGTAAGTAATTGAGCCAAAATTTACAAGATCTGAAGGCTGGGATTTTCTGGTCCTGCCGTGATGGGAAACATCATGGGCGGAACGGAAAATTTGGAGAGGCATTTAAAAGTCCATTGACTTTTGGCAGGAATGTCCCAGCCAAAGTTTATTGATCCTGAGTGGGCAGCCCGGTCCACAGCATAGTATTTCTCTAAAAGTTAAGTCATAAGCTAGAGTCCTGATATTGAAACTAGAAGGTACATTTTAAGTAAGTTATCCACAATTGGAATGCCATTGGTTATCATAGCTGGAATAACGCTTTGTACTTTTGAATAACAATAATTTAATAATGATTTTGACGAGATTATCTGTCATTCTAATATTTGTATACACTTCACATTTGAGAAAAATCTCACCTCCACAGATATAATGTCTTTTTGACTTTCTTTGTATTTTTGTTTCTCTTTTTGTATATCCTCTTTTTCATTATTTGTTTCTGAACTCTTTTCTTCAGCAAGCAAAGCATTGGTCTCCTTCAGCCAATCAAAAGCCTTTCTCCTCGCCTGAAAAAGTGAACGGCTATAATTTCGGACATCAGCTGATTTTAAGTGTTTTAGCATTACATAAAATATCTTCTATAAAATAACATATATTTGTGAAAATATTTTTGAGTTTTCATATTTTGCATCCAATAACTTACAAAACAATGCTAAACCAACACATATTCACAACAGACGAGCATTCCAACAACAACTGTGGCCATGACCCTCCTTTAAGGTGTACTTTTCTTACATATTTGATATTTTTCAACATGGTGAAGACACGTGTTTACAGACACTTATGTACTGTTTGGTTCGGGCTTTAGCTTGCCTACCAGCCGTTTTTTATCCATCCTGCTTAAGACCACCACTTTTGTGCACGGCTCTACCCTCACCCCATAATCCTGGACATGGCCTCAAAGAAGGTCATCCAATACCCAACAATTCTGGGGCAGGGCCAGAACATGTGGGTATGATTGGCCGGGCTTCCCTGGCACTGTTTGCAAATGTCCTCCACCTCCAGGGAGAACCTGCTCATTCGAGTTCTGGTTAGGTGTGTTCTGTGCACCACCGTTAGCTGTGCCCTGCACAGGTGGAAATTAAGTTTGCAGACTTCCGGGTGCGGCTATGCAGAGCTAGTTCGCATATTCGGTAGCTCCCGCTTGGAACGGACTTTTGGGCTCTTTTACAGGGCCCCCACGGCATTTGTTTGACATTTCCCGGTGTGGCAAGAGGACTGCAACACTCCCCTGACGGTGTCCCCCAGGAGTGTTGTGTCTTTTGGCTGCCTGGCCCGGCAGAAGCAGTGGAAGATTTGGCTGCAACAGGATAAACAGGGCCCCTTCCAGCATGCAATCGGGGGAAGGGCAAGCTTAAAGCTGCAAACTGACCTGAGGACCTTTATCAAAAGTGAATTTTAACAGCAGAGGGAACAACTGTGAAAAGATCTCACCAGGGCCACTGAAGAAGCGGGGACGAGGCTTCCGGTGGCGGTCATGGAGGAGTAGGTCACGCATTCGGCAGCTCCCATCTGGAACAGACACTTAGACCTTTTTCAGAAGTTTCCACGGACATTTTGGGGCAGATTGGTGAAGTGAACACTGCCAAAAAGATTCCCTCTCGAGACTTTTGGGCTCTTTTCAGGGCCTCCAAGGGCACTTTTTCGACGTTTTCCGGTGTGGGAAGGAGTTAATAATAGTTCCCCGTCAGTATATGGCTTTAACTAGGAGCGGGGTGACAAAAAAGGTGGTGGTGGACCAGAAGAAGGGAGGGAAGAAGGACAAAATGGCGGCGGGCGGAGACCAGGCAGTGTGGAGGCAGTGGGCGGAGGAGCAACAGGAGGGTATCCAGCGCTGCCTCAGAGAGATTAAAAAGGACCTGCTAGAGCCGATGAAGGCTTCTATTGATAAGCTGGAGACACAGACGGCCCAGGGGGTGGCGATCCGAGAGGCTCAACAAAAGATCTCTGACAATGAGGGCGAGATCTTAGCCCTGGCGGTAAAGGTGGAGGCGCACGAGGCGCTCCACAAGAAATGGCAGGAGCGGTTCGAGGAGATGGAGAATCGGTCGAGGTGGAAGAATCTGCGGATTCTGGGCCTCCCGGAGGGGCTGGAGGGGCCGGACATGGGGGCCTATGTGGTCACCATGTTAAACTCGCTGATGGGAGCGCGGTCCTTCCAGGGGCCCCTGGAGCTGGACGGGGCCCATAGAGTGTTGGCGAGGAGGCCCAAGGCTAACGAGCCTCCGCGGGCGGTGCTGGTGCGGTTCCATCGGGAGTGTGTGCTCAGGTGGGCCAAGGAGGAGAGGAACAGCAGGTGGGAGAACGCGGAGGTTCGGATATATCAGGACTGGAGTGCGGAGGTGGCGAAGAGGAGGGCCGGGTACAATCGAGCGAAGGCGGTGCTGCACAGGAGGGGGGTGAAGTTTGGCATGTTGCAGCCGGCGCGATTGTGGGTTACCTACAAGGACCGGCACCATTATTTTGAGTCTCCGGAGGAGGCATGGGCCTTTGTTCAGGCCGAGAAGCTGGACACAGACTGAGGGTCGGGATGGGCGATTGGGGACTGCGGTGGATATGTTATGCCTATTTTTGGTTCGGGGGGGGGGGCCATTGCATTGTTTTGGGTTTCTTTTTCTCTGTGTTTTTCTCTTTCGGGTTGGGGAGGGTGGATGGGCTGGGTTGGGCACTGTTTTGGTTGGTGGCGGGGCCTGGTAGGTGGAGAGCGTGGGATTTTTTTTTCCCGCGCCGAAGACTGGGGGGGCGGCGGGACCGGGGTGGGGAAGCGAGGATTGTTTCCCGCGCTTAGAATGGAGGGGGAGAGTCTGTGAATGGGGAGCGGGAGAGGAGGGTGTGCCACACAATGGGAGGAGTCGAAGGGGAGGCGTTTCACTCGGGGCTAGATGCCAAAAATCGAGGGGTGGCGATCTTGGTGGGAAAGAAGGTGTTATTCGAGGCGTCGAGCATTGTGGCAGATAATGGCGGTAGGTACATAATGGTAAGTGGCAAGTTGCAGGGAGAGAGGGTGGTACTGGTCAATGTGTATGCTCCGAACTGGGTTTTATGCAGTGTATGTTGGGTCGGATCCCAGACTTGGAAGTGGGGGGCCTGATAATGGGGGGGAGACTTTAACACAGTGTTGGATCCTGCACTGGATCGCTCCAGGTCTAGGACGGGTAGGAAGCCGGCGGCGGCTAGAGTGTTGAGGGGATTTATGGACCAAATGGGAGGGGTGGACCCTTGGAGATTTGCAAGGCCGGGGGCTAGGGAATTTTCATTCTTCTCACATGTCCATAAGGCTTATTCTCGAATTGACTTTTTCATTTTGAGTAGGGCGCTGATAGCGAGAGTAGAGGATACCGAGTATTCGGCAATAGCCATTTCGGACCACGCCCCGCATTGGGTAGACTTGGAGATGGGGGAGGAGAGGGACCAGCGCCCGCTGTGGCGCTTGGAGGTGGGGCTGTTGGCGGACGAGGAGGTGAGCGAGCGGGTCCGGGGAAGTATAGAGAGGTGCTTGGAGACCAACGACAACGGGGAGGTCCGAGTGGGGATGGTATGGGAGGCACTGAAGGCGGTGGTGAGGGGAGAGCTGATCTCCATCAGGGCCCACAAGGAGCGGAGGGAGCGGGGGGAGAGGGAGAGGCTGGTGGGGGAGATGGTGAGGGTAGACAGGAGGTATGCGGAAGAACCGGAGGAAGGATTGTTGAGGAAGAGGCGCAGCCTCCAGGCCGAATTCGATCTGGTGACCACCAGGAAGGCGGAGGTGCAGTGGAGGAAGGCCCAGGGGGCGGTCTACGAGTATGGGGAAAAGGCAAGCCGGATGCTGGCGCATCAGCTTCGGAAGTGGGACGCAGCTAGGGAGATCAGGGGAGTAAGGACAGGGGAGGGAGCGTGGAGCGGTTGGCATCAATGGGGTCTTCAGGGACATCTACGAGGAATTGTACCGATCCGAGCCCCCATGGGAGGAGGGAGGGATGGGCCGTTTCCTGGACCAATTGAGGTTTCCAAAGGTGGAAGAGGGACTGGTGGCGGGACTGGGGGCCCCGATTGGGCTGGAGGAGCTGATCAAAGGGATAGGAAGCATGCAGGCGGGGAAGGCACAGGGGCCGGACGGATTCCCGGTCGAGTTCTATAAAAAATATATGGACCTGTTGGGCCCGCTGTTAGTTAGGACCTTTAATGAGGCAAGGGAGGGGGGGGCTTTACCCCCGACGATGTCCCGGGCACTGATCTCCTTGATCCTGAAGCGGGACAATGATCCCCTGCAATGTGGGTCTTACAGACCGATTTCCTTGCTAAATGTAGATGCCAAGGTGCTGGCGAAGGTCTTAGCCACGAGGATTGAGGAGTGCGTGCCGCAGATCATCCATGAAGACCAGACGGGGTTTGTAAAGGGGAGACAGTTGAACGCGAATATGCGGAGGCTTTTGAACGTTATCATGATGCCGGCGAGGGAGGGGGAGGCGGAGATAGTGGTGGCGATGGACGCTGAGAAAGCCTTCGATAGGGTAGAGTGGGGGAAAAAAAAGGAAATGAAGTTTGCCATGTTCAGCACTTCAATCCAGAGTCCTCCCCTTATCTCCATCTAGTTCCTTCTCCCATTTTTTCTTTTGTCTCGTCGAGGGTATCTGGGGGAACGCCGTTGCTTCTTTGCGGAGAACGTTTTTGACCTGAATATGTCATTTCCTCTCAGGAGCTGGAATTTTTACGTGAGTTCCCCAGGGTCACTACTCTACCGTCCGTGTAGACCTCCCTAACCGTCAAAGTCCCCTCATCCTGTCTCCACCTTTGAAGGAGGTATCCATTGTTACGGGAGTGAACCTGTGGATGTTGCAGATGGTGGACATTTCAGTTGGACCATTTGGAGTGTGGCTACTACCATTGGTATTTAGCTGGGAGGAGGGGACTGCGGCTGTGGCCTGAGCTCGTTGGGCCCTGCACGGGAACTCTCCTCCCATCCTTCCTCACCCACTCCGCTCACGGTTCCTTGACCCAACTCCGTACTCTTTCTGCTGTAGCAGTAGTAGAACTGTAGGTTCAGTAGTGTCAGGCCTCCCACATGTTCCTCCTTTGTAGGACTTACTTTTGGATCCACGCCACCCCCCCCCCCCCCCCCCCCCAAAACAACTCCACACACAAATGCCATAATTAACCTGTTGACTGCGTTGAAAAGGTCCTTGGGGATGTGGATCAGGAGGGATCTGAACAGGAAGAGGAACCTGGGCAGCACGTTCATTTTGATGTCTGTATTCTCCCTGCCAGGCAGAGTGGGAATGAGCCCCATCTCTGCAGGTCTTTTTTGACTTCCTCCACCAGACCTTTCAGGTTCTATTTGTGTATGTGTCCAGTCGTGGTAGCTGAATTTAATCTGGGCCCATTTGAACGGCAGTCCACCCAGCTCTGTTCCTCCCCTCTGTGGGTTCACAGGAAGATCTCACTCTTGCTAGGGTTAAGCTTGCAACCTGTGAAGACTCCAAACTCCTTTAGGGGTTACATTATCCCTTCCATGCTGACCCGTTTGAGTTTGAGAAGTCGAGGAGCAGGTCATCCGCATAGAGTGAGACTCTATGCTCTTTGTCTCCCCGTTGGAAACCTCTTCACCACTTTGCCACTCTGAGGACGATCTCCAGTGGCTTGATTGCCAAGGCAAACAGTAGCGGGGGATAAGGGGCTCCCTGCCTCATGCCTCTGTGCAGCCAGAAGTATCTAGAGCTGGTGGTATTTGTCCATATGCTCGCCATGGGAGCACTGTACGGTAGATTCACTGGCCCGAACCCAAACCTTTCCGGTACCTCTGATGGAGGCCTTTTCTACATCCAGTGATATGGTCACTTCTGGTGTTCTCTCCCTGGAAGAGGTCATTATTACATTCAGCAGGTGCCTGATGTTCGCTATTAGCTGCCTACCCTTGACAAAGTCCATCTGATCTTCCGCGACTACCTCTGACACAGAGCTCTCCAGCCGCCTCACCAGGATCTTTGTGTCAGTGTTAACATATTTGAAACATCTGATCATATCTTGTGTTACAATCACAAAAGATCAAGAATAGACGAGTTCTGTATGGCAATATATTTTTAAACCTAAAATATAGGTTCAAAGTAACAATGACTTGAGGGAAAAAAATGACTTTTGGTTTGATTATGTGTTCCCCTAAATGAAATAGCTGCAAGGTGGCCTCTCTCTGTCCACATTAGGATATTTTTGGGGACAAATTACCGGAGATACTTTTACACCAATTACTTTCACATAATTAGTGCATTATATTTGCAAAGCACGATTCACATTACCTGAGCTTCAACATATTCAATACATTATTTTTTACATTTAGAAACGGATGCAACCTAATAATTAAAGTTGCCTTTTGTTATTAGAGATTTCTTATCTAAAATATTTCTATTTAACCCAAGTAATTGTATTCTTTGCAGAACATAAAGGTTTAAAGTAGCAAGCAATGTAGGGTGGAATCTTATATTTTTTAAATTGTCAGGCTCAGACTGAAAACCAGTGTGTAGTTTTCCGCTGCACAGATCAATTTTCTCTCAGGGGTGGAGGAGGAGAATTTTTCTCTCCCGCACGGCGTGTTGAGACAGCTTGCCGTTGGCCAGCGATTGGATCTTTTTGTCCTGCCACTGTCAATGGGATTTCCCATTGAATCCACCCCTGCCACCAAGAAACAAGCGGTGGGGGTTTGCTATCAGCGGGATTGAAAGAATGCACCTCCTTGGATCTCAAGTCTCTGAGTAAAAGATTGGGGCGTCATCTTTAAAGGACACTCCAATCAGCACTAAAGTGGAACTCCCCCCCCCCCCCACCTCTCCTCCACTCACCACAACGGAGATATCAGGGTCTCCCCCACCCCAGACAATCATTAGGGGTTCCTGGCGATGCTTGAATGGTCAGTGAGGGGCGAATCATGTGGTGGAAGGGGCTGGTTACTGATATTAAAATTTATTGAAAACCATTGAAACGAGGTTCTTGGCCTTTGGGGTCATTAACCTCGTGTCCTCACCAGCATGGAAAATCGGGAAATACAATCTCTTCGGAGAGAATCGCCATTTTCTGCCTGCGTCGCCATTCTCTCTGCCAGTGAACGAAGGGGCTGAAAATCCCCTTTTTTCAAAACTGAATAAAACCAATGGACCATTTTTGAACAGTTATACAATAAGGAAAAAGTCACATAAATATCTCAATGACAGTAGTTGCAAGAATATGATTATTATACTGGTGGGACAATAATTAATTCTAGAAGGTGCTGTTTGTAGTTCCTTTTGGAATAGTGCCCAAAACAGAAGATGATTGTCGTTAATTATACTCACTAATCAGGGACCCAATGGAAAATAGATTTAGTGGCTGCACGCAGATTTAAGTCTGGTCAGAATAGTCATAAGGTATTGAAACATTACAATTTATACAAGGAAATACCAGTTTATATAATTTAATTAAGCTGAATTAATCAATATGAAATTGATGATATTAGAATGCTTTTCCACAATGCCAACAATATTATTTCAATTGACAGTTTGACTGAAAGCATGTCAATTATGTCTCGACTGAATTCAAGAAAGGCTCAAAGCACTTCAGAGCCAATGAAGCAGTTTTGAAATATTTGTTGATACTGTTACAGAGAAACCCAGCAGCTAACTGTCAGAGCCAGGTCCTGCAAACAGTAATGAGACAAATGCTTCATAATCTTTAATTATTCTAAACATTTCTACAAAACAGCAAAATATGACAGAATATGTTCAGGTAATAGGTGAGATACCGAGCTATGTAAACCATGTTGAACTGTGTAGGAGCAACTCAGAACTGATCTCCAATGTATACAAAGTTAGGTTTTGTCAATCAGGGTCAACGTAGGTTCACTACAATAGAACGGCTGGGCTGCGGAATGGTTCTCCTGATTATTGGCCAGCAACCTCTGCTGAAAAATATGCTTGGTTGGACTTTGAGTGAGCATAGGATTTGACTTATATGAATAGTATGCAGATGCTCATCATTCAAGTTTACACAGGAAAAATGGCTTTTGAGGGAAGTACTGGTTCTGATAATTTATAAATACGAAGTGATACTTAACAAATGCAAGGGAACATATGTTCTCTCAAATAGCAACATCTAATGAGAATAAATTTGTGTGATTGAATGCTTTCCTTTCTTTTTTAAAATAAATTTAGAGTACCCAATTCATTTTTTCCAATTAAGGGGCAATTTAGCATGGCCAATCTACCGAGCCTGCACATCTTTGGGTTTGTGGGGGCAAAACCCATGCAAACACGGAGAGAATGTGCAAACTCCACACGGAAAGTGGCCCAGAGCCGGGATCGAACCTGGGACCTCGGCGCCGTGAGGCTGCAGGGCTAACCCACTGCGCCACCGTGCTACCCTAATGATTTCCTTTCTAACTCGATGAAGAAAGAGAAGCCATTAGCTAAGAATTAAAGGCTTAAAAAAGGCAATGTAGAACACACAAAAGGGCAACTATAGAGCATCAAGAGTGCTCCCCACACACACCATTACCCCATCCCAATTAAACATCTCCAAAACTTATGACAAATGTACTGTAATTATTCACAAAATTTACTTGCCTTGTTGAGCTTGTCTGGAGTGGCAGCAACATGCAACTCAAATAGTAGCTCAGTTAGCATGTTCACAAACTCCTCACCATCATCTGCCAGAACCAAAATAGTATTTAGTCTCCTTATTGCATTTGTTTACACTATTTTTAAAAATTACAGATGTTAACAGTTTCTTCCTTAAACTGAGGTTACTGTTTGTCACAGCACTCATGCAAAAATAATCCCGTATCACACTTCCAGTCTTTCGCCGAACGAGTGGTAAATTATTTTACCATAAGACGTAGGAGCAGAAATAGGCCACTCGGCCCATCAAGTCTGCTTTACCATTCAATCAGATCATAGCTAATCTGATATAATCAGATGGTGCTGATGTGCTGGTATAGCACACTAGGCTAAATAGCTCGCTTTTAAAGCAGACCAAGGCAGGCCAGCAGCATGGTTCAATTCCTGTACCAGCATCCTCGAACAGGCGCCGGAATGTGGCGAATAGGGGCTTTTCGCAGTAACTTCATTTGAATCCTGTGGTGATGTGCATCACTGTGGGTACACGGGGGGTTAATGTAAATACATGTAGGCTAGCTAGACACTAGAGGGAGCACCAGAGACATCACACACACACACACTCAACCAATAGATCAGTTAGATAGGACACGACCAATGGACATTCACGATACACACAGAGGTGGCACGACCACAGGAGGGTATTACACCAACCCATATATAAAGGAGACCACACACATGATCTAGCTCTTTCCAGTGGAGACAGTCAGTGAGTACAGACACAGGGTTGATTCAATACCAGCCCCACCACGTGGATTGCAGCAACTGGTTAGTCAGTCTGGGTAGCTATAGTAGGATTAGCAGTAGTGTCGAACCCGAGTAATAGAAGTGTAAATAGTTTAATAAACGTGTTGAAGTTATCTCCACGTCTGAACCTTCCTTTGTCAAGTGCACCACAAGGAAGCCGCTTATGCTACACCTAGAGCATAACAAATCAAAGCCTACTTGTGACAATAAGCGATTTTCATTTCATTTCATAATCCTCAACTCCATTTTTTTGCCTTATCCCCAAAACCCTTCAATTCCCTTATTGATCAAAAATCTGTCTATCGCAGCCTCGAAGATAATTAATGACCCAGTCTCTACAGCTCTCTGCGGTAAAACAATTCCACAGGTTCACTATCCTCTGAGAAGAAATTTCTCCTCATCGCTGTCTTAAATGGGTGACCCTCTTACTCTGAGATTATACCCTCTGGCATACCTAAATGACTGCCTTGTAATGCTGTCATATCTGACAGCGCTTTGGCAAAAGTGTCATCCAAACGCGAAACATTAGATCCCTTCTCTCTGCACAGATACTCTCAGACCTGCTGAGATTGTCCAGTATTTTCTGTTTTTGTTTCAAATTCCAGCATACGCAGTAATTTGCTTTTATATTATTATAATGCTGTCATAACCTTTTGCTTTATAAGCCTCCATTTCTCCTCTATAGAACCACCCCCTTATTTAATTTAAAGCCCTCTCTACTTCCCTAGTTATGCAGTTTGCAAGAACATTAATCCCAGCAAAGGTCAGAACCAATGGTAACTTATTTTACCTGATTGTAGAGCACAGAAAACATGTTCTCATTCATAAAGCACTTCTTTTGAGAAGAATGCAGAATTAAAGAATGCAGAATTAATCGGGAAATCTTAATTCTGTAACATGTTAATCTGATGTAATAAAGCATATTGGGACTTCTGCAAATTGAGATTTCAGTTCTGGTGAATTTAAAGACAAAAGATGTGGGGTTAAGTTAGGCCAAAATGGATTTATTTTTAAATAGGAAAAGTTTACTTCTTGCTCCTTGTAGACTACATGTTAATTCTGAATTGAAGGAAATACATGACAGGTTTTTGAACGTGTTATTGTTATTGAAACAATTATTGAACTGGTTTTATTCCTGCAATTCTGGGGGCCTGCTTAGCTCAGTTGGCTGATCAGCTAGTTTGTGATGAAGAGCAAGGTCAATAGCATGGGTTCAATTCATGTACTGGCTGAGGTTATTCATGAAGGCCCTGGCTTCTCAACCTTGCCCCACGCTTGAGGTGTGGTGATCCTCAGGTTAAATCACCACCAGTTAGCTCTCCCCCTCAAAGGGATAGTGGCCTATGGTCCTCTGGGACTATGGCGACTTTACTTTTACTTGAAGTACAAGAAATATGAGGCTTAAAAAGATGACATAATAAAATGCCCAGTTAAGAGAGAGTTGAGAAGAAAATGAGAAACACAGTAGATTTTTTTAAATTAAAGGCACTTTAAAATGTTCATCATTTTAGTAATATACAACATCAGCAATGGGCTTTAACTTGCGAGCTCCTCAGCATTTTAATTGGGGAAATTGCCAAAAATGTGCTGGGGAATTCCCTTTGGAGGTTCTCTCCTGAGGTTTACATGGCAATTATCCAGAAGTGCAAATTTTCGCTGCGCAACTACCCTACACTGGGAACCATCTGAAAATGTGATTTAAATCGCAACCTTCAGATGATTCAAATTGGGTTACATCGATAGGTACTGGAATTTTAAAACCACTTCTAATTTCGGAGTACCTATGGAAGAAACCCAGACCCCCACGAGATTCTCCCACACCCCTGACCCACCAGGGACTCAACTCCCATGCCTCTGCAACCCAATCCCTCCCAGGGGTCTAACCCTACATCCGACACCCTCCGCCCCACCCAGGGCTGACTCTTCCCCGAGGCCCGCCTCTTCCTCCCACCCCACGAATGTGGGCCTGACTTCCCTAACCGCCCAACCCGGTCCTCGAGACCCTACCCATCACCTCCGAGGCTGATATCCTGCCCGTACGCTGCCCTGGCATGACACGAGACCCAAATGCCCACTGATGCCCTGACACCCACCAACCCTCCTACCCCCCAATCCGACCCTAGCCGAGGACCATCCCGCCACAACACAGATCCATCCAGCTAGTGCCGTGAAAAAGGGGCTTGGCCTCTTTCTCCTGCATAGAATTTGCAGTGGAGAAGGAGGCCATTTGGCCCATCGAGTCTGAACCGGCTCTTGGAAAGAGCACCCCACTTAAGCCCACGCCTCCACCCTTTCCCCGTAAACCAGTAACCCCACCTAACCTGAGGGCAATTTAGCATGGACAATCCACCTAACCTGCACATCTTTGGACTGTGGGAGGAAACCAGAGCACCTGGAGGAAACCCACGCAGTCACAGGGAGAACGTGCAGACTCCGCACAGACAGTGACCCAAGCTGGGAATCAAACCTGGGACCCTGGAGCTGTGTAGCAACTGCGCTAACCACTGTTACCGTGCTGCCCTTACTTTGACTGCTAGACTTTGACGCTGAGCCTAGGGACGCTCTGCACTGCCTTGATCTCGTCCAGCCTGAGTCGAAAAATCGAGGGCAGTTTGGGAAAAACATCAGGTAATAAATTAGGCCCGATGTGGCAATCTGACGCTGACCGCCATTCTGAGGAAGTTCAAGCCTATAGAAATGAACTCACTACTGAAATCTGGGTAGTAATATTAGGGAATTATTTCACTTTCATAGTATGAACTGAAATGTATTTTTAAAAAGGCCAGTTGTTACGTAATATTTTTAGGTAAACATAATGATTGGATTGGAAAGGATTAATCAGGGAAGCTGCAAGATTCTGGTGTAGCACTGCCAACAATTTAATTACTGAGCAGATTACAGCTGTGAGACTAAGGATTATGAGGTGCTGGTGCTTTTTGATAGGAGGTACACAGTCTGAAGTATTACTCAGCAAGAATCATCTGTTCAGACAAATAGAATAAAGTTCATGTAACGTCTGGGAAACAAAGAGGCATACATCTAGTAAGCCGTACTAACAGTCAGGCAACAGTCAGACAGATATTAAAATAATGAGGCTGCACCTTCAGAAGGGAATTATAGGGCAATCACACGGACTTTAAACTGCTAACTGGCAGGAGGTCAAGTGGAAAGGTTAATATAAGTAATAGTTCAAAACTAAACGATAGGGAAGAAAGGAGAGTAAGAGTCAGAAATTGTGCTTTAAGCACGACAGGTAAATGAAAAACTAAAATGTGGAATTGATGTTTTACTTCTGTTTTTTAAATTTCTCTCCTGGTTTAGAGCTCAAGGATGGATTAGGTTGTGCCACAAATAAGTGTTCTTTATACAAGGAACTAATGGAATGTATTTTAGGTACAAATTCAACTGGAGTGTATGACATTGTAACCATTACGGAGACATTACTGAAAGATGGTCAAGATTACGAACTAAATGTACCAGGTTACAATGTTCGAGAAAATGGCAGAAGGGGAGTAGCCTGTGATTGTGAAATCAGTTCAAAAATAGGAAGAAAGGGGGCTGGATTCTCCGATTCTGAGGCTATGTCCTGATGTGGCGTGGGAACGGTGGAGTTTTACGACTGGAAATTCGACGCAAAACGACCACCGATCCTCCGTTTGGCTGGGGACTAGCATGAAGGCAGCGTAGAGCACCCAGCTCTAGATGCCAATACGACCCGGAGAATTGCCAGGTCCGTGGCTGCACATGTGCATGCGGACCCGGCCTGTAAAATAGGGCCTCCAACCTTTGGCCGGCTCGTGAGCCCCAAACCACCCTCCAACAGTGCCCCCAGCCCCTGCCAAAGTCCCCGCTGTCTGCAGATCGGCCCTCCCCCGACTGTGACGCCGCTGGACTGAGTCCGCAGCCGCCACGCCGAGTTCCCGACAGGTGATACCATGAGAGATCCATGCTGTCGGGAACTCAGTCGATCTGGGGCGGAGCATTGGGGAGTGGGCTTCAGGCAACGTCCTGAGGCTGTCGATACGGCATGCGGTGTATTCCTAGAGTACATCCCTTTGGATGGTGCGGAGCATCACTAAAGCAGCACCACCCCCAATTTAGGCAGAAAAGGGGATTCTCCTGCCGATCGCTGAACGCAATTTCGGCGTCGGCGACTGGCGAATCCCACCCAGGATGCGAGGAAAATTAACTGTGGACACTTTATGGGTAGAATTAGGGAAATAAAGATTTTAAGACTGTGGTGGGTATCAGTAAACTGGGCAAATTTGCTAAAGGGTGAAATGACAGCAGATTGGTGGGAGTTGTTTAAAAAGTAAGAGATAAGAGCCAAATTTAGCTATTAGCTGTGGAAAATGAAAGAGGAAAACGGCATAAAACTAAAAGAAAAAGCATACAAACATTTTTTAAAAAGCACAGATTCTCGTGACTCGGAATAATTAACGAAATCTTTCACAATAGGAGAGAGAATATCAAGAAAAATGTGGGTCCCTTGAAAACATATATGGTGGTATTAACAAAAATATGAAATTTGCAGGGATGTTGAATATTAATTAGGGTCAATATTTACAGTAGAGGTATAGTTGATTTACAGAAACAGGGTTCATTTTAAAAGAGGAAAAGGTAGCAACAGCACTGGTCCAGAGACACTTTGGGGGTCCCAGGTTAAAATGTCATGAACTGATTGTTAGAATCATATATCTTTCAAAACTGTATTTTTCTTTTAAAATATGTTCGGGCACAGTATGAAAGGCCATAAGTTCACCTTGGTCTATCAACACCCATGCATTTTCTAAGAAATAACCTGACCAGCATGGTACGGTAAAGTTAAAGTCACCATAGTCCCAAATGACCATAGGCTGCTTTCCCCTTTTGAGGGGGAGAGCTGACTGGTGCTGATTTAATCTGAGGGTCACCACACCTCAGGCGAGGGGCAAGGATTAAGAAGGCGAGGCCTTCATGAATAACCTCAACCGGTATAGGCTGCTGGCCTTGCTCTGCATCATGAACCAGCTGTCGAGCCAATTGAGCTAAATGGTACTTGAGGGGTACTTGAGGGGCAAGAGTTGTTTGTTTGTTTTGAATTGCAATCACTTTAATTGATGGGCAAAAGATTGGTAAAGGCAAAGGCTAGTGACTTGCTGGAAATCAAATGGCAGAGACAAGCTTTAAGTTCTGGACCTGTTATTTTTGAAATCAGTGTGTTTAGGGCGATAAGCGGAGAAGAAAGGATGCCCTGACTTTCTCTCTCTTTGCCTTTCCAGAAATTCCATATATGGTTAGCAACCTGCAGCCAGAGAATCCTCATTTGAGTATATCTTGTCTGCAAATCTGAGATAAGAAGAATTGATCCTGCTCTATATTCTCCTCAATGCTGAAGCTTTGTTCGTGAGAACTTCCAGACATCTACTGGTCCGGCAGACTATCTTTACATGAGGGAGCTCCAGATTGACTGCATCGAAACCTTGCGAACGTTATCCTTTATTTTATAAAGTCTATTCTCCAATACCCATCGCTGCAGAGACCCTGTTTATTTGTGTGTGTGCATGCACTAGGATATTTTTAAAAAAGAGATAAATAGTTATACTTCCAGTGTCCAATTGTGTGTGTAGCAGGTCTTGCAACTTAAAAGAAAAGTTTTGATTTCTAATAAATTAATCATTGAGATTATTGAAAGGAGCCTAGTTATTCGGTGTCTAACAGTAGCAACGGTAAATAATTGGCTGTTTGATGAGAGCATTAAACTTTTAAACTAATGATGCAAGCTGCGGAGTAGTGGGGCTAGATAAACAGTGCAGCCCCCCCCCCCCATTCTGGTCATAACAAGGCATAGAAAATAATCAAAAAGGCTAATGGAATGCTGGCCTTTATAGATACATAGAAAATCTACACCACAGAAGGCTATTTGGACCATTATGTCAATGCTATCGTACAGGTTAATGCATTTCAGCCCATTTTTCAGTTCTTGGATTGTATGTTATGGCATTTTGATTGTATATCCAAGTAGGTTTTAAATGCAATAAAGCTTTCCTCCCCAGCAACCTTTCAGGCAGAGTCCCAGATCACCAACACTGTTTGAGGAAACAATTTCTTCTCAACACCCTGCTAATCCCTCTTCAATTACTTTAACTTTATGCCTGCCCCCTTTACTGAGCTCTCAGCTGAGGGAAATTAGTACTTTTTACCACTCTAAATAGATACTTCATAATTTTATACACTTCAATTAAATACCTCCCCTCTCCTCTGTCCCAAAGAAAACAATCCCAGTTCTTCATAACTAAAAATCTCCATTCCAGCCACCATGTAACTGAAAGTTCTGCCAATCAGCCAAGTTTTGGTTTAGGGGCTGGTTTAGCACAGGGCTAAATCGCTGGCTTTGAAGGCAGACCAAGGCAGGCCAGCAGCATGGTTCAATTCCCGTAACAGCCTCCCCGAATAGGCGCCGGAATGTGACGACTAGGGGCTTTTCACAGTAACTTCATTTGAAGCCTACTTGTGACAATAAGCGATTTTCATTCATTTCATTCATTCATTCTCATAGACTTCCTCTATACCGACCATAGGGCAAGCATATACTTCCTTCGCAGTACTCTAAGCTGAGGCCTAATTTGTATTTTATACATTTCCAGCAAAATTTCCCTGCTCTTATATTCTATGTCTCGCCAATCACCTTCTACTATCTTCAAGGATCTGTGACCAAACACTCCAGGGTTCCTGTATAACTAGAGGTTTAGAATACAAGAGGGTAGAAGTCATGCTTCAGCAATACATAGTCAGACTATGGTTAGACTACATGGAGTACTATGAGCAGTTTTAGGCACAACATCCTAGGAAAAATATACATACTTTGAGGGATGTTACCTGGACTCCAAGGGTTAAATTATGAGGAAATATTACACAAATCAGGGTTAATTTTCTACAAACTTAGAAGGTCAAGGGGCGTCTTGATCAATGTCTTCAAGATATTAAGGAGAACAGACAGGCTAGAAACGCTATATCTGTTAGATGGGAATCCGAGGACTAGGGGACAGCATCTAAAAATTAGAGCCCGGCCTCTCAGGAGTGGAATTAGTACACACGTCTATACACAGGGTGATGGAAGTTTGGAACTCTCTTTCACAAATGGTAATTGATACTAGATCAATTATTCATTTTAAATCAAAGTGTGATAGAATTTTGCTCAGCAAAGGTATTAAGGGATTTGAGGCAAAAGTTGGTGGATACAGTTCGGTTGCAGATCAGCCATGATTTCATCGAATGGCGAAACAGACTCAAAGGGCTAATTAGTCTCTTCTTCCCATGTACCAGGGTTTGAACTACTACAGAAATTCTCCACAGAAGAACCTCAGCTGACCTAGTTCTCTGGGCAGAGGTGGTTTAATTGGTGGTTAATCTGTCCTGTTTTTAGTTAAGGTAATGGTAGGGAGACCAAGATTCCTGGTAATTGAATCCACTTCTTAAAACATTATTTCATGGAATGTGAACTTCACTGGCTAGGCCGGCATTTGTTGCCCATCCTTAAGTGCCCCTGAGAAGGTGGTGGTGGGCCACCTTCTTGAACTGCTGCAGTTTGTGTGGTGTACATACACAACAGTGCTGTTAGGGAGGGAGTGCAGGATTTGTGACCTAGTGAAAGTGCAGGAATGATGATATAGCTTGTGGGATACATCCAGATGGTGGTGTTCCCATGTATCTGCTGCTCTTGTCCTTCTAGATGGTAGTGGCCGTGGGTCTGGAAGGTGCTGTCAAAAAAACCTTGGTGAGTTCCTGCAGTGCATCTTTTAGATGGTGTACACTGCTGCCACTGTGAATCTATGGTGCAGGGAGCAAATGTTTGTGGGTGGGATGCCAATCAAGCAGGCTGCTTTGTCCTGGATGGTGTCAAGCTTCTAGAGTGTTGGCGGAGCTGAACCTATCCAGGCAAGTGGAGATATTCCATTACATTACATTCCTGATTTGTGCCTTATAAATGGCAGGTAAGCTTCGGAGAGTCAGGATCTTTAGCCTAAGAACTGTTCTTGAAGTAATTGGCAGGTTGGATTTGTCCTGCTTTTGTGTACAGGACATACTTGGGCAATTTAGGCATTGCTGGGTAGATGCCAGTGCTGCAGCTGACTGGGACAGCTTGGCTAGGGGCGTGGCAGGTTTTGGAGCACAAGTCTTCAGTAGTATTGCCAGAATATTGTCACGGTCCATAGATTTTTCAGTATCCAGTGCCTTCAGCCATTTCTTGATATCACGTGGAGTGAATCACATTGGCTGAAGACTGGCATCTGTGATGTAGAGGACGTCAGCAAGAGAAGGATCATCCAGTCAGCATTTCTGGCTGAAGATTATAGCAACTGCTTCAGCCTCATCTTTTGCACTGATGTGTTGGGCACTCCCATCATTGAGGATGGGGTATTTGTGGATCCTTCTCCTACTCCAATGAGTTGTTTAATTGTCCGCCACCATTCTTGGGTAGATGGGGCAGGATGGCAGATCTTAGCTGATCTGTTGGTTGTGGAATCACCGATCTCTGTCCCATGTCCCTAGTTGCATGCATCTGGGACACTGTTCTTCCCATAATTCAGACCGTTAAATCCCATGCATGCACAGTACCCTCGGCTTCCCTTTGAACTCCCTCACAACCATCTATCCCCGCCCCCCCAACCCCTCGCTCACTGCATTGGCACAATCATTACCTCACCTACACTGTTCTCACTGCCCTGACAGCACCACGCCACCCTGGTGCTCTACTGGCCCCCATAGCAGTGTCCCTAAACCTTTTCAGCAAGAGTTGGTCACTCTGGATAATAGGATGGTAGAAAGTTGTGAGCTATTTTCTTATGAAATGTTGTGACTTGTTGATTTTGAAGTCTGTCATCGATAATATTGAAATTGACTTAAACATACATATTACTGTATATTATTGTACATATTTTGTATATATGCACAAATTATATATGTACATATATATTTTAACATTCAGGCCTTATTTGACAGGACTGAATTCAAATTATATGTAGAGACTCAGTAACTATTATTTAGCTAACCATAGCTTAACAAATTCAGAATCCCCAAAACAGTTAGTCTGAAGATTAAAATTCTCTCAGAAATTTTCAGTTTTAGTTACATCATACTTGTTACTTCTGAAAAGCTTTCTAATGCCAAGTCTTCACATCTTTTAAGAAACTGAGCAGAGACAGTAATATTACATTAGCATACCTTTTTCCTCCTCTTGCTCTTCCTCTGTATTTAATTCTTTTAGTAAGAAGACATCTTTAATACTGATCAAGTCTTTTCTCAGAATCTCCAACTCATCCCCTGAGAGGGACATCAAAATAGACTGAACCTGAAAAGTAAAAAACAATCTTTAATAAAATGATTTAAGAATAATGGGTTGGATTTAATAGGGCGGTGGAAAAGGCCTGATGTCAGCCTCCAAAATTGCAAGCATATCCATTGCTCTAATTTCTAGGAGTTCTTTGGGAATGAAGGCCCTAAGTAGCACCAGGAACCCTGCTATGGGACTCCTGGCTCCATGGCAGACATTTACTTGCTACAGTTCCCCCATTTCAGTGGATACCCTGCCTGAGAGCTGCTGGTCAATCTGAAGCTGGCAGCTCTCCATTACCGCAGAGCCATTGGCAGTGGTGGCTGCTGCCAGTAATTCACTCGGACCTTCACCAGGGATCATCGCGGATCCCTGGAGAAAGGTAATTGAGGGAAGGCAGATGAAAGGACAGAGGATGACTCTCAGCAGATACCCCATTCCTGATGCTGGGCCCCTTAATCAGGCAATGAGTGTCTTTGAACGAGAGAGGCCGGATGCAAACCCAATAGGGTCTCCCTGCAAGTACCCTAGTCATGCTGGATATAGTTATTATTAATAATAATCGTTATTATTGTCACAAGTAGGCTTACATTAACACTGCAAAGAACTTACTGTGAAAATCCCGTGTGTTACTGTGAAAATTAAGTGGGTAATAATTGCCTACTTAAGAGTTTCAATTGGTATCCAAGCAGGAAGGCTGTCCTCAAGTCTTCCCACCCGAGACTTAATCAGGGGGAGGCAGTGGGGACCCCACCTGATCAAATGGCTCCTCTCACCTCAGAATTCACCTCAGAGAAGGTATTCATTGCCACGCATTAAAACTGCAGGCCACAATTGTAAGGGCCCCATCTGGCAGTTTGGTGGGTGCCTGTGAAATTATCCAGGTAACCCTTTCACTGGTCCCAGACCTGTCTGTAATATATAGGGCACAGGCGTATGCCCTTGTTCTAAATGAAGCCTTTATGTTACCGATTAATGGCCCTTCCCAGACCAGGCCTCGGGTTTGAGGCTGTCTGTAGAATCGAGAAAGCCTGGCGGGGCATTCTGCTCACAAGTGAGAGGTGGTTCGGGGGGAGGGGAAACCCTCAGTTTGGAAATCGGGCCTCTTCCACCTCCCTCCCTATCCATATCTCCAGGTGCTCTGTCCCCACCAGACCTTTCCATCGGGAGTCCCACCCTGTACTCTATTCCCTGCCCGGCCACCCCTCTATGTAATGAGATCCAGACTTATCCGGTCCCGCGTTCTCCAGCACTTCAGCTGGTGGGACCAATTGCAGGCCCATCTGTGATCACTGCTCCCAAATAGATTAGCTGCAGCTCTCTGAAGCAAGTCTTCCTCATGAGTCAGGGGAGAATGCCCTGCCTCCAGCCAATTAATGCTGAGCGTCAAATGGCTGAAGGACAACCGCAATCAACAGGATGCATTCTCTGCTGACTCTTCACATAGCAGGGCAGAAAACCCTACTGGACGTTAAATTTTGGATAAATAAAAATTGGTGCATTTTTGTAGAATGGGGTGTCATGGTGGCACAGTGGTTAGCACTGCTGCCTCACCGCTCCAGGGACCCGGGTTCAATGCTGCTTTTTGTGACGGTCTGTGTGGAGTTTGCACGTTTTCCCATGTCTGCGTGGCTTTCTACCGGGTGCTCCGGTTTCCTCCTACAGTCCAAAGAAGTGCAGGCTAGGTGGAATGGCCATGCTAAATTCCCCTTAGTGTCCAAGGATGTGCAGATTAGGTAGGGTTAGGGCAGGGGAGTGGACCTAGGTAGGTGCCCTTTCTGAGGGTCGGTGCAGACCAGATGGGCCAAATGGCCTCCTCCTGCACTGTAGGAATTTTATGGTTCTTCTATGATTCTATTTAAAATTCCCATTAAAATAGCTGCATATAATTGTAAGACAAAACAAAGTGAAAGAAGGTTAAAATGAAAATGTGTGGTGGAAAAAATAACACAGAAGAATGATAATAAAAACAAAGAGTAAGGTTGAAAGAATAAAAGCAATTTTTTAAGATCCTTCAGAAGTCTATTTACTTCCTCCCTATTTATGTGAAAAAGCCCCAGTAACTTTCTTCAGGAAGTGAAAATACACATTAAAACTTAGTACTTTGCTACCTTTGTGGTTACAGATGTTTCAAAGATTTACATAATCCAAAAGTTTCCACAGAGGTCAGACAAAGAAAGCCTTTCATGCTCATCTTATATGCACTTTGGTAGGAAGAATAAAGGAGCTGAATATTAGTTAAATAGAGAAAGACTGCAGAAAGCCTCAGCACAGAGGGATTGGGGGTCCTCTTGCATAAATCACAAAATGCAAGTTCAGCAGGTAATAGGGAAGGCAAAGGGAATAGAATATAAAAATAGGGAAGTTTTGTTAAAACTAGACAAGGCAACATCCGGAATACCGTGAATAGTTTTGGTCCCCTTATCTATGAAAAGATATACCGGCATTGGAGGCAGTCCAGAGAATATTCATTCCATTGACCCTAAGTATGGAGGGAATTTCTTATGAGGAGAGGTTGAGTATGTTGGGCCAGTAGTCATTGGAGTTTTAGCAGAATGAGAGATCTTATTGAGACACATAGGGCAGAATTCTCTGGCCTGCTAGCTGCGTGTTTCTCGGCAGTGGGAGGTGGCGTGCCGTTCGCTGGCGGTGGGATTCTCTATTTCCGCCGCTTTCAATGGGAATTCCCATTAAAGCCACCCCACACTGCCCATTTAATATAGAGATGAGGATAGTGGATCTGTAGAATTTTTCACCGCAAAGGCTGTAGAGGCTGGGCCGTTAAGAATGTTCAAAACTGAGATAAACAGGTTTTTAATCTGGAAGTGAATCAAGGGTTATAGGGATATGGCAGGAAAGTGGAGTTGAGGATTATCATATCTGATTACTTATGATTTCATTCATTGGCAGGGCAGACTTGATGGGCTGAACAGCCTATTTCATGTAGTCTTCCAGTTGTTTGTTGCACCAGGCAGTCTATGTGGAAGAATCAACATTATGATTCACTTTAAATTCTTATTTTTAATATTGCTAGATGCGTTGAGGTATGGGTAGGCACCAGATGTAACAATAGATCTATAAAGTGTGAATGCCATGGACGGACAAGTGATAATAATAGAGCAAGTTCAAGACAGTTGGAACAGAATCTTTCAATTAGAAGTTCCCTTCCAAGTTGCTCTTCATTCTGACTTGGAAATATATCACCGTTATTTCATTGCCGCTGTGTCAAAATCCTGGAACTTCCTTCCTAACAGCACCGTGGATGTACCTACACCACAGGGACTTCACCACCACCTTTTCAAGGACAATTAGGGATGGGCAATATATGCTGGATGTCAGTGAAGCCCCACATCCTGTAAATTAATTTTAATAAATCATACAAGATACTAATGTCCTGTTGTGGAGGATGCTCTGGAGTTTTAAACAGGACAATTCTACGGTCACCCTTTAACATGGCAGCATATTCACCTCAAAATGGGGGTTAGGTTTCGCACTGCTCCTTCACTTGCCTACAGGATGTATTCACCTTCATAATTTCTGAGACTTTGGGCGAAATTCTCCGGAAACGGCGCGATGTCCGCCGACTGGCGCCCAAAACGGCGCAAATCAGACGGGCATCGTGCCGCCCCAAAGGTGCGGAATGCTCCGCATTTTTGGGGGCCGAGCCCCAACCTTGAGGGGCTAGGTCGGCGCCGGGTGAATTTCCGCCCCGCCAGCTGGCAGAAAAGGCCTTTGGTGCCCCGCCAGCTGGCGCGGAAATGACATCTCCAGGCAGCCATTGCGCGGGAGCGTCAGCAGCCGCTGACAGCTTCCCACGCGTGCGCAGTGGAGGGAGTCTCTTCTGCCTCCGCCATGGTAGAGACCGTGGCGGAGGGGGAAGGAAAAGAGTGCCCCCACGGCACAGGCCCGCCCGCGGATCGGTGGGCCCCGATCGCGGGCCAGGCTACGGTGGGGGCACCCCCCGGGGCCAGATCGCCCCGCGCCCCCCCCCCCAGGACCCCGGAGCCTTGTCCCGCCGGTAAGGTAGGTGATTTAATTTACGCCGGCGGGACATGCATTTTAGCGGCGGGACTTCGGCCCATACGGGCCGGAGAATCGCGCGGGGGGGCCCGCCAACCGGCGCGCCGCGATCCCCGCCCCCGCCGAATCTCGGGTGCCGGAGACTTCGGCAACCGACGGGGGTGGGATTCACGCCAGCCCCCGGTGATTCTCCGACCCGGCGGGGGGGGTCGGAGAATCTCGCCCCAGAAAAAGGCTACAATTATTAAATTTCCTTATGCTGTCACTTCAAGAGAAGGGACCTTATCTATCGAATTTTGAATGCTCACATTATACTGTGGTGTCCTATTTATCTCACTCCCTGCAAAATATCATATTCATGAAATAGCTTTGCTGCAGAATTGTTCTGCCAGTGAACAACTTGAACTTTACAGAGATGTGCTTTGGTTTTTAAACTGGGATCACTGTATCGGTCCTTAGATGAATTGTTCATAGTAAGTTTTGTATTTGTTAAAACTACTGTTGTCATAATTCCTGTACTCAACTTATGCTTACCAGATATTGGCTACATAATTCAAAGAATAAACGGAACACAACAAGGAATAGGAGAAGGCTATATGATCCTTCAAGCCTACTTGCAAATCAAAAAGGGTGGTACGGTGGCACAGTGGTTAGCACTGTTGCCTCACAGCACCAGGGATCCAGGTTCAATACCAGCCTTGGGTGACTTGGTGTGAGGAGTCTGCATGCTCTCCCCATGTCTGCGTGAATTTCCTCTGGGTGCTCCGGTTACCTTCAACGTCCAAAGATATGCAGGTTATGTGGATTGGCCATGATAAATTGTCCCTTAGTGTCTAGGGATGTGCAGGTTAGGTTAACAGGTTACGGGAAAAAGAGTGGGGTGGGCCAGGGAGTGGACCTGGGTCCCATGTTCTTTCGGAGGGTCGGCAATGGGCTGAATGGTCTCCTTCTGCAATGTAGGGATTCTATGAAAACAATAAGACTGGTCTTTGACTTCAATACCACTTAACTGCCTGTTCATTATACCCCTCAATTGCCCAGAGTCCAAAAATCTATCTTGGCTTTGAATATACTCAATTACTGACCATCAACAGTCCTCTTGGATACAGAATTCCAAAGACTCACAACCCTTTCTAAAGAAATTCATCCTCAAAATGTTGGAAATTTGAATAAAATTTTTTTTTTCAATCCTCCCCATTTCACTTTCAAACAGTCAGTCCTTTAACTGGAGAGACTAACCTTCGGGCCAGATTTTCACATTGGAGAAGGGAATCAGGAGGTGGCTTCAATTCCAGATTGCAAAGCTGCCTTTAATATGAAACGGGAACCAACTGCTATTTTAACCAAATGGAGTTAATTCCCTAAAGGACAGATCTACCGTCCTATGAGCAGGTAAAGGCATGGAAAAGGAGGCGGATCAGTCGAAAAGCAGGCCATGTTCTGAATTACTTCAGAGTCAAATGTTTTATAGCTGAAATTGGCAACAGTAAAATTTCTCACATTTCGAAGGGCAGCAGGAGACCTGGAATCGAGACTGGTGATGCATTCATTAAAATTAGTCAATTTTTATGTAACAGCGTAGATTCCATCTGACATGCTCAGCCTCTTCAGTGCTGCTTTGAACTGTAGCTTTGCATATAAGCTTAATGAGGAGGGGTTCATAATGAGCCCACAACAATGTAATGTACCTAAGCTTATAGAAAAATGTTGGTGGGAGAAAGCAGAAGTGGGACTTTTGGTGGTGCTCCATGAATCACCACACATTTCCCCACTTTATACTCTATCTGTCTCCCTATTGGTTTCTTAACCGACCTATGTGTCTTTGCAGCCTCTTTGTTTGCCTCTCAGCTGATTGTCCTATCTCGCTTGGCCTCATCAGTAAACTTGGTTTTACTCTCAAAGTCATTAATAGGGGGTTGTAAATTTGTAAAGAGAGAGAAAGCTAAATAAAGAAAATAGAAAATAGGACAGCGAGAGAAAATCTTCAAAACTCACTTTTATTTCACTCTCATTGGACAGAATTTCCAAAGCCTCCAAATGAGAAAGACCTTGAAAATCATCGAACAACATTCCATAGTGAGCAGTCTTCTCAACAGTAATTTGGTGAGAAAGTCGTTGTTTCTCTTTTTCTTTTGCTTCCCTTAACATCTACTTGGAAAAATTAAAAATACAAGTTAAAGCATTGTTATATTAAATATATATATGAATAAATTCAGATATGAATAAGATGGTCAGCACTGATGTTAAGTGAAATATGCATATCTCATCATGCAGTGTGTAACAAGAGTCAAATATGTCCACATGATAGCATTTCAGAGGCTATGAAAAATGCAAGATTGAATTGCTATTGCAGTTTTATGTACGGGCTCCTGACCCTTTCCAATATGCCTCAATGTTTCGGTTGTGGAATGAAAATCTTGATGGATAAAGTAGAACATTTTGGTAATTATTGAAATCATAATGAATGAGCCTTACCATGGTGTGAAACTAGCCAATTTCTATCCTGTACCGAGATAAAACTTGGGCTCCTTTATAGTTCGACCTAATGCACTTCCAGCCCTTCCCACCAAACCTCAAATTCCTCAGCTGGGAACAGGTGAATTTTTATCACATGTACCAAAACGGAGCATGAAAAATTCAGCCACTTGTTGTTTCCCATTTGTGGGTTTGTCTAGTTACCTATCACAAGTATTAACAGTTTTCTCCACAACTGACCATCAAGAATAACATCTGTTCTCTCAACCTCATATTCATGGCAAATGCTTAAGAAAAGTATGCATAAACTAGTACAGCACTGTGCCAAGTTTTATAAGGAAATAAACATCCTTGCTTGAGTTTTTTTTCCTGCGTCAAGTAGTTAAGTAGGTTTAAAAAGAAATCTAAAAGATCTACATCAATTAAAACAAATTGCTATTCCATTAAATTACAAGGAGAAATTGTTGACCTGGACCTTTGCAGAGAAGTGGAGACACTGGGAACCTGCTAAAATGAGGAGCTGGACCGTGATCCAGAAACTCCAGACCCATTTTTAAACTATCAGTTTGGAGGACTGTAAATTTCCATTTGATTGACAGCTTAATGAGGTTGCTAAAGCGGTCTTTGATGTAGGGTTATGAATACAAATGTTTGATTTAATAAAGCATTAAGTAGTCGAGTGGAGTTAAATGTGTTGAATGGGCTTTCACAAATGGGTCTATTTTTTTATCTAGAGAAGTTTATAATAGATGATTAGAATTTTATTGAATTCAGCTCAGCACAGCTTCTGAGGTCTTCCTATGGTGGATACTGGGAGAGTTGGCATGGATGTTGTGAAGGCAAAGGACAGTGGGTGGTGAGACATGAATTAGCATTACGTTGACACATATAAGAGGCCATTGGGGGTGGGTGGGGAGCATGGATTGACATGGAGAATAGGAGCGGTCATGGGTTGGCAGAGGGTGAGGGAGCATGAGAGAGGAGTGCAAAAGGGCCTAATATTTAAGAAAGTAACTGGGACAAAGGCGCACAGAACCAGGTACGGCCTTTTAAACAGCCTGCCAATGCACTTGGTAGCCCTGTGGCCACTTCCGATAGGTGTTCGAATGATTTAATTGGTGGTAAAGTTGGTGGACACTCGGTGGTATGGAAAAACATGATATGAATGCAAATCTTCTTTTGACTTGATCATGTTTTTAAGATATTAAGAGGAACAAATGATAAGAGAAAATACATTTCCACTGGTTGGGAATCTAGGACTAGGCAGCATAGTCTAAAAATTGGAGTGGAATTAGGAAACATTTCTACACAAAAACAGTGGTAGAAATTTGTTTCTGTAAATGGCAATTGTTAATTTCAAAACTGAGATTGACAGTTTTCTGTTAGCCCAAGGTATTCCAGGATATGGGACAAAGCTGGGTAAGTGGAGTTAGGTTGTAGATCAGCCACAATATCATTGAATGATGCAGCAAAGTCCAGGGTTAAATAGCCTACTCCTATTCCTGTTTAATTCCAAAAAATTGTTGCAGCTTTTAAGACAATTAAAAGAAGATCTGTCCAATTTAGATATTCTATTTTGTGAAAATGAGATTCCAAATTGACATTTAAATATGTAATAAAATTAGTATTTGCAATCGTAGGCCACAGACAGTAGCCACTAAGCTTTTAGTCTGTCATTTGGAGGGCTCATTAAATTGGATACTGTGAAATGTTAATAAAATTTTGCTAGGCACTACAGCTGACAGTTGTGCACATTTAAATACATTGCATCAGTTCTTTTTTTTTTAAATGAGGGCAACATTCCCTTTTCTTACTCATTTATTTTCCTCCCCTTTCCCGGTATCATTGCATCATGTAACGTCAATATCCATGATAACAGTTAGGGTGACTTGCTTTCAATCTTCATTGGTGTTCTGAGAAGGCCGCTAGCAGATATGTGAGACCCTAGCTACTGTGTCTAAGAAACTGTGGAGCTCAACAAAGGAAATTGCGCAGGCACATAAACTTGTTCCATCATTGTGTGGCACAGAGCAGTGGTGTTCCTGCCCCATACCACTCAAGTGTCCTATTTTATAAACTGACCAATTCATACTAACTTATAAACTAAAACGGAAGAACAAGTGATTGCAAGTGTGCAGATGAGATCAATAAAAACGTAAAGTTATTTAATTTAGTATCAAAATGTTACTATAGTTATGAGATTCATTCTCAATACCTGGGACAAAGTGGCAGTTCGATGTATTAATATCTTTGTTTTCTTGAATCCAGGATCACTTTCTGCAAGAACATTCATGGTCTTCTTGCCAATGAATTCTAGTGCATCCAAGCCACCAGTGATCACAGTCTTACCCTAAACAGAAGCCACAAAAAACAATATGTAGTATTTATAGTTGATCACCATTTTTACAGTTGATAAATTAATCCACTTTGTAACTTACCACATACATCACCACCTATTGTAAACATGTTCATCAGACAGTTGCTGATTCTAAACCCACTTACATTACTGAATTATTTCTAGAACAATGGACAATGCAAGACAATGGAGCAATTTGTGTAGAGATGTGGCTAGTTCTTGAACACAAGTCTTCAGCACAATAGCAAAATATTGTTGGAAGCCAGCATTGGTTGACGTGTTTAAGTATGTTTCCCCCTTTATCATTTGGGTATGAAAAATGTTATGCAAGATCATGTCAATCAATGCTAACTAAATTAAACCAGACTGGAAGTAGTTGATTAAAAAAAGGAAGAAATCTTGCATAAAAATCATAATGTGGGCTTCCCATGTCAACAAGGATGTCTCATTTCACTTACTGTGCTTTGAACAACATTAGAAATTGTTGACAACATGCCACGAGATCCAGCAGTGGGGGACGAGAGTGGAACATCTTCAGAATGGGTTTCTTCTTGTGGATCTGTCCAGGGAAGTAAAACAATCTACTAGGATCACAAATTATCTCAATTATTCCGGAATTTGAAGCTGCACAATTCTATCAATTCCTTTAAACAATTTCCCATAATAAATCCAACAAATATAGAAATCATTTTAGCTGCATCTTGGTCTTTATATCCCTTGACACTAGAAATAGGTTCAAACAGTACTTGTATTCTTGAGACTGATGAGGACTTGACAATGTTTAATTGTATTTCCAAAAAAAATGCTTTCTTCTTTGCTGCACAGCACTTGACAAGAACCAACTAAACTGGACTCCATTTTAAAATAGAAATGTGATCATCCTCCCAAAATGACCCATTCCCTTACATCCAAAGCCAAGACATCATCATGGTCTGCTCCCTGAATTCAACAGAACCACCTGACTTTGTTGGATGAGTTCCTACAGGCTGATTTTAGGAAACTAGAAAATAAATTAAAAAGTAGGACCTCAAGTTAGCTTTAGCGGAATAAGCTGGGCAGGTGGAAGGGGCATTAGTGGGACAGCATTTTAATGGTAGTGATCATAATTTAGTTAGATTTAGTGTAGTTATGGAGAAAGATAAAGATAGACGAGGAGTAAAAGTTCCCAACTGTGAAAAGGCCAAATTTACAAAGCTGAGGTGTGATTTGGCAAAAGTGGACTGGAAACAACTTGGAGGTAAATTAGTGTCAGATATTTGGAGGCATTCAAGGAGATGAGAGGGATCAGAGCAAATATGTACCCACTAGAAAAAGGTTTGGACTCCAAGTCTAGTTCCTTCCCCCTCCCCTATGTCAAAGAGCATTCAGAATGTGTCATGGCAAAAAAAAGAGAAACACGTGTCAGATGTCAACAGCTCAATACTGCAAAAAGCCTTGAATACTGAAAGTACAAGGATAAAATTAAAAAGAAAATTAGGAAAGCAAGGACATCATAAAATATCGGCAATTGAAACCAAGGAAAGCCCAAAGAGCAGAAGGATAACTAAAGAAGACAAATAGATTCTGATAAAAGGTCACAGATCTTAAACATTAAACTTCTTTTTTCTCACCACAGATGCTGCCTTACTGGAGTTCTTTCTGGTTTTATTTTCAGCATCTGCATCAGCATTTGCATTAGTGTTCAACCAAGAGGAGCAAAGGCATTGCTGATGGGTTCAACAAGAGGCAGGGAAGGAATCAGGAAATGTTAAAGAGGTTAAAATATGTGATCTTAGTGATGATGTGGATGTGGTTAAATCTAACACTAAGGTTGTGAATGTCTGGTTTAGCCTCAGCCATTTGCCAGAAAGGTAGATGAGTCGGTGGCTAGAAAAGAGTTCAGGTGGAGATTGAAGACAATGGTTTTGGTCTTCCCAATAGTTGGTTGGAGAACATCTTTGCTCATTCTGTACTGGATGTCAGACAATTAATCTGACAACATTGGAGGCAGAGTCTGTGAAAGAGAAGATAATCTCTTTCAGAAAGTTGGTGTAATAGGGGCTGTTTAGTACAGGGCTAAATCGCTGGCTTTGAAAGCAGACCAAGGCAGGCCAGCAGCACGGTTCAATTCCCATACCAGCCTCCCCGAACAGGCGCCGGAATGTGGCGACTAGGGGTTTTTCACAGTAACTTCATTTGAAGCCTACTTGTGACAATAAGCGATTTTCATTTCATTTAATACAGAACAAGGGTGAGGTGTAAGGGGTAGAACAAGGTGAGATGCTTAAAAGAGGAGAAATTGCCAGAAGAACTGGGAGACAGGAAAATATATGATTAAGGATAGGACTACAACAATGCCAAAGCAATTTGAGTGGGACAAATGGTGGAAAATAACCTGTCGGCCATGTTTCTGTCAAAGCTATGACAGCAATCTGATTATCCATTAAACTCATGGTTTGCAAGGGCCTTGCTCAGAAGTAAACATACCATTTGGAGGGAGGCGAGGAGGATTGACAATAGCCAATCCACTGGCAGCATCCACAGGTCAAAGCTGGGATTGATAAGAGGGATGGGAAGGAGGTTGGCAAGATTAACCCCCGGTAGGTACACCATATGGGAGTTAAGTAGGATGCTGCAATTGGGGTTAATGTTTGTTAGGATGCAGTAACAAGTGTCTTACTCGACCTTTTAGAAGATGCCATGGGAGGCACAGAGAGAAACTGTCAAGCAATTTATGAGGGAGTCAAGCATGGGATGACAGCAGGACAGGAGGAAAGACGAAATCAGTAGAATTAAGGTTTATGAGGGCAGAGTGACTGATGGTACAGGATAAAAAGAGAGGAGAAAAAAAAGGCAAGAGAAGAGGGGTATTTAAAGTGATGAGCTGGAGAACAAAACACACATACAAATGGGTTCAGGTAAACCAAGTCACCTAGGCATGGTTACATGCTAGCTCTAGATAACTGTTTTGAAGTGCATGGGTAAAACAGAGGAGACAACACATGGGGGAAACTCAATTTAAAGTCAACGGTCTGATAAGCTGATGCAAGATAGATGGAATTTCCCAAATGAGTGAGGCTAGAGCCTCTTCAACAAACAGAGCACTGATGTAGCTATTTCCATAATTTAAATATTTCCTGTAATCAGGTGTTATTGGTGCTAGATTTCTACACAAAACAGTCACTGATGCTCGTGATGGATCCCCCAGGAACCACTGTTGATAAATTTAAAAGTTGTAACACAAAGCACTTTTAGCAAGACTACCAGAAGGCGCACACGATGCATTTGAAGTACACCCAAACAAGGAGTCAGTACCTTCAACAGAGAAGGGAAGAAAATGGACATGAAAAAAAAAACTCAATCCAGCTTTTTTTTTTTAGCTACCTGATGCTGAGGTAACTTCATCGGGCTCAGACAGTTCCCTCTCCTCGGTTGCTGGAGTACTACTGTGTATTTTGAGGGATGCTTCTGCCTTCCCCATTACAGTGTTCAGCCCATGACCTGCAATTGTATTATAACTATTAATTTATTCAATATACAGATAATGATTTAAAGCATGTTTCATAAAAGAATAAATGTATTTTGCCCCCCCCCCCCCCCCCCCCCCCCAATCAGTAATACCAGGGCCACTGCATTAATGTGTTAACCGGTATTTTAATCTGTAAAGCAACTGGACTCCTCTCTGGAAAACTGCAGTCAATGTACTTTTATAGTGCTCTTTGTCACTAGATTTCTTCCATGACACTTACCAACAGTTGCTGTTGCTGTGGTCAGCAGCGATTTCCCCCAGGTTCCCCAGGATCCCCAGGCTTTACCTTTATTTGAAGTTGAATCCTGTAGAATTGATGCACAAAAGAAAATGTTTATCTATTATATATTTCATAGCACAAGGTACTTTTGAGGACCTCTGACTATACATAATCTGCACAGTAACCATGATATAATTTCATAAAATGGTGGTTATTAGTTATATTAGACAAATAAATAGACGTCTTCTTTGACTTTACAAACTTACATTGCCTACAGAAAACTTCAAAGCAGGGATTTAGGCTGAGAAAGGTGGAAAGTTCTGTACACAGGTTTCCAATGTATGTTCCTGATACAGAAGTGCTGAGGCACAGTCCTTCTCAGTCTCCTCCTTAGCTTCACACCACCAAAGACCTCAGCCAATGTAATGCCCAACAATATTTTGCTATTGTGCTGAAGACTTCAGGAACTAGCCACATCTCTAGACAAATTGCTCCATTACAGCTAGAATACTGGCCTCAACCAATGTGGAAAATTGCCCAGTTATATTTTGTCCACAAAAAGCAGCATAAATCCAATCTGGCCAATTATCATTCCGTCAGCTGACTTTGAATCATAGATGTCATAGAATTTACAGTGCAGAAGGAGGCCATTCGGCCCATCGAGTCTGCACCGGCTCTTGGAAAGAGCAACCTACCCAAGGTCCACACCTCCACCCTATCCCCATAACCCAGCAACCCTACCCAACACTATGGGCAATTTTGGACACTAAGGGCAATTTAGCATGGCCAATCCACCTAACCTGCACATCTTTGGACTGTGGGAGGAAACCGGAGCACTCGGAGGAAACCCACGCACACACGGGGAGGATGTGCAGACTCCGCACAGACAGTGACCCAAGCCGGAATTGAACCTGGGACCCTGGAGCTGTGAAGCAATTGTGCTATCCACAATGCTATCGTGCTGCTGGCTAGGAGGCACCTGTATGTCTTTTCCCCCCACAATGGAGATGCTGGCTCAAGTGTACACTTCCATTTCCAATTAGCGACTGTTGACCCGGAGTTTAATTTTGATAGGGGCAACTTTGGGGCTGGTGATGCAGTTCAACTGCATTAGTTTGTTCTGTTGAGGCTGGTGGATTTGCAGGGCTTCTGTTCTGGGTGGTACGCGTATGGACTCTGGCAGCCTTGCCTTGGGCATATCCTTCGACCGCAGATACAGCACTCTCGAGACTGCTGCCCAAAGTCCTCGGAGGTGCTCTCTAATAGTCCTGGGGTTTTGCAGCCAATGACCTATGTCCGTGTGTACTGTGGCTGAGTGGTGAACAGGTGGAGGGCGGGGCACAGAGGTGCTGTCTACATTGAGTCTGGTTTTCCGGGGGAACATCTGATACGAAGCATGCTGCTGCAGTCCATTGAACCTTGGCTCCTGGGCCCCTTTTTCAGCATTTTCCATGGACAGCAGCAGTTCTATGGCTCTTTTAAGATCAAAGGCGCGTTCTGCAAGAAGCTTTCTCTGTGTCATGATGTTATTTATTCCTCATACCAGTTGGTCCTGTTGCATCTCTGGCAGGGATACTCAGTGTTAAGCCAGTTTCCTGAGCCTGGTCATGAACTCTATTACAGGTTCCCCAGTGATTCGGCTGTCTGTATTAAATAGCAGTACTGGAGAATAACTGATAGTCTTAGGTTGTAGTGGTTTGCCACTAAGCCCAGCAGTTCAGTAAAAGTTTTTAAGTCTGGGGCCTCTGGGTAAGTCAGGCTCTTAATGATGCTGAATGTCTAGGCTCCATAGGCAGTCAAAAGGATCACCTTGTGTCAGTCGTCACCTTCTATATCATTCGCGGGAAAGAAATAGTATACGGCTTGAGTTTCCCAAATAATGACATTTCCAGGTTCCCTTCGTACACTTCTTTTTCCTTTTAAACAGGGCTGTCCAGTATCCTGTTATTGCTCCTCATCACCAGTGTAGTAATCCAGGTGACATGAAGATAAAGGTTAGACCAATTCAAAAGTAAAGCCACATCCACAGTACATAACACCAGCGTCCCAGCACAGGATTCACAGCTATTCACAGGAATCATCAGAAAAGTAATGGAAACACTAATATTATTAAATAGCATTTATTTACCATTATTAGTTTAGGTTCTGAAAGGACTAGGCTTTGAGTTAGACTGCACGTGGAAGAAGCTTCAAAAGATTTTTAAAATTAAATGTCCCTCACCTGACTCCTAGGGCCTCATGCCCATGTAAAGCATTCACTCTCTATGCACTGTACAGAATCAATTAACCCTACAGTGACAGTATGATGTATAAATAAAACTTTAAAATAAATCAATTCACAACTTTCCACTTGCTTAGAAAAAAAGTGTGTTTGCTACAGGCCAATAAAAGTGTCAATCATCCAGACTCTTTGAAGTATCAACAGAAGAAAATGAGAACACTTGAAACCTCTTTTTCTCATGTAAATAAACATTGTGCAATTGACAGTATAGGTCAAAGATCCAGAGATGCCAATCAAGTAATGTTTTCCCCAGGCTCAGGTGTTTCATAGGCTAATGGGTTTCTGGACTGTCAGCCAAGCCCCATTATGTATTCTGACACTCCCGAGGCAGGCAGGTCGAATCATGAATTTTTTGAATCCCACTACTCACCCCGGGGATGTAAATACAGCCCTAAAGCTAGGTTTTGGGGAGTGGGAGCTAGAGAGGAACAAAGTAACAACTAACATAAAGAAGGCATGCAGCATATTCAAAGTATTTTATTTTTCTAAAATTGGCACCTTTTCTGTAGAACCTTATGATTGATGCACATGTGGTGAGGTAATAATAACAGATCTTGTTATGTCAAAAATAGAAAACTATGACTTTACATTGTTTGTCATTAATAAAGTATTTACATGCCATCCTACAGAAAACAGGACTGAATGTTTCAGACACAGTCCGAACTGATAGGAATAACGCTTTGTCATTTATTTGAAATGGAAGTCACTGATCATACACACAAATTAGAATACTCAATGCTTCAAACTGTAATCATTAACTATCAGAAAAGTTCATTTTGGAGAAAGGAAATTCTGCCAGTCAGCATTGGGGAACACAACTAGCCTCGGCATCTCGGTGTCAGTGAAGAGGGGTGAAAGATGCAGAGTTATCAATCCTGACTGCTATTCAGTAACTCTGCTAGATTGTGCAAAATTAAATACATTTTAATTTGTAATATGGATGCAATTTTTTGATGACATAGACAAAACTTTCACGTACTGGATCAGATTTGTATAATGCATAGAAATTATCCATTTTATATTATATATACACATGCACTGATCGCATATTTTAACTACAGCAGTGATGAGGATTTATTAAAATAAGCCAATAATTTAATTTGATTAGAAAATATTTATACATCCCAGTTTGCATTCTATTCAGTCAGCAGCGATGGTAAATTATCATCCTAGCCATCATGAAAAATGTAGCTTACAAGAATAAGAGGCACAAGATATTGGCCCGATCGAATGGGCTCGTCGTGCCTGACTCGGTGGCACGACAAGGCCACTGAATCTCACGAGATGCCTCTCGCGTGATTTGCGGCGCCCAGGAGACCTCTAACGAGATCTTGCGCGGCATCACGATCTGGATCTCGTCCTCGCTGGGCGGGGTCCAGAATTACATTTTTAAGTGAGTAGTTAGGCTCGCTTAAATATAGGTTCAGGATCGAATGCCCACGCCTGGGAGTCATCACCTTGGCGTTGCTTAGCACTGTTCCACACAAATGTGGACCAGGCATAATGGCGCGTCTCCCAGGCCATCAGAGGCCCCTCGAGTGGTTGGGCTCTGGGCAGGGTGGTACCCTAGCACTTTGCTACCTGGGCACCTTTGCATTGCCAGCCTGGCACTGTGACAGTGCCACCTGGGCACCCCTGCAGTGCCAAGGTGCATGGGTGCTACGTTGGCACTGCCAGCGATTGGACTTGGGTGTCCTGCCCTTATGGGATGGTGTGAGGGGTGGGCATGAGGACCCCCAAGAGGTAAGTTTGGGGGGGCGGGGGGGTCAGAGGCCACGGTGGAAGATCCAGAGATCGGGCAGCATTTTAAAATGACGAGCAGGAAATGAAGTTAAGTGTGGCCTCGGCGGGGCATTTCTCACCGAGGCAAAAAAAAAAGAGTCCCGTTTGATAGCAGAGTCATTCTCGGCATTGCAGGCGACAAGAAACACCCTGCTAAATTCACCCAAAATGCGGCTGTTTTTTCCCCATTAAATCACGCCCTATGTCTGTAGAGATCTCAACAGAGCTGAAGAGTTAGAAACCTGCATAGTAATGAGAACTTTATTCTGATTGTTTAAAAATTAACTTTCAAATGCACCACATACCTCAATAATATTATCCTTTGTTGTTGCATGTTCATCCAAAGTCGGAGGTCTGCTGAATTCTGATTCAAGACTTATTGCTTCCTCACACTCAGCAGCTATGTTCTTGAATGTCTCTTCTGGCAACAGAGCATCTTTTTCCACAGCCTCTTCGACTAGATCATTCTGTTTTGGCTCATTCAAAGCCCCAGGATGATGTTCATTGTCTTGTTGGATTGAACTCCTATTGTCAGTTGGCAGTTGACTGGAGCCAGACTCCGAACAATCACTTACTTGAGAAGATGGTATCGCGGCTGAAAAATCAGCACCATTTCCGGATGGCACACTGAACCCATCTTCCACTGATAAGCTTGCCACCGCAGCTGAAATATCACCCCTTTTGCCATCCTCTGCCGCAGACATTGCAAATCATACCTATCAAATAAAATGTTATTACCACTCACATTTATTTCAAATCTCTCAAATGCAGACAGTTGAAGCATTTAAAACACAAGTAAGCAAACATTAAAAAATGTACAAATGTGTGCCAATGGCTGGATTTAGTTGGACCAACAAGGCTTGTCCCAATGATCGGAGAACTGGTGGGAGCCACCATCAGTTTTGTGAGGGAGGCCCAATGGAATTAAGTGCTCTGCAAGCACTAAAGTGACCATCTTGGGCCTTACACTCTTAAGTCCCCGATAGCAGAAGTTCCACCCACTGAGAGGCTAGCAGTTCGTCATTGCTGCCAGCGCCAACAGACCTTGGCCTCACTAAAACACCTGTTGCAGACACACCCAAGACAGTATCAGTAGGAGTGCCCACACACAGTATTGTGAGATGAAGCCCCCTCTTCACCGTGTTGGATGGACCCACACCGTGCAAAATAGTATAGATTCAGATCAGATCCAGCAGCTCAAAACCGAGCATACATAAGGTCCTTCAAACAGAACAGAGGACCTCAATCAAAATCTGTATTCCCATGGCCCAGCTTATTTCTCACTTGACCATCGCTATCAAGCCTGGTTCAAGGAGAGCACCAAGGACACCTAAAAATGTTAACCTGGTGAAGCGACAACACAGGACTATTGGCATGCCTATCAGTGGAAGCAGCATGCCATAGATTGAACTAAATGGTGCCACAACCAAATACTCAGATCTAAGCTCTGAGTACTGCCACATCCAGTTGTAGTTGGTGGTAGACAATAAAACAACTGGCGGAAAAGCGTCCACAAATATCTCCACTCTCAATGATGGGAGGGGTCCGGCACATCTGTGAAAAGATAAAGCTGAAACATTTACTGTAATCATCAGCCAGAATAGCTGAGTAGATGATCCATTGCAGTTTTCTCCCGAGGCACCAGCATCACAGGTTCCAGTTTTCAGCCAATTCGATTCATTCCATGTGACATCAAGAAACGGCTGACGGCACTGTATAAAGCAAAGGCTATGGGCCCTGACAACATGAAATGAAATGAAAATCGCTTATTGTCACAAGTAGGCTTCAATGAAGTTACTGTGAAAAGCCCCTAGTCGCCACATTCTGGCACCTGGTCGGGGAGGCTGGTACAGGAATTGAACCGTGCTGCTGGCCTGCTTTAAAAGCAAGTGATTTAGCCCAGTGTGCCAAACCAGCCCCTAAACATCCCGGCTGTAGTGAAGACCTGTGCTCCAGAACTAGCTGCACATCTAGCCAATCTGTTCCAGAACAGCTACAACAATGGCATCTACCCAGCAACGTGAAAAATTTTCTTAGGTATGTTCTATCCACAAAAAGCAAGGCAAATCTCATCCAGCCAATTAAATGCCCCATCAATCTACTCTTGATCATCAGCAAAGCGATAGAAAATATCGTTGCCAATACTATCAAGCAGTACTTGCTCAGCAAAAATATGTTCACTGAGAGTCAATTTGGATTCTGGCAGGGTAACTTGGCTCCTACCTCATTATATATAGCCTTGGTCCAAACATAGACAGAAGAGCTGAACCCTAGAGGTGAGATGAGAGCATTTACTCTTGACATCAAAGCATCATTTAACCAAGTATGGCATCAAGGAGCATGAACAAAATTGAAGTCAATGGAAATCAAGGGGAAAAACTCTCCACTGGTTTGAGTCATACCTAGCACAAAGGAAGATGGTTGTGATTGTTGGAAGTTAATCATCTTAGTCCAAGGACATAACTTCAGGAGTTTCTCGTAGTAGTGTCCCAGGCCCAACCATCTTCAGCTCTTCAAATATTTTTCCTCCATCACAAGGTCAGAAGTGGGATGTTTGCTGATGATCGCACAACATTCAGCACCATTTGCGACTCTTCAGATACTGAAGCGGCCATGTCTATATGCAGAAAGACTGGGACCACATTCAGTTTGGGCTAAGTGGCAAGTAAAATTCAGGCTACACAAATGTCAAACAATGACCATCTTCCTCTAACATTCAACTGCATTACTATCATTGAATCCTTCACTATGAACATCTTGTAGGTTACCACCAACCAGAAACTGAACAGGATCAGCCATTTAAATAAAATGCCAAAAGAGCAGGTAAGAAGCTAGGAATTCTGCAGCACGTAACTCACGTCTTGACTTGCCAAAGTCTTTCCACCATCTCTACAAGGCACAAGTCAGGTGGCGATGCAATACTCTCCATTTGCCCGGATGAGTGCAGCTCCACCTACACTTAAGAAGCTCAACACCATCCAGGAGAAAGCAACCCATACACTGCATTGAACATTTACTCTCTCCCCTCCACCACTGCTGCACATTGGCAGCAGTGTGTACCAAGATGCCCTGTGGCAACTCACCAAGGCTCCTTCCACAGCACCTTCCAAATAAACAACATCTACCTGCAAGAAAGACAAGGACAGCAGATGCCCGGAAATATCAGCACATGGAAGTCCCCCTTCAAGCCACACACCATCCTGACAGAGAACTATATTGCTGTTACTTTAGTGTTGCTGGGTCAAAATCCTGGAACTCCCTTCCGAACAGAGCACCTACACGAAATGGACTACAGCGGTTCACGAAGGTGATTCATCACCACCTTGAGGTATGGGCATTAAATGCTGACCTGGCCAGCAATGCCCACGTCCCGTAAATGAATAAATGTCAAGGGGCAATGGTTGGATTCTCTCTTGGTGGAAATGGTCATTGCCTGATACTTATGTCAGCAAGTGCTGACGATTCCAGCGACGCAACATCCCATGATAGAATAAGATAAACGGCACTGCCCCAATTCAGGCCTTCGGAGCATTCCCGTCTCCAGAATTGGTGCCTTAAGTTGCCCGGGTCGCAAGCTGCTACAGCCCTCCGCGCCTCACTTTCTTCCTTTCAGATGCTGACCAAGCTTTTGGAGGTCTGTCTGCTTGAATATTTCTTTACCCGGTTCTGTGTCAGTTCTTGATCAATGTAAGAAGACTTACAACACCAGGTTAAAGTCCAACAGGTTTGTTTCGATGTCACTAGCTTTCGGAGCGCTGCTCCTTCCTCAGGTGAATGAAGAGGTATGTTCCAGAAGCATATATATAGACAGATTCAAAGATGCCAGACAATGCTTGGAATACGAGCATTAGCAGGTGATTAAATCTTTACAGATCCAGAGATGGGGTAACCCCAGGTTAAAGAGGTGTGAATTGTGTCAAGCCAGGACAGTTGGTAGGATTTCGCAGGCCAGGTGGTGGGGGATGAATGTAATGCGTCATGAATCCCAGGTCCCGGTTGAGGCCGCACTCATGTGTGCGGAACGTGTCTATAAGCTTCTGCTCGGCGATTCTGCGTTGTCGCGCGTCCTGAAGGCCGCCTTGGAGAACGCTTACCCGGAGATCAGAGGCTGAATTCGCCTCTGTTCTCCGGTTAAGCGTTCTTGGATTGGAGTGGATTTGTTTATTGTCACGTGTACCGAGGTACAGTGAAAAGTATTTTTCTGCGAGCAGCTCAACAGATCATTAAGTACATGAGAAGAAAAGGGAATAAAAGAAAATACATAATAGGGCAACACAACATATACAATGTAACTACATAAGCACTGGCATCGGATGAAGCATACAGGGTGTAGTGTTAATGAAATCAGTCCATAAGAGGGTCATTTAGGAGTCTGGTGACAGTGGGGAAGAAGCTGTTTTTGAGTCTGTTCGTGCGTGTTCTCAGACTTCTGTATCTCCTGCCCGATGGAAGAAGTTGGAAGAGTGAGTAAGCCGGGTGGGAGGGATCTTTGATTATACTGCCCGCTTTCCCCAGGCAGCGGGAGGTGTAGATGGAGTCAATGGATGGGAGGCAGGTTCGTGTGATGGACTGGGCGGTGTTCACGACTCTCTGAAGTTTCTTGCGGTCCTGGGCCGGGCAGTTGCCATACCAGGCTGTGATGCAGTCTGATAGGATGCTTTCTATGGTGCATCTGTAAAAGTTCGTAAGAGTCAATGTGGACATGCCGAATTTCCTGAGGAAGTATAGGCGCTGTTGTGTTTTCTTGGTGGTAGCGTCGACGTGGGTGGACCAGGACAGATTTTTGGAGATGTGCACCCCTAGGAATTTGAAACTGCTAACCATCTCCACCTCGGCCCCGTTGATGCTGACAGGGGTGTGTACAGTACTTTGCTTCCTGAAGTCAATTACCAGCTCTTTAGTTTTGCTGGCATTGAGGGAGAGATTGTTGTCGCTACACCACTCCACTAGGTTCTCTATCTCCCTCCTGTATTCGGACTCATCGTTATTCGAGATCCGGCCCACTATGGTCGTATCGTCAGCAAACTTGTAGATGAAGTTGGAACCAAGTTTTGCCATGCAGTCATGTGTGTACAGGGAGTAGAGTAGGGGGCTAAGTACACAGCCTTGCGGGGCGCCGGTGTTGAGGACTATTGCGGAGGAGGTGTTGTGTTCATTCTTACTGATTGTGGTCTGTTGGTCAGAAAATCGAGGATCCAGTTGCAGAGTGGGGAGCCAAGTCCTAGGTTTTGGAGCTTTGATATGAGCTTGGCTGGGATTATGGTGTTGAAGGCGGAGCTGTAGTCAATAAATAGGAGTCTCATGTAGGAGTACTTGTTTTCGAGATGCTCGAGGGATGAGTGTAGGGCCAGGGAAATTGTGTCTGATGTGGACCGGTTGCAGCGGTATGCAAATTGCAGTGGATCAAGGCATTCTGGGAGTATGGAGGTGATGCGCTTCATGATCAACCTCTCAAAGCACTTCATTACGACTGAAGTCAGGGCCACTGGTCGGTAGTCATTGAGGCACGTTGCCTGGTTCTTCTTTGGTACCGGTATGATGGTGGTCTTCTTGAAGCAGGTGGGGACCTCGGAGTGGAGTAGGGACAGGTTAAAGATGTCCGTGAATACCTCTGCCAGCTGGTCCGAGCAGGCTCAGTGCACGACCAGGGATCCCGTCTGGGCCCGTCGCCTTCAGAGGGTTCACTTTCAGGAAGGCCAATCTGACTTCGGAAGCTCTCCAAGGCGGCCTTCAGGACGCGCGACAACGTAGAATCGCCGAACAGAAGCTTATAGCCAAGTTCCGCACACACGAGTGCGGCCTCAACCGGGACCTGGGATTCATGTCGCATTACATTCATACCCCACCATCTGGCCTGCGAAATCCCACCAACTGTCCTGGCTTGACACAATTCACACCTCTTTAACCTGGGGTTACCCCATCTCTGGATCTGTAAAGATTTAATCACCTGCTAATGCTCACGTTCCAAGCATTGTCTGGCATCTTTGAATTTGTCTATATATGTGTTTCTGGAACAGACCTCTGCATTCACCTGAGGAAGGAGCAGCGCTCCGAAAGCTAGTGACATCGAAACAAACCTGTTGGACTTTAACCTGGTGTTGTAAGACTTCGTACTGTGCTCACCCCAGTCCAACGCCGGCATCTCCACATCAAGTTCTGGATCATGACACTCCAGCACTTTGGGGGTTGTTGCACAACCATTATAAATGCAAGTTGCTGGCGTCTTCAATACTGTAATTGTGTATATAATACTAATGAGCACCCAGAACATTTCCTATTAGTCTCCCTGGGTCAGTTTAATATCTACCTGCATATTCCATGTGTGAAACTATCGGAGACCGGTCTCTCACGGTGAGCCTAAAACTTAGGCAGTCTACCTTGTCCTGACATCAGTCCCTGAGCGGCAGCTGACACCCTGGGTCTGCACCCGAGTCCGTTACACTTCAAACCTCCCAGCCCCGGGGGGGCTCCAGCTCCAGGCTCACCTGTCCAAGCTCGCCTCGCGCCGTCTCTCTCTCTCCCCCTCCTCTCTCGGCGCCGCCACGTCGACAATACGGAGCCATCCTGGACCCGGAACCTTGGGCTCGGCACAGCGCGGCCCTCCGGAAAGGTGTCCCCTACCCCCGGCCCCACCCTGTGATGGGGCGGGCAGGCAGGCGGGGGATTGATTCAGTGTTGCACCGGCGTTGAGAGCGGTGCTGAGGTCGAGGACCGTTTTCGTCAGGACTGCGGAGTATTTTTATTTCATTTTAAAAGTTCGACCTGTTACCCAGGCATGATCACGGCTGACCATTCCCTCCTGCAACTTTTTCCCGTTCAAGTTTATAAGTTATGCAGGGACGAGCTCCGCACTCCCCAGTCACTTGTCAACTCAAAAGAGTCAGTGCTTTACGTCACGAGTCAGTGCCTACAGTGCAAACCAGAACTTCCCATTCAGGCAAACTATTTAAAATAACACTCCAGGTAAATATCAGCTCCCCCAGTTTTACTTTGAGAAAGGAATTGAGTGTCCAAGTGCATGAATCACTAAAAGCCTGTGCACAAATGCACGGAACAATGGAAGTGCCGAGGAATTGTTGGGCTTTTATTTCATTGTGGCTGGAATACCATGGGGAGGAAATTCTGTGGTTGCATGGAATTTCGCCTGGAGTACTGTGTTTCTGTTTTGGGGACCAGACCTCAGCAAGGTTATATTGGCCTTGGAATATGCAGCACCAGAATGCTGCTGTAATTTAGGATGACTTTTTAGGACGGGTAGCGTACACTTGGTTGTATTCCATGGTCCAGCTGCTAGCACCCTTGTCTCTGAGTCAGATGATTCTGAGTTCAAGTTCTGCTCCAATACTTTTTTTTAATAAAAAATGTTATTCTACATTTTCACATTTTCCTTCAAACATTTACACCCCACCCACAAACAGTAAATGGTAACAAATACAAAATCAATCCCCTTAACAATACCAATGATCCCATCCTCCCACCACCCCAAACAACGGCCCACCTGTCAATATATGCATCCAATAAACCAAACCCTCCCACGGTGGAAACAAAAAACAAAAGAGAAAAAGAAAAAGGAGTCCGGGACCGCCCATGGTCACCATTTACCTATAGAGTCCCCTCCCCCTACACTCATCGCCATCCAGCCTCTGAAAGTACCGTACATGATACCCAAGAGTTGTAACCCCCCCCCCCAAGTCTCCAGCTCCTCCTGTCCACTGCCTCTTGTAAAACTCCTCCTCCCAACCTCGGTTCCTTCCCCCCCAACTTTCCATCCCGGCTAGACCACTCGGACCCTGTTCTGCCAGGCTCCGATGGCCGCAGCCTCTCCCCCCACCTCACTCCCGTTCACTGGCCGGCGTAAACCGGCCAGCGTGGAGGCCCCCACCCGGGTCCCTTTCCTCCTTGCCTGGCCCTAGGAAAGCCCAACGATCCCCTTTTAGCACACAAACCCCGCATATCCATCAACACCCCAAACAGCCCTCATTTCGAGTGAAAGTCTCATCACTTCCCTTGTTCAAATATATACAACATTGGCTCCTTTAGCCCCTACACCCGCGCGCAGTGAAACAAAAAAGAAGAAAATACAGTCATGAGGTTACATCGGCACATGGCCATTTCTCAATTTGTCAGTTCTGCCACAGTCCTTCTGCCTTCGCAAATGCCTTCGCAAACTCCTCCGCTGCTTCCGCCGTTCCAAATAAAGGTCCCTGAGCTTATAAGTCACCCTCAGCTTCACTGGATATACAGTGCCGCACTGCACCTTGCTAATGTATAGTGTCCTCTTCACCCGGTTGAAGGCAGCCCGCCTCCTCGCCAGCTCCACCGTAAAGTCCTGGTATACACGTATACCAGCTCCAGCCCACTGCACCACCCGCTTCTGCTTAGCCCAGCTCAGGACCTTCTCCTTCACACTGTACCTACGGACGCACAGAGTCACTGCCCTTGGCGGCTCACTCGCCTTTGGTACAGGCCTCCACGACCGATGAGCCCGATCCAGTTCATATCGGGAGGTATCCTCCCCCTCCCCAATAGCTTTGCCAGCATCGCGGCAAAATACTCAGTCGGCTTCGGTCCTTCAACTCCTTCGGGCAGCCCCACAATACTCAAATTCTGTCGCCTGGATCTGTTTTCCAGGTCTTCCATTTTTCTTCGCAGATCCTTGTTAATGTCCATCAGCTTCCACATCTCCTTCCCCATCGAGGCAAGTTGATCACCGTGCTGCAATAACGTCTCCTCCACTTCCTTCAGCGCCTCCCCTTGCTCCCGCACCTCCGCCACTGCGCTCGCCACCGCCGTCATCACCAGGGAAATCGCCTTCTCTACCAGCGCACTCAAAACCTCCCTCATCTTCCTCACCATCTCCATCCATTTCGCAAACTGCTTTTCGAATTCCGCAGCCATCACTTTAGTTATTCCTTCAGCCGTAAGCACTGCGGCCTCCGCTGGTGCTCCAGCCTCCATTTTCTTTACTAACCCCGTGGTGACCTTTCCACTCCCCAACGGACTTTCAGCCGCTTTTTTTACGGCCGCTTTTTTGCTGGTCTCCGACATTCTTCTCCTCTGTGCTGTCTCCCGACTTTTGCTGCCTTCGCTGGCCCTAGGACCGGGCATTAACCCCCGACAATGCCGTTCCCGAACGGGAACCCTCCAACGCGCGGCTGCCTCCCGCCCGCCGTCACCGGAAGTCCATTCTGCTCCAAGACTTGAGTGCAAAGGTTTACGTTGACACACCAGTGCAGTACCGAGGGAACATTGCACTGTCAGAAGTGCCATCTTTCTGATGAAGCTGCAATATGTCCTAGGGTCCCAAGTCAACATTTGAGGGGTCTCAGATCCACTTTCTCCTGACTGTACACCACTGTGCCAAGACCTTTAGTGGATCTGTTCAGCCAGTGGGACATTACATATCCAGGGATGATAATGGAGGACCTGGATCTTAGGCAGAAACTCTGATTCTATTACTATGACCATGTGTTGCTAACATTCGGTTGGTTCAATTGGCTCTGTTTTATAACCTTTGCTCGCGAGTCGCCAGGTATCTTTATGATACCGCCACGAGGTTCAAGTTCAAGTAATGATCAATAACTCAATACACTGATTAGTAAGATCCAAATCAAAGCACATTTATTATACACAGTAAATCACTACTCATGCATAAATTCTACTTCTAAGCTACTTCTACAACTAACAGGCCTATATTTAACTTCGGACTGGCCCACCAGGTCAGGGGAACAAATGGCCTTTCGTTCGGGTTCTGAGTCTGCGGGATTCGAAGTTGGTACGGATTGGTAGCTAGGAGCGCCTATGTCGTAGCGAGCGTTGACTTAAGACTTACTGGATATCGGCAGCAGTTGAACCGGTCAAGGTTGGTTCGCGTTGCTGGGTGACCCGGTCAAGAAGAACGATTTCAACTTGGGGGCTTAACTTTATAGTCCCCAGGGGCTTCCCGCCTTTCGGAGCGGACCCTGTACCTGGTTCTATGTGATTGGACTTCGTTCCAATCGCTTGGTTCGATTTCTCCAATACTGGAGCGGTTCCCTGATCGATGGGCGGTCTTGAGGTGCCCGTTAACCTCTTTTGTGTTGGCTCCTGCTGGCGCCGGGGAGTCTAGCTTAGCTTTGTTTATCTCAAATGTTTCGATTGTTCCCGGGGATTGCTCATTAGTATGTAGGTGGCTGCTACATTATTATGCCGATGGTCGCTGGCATCAATGCTGTGGGCTTTTGCAGAGTTTAATACACAGTAACTTGCATCTGCTGGTTTCTGCCTGTGTTGGCTGAATTTCCCTTCAGCCTTTGCTGTTCTCCATTTTAAATCGGTACTTGGCCAACTCAGGTCGCTACACACCCTCCTTGTGATCCTAACACGAAGCGTGAAGGATCACATAACTGCGTTGTTTTTCATTCCCTGACCCGGCGAGCACTCTTCTATGGCCTCTACACTGACCATAACTATGCAAAACATTTTTAACTGACAATTCTGAGGGGCGCTATGTCAAACAGGGACATGCATTACAAAACAAGAAAATCGGAACCTCTAACTACCCTTAATAAACTACACTCACTCAAATATTTCATCACACTAACTTCCTAAACCATACAAACAAAATCATAGCAGTATTATACACATTTTTCTGGCTTGGCAGTCAAGCTCAGGATTGTACAATTGCTCTTGAACATTTCTTTATTTACAACAAATCGCAAACGACTGTTCTTTATTATAGATCGCGGGGGTCGGGGGTCTGGTCATATCCGAAAATAGGGGACCCGATCCTATATACCGGGGTGCGAGCACGGTAGGCTCTCCTCCATTTTCTCAGACGAATAGTCTGCGCGATGCAGCAGTGTATCGCCAATACCAATAGGGATTCTATCACGTAGGACAGGGAGTACCAGGTAATAAACCTGTCACACCAAGATGGTGTGGTGTCGCTTGTGACTGGGCTCGGTACTGTGGGGAAGTGAATCATTAACGGCGGGGGGGGGGTTGAGGTCAGGGGGTTCGCGTTCACGCGCAACCAAATGTCCATGAGGGTGATGAGCAATGCGGAGGATGTCCTCATGGTGCTTCTTCACTCTTCTCTTCTGGTGTTCTGTGGAATCAAGCATAGTGTCTGTTACTATCTTGGTTTAATATCTCGTATGATAGCCTGTCTGTCCTTTAGTGCCAATTACTCCCTTTATAATTGGTCACTATTTGTGACTCCCTCATTTTTTTTTTCAAAAACCGAATTTCAGGACAAGACACACTTACAAATACTGAACCAGTGCGAGCCGTCTCGCAGACTGTGTGGTTTACCATCCAAATGTTTGAGGATGTAAAGAGCAGAGAGTTGGCAACCTGAGGGTCACCTGAAAACAAAACAAAACTTTTTGAACAAAACTTGCCAAAATGAGGTGCGTATGGGCCGCGATGGGTACGATTTGGATGGAGTCCCCGGGTAGGACTGTGACCAATGCCGTGTGTGCCCTATCAGAGCGTAGCTGACCAGAGGGGGGTTCCCAGGCAGGGCGGGTCCCAATGTCGTTTCTCCACTGCCTGAGCAACCAACAAGAACGGGCAAGAAATGTAGTCATCGTGGGGGGTTGCCGTATTGGTTCTTCCTTCGAACCAGAAGGGCAGTTACGAACGGGGGTCTGTGTTTCTGTCGACAGACGAGTTCCTCTGAACTGGCGTCTGGGACATTAACAAGTCTCTGCGGGCAAACTAGTTCCTCTGAATTAGCGTCTGGCCAAACTAGTTTCTCTGACTGCCAGTGGGCGTCAGAAGGGTGGTGGTGTGGGACCGTGGAAAAAGTTTTTCCGGTCTAACATACAACATTTAACAGAACAAGTACAAACAACATAAAACATGCTGCAGGTTCCATCAGAAAAGACACCGTTCCTCCCAAGCGGTTCCTTTTAAAACATCATCTGGACACTTCAGTTATCGGTTGCGAACAGGGTCGCAAAGGGGTTCTCGTTTTGGGAGTCAGACTCAAAGTCGTCATCTTCTCCCGGATGCCAAACTCTCGAATGTATCAGGGCGGATAGGGCTGCATGGTATGATTTCGGATCGCTCTCGTCATTCCGGACGAGTCTGTACGAATTATCTTGGTGCCAATAGGTAGTGTCTAGTTCTGTGGGGACGGAATCGGGGTCATCATTGCAGGTTGGTGGTCGGTGGTGGGGTTTGTTTAGGAAAGTGATCGTGAAGGGATCACTCGAATCGTCAGATTCGCTGGGTGTGGGTCCTGTTGCATGGGGATAATAGGGAGGTGTACTGTGGCTATCGCCCGAGTCACAGTCGCTGTCTCTGCTGCTGCAGTCCCGGGCGTTCCGGGGCGGAGTCTATAGTTCGGGGGTGGAGTCGGGGTTGAGTCCGTGTTTGGGCTGGACGTGTTGGGGGAGGGTAGGGTTACGTTGGCTGTGGGCGGGGCGTGGTCTGCTGCGTTGAGCATGACGTGGTGTGCGTGGTTAGACTGTTCCATATGCCTTCATCTGGTTGATATGGAACCACACAGCCTTTCCATTGGGATACTTTATTTTGTAGATGGAAGGGCTTACTTTGTCCACAATGGAGTACGGACCCGAATACTTAGGTGACAGGAATGTGCTGGGGTTGTATACGGAGAGCATGACTTGCTGTCCTACACTGAACTCAGTCGCATGCACTGTCTTATCGAAACAGGCCTTGCTCTGTTTCTTTCTTGTGCCCAATTTCACTGTGGCTGCTAGCTGAGCCATTTTAACATTCGCCACTAATTGTTCCACTGCTTTCTCGTGTGTGAGGGCCGTCACTTCGGGGCTGGTCAAATCTAAACCTAATAAAAATTCTGTGCCTTTCATGGGGCGTCCGGTCGTGAGAGTGTGTGGGGTGTAACCTGTAGAAGTTGAAACTGTATTTCGCAAAAACATCAGCGCAAAAGGGAGGACTGAGTCCCAAGTGGTGGTGTTTTGCTGGACCATTTTTCTGAGGGTGGATTTTAGGGTCCAATTCATGCGCTCCACGATACCACTCGACTGGGGGTGGTATGCAATGTGGAATTTCTGGGTAATGCCAAATATCGTGAGGACGTTCTTCATGACACGTCCCGTAAAATGGGAACCTTGGTCGGATTCAATGCTGCGGGGGAGTCCCCATCTCGTAAAGAAGTAGTGGGTTAAAATCTTGGCTGTGGTCTTTGCCGTGTTAGTTCTGGATGGGAATGCTTCCACCCATTTGGTAAACGTGTCTATCACCACGAGTACATATTTATAACCATTTCCACGCGGGGGCAATGGTCCAATATAATCAATCTGGAGGTTAGTCCAGGGGCCATTAACGGGTCGGGTGTGACTGAGTTGAGCCTTCTTGGCATATCTGTCCAGATTGTTCTGGGCACAGATAAGACAATTCTCAACGTAGTGAGTTACATCTTTTAAACTCGGCCACCAGCAGAGCTGCCTGAGGTGGGCTGTAGTGGGATCAATTCCCTGATGTCCATGACTGTCATGGAACAAACAAATCAGTTGATTCCTGTCCTGATCAGGAACCACATAAAGGGAGTCTTTGAACACCACACTGTCATGTGTGGTCAGAGCATTCTTAAATCTATCGTAGGGGGCTGGATAGCTTCCTTTCAAAATCTCCCTGAGATTGTTGTCCTGCTTCTAGGCCTGCACTAAATCCTCGATGTTAGTCTGCGAGACCTGAACTGCACTCACTGGCGCGCTTTCGGGGGATGTCCAAAAATATCTGTGCCTCGAACCTGCTTTAGCCAGTGTGTCGGCTTTTACATTTCCGGGAGGGGGTGAGGAACGATGGTGACTTCGAACTTTGACTATTCCAAAAGTCCTGTTCTGTGCTCTCTCTAAAATGTGACGGAGCAATGGGGCTGAAGGGAGGGGTTTTCCGTCTGCGGAAACAAATCCTCTTGCTTTCCACAGGGGTAGGAATTCGTAAGGCTGTTGCAGACATAGAGGCTGTCCGAGTATATGTCTGCTGGGCTGGGGAAGGAATCTGGGTGTTCCACTAAGTATGCGATGGCCGCAAGTTCTGCTGCCTGCACGCCGAAGTGTCCTGGAAATTTTATTGCTATTTCTTCTAGGGCGCGTCCCTGCGCCCCTCGACATAAATACCGCATCCTGTTATGCGCTTCCCTTCTAATATTGTGGAAGATCCATCCACATATATCTTAATGGGTTCACACTTGTCTGTGTGCTTGGGGCTCTGGGTTGAACTACCTATCTTTCTGGGGGATGTTTTAGCAATTAGTTGTAGTGTGGAGAGATAATTTCACATTCATGGGGGGTTCCGGGGTACTGTAGATTGTCGGCTAAAAAGGTGTGGGTCTTTGTCCTTTTAACAGTGATGTCCCGTCCCTGCAAAAGAAGGGTCCATCTAGCTGCTCTTATCTGGCTAACAGTACCGTCCTTGAGTCGTCCGTCCAGTAAAAGTTGGGTGGGGGTGTGTTCTGTGAGGATTGTGATGGGGATCAGTCCGGTAATGTAAGAAAAATACTGAACTGCCCAAAAAACTGCGAGCAGGTGCCTCTCACAGGCTGAAAATCCCTGCACCACAGCATCTAAAACTCTGGAGGCATACGCTACGGGCCTTAACTGTTCGTGCCGTTCTTGCTTACGGTTTGTGCTTGCTACCTCTATAGTGTAAGGGGAATGCGGGTCTGGAACTTGTAGTGCGGGGGCTGCTATGAGTGCTTGTTTCAAAGAGTCCACAGCATCCGTATGCTGCGGAAGCCATTTCCAGGGGGCTCCTTTCTTTAGGCGGTCTGAGAGGGGTGCTGCCTTGCTGGCGAAACCGTCAATGTGGTTTCGGCAGTAGCCAACCAGTCCTAAAAACGACCGGAGGGCTGAAAATATCTGGGGAAGGGGCAATTTAGCAATCGAGTCAATCCTTTTATGCTCGATCTCGCGTTTACCGTGCGTGATAATTGTTCCCAAATATATCACCTTGTGTTCCAAAATCTGGGCCTTTTTGGGGTTAACTTTACAACCAATTGAACGTAAGAGTTCCAGGAGTTCGGACAGAAGCTCGATGTGCTCCTCCTTGGTGTCTGTCTGCAGTAGTAGGTTGTCTACGTACTGGACCAGACATTCGGGTCGAGAAAATTTGGCTAAACCATTTGCCAGCTGTCGGTGGAAAATGGAGGGGGAGTTGTGGAATCCTTGTGGCAGGCATGTCCACGTGTACTGTTGATTTTTAAAGGTGAAGGCAAATTTGTACTGGCACGCCTTTGCCAATGGAATGGACCAGAATCCATTACTGATATCCCAAACCGTAAAGTATCGGGAACTGAGTCCCTGCTTGAGCATGGTCTCGGGACTTCTTGCAACTGTGGGGGCTGCTGCGGGGCTGACTTTGTTGAGTTCCCGGTAATCGATGGTCAGTCGTCATGATCCATCGGGCTTTCTCACTGGCCAAATCGGGGCATTATTAATGGAGGCTACTGATCTAAGTATGCTTTGCTCTAATAAGCTGTTGATTACTTTTGCGATTTCTCCCTCTGCCACTTGGGGAAATCCATATTGTTTTGGGGGTCTAGGGTCAGGTTCTGTGATTTGTACTGAACCCGCCATCCGGCCACAGTTGTGTTTGTGGGTCGCGAATGCTGTCCTGTTCTTTTGTAACTGCCCTAACCTGCTTGTCCGTGCTAAGCGTGGTCGGGTTAAACCAAAATTCGCCTACTGCGCTAATTTTGTTGGCGTATTCTCCTATGTTGAGCGTTGCGGGGGCTCTCACAGATTTTGCCATTCTCCAGACACATTGATTGATTGGATCGAAGGACACGTTGTGGGAATTCATAAAGTCAATACCCAAAATGTGTTCTGCTGTGTGGGGTGGATCGACTAAGACTACGGGGTGCTTGGTGGTGATGTTGCCGATTTGAATGGGTACAGGGGCTGTGATGGGTCCCTGCTGTGAATGACCTGTAAAGCCGCTGAGGGTGATAGTAGCTGTAGTGGGCCATGTGTCCTTTTGAAACATGGTGAAGGAATTTATTGTGGTGCGGGACCCTCCTGTGTCCCAGAGAAATTCGATGGGCTGTCCCCGAATTTGTGCTGCAACTACCGGTCGTCCGGACCCATCCCAAAGGGTGTCACAGACCAAACTGTGAGAGGCCGAACACCGTCAGTCCGTTCCGTTCGGGTCCGCCTGATCTGAACGGGTGCTCGCACTATGTATGGGCTCTGTCTTATTCTTACTTAGAGTGCCCGTCTGCTGGGCTCTCTGTGGCTTTCGTGGGGCATTGCATTCTCTTGCAAAGTGTCCTAAATGGCCACAGTTGAAACACTCCTGTGACTTTTGTGGGGGGCTGTTCTTGTTTTCATTTACCCAGGCGGGGTTCTGGTGTGTTGTAACTGCTTGTATGTCTGCGTCGGCCTGCTTCTCTTCGGGATTTTTAACTGCGGGTTTGTTTTGTACCGACTGCTCCCAAGCGCGGGACAATCTTTTTACGACCCATTTCTCGTTATGAGCCTCCTCTGAGGGATCATAATTTGCGCAAGCTTTTTGTCCTGTTTCTGTGGCTTGGGAGATAAGTGTGCGGGTCCATTTGGCCATGTTGTCTGGGGACAAATGGGCGCAGTCTAAGTCTCCGAAAACTGCTGCAAAATGGATCCACAGGCGTCCAGCAAACGCTGTGCGGTGCTCGGTTTTCTTTTGCCTGCATTTGTTGAGGCCATCTACGGGGTCACCCCGGTTATACCCGATCGCATCTAGGACCGCGGTAATCATTTCTTCAAGGGTGCCTCCTCCTACATTCTGTGGGTCGGGAAGGGCTGCTACGACCGAAGGGTCTAGACTCAAAACTGTGAGCTTTATGTGCTCTCAGTCATCCAGGACGTACATGGTCGCCTGCTGCTTTACTCTGGCAAAGAAGTGGTGGGGGTCTGAGGTGGGGAGGGACGGTCTGATTTTCTCGCACGCGTGTCGTAATTGGGTCACTGTTAAGGGGGTGGTGTACAGAAATTCCGTGTCGTCCGATGTGGCTGTGCGGTGGGTGGTTACTGGGTTCATTGGAGCCCAACTATCTGCTCTGTGGGGGGTTGGGGCGCTTTCCTCTTTTGGGGCTTCCCTGCGCACATGTTCCCTGAACATATCTCTGCGCTGTCTCATTTAACTCTTCCCAATCAGGGCCGTCTTCCTCATCTAACTTTGCTCCAAAGGTTTCCTGGAATCCTTTTTGAACTGAAAGCAGAGATTGTAGCTCTGCAATCTGCTTCCGGCACTTTGCGTGGTCTAGTGAGCTTTGTCTTTGCTCGTGGTGGCAGCATGGAGTGCTCTTAACGCTGCCTTCAGGTCACTACACTGCCTCTGCAATGCTTCTACCAGCTTCTCGGTTTCTTCTTGTACCAGGACTGCACGTTGCGTGTCCTGATAGGCCTTTTCATACTGGGACTGGAAGCTGCTTAAGTGCGCCAGACAAGTCTGGTGTGACCACTTGGCATCATCCACCTCTCCGTCTTTGCTGCCAATTTCCTCCTCAACTCTACATTCTCTCTATCTACCTCACTGACATCGACCTTGCTCATTCGATGTATGCCTTCTATCTTTTTCCGGAGCGTCCTAACGACCTCTTCTGTGACTCGCAATTGTGCCAAGCAGGACATGATTGCCATCGGCTTGCGAGCTTTTCCTAAGCTCTTCTTGTGAATCTCGCTCAGGTTCTCCCACCAAGTATGTCCTATACTCCCGGGACGTGTTTCCTGGTTGTTACAGAATTCGCTCCAAAGGGGCCATCCTTTCCCTTTGAGGTACTTCCTGATTTCTTCTTCCCATACAGGACATTGTCCTACTCTACTGCTGCTGGTCGCTGCGACCTCAAATTCCTCTGGGTTCATGAGGCGTTGCATTGCCTGCATTGCCATCTTTCTTATCTGAATGCTTCTTTGAATTTGGAACAACGGGGGGAACTAAGGCGGTGCTATAATTACGGGTACGGCTTTCGCTAATTTCTGAAATACAAACTCCCGACAGTTTTGTCGCAACAAAAATCTATCAGTATTACCTTATCACCCTGTTAGTTACGCATGCATACACACACTTCCGAATTATGAGGATTGATCAGAACTGCTTGAACACTTGTGGGTTTCTGTTCCCAATTGGATCTCCATTTCATATTTTTGGGTTCTCCCGGAGTGGCTAAGCCACTTCTAGATCAGGTCCCGTCAGATGTCGCCAGTAATATGTTGCTAACTTTCGGTTGGTTCAATTGGCTCTATTTTATAACCTTTGCTCTCGAGTCGCCAGGTATCTTTATGATACCGCCACGAGGTTCAAGTTCAAGTAATGATCAATAACTCGATACACTGATTAGTAAGATTCAAATCAAAGCACATTTATTATACACAGTAAATCGCTACTCATGCATAAATTCTACTTCTAAGCTACTTCTACAACTAACAGGCCTATACTTAGCTTTGGACTGGCCCACCAGGTCAGGGGAACAAATGGCCTTTCGTTCGGGTTCTGAGTCGGCGGGATTCGAAGTTGGTATGGATTGGTAGCTAGGAGCGCCTATCTCGTAGCGAGCGTTGACTTAAGACTTACTGGATATCGGCAGCAGTTGAACCGGTCACGGTCAAGGTTGGTTCGCGTTGCTGGGTGACCCGGTCAAGAAGAACGATTTCAACTTGGGGGCTTAACTTTATAGTCCCCAGGGGCTTCCCGCCTTTCGGGGAGGACTTTGTACCTGGTTCTAGGTGATTGGACTTCGTTCCAATCGCTTGGTTCGATTTCTCCAATACTGAAGCAGTTCCCTGATCGATGGGCGGTCTTGAGGTGTCCGTTAACCTCTTTGTGTTGGCTCCTGCTGGCGCCGGGGAGTCTAGCTTGGCTTTGTTTATCTCAAATGTTTCGATTGTTCCCGGGGATCGCTCATTAGTATGTAGATGGCTGCTACATTATTATGCCGATGGTCGCTGGCATCGATGCTGTCTGGGCTTTTGCAGAGTTTAATACACAGTAACTTGCACCTGCTGGTTTCTGCCTGTGTTGGCTGAATTTCCCTTCAGCCTTTGCTGTTCTCCATTTTAAATTGGGACTTGGCCAACTCAGGTGGCTACACATGTCTTGACTTACCTCATCTGTGCAATAGCTTTTGAAACTTTTGCACAATTCTCCAGAAGTTGGTGAATACGATTTTTCTTGGTTGATTGAGCAGTGTCTCTTTGTCAGATCTGTTTCCCAGGTTGATGCTGGGTGCTTTTTTAAAATTAATTTACAGGATGTGCACATCACTTATGCCAGCATTTATTGCCCATCTCTAGTTGCCCTTCAGGTGGTGATGGTGAGCTGCCTTTTTGAACTGCTGCAGTCCCGGAGGTGCAGGTACGCCTACAATGCTGTCCGGGGTGGAGCTCCAGGATTTTGACCTAGTGACAGTGAAGAAATGGCGATATACTTGCAAGTCAGGGTGGTGAGTGACTTGGAGGAAAACGTCCATCTGATGGTGTCCCCAGGTGTCTGCTGCTGTTGTCCTTCCTGTGGTAGTGGTCGTGGGTTTGGAAGATGCTGCCGAAGGAACCTTGGTGAGTTCCTGCAGTGCATCTTGTAGATGGTACTGTCATGTGAGAGTACCTTTAAGAAATGGGTGTTTATAAATGGGTGTGTATATAAGTAAGTGTAGTGAGAGTACGTTTAAGAAATGGGTGTTTATTACTGCAGTGTTGTCAGCAGTGGATGGAGCTGGGATGTCTGTCAGCTTTTTACTTTCATTTTAGGCTGTTTGCTGCAGGGTGTGTTTTAGTTTCGTTTTCAGAGCTGGATAGCTGCAGTCACAGCCAGAAGGTGTATTAGAGTCTCTGTAATCTAAAGACTGTAAATAAATCCTGGTGATTTAAAACTAATAACAGGAGTGACTTTAACCTGATATGCTTCTTTTAAGTCTTATGGATGTTAAAAGGAAAGCTTAAAGGATTACTTAGTGTTGTATTCTTTGGGGGTTGTATTTGAATTAATGGTTGCTAAGATGTTCACTGTATGTTTTAAAAAGGTTAACTTGAGTTCATAGAATAAACATTGTTTTGCTTTAAAAAATACTTTTCCATTTCGGCTCTACCACACCTGTAGAGTGGGCCGTGTGCTCCCCATACCACAATCTAGTAAAGGTTGTGGGTCAGGTGAACTCCATGATACACTTTGGGGTTCTCTAAACCCTGGCTCATAACAAACTGGGGGCTCGAGGGGGATAAAAGTCTATCTATTGGATTGGCTTTGTAAACTTAAAGACAGTGAGGGGTGAGCATATTGTGGGTGCTTTTCAGGTGTGGTATTATAGTTTAAGTAGGGAGTGTGTTGTGGACAGTGGCTCTTTCAGAGGCTCAGAAGTTTTGGGGGATGGAGACGGTCACACGCAGTACCTTACAGACAGAGACTAAAAGCAGACTGTTAGATTTGGCAAAAGCATTGCAGTTAACATTACCTGACAAAATGCAAAAAGATGAGGTAATTATGGCGGTGGCTAAGCATTTAAAGTTACCTGAGATACAGTTTGACTCATTGGAAATGGCAAAAATTCAGTTACAAGTTAAACAAATGGAACATGAGAAAGAATTAAAGCAGCGTGAATACAAAAGAGAGAGAGAGGAAAAATAAAGAGAGAGAGGAAAAAGAGAGGGAAGAAAGGAAAACAGAAAGAATAGTCCTAGCAGAACAAAAAGAAAGAGAAAGGGAGATACAGATCAGGGAAAAAGATAAAGTTTTAATGAGGTCAGTCCATAAGAGGGTCATTTAGGAGTCTGGTAACAGCGGGGAAGAAGCTGTTTTTGAGTCTGTTCGTGCGTGTTCTCAGACGTCTGTATCTCCTGCCCGATGGAAGAAGTTGGAAGAGTGAGTAAGCCGGGTGGGAGGGGTCTTTGATTATGCTGCCCGCTTTCCCCAGGCAGCGGGAGGTGTAGATGGAGTCAATGGATGGGAGGCAGGTTTGTGTGATGGACTGGGTGGTGTTCATGACTCTCTGAAGTTTCTTGCGGTCCTGGGCCAAGCAGTTGTCATACCAGGCTGTGATGCAGTCTGATAGGATGCTTTCTATGGTGCATCTGTAAAAGTTGGTAAGGGTTAATGTGGACATGCCAAATTTCCTTAGTTTCCTGAGGAAGTATAGGCACTGTTGTGCTTTCTTGGTGGTAGCGTTGACGTGGGTGGACCAGGACAGATTTTTGGAGATGTGCACCCCGAGGAATTTGAAACTGCTAACCATCTCCACCTCGGCCCCGTTGATGCTGACAGGGGTGTGTGCAATACTTTGCTTCCTGAAGTCAATGACCAGCTCTTTAGTTTTGTTGGCATTGAGGGAGAGATTGTTGTTGCTGCACCACTCCACTAGGTTCTCTATCTCCCTCCTGTATTCTGACTTATCGTTATTCGTGATCCGGCCCATTATGGTCGTATCGTCAGCAAACCTGTAGATGGAGTTGGAACCAAATTTTGCCACGCAGTCGTGTGTGTACAGGGAGTAGAGTAGGGGCCTTGCGGGGCCCCGGTATTGAGGACTATTGTGGAGGAGGTGGTGTTGTTCATTCTTACTGATTGTGGTCTGTTGGTCAGAAAATCCAGGATCCAGTTGCAGAGTGGGGAGCCAAGTCCTAGGTTTTGGAGCTTTGATATGAGCTTGGTTGGGATTATGGTGTTGAAGGCGGAGCTGTAGTCAATAAATAGGAGTCTGATGTAGGAGTCTATGTTGTCAAGATGCTCTAGGGATGAGTGTAGGGCCAGGGAAATGGCATCTGCTGTGGACCGGTTGCGACGGTATGCGAATTGCACTGGATCAAGGCGTTCTGGGAGTATGGAGGTGGTGCACTTCATGATCAACCTCTTGGAGCACTTCATTACGACTGAAGTCAGGGCCACCAGACTGTAGTCATTGAGGCACGTTTCTTAGTTCTTCTTTGGCACCGTTATGATGGTAGTCTTCTTGAAGCAGGTGGGGACCTCCTTCAGTTTCTGATCAAGATAACCCCCAGAGTATTGATTGTGGGGGATTTAGCGATGGTAATGCTATTGAATGTCAAGGGTCAATGGTTTATCCTCTCTTGTGGGAGATGGTCATTGCCTAGCACTTGTGTGATGCGAATATTACTTGCCGCTTGTCTGCCCAAGCCTAGATATTGTCCAGGTCTTGCTGCATTTGAACATGAACTGCTTCATTATCTGAAGAGTAGCGAATGATGCTGAACATTGTGCAGTCATCTGCAAACATCCCCACTTCTGACCTTATGATGGAAGGGAGGTCATTCATGAAGCAGCTGAAGATGGTTCGGCCTCGTACACTGCCCTGAGGAATTCCTGCAGTGATGTCCTGGAGCTGAGATGATTGACCTCAAACCACCACAATCATCTTCTTTTGTGTCAGGTATAACTCCAACCAGCAGAACAATTTCCCCGTTTCCCATCAACTCCAGTTTTGCTACGGCTCCTTGATGCCATACTCAGTCAAATGCTGCTTTGATGTCAAGGGCAGTCATTCTCACCTCACCTCGCATTCAGCTCTTTTGTCCATGTCTGAACCAAGGCTGTAATGATGTCCGGAGCTGAGTGATCCTGGCGGCACATAAACTGAGCATCGATGAGCAGTTTATTGCTGAGTAAGTGCTGCTTGATAGCATTGTTGATGATGCCTTCCATCACTTTGCTGATGATGGAGAGTAGACTGATAGGGTGATAATTGGCTGGGTTGGATTTGTCCTGTTTCTTGTGTACAGGACATACCTGGGCAATTTTCAACATTGCCGAGTAGATGCCAGTGTTGCAGCTGTACTGGAACAGCTTGTGTAGTGGTGCGGCAAGTTCTGGAGCACAAGTCTTCACGACTATTGCTGGAATATTGTCAGGGCCTATCACCTTTGCAATATCCAGTGCCTTCAGCCGTTTCTTGATATCACATGGAGTGAATCGTATTGACTGAAGACTGACATCTGTGATGCTGGGGACCGGTGGAGGAGACCGAGATGGAGCATCCACTGGGCACTTCTGGCTGAAGATTGTTGCGAATGCTTCAGCCTGGTCTTTTGCATAGATGTGCTAGGCTCCTCCACCATTGAGGATGTTTGTTGAGCTCCTCCTCCAGTGAATTGTTTAATTGCCCACCCCCATTCACAGCTGGATGTGGCAGGACTGTAGAGCTTAGATCTGATGCGTTTGTTGTGCAATCGCTTACTCTGTCTATTACTGCTTATGCTGTTTGGCACACCCGTAGTCCTGTGTTGTAGCTTCACCAGGTCGACACCCCATTTTTCAATATGCCTAGTGTTGCTCCTGGCATGATCTCCTGCACTCTTCATTGAACCAGGGTTGATCCCCTGGCCTGGTGGTAATGGTAGAGTGTGGGTTATGGCGGGCCATGAGGTTGCAGATTGTGGTTGAATACAGTTCTGCTGCTTCTGATGGCCCACAGTGCCTCATGGATGCCCATTCTTAAGTTGCTAGATCTGTTCGAAGTCTATCCCATTTAGCACGGTGGTAGTGCTACACAACACGATGGAGGGATACCTTCACGTGAAGACGGGATTTTGTCTCCACAAGGACTGCGGTGGTCGCTCGTACCGATACAGTCATGGGCAGATGCATCTGCAGCAGGCAGATTGGTGAGGATGAGCTTCACTATGTTTTTCCCTCTTGTTGGTTCCTTCACCACCTTCTGCAGTCCCAGTCTAGCAGCTTTGTCTTTTGGCACTCAGCCAACTCGGTCTATGGTGGTACTACCGAACCAGTATTGGTGATGGACATTGGAGTCCCCCACCCAGAATAATGTTAGAGAGTTTCTGGAATTCTTACGGTGCAGAAGAGGCCATTCAACCCATCGAGTCTGCACCGATCCTCTGAAAGAGCACCCTAACCTAGGCCAAATTCCCCACCCTATCCCTGTAACCCCACCTAGGGACAATTTAGCACAGTATTTTTCAAACTTTTTTTCCCGGGACCCACTTTTACCATCAGAGATCTTCGGGACCCATGCCAGCCGATCTTCGTGACACACCATTATTGCTTACCTTTAATGCGGCAGGTGAGCCTGCTTGCTCCTCACGATCTCATTTGCTTCGTCATTCAGTGTTACATTTCTGCTGATGATTTAAGTTCTCACTGCATCTTTTGAAAAGAATCAAGAGGTATATCCTTGAACTCGCCATGCCTTTGAAGATTTGGGGGTTTTAAAATTTCATTTTCCTGTACTTCTCTTCATATAACACACATGGACTTTGCATCTTGATTTGCATTGGCACAATTAAAGCCACACCTCAAGAAATCATCTTTCTACTGTTTTGTTCCCGATTTCAGTTTCTTCTTAATTCCTTGTTCACCAGAGGCCCTGGAGCTCTGGATACAGCTCACAACAGCACTGCTGGACTCTGGAATCTCCTGAGAAGCTCTCTCCAGCAGATTCAATTGTGAGATCCTGGCCTGTTTGTGTCTCTGGCCCTCTCTGCCTTAATACTAAATAATCCATCTTCAGTTCTTCACACAGTCCTGTTGCTTGCTTGCTGGCAGCTACAAAATGGAGGAATGTCTCCTTCATGATTTCATGCCCAAAGCAGGGATGTACAGGGAACGTGGCGTCAGTATATGTGCTGGGCGCCTCCCCAGATTTATTCTTTTTTTACTTTTATATAGTATTTTGATACAACTGAGCAGCTTGCTCAGGCATTTTAGTGCAGTTTAGAGCCAACCACATTGCTATGAGTCTGGAATTTAATATAGGCCAGACCGGCTAAGAATGTCATATTTGTCTTAGGGCATTATCTAGCCTGGCTGTTGCAGTCAACGGCAAAATGCCTGCACTTGCCACTGATCTCAAAGTGCAAACTTGCTTCACGCAATGGTGGGGGCAAGAATTTCACTTGCAAGGAAGAATGATTCCTTAGGCTCCTGCAGCATTTTCTGATACAAAAGGAATAGGACACATGGTACCGTAGATGTAATAAATGGCTACAGACTCTATCAAGAAAATGCTGCTACAGTACCTGTCATAGTAGATACAGGTTAAGCCATTGAAACAAAAGAATAATTTTAAACCGAATCATTTAAAAAAATCATTTTTAAAAAGTCATATAAATTGTATCAGATTAATGTTATAATGTCTTTAAATCATTTAAAACGTCATCTCTCCTCTAGGCATTCTAAAGACTAAAATGTCTTCCAGTATCATTGTCCTCATTGGGCCGGAATTATTTGAAAGTAACTGCAGAGGCTCTGGAAACACCCCCCCTAAACTTTTGCAGTGAAAGTGCTGTGTTATTAGTGGGCAGTCAGCCCACTGTCTGGCCAGTGCCATTTCTTCAGTTTTATTTATTTATTTATTTAAATGTTTTTATTCGGGTTTTCCTTATTATACAGGGCAAAGATGAACGTGAGCATACACAGAAAATATATACATCGGCTGTCTTCATTATATACATGGGTTTCAATTTCTTGTTTTTCAGCAGGCACTTAGTTTTAGCTTGATCGCCTGCCCCCCTCTCCCCCTGATTCCCCTTCCCTTCCCGATGTGTGGCGTGCCTTCTTCATTTGTCGGGTCTTCCAACCTATTCCTTTTGGGGTGGCATGGCGCTGCGTATATTGTTATGTGTCAGGCATGGTTGGGCTCCATGCCTTTTTATTCCCACCCCTCCCACACCCTCTCCTCCTCCCTACCACCCCCTTCGCCGCTTTGTTTGCGTCCGTGGTTCTACTGTGGCTTTCTTTTAATTCCGAGTTGGACGAGTGCAATAGCAAAGCCACTGCAGCAGTGAAAAATAGCCCACCACAACTCCCAGATTTGCATGCCACCTTGTGCAGACTTCCAAAGTTATTCTCATTGGTGCAATTACCGAGAACAGTGAGAATTTCACCATCATTAGCACTGCAAAATTCAGGCCCATATTGAGTGACCTGGTTTAGCAACTTCCTTAAAATGTGCCATTTCTTCAACATCAGTTCCCCTGCAGTTAAGATAGGAAATGCACGAGGGCAGCACGGTGGCACAGTGGGTTAGCACTGCAGCCTCACGGCGCCGAGGTCCCAGGTTCGATCCCGGCTCTGGGTCACTGTCCATGTGGAGTTTCCACATTCTCCCCATGTTTGTGTGTGTTTCGCCCCCACAACCCAAAGATGTGCAGGGTAGGTGGATTAGCCATGCTAAATTGCCCCTTAATTGGAAAAAACAAATTGGGTACTCTAAATTTTAGGGGGGGAAAAGAAAAAAAAAGATAGGAAATGCACTGTTAATCATAGCCCCCCTCTACTGCCAGATATGCTGCATCCCTCTCCTGGAATCATAAAATTCTACATCTCAGAAGTAGACCTATTGTGCTATGCCACTCTTTAGATGAGCTCACCATTATGTCCAATTTGCATGTCCTTTCTATCCTATTAGTTTTATTTTTCACCCTCTGGGGAGTGTATCCTGGAGTGTCAAACAGAGGAAGCCTCCTCACGCCCACCTATTGCTGCAGTGCTTCCCCTTCACCAACCATCCATTCTATTTCTGAGTTTAGTTTGCCTTTCCTGTCTCTTTTACCTGCCATTTCTTTACCCACCCCTCAATGGACAGTGTCATCGAATGGCAGTTACTCAGCAATAACCTGCTCACTGAAGCTCACTTTGGATTCTGCCAGAATTACTTGGCTCCAGACCTCATTACAGCCTTTGTCCAAACATGTACAAAATAACTCAATTCCAGCGGTGAGGTGAGAGTGATTGTTCTTGCCAGGAAAGCAGCATTGGAATGAGCTTGGTAACAAGTAAAATTTAAGTCAGTGGGAATGGAGAGATAATTCCACTAGCTGGAGTTGTACCTTGCATTAAGGAAGATGGTTGTAGTTGTTGGCAGCCAATGATCTCACCTTCAGGCCATTGCCATAGGAGTTAGCTAGATCAGTGTTCAAGGCTCAATTACCTACAGCTGTTTCATCAATGACCTTCTCTCCATCATGTGATCACAAGTGGTGATTTGCTGATGACTGCACAGTGTTCATTTCCATTTGCAACACCTTGGATACTGTAACAATCTGCGTTCGCAATGCAGCAAGACCTGTACAGTATTCAGGCTTGGACTGATAAGGACAAGTAACATTTGCAACACACAAGTCCAGGCAATGATCATTTCTGGCAAAAGAGAATTTGACCATCTCTCCTTGAGATTCAGTGGTGCTACCTACCATCACTGAATTGCACAGTATCAACATACTGAGGGTTATCATTAACCAGAAAATTAACTGGATCAGTCACATAAATGTGCTGGCTGGAAGAGCAAGTCAGAAGCAGGGAATTCTGTGGCAAGTAATTCTTTCCTCCCCAAAGATTGTCCATCATGTACGAGGCACAAGTCAGGAGTGTGATGGAATACTCTTCACTTGCCTGAATGAATGCAGCTCCAACGACACTAGGCTTGACACCATCCAGTTCAAAGCATACTGCTTGATTGGCGCCCATCCACCATCTTAAACATGAATTAACTCCGCACCACTGACACACAATGGTGGCAGCATGTAATGCCTTTGTGGTCTTGGAGATTTAGCCTAGCAAGGGAGTGTAGCTACATCATATACCCTAGACTGGCAGAACGGTCCTCTTCTAGGGGGTCATCCTCTGCGACCGAGCGCTGAGCTTCGGGAGGGATGCACGTGGAACTGTGAGGGAAGGGGGACACCTGCCTAGCCAGCAAGAACATGTACTGCCTACATGATATACTGCAGCAGCTTGCCAAGGCTCATTCCACAACATCTTTCAAATCCATGACCTCCACTATCTAGAATACAAAGGCAGCAGTTTTATGGGAACATCAGCACGTTTCCCCTCCATATCACACAACATTCTGCCTTGGCACTTGTATTTGGATCAGCATCCTAGAACTCCCTTCCTATCAGCACTGAGGCTGAATCTGCACCACGTGGACTGCAGTGATTGGAGAAGTGATTCACCATTCCCTTTGTGGGATTAAGGATGGGCAATAAACACTAGCCTTGCCAGTGATGCTCGCATTCAATGAACAAGTAAATCATTCACAAGCAGATATGCTGCCAAATATTGCTTGCTCCAATTTTATTGCTGATCCGCATGAGTGATATCACATGAGTTGAGGTATATTTTGCTGTTTTCCCACATGGAATAGGGCACATATTCAAGCTGCAACTTGCAACTGACATCTCGAAAGGGCAGAAAATGACTTGCACCAAAAATCATTCCTGTCACCACCACCAAATTGATACAGAGGCCCTGAAAATCTGCAGGCCTTCTCACTTGCTCTAAGGGCCATTGTGACCCTGCCAGAAGGGTTTCGGGGAGGGGGGGGGGGTTACATTATTATCATACTAACGGCAAGCCCTGGCACATGTCACAGTAGCATATTGTAGGAGGGAAGCCAAAAAGCCCTTTAATGTAGATCATGCTGGAAGTGGATACGTCTGGATCCTGGACTAATTTGCAGCCCTTCTGCTGTATTCCTGTATGACTTACTGTGGGATTGAACCAGAATGGCCACCAGTTTTCAGCCTTGTGGTTAGCTGCTAATATGCAAGTTGGTCAGCAGCATGGCCACATGATTGCCACCAACTCCCTAGCTACTTTGGGAAATGCAGCGAAGCAGTTACATTGGACACTGAGCCACATTACTGTTAATATTCTGCAGGGAAGGAGAAAAAGCCCTGGTCATTGTCAATCAACGCACCAACCACCTGCTTGATTGCTATGTGGGTGAAAGATCCCCTCATTTTTCAAAAATTTATGAAGAAAACAAAGCACATGGCCAGATCCTATTTTCAGTTTTGAAGATGGGTTCCACACTTGAAACATCTGTTCTGGATGCTGTCAGAAATGCTGAGCGTTCTCAGCATTTGCTGTTTCTCCGAACATAACAGGAGCGCCTTGTAAAAATATTTTGTTGGTATTTTCTGTAACATTGATACTTTTACCTGCAAACCTTTGTGTTCTGAAATGTTATCAGTTAAATCTGAAAAGCGGGTGAGCGAGTTATTTAATGCTGACATTTAACATTTGAATCTTACAAAAATTAAGAGACTTTCCGGTCCTAATCTGGTCTATTTATAACTATTTCCCCTTCCCTTCACCACATCTGGTTTTGTAGTTTGTGAAAGTTTCAGTTCTTCTTTTGGTCCTCCAGCCAAGATGTACTTCTTCAAAACAGGGACAAATATTCATGTGTTTTGTAGTGTACTCCATGTATTTGGCTTCTTTTGTACAAGAAGCCAACAAAATATGAGCCATGTGTACAGCAGCAACTGATTCAAATAGTTAGGGAACATCAGCTTCTGTTGAATGCCTCGTTCTGGCCACCTTTTGCTGTAATCAAAACGATAGAGATTTTTCCTGACTACCATTTCCTGTATGTGACAACAGACAAACTGTTTGATATTGTTTTGCAGTTGTTGGTGCAGAGGACCTGTCCATTTGCAGAGGTAAGAATCTATATTTTCTATACATGTAAACTTCAAACTAGTTGGCTGTTCACAAACATGCAACGGTTTATAACTTATTGAGAAAAATAGAATGTCGGGAATGGACAGCAGTTTTTCAATTAGTGTACGATTATCAATAGAAAACTTTTTAATATGAGCCGAAAGCTTGGAATTCATCTCTAGCAACCTTTTCTTTATAAGTCCTGGACCATGAATTTTTTTCAATTAGCATTTTTGCGTAAGTCTAATTGTATGTAAAAGTGTTGTTGGACTGCTGTGTTTGAAGTGAAAACCCACGAGCACCTTTTCGAGCCCAATTAGAAATCGCCAATTAATGCCTGGCTTTCTAGCAGCACCCATATCCTGAGAATTAATAAAATTAAATTGCAATGGGTGGGGGGAGAGGGAAACATGTTTTCACCTTTATTAATTAGACCTGTTTATAAGAGAATATTTAGGGAGGCACATAGCTGAGCTCAGATACTTCTCTACTGGGACAAAGGAAAATTAAGGGAGTTGCCTCTGTTCCCTCTTGTACATATTACCAAAGGTTTTAGAATAAGATTAGAACATGCCTGATGGGGAACATCATGCCTGTCCTCATGACTTCAGAAGGTAGGTGACCAGAGTGTGGAAATAATAGTAGTGGTAAGAGTGTGCTTTTGCTAGTTCTGGGAATCTATTACAGCCACTTTGGTCCCATTCATTGGAACTCTCTCTAAAACCTCTCCATCTTTTCTCTCTCTGGCTTTAAAAGGACTTAGTATCTATTTTTATATAATCCTTCAGTGAAGTATCTTGGGATGATTTTCAGCCTTGGGGCCTGGTATTAACTCCGTGCAAGTGAGTGGGTTTTGAATGAGTTAAAATCTCTTTGGTGTTGCCTTAATTCACCAGTAGCACACTCACCTGCAGAATGTTAGCAAGTGCTCCCCTTCATCTTATAAATGCATGACAAACTAATCTTTCAACTATCAGTTATGGTGGCAACTTTTACCAATGGGACATTTCAGATATATGTAAAGTAGGTGATATTCTAAATATCAGCATCCAGATTTGTCTGCAGCTGCTGACCCTGTAATTGCAAAGAGTCCATTCCCTCTACATGCAGCCTCTGTGTCTGAGGCCAAAGCCAGCGACGTTCTAGGCAGCTGCCTGCAACAATGATAGTGCAGATGTAACAAAGACGGAAAAGAACTCACAACACTGTTCTCACTCACCGCCACTCACTGCTCTCTCCTCCGCTTGTCACCCCTTCCCTGCTTTCTCCTGATCACACTCTCATTCCTCTCTTCACCCCCCTGCTTTCTACTCCCTGCCAGTCGCCACTCACTCCCTCCTCCCTCCCTTCATTGCTTCCTCTGGCTCCCTCCCTCCTTTCACCATTAACACACGCCCTGTTCCCCCCCACCCCTCTTGACGCTTGCTGTTCCCTTCCCTGCTCCCCTAAGCTCCCTTCCGTTGCCCTGGCTCTCACTTGCCTGCTGCCACCCTGCTTTCTCCCTTTGCTGCTCTCTTCACCACTGCCTCATACGCTCTATCTCCCTTTCACCGTTTGACAAGTGGATGGATGCGGCATAAGGAACAGGAAGGAGAGGGGTCAAATGAGATGGCACGGTGGCACAGTGGTTAGTACTGCTGCCTCACAGTGCTGTGGACCCGGGTTTTCTCCCGGCCCCGGGTCACTGTCTGTGTGGAGTTTGTACATTCTCCCCGTGTCTGCGTGGGTCTCACCCCCACAACCCAAAGATGTGCAGGGTAGGTGAATTGGCCATGCTAAGTTGCCCCTGAGTTGGGAAAAAAAAGAATTGGGTACTCAAAATTTATATTAAAAAAAGAAGTGGCAAGAGGAAGGAGCAGTGGTGAAGGGAGTTGGGAGCGGCGAGCAGGAGGGAGTGGCAAGCAGTGAGGTAGAGAGGCTTGTGGGTTGGAGTGTGACTGAGGGGGACAACAAGTGCACAACAATGACATCAGTGATGGGTGAAACTGCACATATTCTAGTGGATGGAGTGGGTGCTGCGTTCCTGCTCATTGTCAGGCATTACAGAGTCATGCTAATCTGTACTGTGTGATCCTGCACCACTGCTCTGACTCTGCGATAGCACTTATGTTCCTGAATCAGAATCTTATGAGTTCAGGCTCCAATATATAGACTTAGAACATAGATCATAGAATTTACAGTGCAGAAGGAGGCCATTTGGCCCATCGACTCTGCACCGGCCCTTGGAAAGAGCACCCTACTTAAGCCCCGCCTCCATCCTATCACTGTAACTCAGTAAATCACTTAACCTTTTGGACACTAAAGGGCAATTTAGCATGGCCAATCCACCTAAGCTGCAAATCTTTGGACTGTGGAAGGAAACTGGAGCACCCGGAGGTAACCCATGCAGACACGGGCAGAATGTGCAAACTCTACACAGTCACCCGAAGCCGGAATTGAACCTGGGTCCCTGGAGCTGTGAGGCAGCAGTGCTAACACTGTGCCACCATGCTGTCCAACTTACTTGAGCAAGTAAGTTGGCACTTCATAGAGTTTTACAGCACGGAAAGAGGCCCATCGCGTCCACGCCGATCATCAGCATGAACTATTCTAATCCCATTTTCCAGCACTTGGCCTTGCATGAAATTGCATTTCAAGTGCTCATCTAAGTATTTCTTAAAAGTTGTGAGGTTTCCTGCCTCTCCCAGCCTTTCAGGCAGGGAGTTCCAGATTCCAACCACCCTTTGGGTGGAAATGTTTTTCTCACAATTCATCAAAACCTCCTGTCCTTTACTTTAAATCTATGCCCCCCTGGTTATTGACCTCTCCACCAAGGGGAAAAGTATCTTCCTATCCACCCTACATATATATCTCATAATTTTATACACCTCAATCAGGTCCGACCCTCAGCCTTCTCTGCTCCAGGAAAAACAACCCCAGCCTATCCAGTCTCTCTTGATAGCTGAAACGCTCCAACCCAGGCAACAACCTGGTGAATCTCCTCTGCACCCTCTCAGTGCAATCACCTTCCTATAGTGTAGTGATCAGAACTGCACAGAGTACTCCAGCTGGGGCCGAATCAGCACTTTATACTGCTCCAGCATAACCTCCCCACTATTATATTCAGTGCCGTGGTTAATAAAGGCAAGGGTCCCAAAGGCCTTCGTAACCACCTTATCTACCTGTCCTGCTGTCTTCAGAGATCTGTGAACATGCACACCAAGGTTCCTTTGATCCTTCCTCGGGTCCGACCATTTATTATATATTTCCTTGCATTGTTAGACCTCCCAAAACGTATTACCTCACATTCTTCATGTTTTTTTTTTAATTTTAAATTTAGAGTACCCAATTATTTTCTTTTTTCCAGTTAAGGGGCAATTTAGCGTGGCCACTCCACCTAACCTGCAGACCTTTGGGTTGTGGAGGTGAAACCCACGCGGACACGGGGGAATGTGCACTTTTCATGGTTAAATTCCATTTGCAACTCTTCTGCCCATCTAACCAACCCATCTATATTGTCCTGTACTGTAAGGCCTTGCTCCTCACTATTTACCACACCACCAATTTTTGTGTCATCTGTGAATTTACCACAAAGGCAGTTTTCATAGAATCATAGAATTCCTACAGTGTGGAAGGAGACCATTTGGCCTGTCAAGTCTGCACCCACCCTTTGAATGACCAAACTACATAGGCTGGTCCCCCGTCCTATTCCTAAAACCCTTCCCTAAGGGGCAATTTACAATGGCCAATCCACCTAACCTTCACATCTTTGGACTATGGGAGGAAACCGGAGCATCCGGGGGAAACCCACAAAGACATGGGGAGATTGTGCAAACTCCACACAGACAGTGACCCATTGGATCCAGTTTGACAAATTGTCCTGGATCTCATGGGCTTTCACCTTCTTCATCAGCCTCCAATGTGGGACCTTGTCAACAGCCTTTCAAAAGTCCATGAAGACTACATCAACCACACTACCCTCATTTACAAACCTAGACAACTACTCTAAAAATGTAATTACATTTGTAAGACATGATCTCTCTTTGACAAAAACATGCTGGCTATGCTTGATTAATCCTTGCCTCTCCAAGTGGAGATTAATTCTGTCCCTCAGAATTGTTTCCAGTAGTTTCCCTACCACTGAGGTTAGACTCACTAGCCTGTAATTTCCCGATTCATCCCTACTTCCTTTCTTGAATGATGGCACCACATTAGCTGTCGCCAGTCCTCTGTACAATCTATTTACAATCTATATAAACAACCTGGATACAGGGATGGAGGTTCAATGGCCAAGCACAAAAATAGGTGGGACACTAAGTTGCAATGAGGAAATAAGAACCTTACAAATGGATATAGATAGGTTAGGAGAGTGGGCCAAAATGTGATAGATGGAGTTTAAAGTGGGTAAGTATGAGGTCATGCATTTTGGTCGGAAAAATGAGAAGGCAACTTATTATCTCAATGGGGAGAGACGTCGGCGTGCTCCGATGCAGAGGGACATGGGGGCCTCATTCATGAGTCACAAAAAACTAGCATGTAGGTACAACACATAATAAAGAACGCGAATGGAATGTTGGCATTAATAATTAAAGGAAGAGAGTATAAAGGTAAGGAGGCGTTGTTGCAACTATACAAGGCATTGGTGAGACGACATTGGGAGTATTGTGCACAGTTTTGGTCCCCTTATTTGAGGAAAGATATAATGGCATTGGTGGCAGTTCATAGGAGGTTTACTAGGTTGATTCCAGAGATGAGGGGTCTGTCATATGAGTAGAGTTTTGGCCTATACTCTCTAGAGTTTAGAAGAATGAGGGGAGATCAAATTGAGGTACACAAGATGATAAAAGATATGGATAAAGTAGATGTGGAGCGGATGTTTCCTCTTGTGGGGCATTCTAAAATGGGGTGATAGTCCTCATATAAGAGGTAGCAAATTTAAAACAAATTTGAGGAGAAACTACTTCTCCCAAAGGGTTGTGAATCTGTGGAATTAGCTACCTCAGAATGCGGAGGATGCTGGGACAGTGAGTAAATTTAAGGAGGAGTTAGACAGATTTTTAGTTGGTAATGGGTGGAAGGGTTATGGCGAACAGGCAGGACGATTGAGTTAAGGCCAGGATGTCATCAGCCATGATCGAATGGTGGAGCAGACACGATGGGCCAAATGGCCTAATTCTGCTCCTGTATCTTATGAACTCTGGCACCTCTTCTGTGGTCAAAGAAGATTTGAGCATTTTTATCAGAGCCGCTGCAATCTCCTCCCTTGCCTCCCACAGCAATCTGGGGTACATCTCATTTGGCCCTGGTGATTTATCCACTTTTATGCTCATTAAGACTGTTGATACCTCCTCCCTCTCAATGTTAAGTTGTTCCACGTAAATTACAGTACATCTCCCCAATTTCTATACCTACATTATTCATCTCCGTAATGAACACAGATGCAAAACACTTGTTTAAAACCTCATCTATATCTTCTGGTTCCACACAGAAATTGCCATGTTGGTCTCTAATGGCCCCTACTCTTACCCTGGTCAACCTCCTTCCCTTAATATACTTCTAAAACTTCTTTGGATTTTCCTTTAGTGCTTTTTCATGCCCCCTCTTTGTTCTCCTAATTTCTTTCTTTCTATATTCTTCTAGCGCATCCGCTGTTTTGAGCCCTTGGTATCTGCCATAAGCCTCCTTTTTTTTTCCTTATCCAAACCTAGATATCCCTTGACATCCAGGGTTCTTTGGACTTATTGCTCCCACCCTTCACTATCATGGGAACATGTTGGCTCTGTTTCCTTTTTGAATGAATCCCACTGCTCTGATGTAGATTTTTCTGCAAGTAGCTGCTCCCAGTTAACTTTGGACAGATCCTGTCTTATTTATTACAATTGGCCCTTCCCCAATTAAGAATCTTAATTTGCGGCCTATATTTGTCCCATTTATTAGCTACCTTCAATTCTACTGAATTATGGTCACTGTTTCCAAAATACTCCCCCACTGAAACTTCATCCACCCACTTTCCCGACTTCATTCCCTAAAACTAGATCCAGCACACCACCCTTTCCCTTCTAGGACTTCCTACGTATTGGCATAAAAAACTCTCCTGGATGAATTTTAAGAATTTCACCCCCTCTAAGTCTTTCACACTTTGCTTATCCCAGTTAATATTGGGGAAGTTGAAATCCCTTACCATTATTACCCAATTTTTCTTACAATTCTCAGAGATTTGCCTGCATATCTGCCCTTGCATCTCACTCTGACTGTTTGGGGGCCTATTTACACTCCCAGCAATGTGTTACTAAGTTCTACCCATATGGCTTAATTTGAGTAACCCTACTAAGATATCATCCCTGAGTACTGCTGCGATGTTCTCCCGAATCAATAATGCAATTCCTCCTGCTCTTTTACCTACCCCTCTATCACGCCTGAAAAGTTTATACCCTGGGACGTTCAGCTGCCAGTCCTGCCCTTCTTTCAACCAGGTTTCTGTGATTGCAAAAATGTCATAATTCTATGTGCTGATCAACACTCTGAGTTCAACAGTCAGGCTCCTTGAAAAAAATGCAGTTTAGTCCTAACAATCTCCCCATGTGCCTTCTCATACCCCTGTCTGCTCTGCCCACTGGAGTTGCCTGCTTTTTCCTCTATATTTGACTCCATCTTCTCACCCACTGTACTGTTACTTTGGATCCCATCCCCCTTCCAAATTAGTTTAAACGCTGCCCAGTAGCATGAACAAACCTCCCTGTTAGGATATTTGTTCCCCTCCAATTCAGGTGCAACCCATCCCGCTTATATATGTCCCATCTGTCCCAGAAGTTATCCCAATTATCCAAGTATCTAAAGCCCTCCCTTCTACACCATCCCTCTAGCCACACATTTATCTGACCTATCCTATTTCTATGCTCACTCAGCCGCGGTCCTGTTTTCTAACCTCCTAACCCCTTAAATTCACGTTGCAGGACCTCATCCCTCTTTCTACATATGTCATTTGTGCCACAAGTACTATGACCTCTGGTTTGATCGCCCTCCCCTTTCAGAATGCCCTGTAGCCACTCCATGATATCCGTGACCCTGGCATCAGAGAGGCAACATACCATTCTGGAGTCGTGCTCGCGGCCACAGGAACGCCTGTCAGTTCTACTCACCATTGAATACCCCACCACGATAGCTCACTTTGTCCTTTTCCTTCCCTGCTGTCCAGCAGAGCCAGCTGTGGTGCCACAAACATGTCTGCTGCTGCTGTTGCTTTCCCTGAGAGCCCCCCCCCCACCCCACAACATTATCCAAAACGGTATATCTGATTCCTGCACTGCCTCCTAGTCCTCTTGCTCTGCTTGGTGGTCACCCATTCACTTTCTGCCTGTAGAGTCTGAGCCTGCTGGTGTGACCATCTCTCTATACGTGCTGTCCACGATACTCTCTGCCTCGTGGATGCTCCACAGTATCCCAAGCCGCCGCTCCAGCACCGAACCCCTGGCTTCCAGGAGCTGCAGCTAGAGACACTTCCTGCACACATGCTGGTCTTGGGAACTGGAAATATTCCTGGTCTCCCACATGGAGCAACAAGAGCAGACCATGGTTTGGAGGTCTGCTGCCATGTTTTACCCCTTTAAGTTAAATTAATCCTTCGATATCAAGTAATATTAACAAGTATTAACTCGGGTCCTTTTTCTCTGACAATTCAGGTGCAATTATTATTATAGTATGTATAATAGAATATATAACTGCACTCCCCAGCTGTGTTGCTTTCCTTAGGAGATATAAACTTGCAGTAACTTCCCTAACTGTTGTCTTATTCAGTTATTTAAGTTTCAGCTATTTAAAGACGGTCCCTAACATCAGTTACTCACCAATCAGTCAGCTTACCGCTTTCCTCTGACGTCAGTCTTGAATTTTTTATTCCCCAAACCCAGCACGCTGCCTGAACAGTGGATGTCCCACGCAGGTCCGGCTGTCTCCGCTCCCTGAGCCTCACGCTGTCTTCATACTCTGACCCAGTACAAGGTGTCCCTTACAGCTCTGGCTCTCTCTGCTCCCAGAAGGTAAGTGCAGGCCCCGATCCTCGCTCTCTCTTTATCCCCTTCCCAGTGCATGGTGTCCATCGCAGGTCCGGCTCTCTCTGCTCCCAGAAGACAAGTGACATATTGAGGAGTGCTATACTGTTAGAGGTGCTGTTTTTCTTGGTGAGATGCTAACCAAAGTTTCTGACTGAAAGAACGTAATATTTGACAGCAGTTTGGAAAGTGTCCTGGCCAATATTTTGTCTCCCAACCAGGGCCACTTCAACATATTACTTGATTATTTATTTCACTGCACATTATGTGATCTAGCTATGTGGTGGACCAAAATCTTGGGACTCCCTATTGCACCTACAACTGATCAATGTCAGTAGTTTAAGAAGGCAGCTCACCTCCACCATTTCAATGAGGAATCAGCAGCAAATACAGTGATGCCCACACCCTATGAAAATGCTTTTTAAAAATGGGTGACCACAATACCCGTGTAACCACTTGGAGCACAGCCCCAGAGCCCTAAAGTTACAAAGAACAGTAATTTTTAAAATTATGAATGGAATGTGCATTAAACTTAACTCTGACATTTCTTCAGAAATTATTCATTTCTAATGCACGTTAGCATATGAACCACCTTGCACATTTCAGAAAATAGCGAGGGCACTAATATGACTATCTTTTCATAAAGAAAATCTGTAATTTTTTTTTGCTTGAAGGGATTGTGCAAATTTAGTTGGGAATTGTTTCATTGCAGCCCTTGCCTTCACACTTTGAGTACTCGCATGTGAAGTTACTTTTAAAGTTTCAAAGGGAGATGAAAATGTTCAAGAGGGAGTGGCAAATGTTGGTGGATGTTTATTAAGGAAATATAGCAGAATTGTTACGGCGCGAAGGAGGACATTTGGCCCCTCCTGTTGTACCAGCTCTCCAAACAAGTTCAGATCCTTACCGATCTATATCCCCAAGGCCTTTTTCCAAACAATAGACAAAATAATTATGGCATTTGCACGGGGGGGGGGGGGGGGCAGCTAAGTCCAAGATAGTGAAGGGATGAGTGAAGGAACCAAACATGAAACGGGTGAGGATGGGTGAGGATGGAGGAGTCCTCATGCACAGGAACGCCCCTCTGAGCCCCCGCCTCGACAGCACTGCCATCCCTGCCAGCAAAACATTCAACCAGCCGAGTGGTAGTAGCAACACTGAGAACCTGGAATCAGATGAGGCAGCACTTCGGTCTGACCGAGGTGTCCACCATGGCCCCTATCTGGGGCAACCACAGGTTTTCACCAGCCATGCTGGACGCCACCTTTAATAGGTGGAGGCAGGACAAGGGGACCACTGACAGTGTGGGACTTTTACATGGGCGACAGACTAGCGACCCTAGCAGGGCTGATGGAGAGACTGGAACTACCAAATGGACAGGAATTCCGACTTTACAAATCAAAAGCTTTCTCCGCAAGGAGAAGACAAAGTACCCTCGGGCCCCGAGAGAGACAATGCTGCAGGAGTTACTGGACAAGGACAGTCTGTGAAAGGGGATCTGCGGGGACATATACTGACGACTTTTTGAAAGGACACGCTCCCCACTGAAACAAGGGAAAAATGGGAGGAAGAGTTAGGAATGGAAGTAGGCTGGCGACTCGGGAGCGAAGCACTGAACAGGCCGAATCCTCCACCTCCTGCACAAGGCTAAGCCTCATGCAGCTCAAAGTGGTGCATAGAGCACACCTGACAAGAACCCGAATGAATAGGTTCTTCCCGGAAGTGAAGGACAAATGTGAACGGTGGCAGAGAGGCCCGGCCAACCACACCCACATGTTCTGGGCATGCCTCAAACTTGCCGGGTTCTGGACAGCCTTCTTCGAGGCAATGTCCAAGGTTTTGGGGATGAGTCTCCAGTGTATCGTACCAGCCAGAACTTCATATAGGGAAGAGGGCTGCGCCCTTGCCTTTGCTACCCTAATCGCCCGTCGGAGAATCCTGCTTGGCTGGCGATCAACAGCATCACACACAAACTGGCTGGCCGACCTATCGGAATTTCTCCACCTGGAGAAGATCAAGTACACCATCTGAGGGTCTGAAGATGGCTTTCACAACGCGTGGGGGCCATTCACAAACCTGTTCCAGGACTTGTTTGAAGCCAAGAACTGATTGAGCGGAGGGAGGAGGGGTTTGGCAGGGGGCACATGGGAGCCACCTGGATCACAGCGAGCAGGCAGGAGTGAGAGGGGGGAAACGGGGAGGGGAGAGATCGGAGGAGACAGCAAAGGGGAGGCCAGAGAGAGACCGACACGGACCAGAGGGCCCAACACAACGCCACAGGTAAAAGAACCCTCAAAAGACAAGCAGAGCAGGAAAGAAGGGAGGGGAGGCCAAGCGACAAGAAGAGTGAAGGGAGAAGAATGACACTGCCCACAAACAAATACCAAACATGTAAGCTTTGCGCATGTAAAATGGGTGACAGCCTGAGTGAGGCAGTCAGAGTGGGATTGAAATTTGGTAATTTGGAGCAGTGTGGTAATTCGGTGTTCGAGTGGGAGGTGGTGCTTTTTTCCCTTTTTGTTTTGTTTTCTTTCTTCTTGCTTTGTAACTGTTAATCTGTAGGGAGAGATCCAGATAGCATCCCTGGAAGATAAGTGATATAAAGACCTACCTTGAGTATCTGCAGCGATAAGTGAAGGAAAGAGTTTAATACATTTTCTAAAATAATATAATTGGTGATAGAAATGTTGGTCAGTGGGGTACGTGCTGCACTTGTGAGTTGTGGGAAACCCGTGATGCTTCCAGCATCTTGAAAGACTACATCTGCAGAATGTGCTCCCAATTGCAGATCCTCACAGACTGCATGGATAGGTTGGAGCAGCAGTTGGATGCATGAAGGTGGCGGAAAGCATCATAGACAGGGGTTTTAGTGATGTGGTGACACCCAAGGTGCAGGCAGATAGATAGTGACCACTAGAGGGGGCAGACAGTCAGTGCAGGAATCCTCTGTTGTCACCCCCCTCTCTAACAAGTATACCCTTTTGGATACTGTTTGGGGGGATGGCCCATCAGAGGATAACAGCAGCAGCAGCCAGAGCAGTGGCACCATGGCTGGCCCTGTTGTTAAGCACAGAAGGGACAACGAGCACTAAAGCAATAGTTATAGGGAACTCTATAGTTAGGGGTACAGATAGGCACTTCTGTGGATGTAAAAGAGACTCCAGGATGGTATTTTGCCTCCCTGGTGCCAGGGTCTAGGATGTCTCTGAACGTGCAGAAAGCATTCTGAAAGGGGAGGTTGAACAGCCAGAGGTCGTGGTACATATTGGTACTAACGATATAGGTAGGAAGAGGGATGAGGTCCTGCACCTGCAATTTAGGGAGCTAGGTAGAAAGTTAAAAAGCAGGACCTCTAGGGTTGTAATCTCAGGATTACTCCCTGTGCCACGTGCCACTGAGGCTAGAAATAGGAAGATAGTACAGCTGAACACATGGCTAAACAGCTGGTGTAGGAGGGAAGGTTTCAGATATCTGGACCATTGGGATCTCTTCCGGGACAGGTGGGACCTGTACAAAAAGTAGGGGCTGCATCTAAACTGGAGGGGCATAAATATTCTGGGCAGGAGGTTTGCTAGTGTCACTCGGGAGGGTTTAAACTAGTTTGGTAGAAGGGTGGGAACCAGAGCGAAGGTGAATTAACTGAAGGGGAATTAGAGAGTAGGGCCAGTAAGACTCCGAGAAAGAGCAGGCATGGTGTGGTTGCTGATCAAAGAGGATCTGGTGGACTAAAGTGCATTAGTTTTAACTAAACAGGTAAGGCAGATTAATGTTTAGAGCTTGGATTAGTACTTGGAACTATGATGTTGCCATTACAGAGACTTGGTTAAGGGAAGGACAGGATTGGCAGCTTAACGTTACAGGATACAGATGTTTCAGGCGGGATAGAGGGGGGTGCAAAAGGGGTGGGGGAGTTGCACTACTGGTTAAGAAGAATATTACAGCTGTACTGCGGGAAGACACCTCGGAGGGTTCATATAGAGGGTTCATCGAGCTCAAGAATAGGAAGGGTGTAATCACAATTTTGGGGGTTTACTATAGACCTCCCAACAGTCAGTGGGAGATAGAGGAACAGATATGTAGGCAGATTTTGGCAAGGTATTGCTGTGGTGGGTGATTTTAACTTCCCCTATATTGACTGGGACTCACTTAGTGCCGAGTGGCGTAGATGGGGCAGAGTTTGTAAGGAGCATCCAAGAGGGCTTCTTGAAACAGTATGTAAATAGTCCAACTAGGGAAGGGGCCATACTGGATCTGGTATTGGGGAATGAGCCCGGCCAGGTGGTCAACGTTTCAGTAGGGGAACAGTGACCACAATTCAGTCAGCTTTAAGGTACTGATGGATAAAGATAAGTGTAGTCCTCAGGTGAAGGATCTAAATTGGGGGAAGGGTTATTACAATAATATTAGGCAGGAACTGAAGAATGCAGATTGGGGGCAGATGTTTTTTTTTTTAAAAAATATTTTTATTGAAGCATTTGCAAAATTTTTCTAATAATAACAAACAAAACAATAATAACATAAACATCAACATGGTAAACTAGACATTTCCCACCCAACCCCTTCTGTACATCCCTTAACCATATTGCACCTACCCGCCCCCCACCCCCCCTCCCCCCCCTCCGAATGCTGCTTCTGCTGACATTTTAATTTTCCCCGAGAAAGTCGACGAACGGCTGCCACCTCCGGGAGAACCCCGGCATTGACCCCCTCAAGGCAAACTTTATTTTCTCCAGCTTGAGAAACCAGCCATGTCACTGACCCAAGTATCCACACTCCGAGGCTTCGAGTCCCTCCACATTAACAGGATCAGTCTCCGGGCTACCTGGGAGGCCAGAACGTCAGCCTCTTTAACTCCCTGAACTCCCGGGTCTTCTGACACTCCAAACATCGCTATCTCTGGACTCGGCACCACCCGCGTACCTAGCACCTTGGACATTGCCTTGGCAAACCCCTGCCAGAATCCACCAAGCTTCGGGCACGCCCAAAACATATGGACATGGTTTGCTGGGCTTCTCGCACATTTATCTTCTACCCCGGAAAACTTGCTCAACCTCGCCGCCGTCATGTGTGCCAGCTGTACCACCTTAAACTGTATCAGACTGAGCCTGGCACATGATGAGGAGGCATTAACCTTGATTAGGACGTCCGCCCACAGACCCGCCTCTAACTCCCCACCAAGCTCCTCCTCCCACTTGCCCTTCAGTTCCTCCACCGGGGTCTCCTCCGCCTCCAACAACTCCTGATAGATATCCGACACTTTCCCCTCCCCCACCCAGGTACCGGACACTACTCTGTCCTGTATCTCCCATGGCGGGATCAACGGGAAAGTCAACACCTGTTTCCTCAGAAAGTCCCGGACTTGTAAATATCTGAAACCATTCCCCGGCGGCAGCTTGAACTTGTCCTCCAGCGCCTTCAGACTGGGAAAGCTCCCGTCTATGAATAGATCTCCCATCCGTCTAATTCCTGCTCTCTGCCAACTTCGGAACCCGCCATCTATCCTGCTCGGCACGAACCTGTGGTTATTGCAAATCGGGGTCCAGACTGACACACCCTCCACCTTCTTATACCTCCTCCATTGCCCCCAGATCCTCAATGCCGCCACCACCACTAGGCTAGTGGAGTAACGGGCTGGCGAGAACGGCAGAGGTGCCGTTACCAGTGCTCCCAAACTGGTGCCTTTGCATGACGCCGCCTCCATCCGCTCCCATGCCGACCCCTCCCCCACTACCCACTTCCTAATCATCGCTATGTTCGCCGCCCAGTAGTAGTTGCAGATGTTCGGCAGCGCCAGTCCACCCTCCCCCCGACTGCGCTCCAACAACATTTTTTTCACCCGCGGGGTTTTATTTGCCCACACAAAGCCCAAAATAATCTTGTTTACCCGCTTGAAAAAGGCCTTGGGGATGAAGATGGGGAGGCACTGGAAGACGAGCAAAAATCTGGGGAGGACCGTCATTTTCACAGTCTGCACCCTCCCCGCCAGCGATAGCGGGAGCAAATCCCATCTTTTAAAGTTCCCCTCCATTTGCTCCACCAGCCGGGTTAGGTTGAGCCTGTGTAATGCTTCCCATTTCCGAGCCACCTGTATTCCCAGGTAGCGAAAGCTCCTCTCTACCATCCTGAGTGGCAGCTCCTTCAGCCTCCTCTCCTGCCCCCTTGCCTGGATCACGAACAATTCACTTTTTCCCATGTTCAATTTGTAACCCAAGAACCTGCCAAATTCCCCCAAGATCTGCTTAACCTCCCTCATCGGGTCCGAGATGTATAAGAGCAGATTGTCCGCGTACAGCGAAACCCGGTGCTCCACCCCACCCCGAACCAGCCCCTGCCACTTCCTTGATGGTTTCAGCAGCATGGCCAGCGGCTCTATAGCCAGAGCGAACAGCAACGGGGAGAGGGGGCACCCCTGCCTCGTCCCTCGGTGTAGCTTAAAGTACCCCGACTTCAGCTGGTTCATGCACACACTCGGTACCGGCGCCTGGTAGAGCAATCGCACCCAGTCGATGAAGCCCTCACCAAACCCAAATCTTCCCAGCGTCTCCCAAAGATACTCCCACTCTATCTGATCAAAAGCCTTCTCCGCGTCCATCGCAACCACCATCTCCGCCTCCTCTCCTTCTGAGGGCATCATAATTACATTCAAAAGCCTCCGAACGTTAGCATTGAGCTGTCTACCCTTAACAAATCTGGTTTGGTCCTCCCCTATCACCCCCGGGACACAGTCCTCTATCCTAGTGGCCAAAATCTTAGCCAGCAGCTTGGCATCTACATTCAAAAGCGAGATCGGCATATATGACCCACATTGCTCCGGGCCTTTTTCTCGTTTAAGGATGAGCGAAATTGAGGCCTGCGACATCGTTGGGGGGAGGATTCCCCTCTCTTTAGCCTCATTAAAGGTCCTCATCAGCAGTGGGCACAATACCTCTGAGAACTTCTTATAGAATTCTACCGGGTAACCGTCCGGCCCCGGAGCCTTGCCCGACTGCATGCCCTCCAGCCCTTTAACAATTTCCTCTGCTTCAAGTGGGGCCCCCAGCCCCTCGACCAGATCCTCCTCCACCCTCGGAAACCTCAACTGATCCAGGAACTGCCTCATCCCTTCTACACCAGGCGGGGGTTCCGACTCATATAGTTTGCTATAAAATTCTTTAAAAACGTCGTTCACCCCCTCTGGGTCCAAGACCATGTTACCCTCCCTATTCCTTACTCCCCCAATCTCCCTGGCCGCTTCTCCCTTCCTAAGCTGGTGCGCCAACAACCTGCTTGCTTTTTCCCCATATTCGTAGACCGCCCCCCTTGCCCTCCTCAACTGCTCCACTGCCCTCCCCGTGGTCAAAAACTCAAACTCTGCGTGTAGTTTCCGAGGCTCCCTCAAGAGCCCCGCGTCTGGGGCTTCCGCATATCTCCTATCCACTCGAAGTATCTCCTCCACTAATCTCTCCCTCTCTGCTCGTTCCACCTTTTCTCTGTGGGACCGAATCGAAATTAGTTCCCCTCTTACAACTGCTTTCAGAGCCTCCCAAACCGTCGCTGCTGATACCTCACCCATATCGTTTGTATCCAGGTAATTCTGAATGGACCTATTCACCCGCCCGCAGACCGCTTTGTCCGCTAACAACCCCACATCCAGCCTCCACAGCGGGCGCTGCCCTCTCTCCTCACTCAACCGCAAATCCACCCAATGCGGGGCATGATCAGAGACTGCAATCGCTGAATAGTCCGTCCCCGCCACCTTCGGAATTAGCGCCCTGCTTAGGACAAAAAAAATCAATGCGAGAGTAAACTTTATGGACATGAGAAAAAACCGAAAACTCCTTCGCCCTCGGCCGTTTGAATCTCCACGGGTCTACCCCCCCATCTGCTCCATGAAACCCCTCAACTCCTTCGCCGCCGCCGGCCTCCTTCCAGTCCTGGATTTTGACCGGTCCAGATCGGGATCAATGACCGTGTTAAAGTCCCCCCCCCGCCATGATCAAGCCATGAGACTCTAGGTCCGGGATCTTGCCTAACACCCGTCTCATAAATCCCACACCGTCTCAGTTCGGAGCATATACGTTTACAAGCACCACCTGTACACCCTCCAGCTTCCCACTCACCATAATATATCTACCCCCCTTATCTGCCACAATTCTTCCAGCCTCAAATGCCACCCGCTTGCTGATCAATATCGTTACCCCCCTGGTCTTTGAGTCCAGCCCAGAGTGAAACACCTGACCAACCCACCCCTTTCTCAATCTCGTCTGATCAATAATCTTTAGATGTGTCTCCTGAAGCATTGCTACGTCTGCCCTCAGCCCCTTTAAATGCGCGAAAACGCGAGCCCTTTTGACCGGCCCATTCAAACCCCTCACATTCCATGTAATTAGCCTGGATGGGGGGCTGCCCCCACCCCCCTCCCCCCCGCCGACTAGCCATAACCTTTTTTTGGTCAGCCCAGAGCCCGCGCTCCCCGCTTCCCCGAGCTCCCCCACAAGCAGCAACCGCCCCCGACCTCCCTTTTGTTCCCCGATAATAGTTCCTCCCCTGTCAGCAAAGCAGCCTGCCCCCTTCCACCCCCCCCCCCCACAACAACCCCCAAAACATAATCCCCCAGCTCAAGCACCATCTTAGCACATGTGCACCGCACCACGCTTCCGAGAGTCAGCTGATCCATGCTGACCCTGACAGCCTCCGCCCTTGGTGCCAAACAGTCTGGCTCCCTATTGTTCGAATCCCTCTCCCGACATGCATAAACCATTTAGAAACATCGCAGTCCCCAGTAAGTAAACACCTCAAGTAAAAGAAATTAACATAAACCAATGCAGAAACAATCGCTTGAAACCAGACCCAACCTCCCACAGAATCGGGGGCCCCCTCTCCCCTCCGCATCCAATCTCTGCAAAAACAAGCACCCTCAAACCACCACCCCAGCCCAATACTTAACCCAGAACCCCATACAGTCTTATTTGAACCGATACAAGAACTACAAAAATTACAAACCGCTGCCACATAACTCCTTCAAGAATTAAGTGTCCTTTAAGACGCTTCCAACTTCTTTTCCTTGGTAAAAGACCATACATCGTCCGGTGCCTCAAAGTAAAAGTGCTGGTCTTCGTGCGTAGCCCACAACCACTCTGGGTACAGCATCCCGAATTTCACCCCCTTCTTGAAGAGGATCGCCTTCACCCGGTTAAACTCAGCACGTCTCTTGGCCAGCTCCGCTCCCAGGTCCTGGTAGATGCGCACCTCGCTGTTCTCCCATCTGCTGCTCTGCTCCTTCTTGGCCCACCACAAGACAAGTTCTTTGTCTGAAAAACGGTGGAAGTTCACCACCATGTCCCTCGGTGGGTCATTCGCCTTCGGCTTCCTTGCGAGGGCTCGATGCCCTCCGCCCACTTCCAGGGGCCGAGAAAACGCCCCGGGCCCCATCAGCGTCTCCAGCCACATATGCTCCCGTATTCGACCCCTCAATTCCTTCGGGGAGGCCAACGATCCTTAAGTTCTGCCTCCTGGACCTGTTCTCCAGGTCCTCCAACTTCTCCTGCATTCTCCTGTGTCGCGCATCCAACACCTTCACCTTATGTTCCAGCACGGTTAGATCGTCCTCCTGGCTGGACAACTTCAGCTCAATTTCTTGTATCGCTTTCCCTTGGGCTGCCTGGTTCAAAACCACTTGATCAATCGCAGCCTTGATCGGGTCCAGCGTTTCCTTTTTCAGCTCAGCGAAATAGTCCTCAAAAGAACTTCATCTGTTGCTCCTTAGACCACTGAGCCACCGCTCCCTGGTCCTGACCCTCCGCCATGCTGCGCCGCGGTCCCAGCTCCGACTGCTTCACTCTATCCGGGCTGCCTTTTCACAAGGCCACTTCTAGTCCAATTAGCCATACGTTGGAGAGGGAACCCTTCTTAATATTGTCCACTTCACCGATCTATCCCATAAAGTCTGGGAAAAAAGGTCCGAAAGTCCGTTTCAGGCGGGAGCTATCGAATGTGCGACCTACTCCTCCATGGTCGCCACCGGAAGTCTTGGGGGCAGACGTTTGAGGGCAAATCGATATCTGGCATGTGGGAGGCTTTCAAGTGTAAGTTGATAGGAATTCAGGGCCGCCGCGTTCCTGGAAGGATGAAGGATAAGCATGCAAGTTTCGGGAACCTTGGATACTGAGAGAAATTGTGAGTCTAGTCAAGAAGAAAAAGGAAACATTTGTCAATGCTAGCAGGCTGGGAACACACAAAGCAAGCGTGGAAACAAGGAAAGTAGAAAGAAACTTAAGCAAGAAGTCCGGAGGGCTAAAAGGGGTCACGAAAAGTGATTGGGCAGCAGGATTAAGGAAAATTCCAAGGCTTTTTATACATGTATAAAGAGCAAGAGGGTAGCGAGGGAGAGGGTTGGCCGAGCAAGAGGGTAACGAGGGAGAGGGTTGGCCCACTCAAGGCAAGGGGAGGGAATCTATGTGTGGAGCCAGAGGAAATTGGCATGGTATTAAATAAGTACTTTGCGTCAATATTCACCAAAGCGAAGGACTTCGTAGACGATGAACCTGGGATAGGTTGTGTAGGTAGTTTGGGTCATGTTGAGATCAAAAAGGAGGAGTTAGGGATCTTGAACTCTACTCTGACAACCTCTATACTCTTCAAGGGATCAACTTGATCCCAGCTGCCTATGCATGTCATATGCGTCCTTTTTGTCCAGGGTCTCAATGTCCAGAGTCATCCAGGGTTCCCTAATTCTACCAGCTTTGCCCTTTACTCTAAAAGGAATGTGCTTACCTTGAACCCAGTGGTTAACACACTTTTGAAAGCCTCCCAATGACCATCCGCTCCTTGCCTGCCAACAGTCTCCCCCAATCAACTTTTGAAAGTTCCTGTCTAATACCATCAAAATCGGCCTTGCCCCAATTTAGAATTTTAACTTTTGGGCTAGACCTATCATTCTCCACAGCTATCTTAAAACTAATGGTCACTGGTCCCAAAGTGATCCCTCGCTAACACTTCTGTCACCTGCCCTTCCTTATTTCCCAAGAGGAGGTCAGGTTTTGCCCCCTCTAGTCGGGCCATCAACATTTTAAATGAGAAATTCCTCCTGAATACACTCAACAAATTTCTCTCCATCCAAGCCCCTAATGCTATGACTGTCCCAGTTAATGTTGGGAAAGTTAAAGTCCCCAACTAGTACCACCCTATTTTTCTTGCAGCTAACTGTAATCTCCTTTTCTATTTGCTCCTCAATTTTCTGCTGACTATTTGGGGCCTAGAATAATCCTATCAAAGTGATCTCTGCCTTCTTATTTTTCAGTTCTACCCATATAGACTCAGTGGGTGAACCCTCGGATATATCCCCTCTCAGTGCTGCCATGATATTGTCCCTAATCAAAAACCCAACTCCTCCTCCTCTCTTACCTCTTGTTCTGTCTTTGCTATAGCATCTGTACCCTGGAATATTGAGCTACCAGACCTACCCCTCTCTTAGCCATGTTTCAGTAATAGCTATAATATCCCAGTCCCGTTTTCTCATCCATGCCCTGAGTTCATCTGCCTTGCCCGTCAGGCCTCTTGCATTGAAATGAATGCAGTTAAATCTAGACTTCTCTTGCTCTCTGCCCTGCTTTCTCAGACCATCTTTCCGGTCATGTTTTGTACACTCTCCCTATGTTTTATTTCTCTTAGCCTTACTGGACCCATTCACTGAGTTCTCTACACTCTGTACTGTGGCCCTTTTTGATTTTTGACTTTGGTTTCTCTGCCTCTCACCTTTCTCCTCACTGCCTTTTGTTTCTGTCCCCACTTAATTCCCTCTGATGTCCTGCATCGGTTCCCATCCCATCCCATCCTAGATATTCTTTAGTTTATCATTCACTTCGGCCAGTCTAAGAACATGACATGGTATCAGGATTGATCATTTACTAAGAACTCGAAGATTCTGCACAAAAAAATCCGAACGGCTAAAGGTAACATGGAAGGAAAAGAAAATGCATTATTGCTACTAACCTTGCTAACTACTACTTTTACCAATGCACGGTAAAACTTCGAAGCCTGGGGTGGAAGGTATTAAAGCACCTCAACAGCTTTGGATTACCAATATAGTAGACGAGAATGGGAGGGTGTTTAACAACAGTTTAAACTCTGTTGCAGCCGTTGGTCTGCAGGCACTGCCTGATGAGAGGGATGTCACGCTGCTGCTCACTGTAGCAGGCCCCCAAGCAATTGAAATTTTCAACACTTTTGTCTTTGAAAACGAGGCTGACAGCAAAAGCTTCGCCTAAGTGCTTAAACAATTCGATCGACCTTTGTCCCTTAAAAAAAATTAAATCTTCGAGACCTACATATTCCATACGCGCACCCAGAACGCGGTAGAGGCGTTCGATAGCTTCCTCACTGACTTGCGATTGAAGGTGCAGTTGTGCAACGTCTTCACACTCCAGTCGTCAATGATACGCGATCAGATAGTTTTTGGGATCTCCAATGATAAGGGGTGCGACGGCTTCTGCGGGAAACAGGGGTGTCATTCTCCGACCCCCCGCCGGGTCGGAGAATGGCCGTTGGCCGCCGTGAATCCCGCCCCCGCCGAAGCCTCCGGTACCGGAGATTGGGCGGGGGCGGGAATCGGGCCGCGCCGGTTGGCGGGACCCCCGCTCAATTCTCTGGCCCGGATGGGCCAAAGTCCCGCCCAGAAATTGCCTGTTCCGCCGGCGTAAATTAAACCTGGTATTTACCGGCGGGACCAGGCGGCATGGGCGGGCTCCGGGGTCCTGGGGGGGGGGGGGGGCGCAGGGCGATCTGGCCCCGGGAGGTGCCCCCACGGTGGCCTGGCCCGCGATCGGGGCCCACCGATCCGCGGGCGGGCCTGTGCCGTGGGGGCACTCTTTCCCTTCCGCCTCCGCAACGGTCTCCACCATGGTGGAGGCGGAAGTAACTCTTCCCACTGCGCATGCGTGGGAAACTGTCAGCGGCCGCTGACGCTCCCGCGCATGCGCCGCATTTCCGCGCCAGCTGGCGGGGCAGCAAACGCCATTTCCGCCAGCTGGCGGGGCGAAAATCCCTCCGGCGTCGGCCTAGCCCCTCAATGTTGGGGCTCGGCCCCCAAAGATGCGGAGCATTCCGCACCTTTGGGGCGGCGCGATGCCCCTCTGATTGGCGCCGATTTGGGCGCCAGTCGGCGGACATCGCGCCGTTGGGGGAGAATTTCGCCCCAGATCTGCAACTTGAAAGTAAGATTCAAATATGTCATGCTGGTGAGCTTTCAGCAAAGCAGCTCAGCACACTGAATCTCCGACATTTTGGCGCGAAGACAGAAGAGACGGCAAATGTCATTAGTGTGGTGACGCAGCTGAATAAGAATCGTGCTCACAGTGCGGGCGGCCATTTTGAGCGGCCGACCCAATTCACGATGTGTATATCCACAATGTGGCAAACAGCATTTGCCACGGCAATGCCCTGCTTATGGAAAAACATGTGCCAACTCTAATGGCAGAAATCATTTTGCAACCCAATGTTATTCTAAAAGGCCTGAACAAGCAAGGAGTATCAACGCTATTGATGAGGTGTGCCTAGAGCAGTGCTTTTCAAACTTTCTTTCTGGGGACCCATTTTTGCCAACTGGCCAACCTTCGGGACCCACGCTGGCCGACCTTCGGGACCCACGCTGGCCGAACTTCGCGACCCACGCTGGCCGACCTTCACGACCCACATCCGCCGAATTCGCAACAAACCATTTTCTCTTACCTTGAATGCGAGAGGTGAGCTTGCTTGTGTGGTGGTATGTATTAGGGGTCATATGGGACTGAAGCCGTGATGCTATTGGCTGACAGATCCCGGGCCCTGGTTGGCTGTTGACTCCTGGCTCCGCCCTGAAGGCAGAGTATAAGAACCCGAGCTTCTCCCCGCCGCTTCATTCTGTTGCTGAACTGCTGGGGACAAGTCTCGCTTAATAAAGCCTCATCGACTTCATCACTACTCGTCTCTCTCGTAAGTCATTGTGCGCTACAATTTATTAAGCGAGCTTAAAGGACTATGGAGCTCCGGATCGCCCCGGAATGCCTGCGGATCAGCCCCCACGCAGCGAACTCGGCAGCAGTTTTTAATCACTGGCAAGCCTGTTTTGAAGGCTACCTCCGAACGGCCCCCGGCCGGATCACAGAAGACCAGAAAATGCAGGTCCTGCATTCGAGAGTAAGCCCGGAAATTTACCCTCTCATAGAAGACGCAGAGGATTTCCCGACGGCGCTCGCAGCACTGAAGAGCATCTACGTTCGCCCCGTGAACCAGGTCTACGCACGCTACCAACTCGCAAAGTCCCGGAGAATCGTTAGAAGAATTCTACGGCGTGCTGCTAATTTTGGGACGGGGCTGCAGCTGCCCGCCGGTGAACGCGATCGAACACACGGACATGCTAATTCGCGATGCGTTTGTGGCAGGTATGAACTCTCCCCAAATCCGGCAAAGACTTTTAGAAAGAGAGTCGCTAGGACTCTCAGAGGCACGGGCCATTGCAGCTTCCCTAGATGTGGACTCGCAAAACGCCCGCGCCTACGGCCCCATCCGCGCAGCAGCCCATTGGGCTCCGTGGACCCCCGTCGCGACAACCCCCCCCCCCCCCCTCACAGGCTTGCGCGGTTAAAGCGCCAGACCATCCCAGGGGGGCCCGCTGCTATTTCTGCGGGCAAGCGAAACACCCCCGGCAGCGCTGCCCGGCCCGCGCAGCTATTTGCAAAATCTGCGGCAAGAAGGGCCATTACGCGGCTGTGTGCCGGTCCCGGGGGGTCGCCGCAATCCCCGGAGAAGAACGAGCCCAGCGCATCCCAAACGCTCCCCAACCCCCCCAGCGCCCCATGTGCGACCCGTGGGCGCCACCATTTTGGGTCCTGGGCACCACGAGGGGAGGATGGGCGCCGCCATCTTGTGACCCCCCAGCCACGTGCGATTCATGGGGGCGGCCATTTTGTCCACCCCGACCACGTGCGATCCATGGGGGCGGCCATTTTGTCCACCCCCGGCCGCGAGCGATTCATGGACGCCGCCATCTTGGATGACAACAAAGGACCCCAGCATCGACAGCTCCACGGGGTCCGAAGAAGACGCCGAGACACTACGACCACGACTGGCTTCGGTGACGCTGGATCAATCATGGCCCTGGACGCTCCAGACGACGACAACAATGGTGCTGATCAACGGACACGAGACATCATGCCTGATCGACTCCGGGAGCACCGAAAGTTTCATTCACCCAGACACGGTAAGACGCTGTTTTCTGACCATCCATCCAAGTACGCAAAAGATTTCCCTAGCTGCAGGATCCCACTCCGTAGAGATCAAAGGGTTCTGCATCGCGAACCTAACGGTGCAAGGGAGGGAGTTTTAAAACTACAGGCTCTACGTCCTTCCCCAACTCTGCGCGCCCACATTACTGGGATTAGATTTCCAGTGTAACCTGCAGAGCCTAACATTTCAATTCGGTGGCCCAATACCCCCACTCACTATCTGCGGCCTCGCAACTCTCAAGGTTGAACCGCCGTCCTTGTTTGCAAACCTCACCCCGGATTGCAAACCCGTCGCCACTAGGAGCAGACGGTACAGCGCCCAGGACCGGATATTTATTCGGTCTGAAGTCCAGCGGTTGCGGAAGGAAGGCATAATCCAGGCCAGCAATAGTCCCTGGAGAGCCCAGGTGGTAGTAGTAAAGACCGGGGAGAAGCAAAGGATGGTCATAGACTATAGCCAGACCATCAACAGGTACACACAGCTAGATGCCTACCTTCTCCCCCGCATATCCGACATGGTAAATTGGATTGCCCGGTATAAGGTTTTCTCCACCGTGGACCTCAAGTCCGCCTACCACCAGCTCCCCATCCGCCCAGGTGACCGCAAGTACACAGCCTTCGAGGCAGACGGGCTATACCACTTCCTAAGGGTCCCATTTGGTGTCACGAACGGGGTCTCGGTCTTCCAACGGGAGATGGACCGAATGGTTGACCAGCACGGGTTGCAGGCCACGTTCCCGTATCTCGACAACGTAACCATCTGCGGCCACGATCAGCAGGACCACGACGCCAACGTCCAAAAATTCCTCCAGACCGCTAACGCCTTGAACCTCACATACAACGAGGAAAAGTGCATTTTTAGCACAAACCGGTTGGCCATCCTGGGATACGTAGTGCGCAATGGGATAATAGGCCCCGACCCCGAACGCATGCGCCCCCTTATGGAATTTCCCCTCCCCCACTGCTCCAAAGCCCTGAAACGTTGCCTGGGGTTCTTTTCATATTACGCCCAGTGGGTCCCCCAGTATGCAGACAAGGCCCGCCCGCTAATACAGACCACTACCTTCCCCCTGTCGGCAGAGGCTCGCCAGGCCTTCAGCCGCATCAAAGCGGATATCGCAAAGGCCACGATGCGCGCCATCGACGAGTCCCTCCCCTTCCAGGTCGAGAGCGACGCCTCCGACGTAGCTCTGGCGGCCACCCTTAAACAAGCAGGCAGACCCGTGGCCTTTTTCTCCCAAACCCTCCACGCCTCAGAAATCCGCCACTCCTCAGTGGAAAAGGAAGCCCAAGCCATAGTGGAAGCTGTGCGACATTGGAGGCATTACCTGGCCGGCAGGAGATTCACTCTCCTCACCGACCAACGGTCGGTAGCCTTCATGTTCGATAATGCACAGCGGGGCAAAATTAAAAATGACAAGATCTTAAGGTGGAGGATCGAGCTCTCCACCTTCTACTGCGAGATCTTGTGCCGTCCCGGAAAGCTGAACGAGCCGTCCGATGCCCTATCCCGTGGCACATGTGCCAACGCACAAATAGACCGTCTCCAAGCCCTCCACGAGGACCTCTGCCACCCGGGGGTCACTCGGTTCTACCATTTTATAAAGTCCCGCAACCTCCCCTACTCAGTGGAGGAGGTCCGTACAGTCACCAGGAACTGCCACATCTGCGCGGAGTGCAAACCGCACTTTTTCAGGCCGGATAGAGCGCACCTGATCAAGGCTTCCCGCCCCTTTGAACGCCTCAGTCTGGATTTCAAAGGGCCCCTCCCCTCCACCGACCGCAACACATACTTCCTGAACATGGTGGACGAGTACTCCCGTTTCCCCTTCGCCATCCCCTGCCCCGACATGACAGCGGCCACAGTCATTAAAGCCCTTGGCACCATATTCACACTGTTCGGTTGCCCCGCATATATCCATAGCGACAGGGGGTCCTCCTTCATGAGTGACGAGCTGCGCCAGTTCCTGCTCAGCAAGGGCATAGCCTCGAGCAGGACGACCAGCTACAACCCCCGGGGGAACGGGCAAGTAGAGAGGGAGAACGGCACGGTCTGGAAGACCGTCCTACTGGCCCTACGGTCCAGGGATCTCCCAGTTTCCCGGTGGCAGGAGGTCCTCCCGGACGCTCTCCACTCCATCCGGTCGCTGCTGTGTACCACCACTAACCAAACGCCTCATGAGCGCCTCCTTGTCTTCCCCAGGAAGTCCTCCTCCGGAACGTCGCTGCCGACCTGGCTGGCGGCCCCAGGACCCATCTTGCTCCAGAAACATATGCGGGCGCACAAGTCGGACCCGTTGGTCGAGAGGGTTCACCTCCTCCACGCGAACCCGCAGTACGCCTACCGACGGCCGACAGGACACGGCCTCCCTGCGAGACCTGCCACCCGCCGGCAACACATACACCCCCCCGACACCGATCATCCCCTCCCTGCCACCGGCGCACCCCGCGACCGCCCCCTTCCCGGGAGGATCAGTCCTCCTCCCGTGCCCGCCCAGGAGTAAAACAGGAACAAACACCGAAACGCTCTCGGAGACGACAACGCCGGAACAAGCACCTGCACCACCACCGGGGCTGAGGCGATCGCCGAGGAAGACCAGACCGCCCGCTCGACTCGTGGCATCGGCGTGACACCAAGAATGTTGTTGGACTGTAACAAAAAATGTTTTTCTCTTACTAATATTGTAAATAGTTTCACAAACCTTGTACATAGCCCAGTGTAGGACTAAAACTGTAATAACATGCCCAAAATTTTCCTCCCAGGACCAGCCTTGTAAACCCCTACCACCATGCGAACCACCACCCCACCGGGTTCATTTTTAACAAGGGGTGAATGTGGTGGTATGTATTAGGGGTCATGTGGGACTGTGAAGCCGTGATGCTATTGGCTGACAGATCCCGGGTCCTGGTTGGCTGTTGACTCCTGGCTCCGCCCTGAAGGCGGAGTATAAGAACCCGAGCTTCTCCCCGCCGCTTCATTCTGTTGCTGAACTGCTGGGGACAAGTCTCGCTTAATAAAGCCTCATCGACTTCATCACTACTCGTCTCTCTCGTTAGTCATTGTGCGCTACAGCTTGCCTCTCACGAATTCACCCCAATCAGGTTCACAGGAGAAGAGCATGGATTTTGTATCTCAGTTTGTAAACTCTGAGTAGCTCCCCTGCTGACTGATCATTATGGTAATTCTTCAAGCGGATGAAGTCTTTGGGATTGACTGAAATCTTTGGGATTGACTGGTCACTGTTTCAATTCAATACTTTAATGCAGTCTAAAAGGTCAGCAAAAAACTTAGAACCACTTTCACTACATAGAGGACGATGATGTGATGATTTCCCATGGCTTTCATTATATTCTTTGCCAGATATTCAGTTCTGTCCATGATTAAACCATGAGGAATATATACTCTCTCCAAATCATTACAGTAATGTTTAGGGATGCAAACAGATCGAGGTCATAGCCTTGTTCATCATTGGTGATCACCACGCAGTCAGCCGCCGCCATGCTGCGATCGTTGACCCCAGGTTCAGGTCCCAACTCTCCCGGGCCTCATGCGCACTGATGAGCAGGTACACATGTGCAGTGCGCCCGCATTTTGTAGCTGGTTGAGGCTGGCATTTTCAAAGCCGCTCACAGACGGAATTGTTAAAAGCCGGCTGTTGCGCGTGAATTTCCGCGATCGGGAATGCTGCGATGGATGGCTCCGCAATCTTCCCAACACCTGCCCGTGACCCACCCATGGGTCGCGACCCCCACTTTGAAAATGCCTAGCCTAGAGGACACATTCTTTGTGGACATGATCTCCAGCAAAGATAAGGAGAACTCAAGTCATACCAAATAACAATGTATTTGTACCATTCTGTAGCAATAGTGAATTGAAGGCAAATAATCATAAGGATAAATGGACTGTGCCATTAAAGATAAATGGCACAGTGATAACAGTCAAGATCGACACCGGTGCGAGGGCCAACCTCATTAACCTGTCCGATGTAGTAAGAAAAAATTCACAAGGTGAAATGTTGCGTGGTGGCGGTAGACCGCAAGCCTTCAATTGGAGTTGAGGCATGTGAGGAACTGCAGCTAGTCCGACAGGTCTACAGTGCAGACAGTGCTGCAACAGACACTCATCCCTCAGGAGACTCCATACTGAATGATTGCCCTGAAATTTTCCAAGGTTTTGGTACGTCACCATACACGTACAAGATTCAATTAAGGGAGGATGCGAAGCCTGTGATTCATGCATCGAGACATGTGCCAGCACCATTATTGAGGGATAAACTTAAGGCAGAGCTCGAGAGAATGACTGCCTTGGGTGTCATTAAGCGTATTGAAGTCCCTACAGACTGGGTTAATTCCATGGTATATGTAAAGAAGCACAATAAAGAACCTCCACAATGGATGACCTGTATTGATTTTTTAATAGAAATGTTTTTTATTGGGTATTTGAATAAAGTATATTTACCGTTATGTGCACAAAATAGAATACACATATATATATATATATATATATATATGTGGAGGGGGGGGAAACTGGGGGGGGGTCCATATACAATTAAGCGCCGGTGAAACAAATGCAGAACAGTTACAGACGGCAATACGTGAATGGATCTGGTATTGGTGTTGTCGCTTGCTTCTCCCGGACGGTTTTCGCTGCTGTTGTCGTCTCGCGATCACCTCCGCTTCACCCGGATTTTCCTTGTTCTCTGCTCCTGTAGATGCCAAGTTTGTTATTGCTTCCAGCGTCCTCCTTCCGGCTGTCATTCCCTTGCCTCCCCCCCCCCCCCCCCCCCCCTCCCCACCTCACTGGTTCCCCTCTATTGTTCCCTGAATCCTCCCTCTTCCACCCCATGCTCCTCTTCTCCTGTGGTTCGCCTTTCTTTTCTCTTAGGTTTAGCTGCTATACGCCACCCCCCTCCCCCCAGTCTATCCCTCCCTCCCCCACCTCGGCTACTGTCCCTTGATTCTTGGCTACCTGGCTATTCTTCTGCTTGTTCGTTGGCCACAAACAGGTCCTGGAACAATTGGGTGATTGGCTCCCACGTTCTGTGGAAGCCGTCGCCTGATCCTCGGTTGGCAAATTTGCTTTTTTTCCATTTGGAGAGATATGACCTGTATTGATGGTGTCAAACTAAGAGAAAAAACTAAGAAGGACCTAATGGTGCAGAAGGTGAGAGAAGATCTTTGAGAAGGATGGCCCAGAGAATTCTGCTCTGTTTTCGACAACTGAGAACAGACTTGAGTGTTGCAGATGGAGTTTTGCTGCGTAAAATGAGAATAGTAATTCTGAAATCTTTAAGATCGATGGTTCAGAGCGAACTCCTTGAAGAGCACAATGGAAGAAAACAATGTAAAAAGAGAGCTGAAGACACGGTCAATTGGCCGGGTATCCTCCGAGATATCAACAAAATGGTACGAAACTGCACACGGTGCAGGAGAGTGAATGTCTGTACACAGTGCGGGAAGCAAACAATAGGCACACAATGCAAACTGCTTCAGTTCAAGTGTTGCGAGAATCTGCTCATCCAGAAGCAGAAAGGCAAGCACCCTGGCAAGAAAGGAGGCAAGGGAGAGATTTCAAGCCAAATCCACAAAGACGTTTGCCGATGAGTCTACAAAACGCCTTAAATCATTGTGATGCAACCACCAGAAGAAGCATACAACAGTCCTAAAACATCTGAAGAACTTACAGAACAAATACAATAAGAGAATGATTCATCAACACATGAAGAACATTAAACTCAAGCAACAAACACTAAAGAAAATGAAGAACCTTTGCAAGTTCAGCAGACACTGAGAAGGTCGACAAGGATAAGGCGCAAGCCAGAAAGACTGAACTTGTGACAGGCTGTAAAAAAATTCTGAACGTGTAGTTATGCTTATCATGGTGAAATGTAAAAAAAAAATTTAATGTATGTAAATAATTTCATTTTCCAAAGGAAAGGGGATGAGATGATATGCATGAAGCAAGTCTGTACATAATGTTATGCATGACCTCCGAACACTAGATGGCATTGTAAATCCACCACATGATCCTGTGGCTGGGGAGTTAGGAGTAGGTCATGCTGGAGGATAGACATATTTTGCAGTAGCTCTACAATAGTTAATTAGTGTTAGTAGTTTATTAAATTATTTATTTTAGTTAGCTTTATCACGTAGTTGTTCCATAATAAATTATTTAAACTAGATGTTCTGTAGTTCATCATTCACTTCGGCCAGTCTACAAGTTACTGCAGTGTTTCTGGTAGATGGTGCACACGGCTGCCACTGTTCGTCAGTGGTGGAGGGTTTGAATGTTTGTGGAAGGGGGAGCAGTCTGCTTTGTCCTGGCTGGTGTTGAGCTTCTTGAGTGTTGTTGGAACTGCATCCAGGCAAGTGGAGAGTATTCCATTACAGTCCTGACTTGTGCCTTGTAGATGGTATCCAGTCTTTGGGGGGGGGGGGGGGGAGGAGGTGAATTACTCGCCAGAGGATTCCCAGCCTGTGACCTGCCCTGGTAGCTACAGTATTAATATGGCTAGTCCAGTTCAGTTTTTGATCAATGGGAACCCCCCAAGATTTTGAGTGTGCTGAACATTGTGCAGTCATCTGCAAACATTCCCACTTCTGACCTTATAAGACCATAAGACATACGAGCGGATGTAAGGCCATTCGGCCCATCGAGTCCACTCCACCATTCAATCATGGCTGATTTCAACTCCATTTACCCGCTCTCTCTCCATAGCCCTTAATTTCTCGAATAAGTCCATAAGACATAGGAGCGGAAGTAAGGCCATTCGGTCCATCGCCAAATGGAAGGGAGGTCATTGATGGAGCAGCTGAAGATGGTTGGGCGTTGGAAGCTACCCTGAGGAACTCTTGCAGTGATGCCCTGGAGCTGAGATGATTGAACTCCAACCACCACAACCATCTTCCTTCAGAAGCCAGGTCTGACTCCGGAGAGTTTTCCCCCTGATTCCCATTGACTCCAGTTTAGCTCGGGCTTTTTGGTGCCATACTCGGTCAGATGCTGCCTTGATGTCAAGGACAGCCAATCTCACCTCACCTCTGGCATTCAGCTCTTTTGTCCATGTTTGAACCATGACTGTAATGATGTCAGGAGCTGAGTGACCCTGGTGGAACCCAAACTGAGCATCCTTGAGCAGGTTATTGCTGAGTAAGTCCTGCTTGAAAGCATTGTTGATGACTCCTTCCATCACTTTGCTGATGATGGAGACTAGACTGATAGGGTGATAATTGGCTGGGTTGGATTTGTCCTGTTTCTTGTGTACAGGACACACCTGGGCAATTTTTCACATTGCCGGGTAGATGTCAGTGTTGTAGTTGTACTGGAACAGCTTGGCTAGGAGTGTGGCAAGATCTGGAGCACAAGTCTTCAGTACTATTGCTGGGATATTGTCAGGGTCCATAGCTTACGCAGTATCCAGTGCCTTCATCCATTTCTTAATATCTGACCATCTAAAAACATAGATGGCTGGTCCAACAATGTTAAACTATTACTATTGCAGATGGGTTCTGCTTGGCAGCTACATCTTTGTTGCCATTTCTCAATTAACATTTCTCGCATTTTCCACTTTGGAGCATGTCACTCAATGGCATGTTTTATTTTTAGATCCACCTTACTTTAGACGCAATATTAACATTGTTCATATTTTGTTTTTGTTTCAGTTTTCTCATTGCACTAAGTAGATTCCACAAAAGGAATACGCAACTGTTCAGCTGCAGAAAGGAAAAACAGGAAATCACCCCCATCATGGTCAACATTCTCTCCTCTTTTGTCTGGATTTTAACGTTTGAAACTTGCTCCGGTTTGTGTTTTCCTGAAGATAATTATGTTGTCATAAGCAATTCATCTTCCTCACTGTCTACATTCCCAAAGAACCTACCAAGTCTCACACAAATATTGGATTTATCACAAAACAACATTGCTGAGATTCACATGCAGGATTTTGCTTCTCTTCACCGGTTGAAAAGTTTTAATTTGTCTTCCAATAAGATCAGAAATTTAGCCTCTGCTATTTTTAGATCTAATCAAGAGCTGGAATGTTTAGATCTTTCCAAGAATGAACTTTCGAATATCGAATGTCACTTTTTACTTAATGTTACCTCACTCAAATATTTAGATATTTCTGATAATAATTTTCTTCATCTGACACTTGGGAAAGCATTTGGCTTCCTGAAAAATCTGGAATATTTAGGATTAGGAAGTAGGAAAGCAATAAGATTACAAAAAAATGACCTTAAAGAAATTTCAGGAATACAGTTGCAGGAAGTTTCAATCGGATTAAAAACATTGTCAAAGTATGACCCTGGCACGTTACAAGTTTTGCGAACAGCAAAACTCCATGTTGTTTTGCCATCTATTAATCATAAAGGTTTACTTGAAAGTGTCATGAATGACGCCTTCAATATTTCTCACATTTTAACATTATCGAGCATTGAATGCTGCCAAGATTGCAACCAAAATTTACCAAACATTGACTGCTGCCAATATTGCAGCCAAGGTTCAACAACCAGTGAATGCTGCCAAGATTGCAGTCATTACGTTAACAGTTTTAGAATACTGGAAAAATTCCCAAAAGTCACAAACCTATCTTTACAACATTTAACACTGGACTGGAAAGCTCTTATAAGCATGTCAAAAATTATTTGGACTTCTATGGTGAAAAATCTCAATATTTTTAATGCAAAAATATGCAGAGTTAGTAGCTCCTCATATGAGCATTTCGAAACAGCATTGGAGACATTTACATTAAGACAAGTTAGCATCATACCATTCTATTTGGATTTGAAAAATGTCTATAATATCTTAGGTGAGATAAAGGTTGAAAATCTGATGATTTGTGAATCCGGAATTATTTTCATGACCTGTCCAAACAAAGGAAATGCTTATAAATCCATTGACCTTTCTGATAATTCAATTACCAGTGAATTTTTTTTTCAAGGCTGCCAGAACCTAAATTTGTTGGAGACTCTTATTTTACAACAAAATAAGCTTAGTCAATTATTTAAAGTGAGTAACATGACCAAATACATGGCATCTCTGAAGTACTTGGATGTGAGTCAAAACCAACTTATTCTTGATGAGATTAGCGTTTGCCCTTGGACCAACAGTTTGAGAAAGCTGAACCTATCCTCAAACAGGCTTACAGATTTGGTTTTCACATGCTTACCCAGAAACATAGAGGTCCTTGATGTGCAGAAAAATAATATTTATAGTGTTTCCAAAATGTTGAACAATCTGAATAAATTGAAGGAATTATATCTTGGCGCAAATAAGCTGGCTAATCCTCCTGACTGCAGCAAATTTATTAATCTTGAGATCTTGTTTGTCGAAGCAAATGCATTCCATGAACCTTCAAGCAGTTTTCTTCAAAGTTGCCAAAGATTGACTGTGTTGAATGCTGCCTCCAATCCATTTACATGTACCTGCAATCTGAGAGACTTTAGTAAGATGAAGGAAATCTCCCATATAGAGATGATAGGGTGGCCAAAGTCCTATCGCTGTGCCTACCCAGATAACCTGAAAGGAACATTATTGAAGGACCTCCATTTATCTGAAGTGACATGCAGCACAACTCTCTTACTGGTAATTGTACTGGGTAGTATGATTGTATTAACAATTGTAATTGGGCTTGTGTGTCGTTTTTTGGACTTGCCTTGGTACTTGAGGATGACATGGCAATGGACCCAGACAAAACGAAGAACAATGAAGACTAACTCCCACCAGTTATCTGAAAATTTGATCTATCATGCTTTCGTGTCCTACAGCCAACCTGATTCCGACTGGGTGAAGGGTCAGCTACTACCAAATCTAGAAGAGAGGGGGAGCTCATTACGAATCTGTCTTCACGAAAGAAACTTTATTCCAGGCAAAGGTATTATTGAAAACATAATCAACTGTATAGACAAAAGTTACAAATCAATATTTGTTTTATCGCCGAACTTCATTCAGAGTGAGTGGTGCCATTATGAGCTTTACTTTGCACAACACCAGGTGTTAAGTGCACAGTCAGATAACTTGATACTGATTGTTTTGGAGCCAATCCCTCAGTATCTAATCCCATCTAAATATTATAAACTGAAATCACTTATGGCAAAGAAGACTTACTTAGAATGGCCGAACGACAAAAACAAACAGAGACTATTCTGGGCCAATCTGCAGGCCACAGTAGGAATAAACCTGACTGCTGCATCAGAGGATTTTTCTTGTGTACAGGCTGACCAATAATATTCTGAACTGCATCATTTTAATTTTCAAGGTGTACATATATTCTATCAGTGTACTCATTTCATGAGCTTATAATGTTTAGAATTATACTGAAGGAACAACGTTTGGACGTTAAAAGATGACACCAGTAAACCTTCAACAGGATGCTGGCAGCCTTGTCGATTACCTTCAGACTGAAAGGGCAAAGAAAATTAAATGCTTTGTAATATGTAAACCCGAACAAGAAGGACAGGAGGGTTCAGATAAAATGTGTGAGATAAAGGTGGATGAGTTAATTAGTGCCTGGTTGGTATCTTTTCATCTGTGAGATATGATAGGAAGGGACCCTCAGAACATTGGTGAGGTCTTAGGTGGAATTCTCTCTTCTGGACACTAAGTCCCCACACCCATTGGAAGACGGGCAGGAATCACTCCAGACTTTTTCCTAGAAAGTCCGGGGTGATACTCCGTCTTCAAGGGGGCTAGCAGGGCCCCGGCATGCGTCCCGCAGCTCCAGCTGCCGGTGGGGCACTGCAGTTACGCCCGCGCAGCCGCGCATGCGCAAGGCAGCCAGCCGCAGGTCCGCGCATGCACATGGTGGCCGGCCGTCGGTCCGTGCATGTGTGCGGTGGCCATCTTCATTCCGGCCCCCGCGCAACATGGCGGTACCGTACAGGGGCCCGGCGCAGAGGAACATAGCCCCCCCCCCCCCAGAATGAGCACGCCCACTGATCAGTAGCCGCCGATCGTGGCCTGGCCATCCCCCTGGAGTTGGATCGCCTCCCCACCAGGACGACCCATGCAGCCAGAACGCCGAGGTCCCGCCGGGTGGGACCACATGTGAACCATGCCTGCGGGACTTGGCGGGCACTCGGCCCGTTGAACACGGAGAATCCCACGGGGCGATGTCGCTCGCGCGCATGCGACTGGCAGCGATTCTCTGGTCGCCGGAGAATCGCGTGCCAGCATGGGAGCCTATTTTGGTTAATTCTCCTCCCGAGCGCGGAGGGTCGGGAAATCCCGCCCCAGATGATGCACTTCTTTTGATGGCTGAACAAGCCGATTCTGGAAAGACAAAGTCTGTCATCAGTGTCACTGTGACAATTGGAAGATTTTAGGAAAATTGGATTATAAATGTGTGGAGAAGTTAAGAGTTAAAAGGTGGGGATAAAGGATTTTGATTTGCTTCTAGTAAATAGAAGGTGAAATTGACAAGTAATGTGTTCTTCAGTCTAGGCTAATGGACTGTGGATTGACTGGGGAATGTGCGTTTACAGCCTGCAGGGATAATTTGTTTTTTAGTTTGGGGAGATGAGGTCATTGCTGGTGGAGCCCAGAAAGACCGTGAGTTTGGAAAACTTTGAGAGAGAGAGGAGCTGAGTTCTGATCTGCCTGATTCTGAGTCCACAATTCTTTCCATAAAATTCCTACATTGCAGAAGGAGGCCATTCAGCCTATCAAGTCTGCAACGACCCTCTGAAAAGCTCCCTTCCTAGGCCCACTCCCCTGCCCTATCCCCCTAACCCCACCTCACCAGCACATCTTTGAACACTAAGGGGCAACTCATATGGCCAGTCCGCCTAACCTGCACATCTTTGGACTGTTGGAGGAAACCGGAGCACCTGGAGGAAACCCACGCAGACACGGAGAGAAAGTGCAAACTCCCAAGTCACCCAAGGCTGGAATTGAACCTGAGTCCCTGGCACTGTGAGGCAACAGTGCCAACCGCATGCCCCCATGTCGCCCAAGTTTCCAAGTAGGATAGTTAAAAAAAGTAATATTTTAAAACAGAGCAATCTTGTCTGAAGATAAGGAAGAGGCTGAAACAACCTAATTAAATCAGCTATTTGAAGATATGCAACCAGAGTCTGAAGGATTTCCAACCGGAGCCAAATCTGTTTTATAGAACAAGTATTACTCTATGCTGTGCTAATTTCAAGATGGATTAAGAGTTGTATGTTTCTTTTCTTGTTGCTTAATGGGAAATTGTATAGTTGTGTTAAGGGGTAATTGTAAGCAGTTCTTTTCGGGTGTGAAGTTAAAAGTTTAATATTACATTCATAATAAAGTTTTGTTTCAGAAATACCCAAGCCCTATTTTTTCATGCAATCACTCCTAGAGCAAATCACTCTTTTTGCACAGTCTTAAAATAAAATAAACTATTGGAGTTTCAGTCCAGTATCCTAGCCACTGTTGGGGCCTGGTCTGGGATCGTAATAAAATTGGGGGCTCGTCCAGGATCGGATTCTTAAGTATAATTCCTTGTTTGGCTTGGGGGCTATTGAACATAAAGACAGTGAGTGTGTGTGTGAATGCTTGCATTCTTTCAAGTTTTGAATTTCAAATAGGGAGTGACTGGAGATGGCTTTCAGTTGCAAATGTTTTCCTTGGTATGGAAGCGGTTACTCGCGATGGTTTACAAAGGGAGACCATAGCCCTAAATGTTTGGGTTTAGAGGAGAAGCTGTAGTTAACATTATCAAAAAGGGTGAGGAAGGTAGAGATAATATAAGCCATAGTTCAATAGTTAAAATTGCCAGAGACACAGCTTGAATCATTAGAATCAGCTGGAATTCAATTACAAATAGAAACAAAGAAATTGGAAATAGAAGCAAAGGTAAATGAGAGATTGGCAATGGAAGAAGAAAAGGAAAAAGATAGGGCAGAAAAGTTAAAAGGGCTTTTCAAAAGGAAATTGAAAACAGGAAGATTGAAGTAAAAATGGAAAGATTAACAAAGGAAGAAAGGGCTAAGGAAAAATGGAGAGAATTTGAACTTTGGAAACTGACACTGCAAAGAGACCATCAAGTTAAAAGGTCGGAGTTGACTTTGGGCTTATCTGCCTGATCGAAGGGAAACCCCCAAAAATCGGATGTCCTCAGCAGGAAAACCGGCTGTGAAGTTTGGGACCCAAAGATTGCGGCGAATGAGCAGAGGTGCTGACAAGTGTGGCTCAGGCAAGTTCAAGCCAGGAATCAGAGGTCAGATCCCAGCAGGCCAGTGAGACCAGGAAGACAAAGTTCACCAACCTCACCCTGAGAGAGAAAAGAAAGGTAAAGCAAACTAAAGGAAAAGAAAAAGGGGGGGAAAAAAGAGAGTAGAGCGATAAACATAACTGTTCCTTGGTGTGCGTATAAGAAAGGCTGACCTACGAGCACCGGTAACAGTGATGTGCTAAGCAGATGCACATCAGGTGGCTCCCTTCCAAGCCAGGACAAAATAAAGCATTCTTAGTCGAAATGTGCCCAAATTTCAAAGGGTAAAAAAAGCCCTTACAGCAAAAGGAGGGCAACCAAGAAAAGATGCCAGCAAACGGGAGCTCAAGGGACCGAAGAGATGGCAGAAACTGCGGAAAGAGTCACAACCAGCAGGTGGATGAGATGGCAGACCCACGAGGCGAGAGGGACGGCCAGCGACCCGAGCATCAGACTTCCCGCCCCCCCACCACCTGTAGATGGATGGAAGAGCTTCCTGATGAAGGAACTGACTGCCATGAAGGAAGCGATCAGACAGAAATCCAGGTGGCGAACAAGGTGGCAGAGGCGATGGCCACCATGCAGAAAGCAATCGATGGGCTGGGGAAGAAAGTGGCGGCTCAAGAGATTACGATCCTTGACCTGGAAAAGGCCTCGATGGACAGAGTGACAGAAACGTCACCCTGGAGGTAGAAGTAAAAAGGTTGGTGGCGGTCCAGGGGAACCTAAGGGGGAAAGTTGAGGGCCGGGAGAACAGGTCCCGACGATAAAATATCTGGATCGTGGGCCGACCAAAGGTATCAAGGGCAAAGACCCTATGGACTATGTCGCCCAAATGCTGGGCAACTAAGTCGGGAGACAGCTTCCTCAAACTCCCAGAGCTCGACAGAGCGCACAGGTTGCTCAGACCAAAACCTCAGGCCAGGGAGCAGCGGAGGGCGATTATCGCAAAGCACCACCGATATCAGGACCGTGACAGGATTCTGCAGTGGGCACGTTAGACAAAAGCGAGCACCTGGGAAGGACACAAAATCAGAATCTATCAGGATATTGGGGCAGATGTAGCAAAACACAGGGCCGAGTTTAATTTGCCGAAATCGGCTCTGTACAAGAACGGGGTACGTTTCGGTATGCTGTTCCCAGCTAGGCTCTGGATCATGTACCAAAAAAAAACTCACTACTTTAACTCACTGAAGAAAGCAAATGAATTCATCAGAGCCAACGACCTGCAAAAGGGACAGGCATGGCAACGGTGAGAGTTGTGCAGGGAAAGACTGAAAGAGCAAAAGACTCAATGGACAGTGAGCATGTTTGCATGGGACTGCTTTGCCTCGTTCTGACCATAAAGGGAAGCATTGGTCATTAAAAGAAGTGAGGACTGGGGAAGGCAGCTGTGGGTTTAAACAGGGAAAACGGACAGTCAGCAGGCACGAGGAAAGGGCTAGACAGCCCTGGGAGGGAGGCCACCACACTAACAGAAATAGCGAGCAAGGGAAGACAGAAAGCAAGGGGGACCTGGTTGGCGGGGGTGGGGGGTGAGGGGGGCACAGGGATGGGGAAAGGGCGATGCAGAGAAGGGGGTGATGGGGGGGTAACGGGGAAACGGACACAAAAGGAACTGCAGATATGAGTTGGGTTTCGTATCGGATCATTTTGAGGGGCAGCACGGTAGCATTGTGGATAGCACAATTGCTTCACAGCTCCAGGGTCCCAGGTTCGATTCTGGCTTGGGTCACTGTCTGTTCGGAGTCTGCACTTCCTCCCCGTGTGTGCGTGGGTTTCCCCCGGGTGCTCCGGTTTCCTCCCACAGTCCAAAGATATGCAGATTAGGTGGATTGGCCATGATAAATTGCCCTTAGTGTCCAAAATTGCCCTTAGTGTTGGGTGGTGTTACTGGGTTATGGGGTAGGGTGGAGGTGTTGACCTTGGGTAGGGTGCTCTTTCCAAGAGACGGTGCAGACTCGATGGGCCGAATGGCCTCCTTCTGCACTGTAAATTCTATGAAAACTCTATGTATAGGCTTCAGTGGCTGAAGAAAGAAGATAGCGCTGCAAGCAGCCACTTTGAAGGGCCCCTAAACAAAGGGAGACCCCGGAGTTGAGGGGCGCATCCACGTGGTATATAAATAGTTGGCGACCATGTTGGGTGCCCCCTGGACAAAGAGAAACCCCGGAGTGCAGGGACCCGGCCTCATGGTGAGAACGGCGACCATGGCCATTTTGGATGGCCCCCTAATAAAGGGAAACTCCGGAGTGCAGGGGGCGCGTCCACGAGGTATGAATGGTTGATCCCGCAGGAGCGCGGGGACAAAAAAACCCCACCAGGATTATTACCTGGAATGTCAGGGGACTTAACATCCCGGTGAAAAGAACCAGAGTCTTCGCCATCTAAGAAGCCTGAAAGCAGACATAATCTTCCTGCAGGAAACACACCTGAGGGAGAAGGACCGACTGCGGGTAAGAAAGGGCTGGGTGCGCCAGATGTACCATCCATGCTACGGGACAAGGGCTAGGGGAGTAGCCATATTGATTAGTAAGAGGACGAGGTTCACTGCGACAAGAATGGTTACGGACCAAGGCGGACAGTACGTCATAGTCAGCGGTGTCCTAGACAGGGCACTTGTAGTTCTGGTAAATGTGTACACGCCCAACTGGGACAACACAGGCTTCAAAAAATAGACCATGGTGGAAATCCCCGACATTGACACAGACACTGACTGGTCATGGGGGCGACTTCAACTGAGTACAGGACCCACTGATGGACCGATCGTACCCCAGATCGGGAAAAAGGGCGGGCATGGCTAGGGAACGAGGAAAGAGTGATTCAATACAGATCCTGGTTCGGACAAGTCTAAGAGGTGGATTCTTTAGCAAGGCATAGAAGACCAAACACAACATTGAGGGTTCTCACTTTTGTCTGGTGCCACCACCTTGCCCTTTGCACAGGTGCGGTCCTGCTCCTCGCCTGCCAGCCCTAGGGGCTCTCTCCTCAAGGGTGTTCATGTTATCAGCTTGGGCTTGACTCGGGAAGGCTGTGCCCGCTCACGCCGGTTATGCTCGCCTTTGTTCTGAAGTGAGACAGATGGGGAGCGTGTAGACGGGAGTCCTATCAGGTCAGATGGCGATGAAGCCTGGAATTCGCTGGAGGTGAGTGGGAGCATGGATGTGAGAAGCAAGTTATCTATTGTGAGGACCCTGGGAGTGCGGGGGGGGGGGGGGGGGCTAGCCAATGAGGAGCCATGACAAGTGTTTGGGAACTCGTGAGGTGGCTGGGAGAGAGATCACCGTGGAGGTGTGATGAGTGTGTGAAGGGGTGCAGCGAGAGACAGTTTTACCCTGGCTCATGGAGGTCATTCATCTTCTTTTGTCATTGTAGCCCCGTTCTCTTATGGAGCACTCACTATCGCCGCCCCAGCTTCCAGGCGGGGTTGGTGATTTTGTTTACTAAGCGTCTGGCCGATCGTGGGTACAGGATGTCACGTCTCTGCTTCAGGGGTTTGGTGAGGATTTCCTCCATGAAAGGTGCTGCTGACATCCTGGCAGCCATCCCCCAGATTGGATTTAGAACAAGTGCCGGCGAGGCACAGATTGCAGAGATTAAGTTTTCCCAGGACCAGTGAATCAAAGGGAAGCCGCCATGAATACAATGTGAATAATGTGGAAAAAACATTTTGGTAAAGAAGCTGAACATATGGTGGGTTTTCTCAGCATCGGTGGGACTGTCCCTGGTGCTCTTCCTGGGATCGACACTCCGAGAAATGTTGGGCAGAATTTTCCCATATTTTTAAGTTCAATATGGCAACTCTTTGAACAGAAGGATCTTCTGAGCCAGCCTGTATCATTGCTCCCTGGTCTCCCTGGTAGATAACCTCCAGGATTGTCCCCTGTTACCTGCAGATACTTTAAAAAAATTAATTTAGAAGCCAATCCACCTAGCCTGCACATCTTTGGGTTGTGGGGGTGAAACCCACGCAGACACGGGGAGAATGTGCAAACTCCACACAGACAGTGACCCAGAGCCGGGATCGAACCTGGGACCTCGGTGCCATGAGGCTGCAGGGCTAAACCACTGCGCCACTGTGCTGCCCTAGATACTTGGAAGCCAATTGGAATATCCCAATTGGCCTCTGACAACAGGCCTTAGTAGGCTCTTAAGTTGCTCAGTTGGCTTCCTGCCGCTGGTTGGCGCAGCCCTGCTGTCCACTCCTCCGGCCAGTTTCTGGGAAAATGGACTAGTGGTGGAACGGAGCTGAGGAACCAGCACTAAGACGAGGGGCACAAATTTCCGCACCCACCTGCCTCTGCTCCTGACCTGGGCAGGGGATAAAAATCCAGCCCCGTGTTTTTGTTCATTTCCCCATAATGGAACAACTTGACAAAATTAATTTGCAAGGTTTAAAGGCTAAATATGATGATTGGATTGCAAGTGACAATGAAACCATATCCTAGCATCTTCAGGAGAGAAGGGAGCAAAGCAAAACCAAAATAGTGAAAGGATGGTTGGACTGCGATGAGGAGAAATTTCTTCACTCAAATGGTTGTGAACCTTTGCAATTCTCTACCCCTGAGGATTGCTAAATACATTTAAGGCTGGGATAGACAGATTTTTGGTGTCTCAGGGAATTAAGGGATATGGGGAGTAGGCCGGGAAATGAAAATGAAGCTCAAGATTAGCCATGGTCATATTGAATTACTCCACTTTATTATGTTCTTATGGTTAGTGAAGTTAACTTCAATACTGCATTGTTTTTATCAGAACAACACACAAAGAGTTTTTTTCTGTTTCTTTAATGTACATCCCCAGCCACTAGAGGGGAATATAGTGACACAAGACAAATGATGTATCACTGCAGTTCACCTTTCTGTTCTCCCAGCATTTTATATTTAGTAGTATTTTTACTTTATTCGTGAAAGCCTGAACAGACAAATCGATTTGATGTGATGAAAGGCACCTTTATTTAGGCCGAAGACACATACAGGCATGGACCCTGGGTGGGTGTTGTTGGGGGGGGGGGGGATGTTCAGAAAAAAGGGACTGCGCAGATTTTTTTAACAATTTGTGTTAAAAATAATCAGCAGCACCAGATTAGAAATGTGAAATTGCTGAGGAATGTTTGAGGATTTTCTGGTACATGAAAAAGTAACAAAGTATGGAGCAAGACAAACTATTCAGCTGATCAAGCTCATTCTTCCAATGCACGACTTGCTCAGAATCACTGCACAGAATATTAGCAGACAAAAATGTAACCTGTTTATTTGGCATTGCTTCATCTACTATTTTAATACAAGCATTAAAAAGGTTTTAAAAAGATTAGCTACTGCATACATGTATGTACCTTAGAAACAACATGATGTGTATGGCCAACTATAATTTCTGTACTTTTCAGTCTCCAGGGCTAGAATAATGATGGATAAAATTTAATGAAATGTCCCCTTGACCCAGCAATATAATTGAATGAAGGCCTTGATTTTAATTCCAGGTGGGGTTTGCCTGGGTGGGTACTGTTCAAAACTTACCCTGTGCACCATAAATAAAGCATGGTTTGTTTTAAAAGAAAAGCAAAATATTGTAGGTGCTGCAAATCTGAAATAAAAACACAAAATACTCAGCTATCAAGTGACACTTATGGAGCTGACTGACGCTCAGTTTGGGTTCCCCCAGGGTCACTCAGCTCCTGACCTCATTACAGTCTTGGTCCAAACATGGACAAAAAAGCTGAACGCCAGAATTGAAATGAGAGCAACTGCTCTTGAAGTCACGGCAGCTTTTGACTAAGTGTGATATCGAGGAGCCCTAGCAAAACCTGAAGTCATTGGGAATCAGAGTCATATCTGGCACAAAGGAAGATGGTTGTGGTTGTTGGAGGCCAATCTTCTCATTCCCAGGACATTACAGGACTTCCTCAGGGTAGTGTCCAAGGCCTAAACTTTCAATGTTTTCAATAACTTTCCCTCTATCATAAGGTCAGAGATGGGATTGTTCGCTGATGATTGCACAATGCTCAGCACCATTTACGACTCCCCGGATACTGAAGTGGTCTGCGTACATATACAGAAAGACCTGGACAACAATCAGGCAAAGGCTAATAAGGAGCAAGTAACGTTGGTGTCACACAAGTGCCTGGCAATGACCATTTCCAACAAGGGAGAATCTAAATATCACACTTGAAATTTTATGGCATTAGCATCGTTAAATCCCCCTCTATGAGGTTACCTTAACAAGAAACAAAACTGGACCAACTAAATAAATACCATGGCTACAAGAGCAGATGAAAGGCTAGGAATGTCCACCATCTAGAAGGCACAAGTCAGGAGTGTGATGGAATACTCTCCACTTGCCTGGATGAGTGCAGCTCCAACAACACTCAAAGAGCTCAACACCATCCAGGACAAAGCAGCCTGCTTGATTGGCATCTCATTCACCACCTTAAACAATCACTCCCAGGGGTGCCATGTGGCGCAGTGGTTAGCACTGAGACTGCGGCACTGAGGACCCGGGTTCGAATCCCGGCCCTGAGTCACTGCCCGTGTGGAGTTTGCACATTTTCTCCATGTCTGCGTGGGTTTCACCCCCACAACCCAAAGGTGGATTGGCCACGCTAAATTGCACCTAAAAGATTGGGGGGGGGGGGAAATTAAAATAGTTGGGTACTCTAAATTTATTTTAATAAAAACAATCACTCCTTCCACCACCAACACACATTGGCAGCACTGTGTGCCATATGCAAGATGCACTACAGCAACATGTCAAGCCTTCGACAGCACCTTCCAACACATGACCTCTTCCACAGAGAAAGGCAAAGACAGCAGATGCATGGGAACAAGTTCCTCTTCAACCTGCATACCATTCTGACTTGGAACGCTATCATCATTTTTTCACTGTTGCTGGGTTAAAATGCTGGAACTCCTTTCCTAACAACAATGAGGGTGCACCTATACCACATGGAGTGCAACAGTTTCATATTCGCATGGGTGATTAGGACTGGACAAGCCAGCAACATCCACATTCCATGAAAGGATAAATAAAACCAAAGTAGCTGGATCAGGTAGCGTCTGTTGAAAGAGATAAACAGACCTAATGGGTAGATCTGGGTGCCGTCAGCGGGAACCGGTGGGAACAGCAGGAAAGGATAAAATTGCGATTCACAACGGGCGCAAAACTGTTTGCAATTCATCTGGCCTGCTCCTGATGGCGAGTTACGGATCACGCCCAAAAATGGCGAGCACAGCATTAACCCATATTTGCATTCATTTCATCTCATTTGCGAGATTGAAGTCGAATGCAGCAACATCCTGAGAATTACCCGACTCACCAGTGAGAAATCATGCGGGAGTCGTTTAGCACTCCTTTTTAAAAATGTGAAGCTGGCCTAATGGCTGCTGAGGGGAAGTGAGGAGGTGAGTAGCCATTTCCATTTTACAGCATGATATGGAGATGCCGGGGATGGACTGGGGTGAGCACAGTAAGAAGCCTTACAACACCAGGTTAAAGTCCAACAGGTTTGATTTGTTATGCTCTAGATGTAACATAAGCGGCTTCCTTGTGGTGCACTTGACAAAGGAAGGTTCAGACGTGGAGATAAGTTCAACACGTTTATTAAACTATTTACACTTCTATTGCTCGGGTTCGACACTACTGCTAATCCTACTATAGCTACCCAGATTGACTAACCAGCTGCTGCAATCCACGTGGTGGATCTAATATTGAATCAACCCTGTGTCTGTACTCACTGACTGTCTCCACTGGAAAGAGGCAGATCATGTGTGTGGTGTCCTTTATATATGGGTTGGTGTAATGCCCCCTTGTGGTCGTGTCACCTCGTGTATCGTGAGTGTCCATTGGTCCTGTCCTATCTAACTGATCTATAGGTTGAGTGTCTGTGTGTGTGATGTCTTTGGGGCTCCCTCTAGTGTCTAGCTAGCCTACATGCATTTATATTGATGCACATCACCACATCCCCCCTTTTTTATATGTTCATATTTTCTGCACACTTTGAGAAAATTGAACAAAGAACAGGTAGATAAGGTAAGGTATATACAAGTCATGGGAACAGTGATTAAACAATAAGTCCAAATCATTCGTGTGAGTCCAAAAACCATCAATCATTGTGGTCAAATGTCTCTCTTGGTTATGAACGCCATCAATGTCCCTGTGCCACAGGAACCAAGAAGTGGTCAAATCACCGCTGTCTGATTTGGAGTCCCTTTCTTTTTTCGATGTTTGTGATGGTGCTGTCAGATGGCATCTTGTAGCTGATAAGGTGTTGATGTTGAAGAGGTACCATCAACAGTATCATTCAAGGTCATGGATGTGCCATATGTTGAAGTTGGATAAGACTGTACATACTGGTTCTGGACGCATGCTATGCTGGAAGGGTGATCCTGCTGAGAACTGTTGAAGTTTATTGAATTGGAAACAGAATTGCTGCTCGCATAAATACTTGGTGATGGTGTGAAACTAGAACCTTGCATCTGATAGGAATATGCCGTCTGGCCAGGCTGGGGTGCAGCAAATCCTGGGCTGTAACTAAGGCACCCAGCCTGTAGTGCAGATTGCGCTTGCAGTAGTCCTCCTTCGGTCTTGATTCCAGTAATGTGCAATCCGTAGTGCTGGCTTGTTTGAGAATATGCTGCATAGACTGCTGGCTGCTGCATGCCTGAATATTGGGTTTGTCCAGCATGAGTTGTCATTGGCTGCACTGCTGGTGTGGAAAAAATGTGTGGATATTGGTGTATTCCTCTTGGACTGTAGCCGCTGCTTGTTATTACTGACCCAGTGTAATTGTTAAGTGATCCATCTCCTGTCATTGTGGCATCTGGTGTCACCCTGAGCGTGCCATCACTGAGGTTGCGGCACTCCCTGTCTGGAGTAAAGTCAGGCTTACGTGAATCAGAGTCGGCGTTTGGTTGCTCCCCATCTGGAGTCTGGTCTGTCTTAACTGAGTCACTGAGCTTGTGACACTGGAGTCACTTCTTGTGTGTGCAAAGACTGCTCTCTGGAGTCTTGCGTTTCTTCTATCGTGGAGTCTGTCCACGAGCTCGCTGTGGAGGCTTGTGACACTGGAGTCATTTCTTGTTCATGCAAGGACTGTGGTGTGGGGTCTTGCATGTCTTCTTTCGTAGAGTCGGGAACCCTGAGCGGTGCGTGGACCACGCTCTGTGTGGCAGCAGGCCGCTCTCTGTGGGCTTGTACCGCTCTCTGTCTCTTGGTTTCAGGCTGCAGCATCATCCTGCACCCACAAGTTGGGATAGAACGTACATAGAACATTACAGCGCAGTACAGGCCCTTCGGTCCTCACTGTTGCGCCGACCTGTGAAACCACTCTAAAGCCCATCTACACTATTCCCTTATCGTCCATATGTCTATCCAATGACCATTTGAATACCCTTAGTGTTGGCGAGTCCACTACTGTTGCAGGCAGGGCATTCCACGCCCTTACTACTCTCTGAGTAAAGAACCTACCTCTGACATCTGTCTTGTATCTATCTCCCCTCAATTTAAAGGTATGTCCCCTCGTGCTAGACATCACCATCCGAGGAAAAAGGCTCTCACTGGCCACCCTATCCAATTCTCTGATCATCTTGTATGCCTCAATTAAGTCACCTTTTAACCTTCTTCTCTCTAACGAAAACAGCCTCAAGTCCCTCAGTCTTTCCTCATAAGATCTTCCCTCCATACCAGGCAACATTCTGGTAAATCTCCTCTGCACCCTTTCCAATGCTTCCATATCCTTCCTATAATGCGGTGACCGGAATTTCACGCAATACTCCAAATGCGGCCGCAGCAGAGTTTTGTACAGCTGCAACATGACCTCATGGCTCCGAATCTCAATCCCTCTACCAATAAAAGCTAACACACCGTACGCCTTCTTAACAACCCTCTCAACCTGGGTGGCAACATTCAGGGATCTATGTACATGGACACAGAGATCTCTCTGCTCATCCACACTGCCAAGAATCTTACCATTAGCCCAGTACTCTGTCTTCCTGTTATTCCTTCCAAAATGAATCACCTCACACTTTTATGCATTAAACTCCATTTGCCACCTCTCAGCCCAGCACTGCAGCTTATCTATGTCCCTCTGTAACTTGTAACATCCTTCCTCACTGTCCACAACTCCACCGACTTTAGTGTCATCTGCAAATTTACTCACCCATCCTTCTACGCCCTCCTCCAGGTCATTTATAAAAATGACAAACAGCAGTGGCCCCAAAACAGATCCTTGTGGTACACCACTAGTAACTAGACTCCAGTCTGAACATTTCCCATCAACCACCGCCCTTTGTCTTCTTCCAGCTAGCCAATTTCTGATCCAAACTGCTAAATCACCCTGAATCCCATGCCTCTGTATTTTCTGCAGTAGCCTACCGTGGGGAACCTTATCAAACGCTTTACTGAAATCCATATACACCACATCAACTGCTTTACCCTCATCCACCTGTTTGGTCACCTTCTCAAAGAACTCAATAACGTTTGTGAGGCACGACCTACCCTTCACAAAACCGTGTTGACTAATTCTAATCAAATTATTCCTTTCCAGATGATTATACATCCTATCTCTTATAAACCCTTCCAAGATTTTGCCCACAACAGAAGTAAGGCTCACTGGTCTATAGTTACCGGGGTTGTCTCTACTCCCCTTCTTGAACAAGGGGACAACATTTGCTATCCTCCAGTCTTCTGGCACTATTCCTGTAGACAAAGATGACTTAAAGATCAAAGCCAAAGGCTCAGCAATCTCCTCCCTAGCTTCCCAGAGAATCCTAGGATTAATATCTGCTGGGCTGAAGATCCTCAAATCCGAAGAACGAATCTGCATCTGCGTCGGATTCAGTACGGGGGTCGCCAATGTGCAACACGTCTAGTTGCGGTTCGGATTTGGTACTGGGGTAGCCTCCCAAGGTGAAAGGTTTGTCCGAGTCGTAGTCTTCTAGGACCATATCATCACTGTTTGCGTCGGAGCTGGCATTGGGCTCGCGAGGTCCAGAGAAAATGTAAAGGTTGGTATCGAAGTATTCAAGGTCGGAATCATCGGTTTGGGCGTAGGTAACTGCTTGTTGCAGGGTTCTTCGGAGGTTAATTTCATTTTCTGGTTCAATTTGAGGCATTGTGCTGTCATTCCAGGTGAAGGAAAGTTGTTTTACGGCTTTAAAAGATTTTTTCTTTGATTTGAGACGTGTTCCCTTTAAATGGGCGTGGTCCGGGGCCTCTGATGTCATGACACATGTGACATAGCGCGTAGGAAGCGATTGCGCATGCGAAGATCGCTGTTCCTTTACAGATGGCCGTTTTCGTGATTGCGCATGCGTGGCGTCTTGCGCATGCGCAAACGGACCTTCCCGTTCTGCGCGCTTCTCGTGCAACTGCGCAAGTGCAGTCCCTTTGGAAAGATGGCCGCCGAGCAAAATCGTTCTCTGCTCCGGGATCTCGGCCTCGTGGTGAGTACTGGCGCTTCTCTTATCTTTTCTTGCTGGTTGGAGTGTGCTTTCCTCACAGTATTTGCCGAATTTGTCCAGGACTGCCTGGAAGTCGCTCCTGTTTTGCCCCTTGGAGAACTTGAATTTTTTAAAGATTTCTTCTGCTCTGGCACCGGCGATGGTGAGGAGAAGCTCTATCTTTTCAGGATCAGCCACTTCTTCTACTTCGGCTGCCACCAGGAAGATTTCAAACTTTTGCCAGAATGTCCGCCAGTTTTCGGGGAGATCGCTGTGGCACTGGAGCTGCTGCGGAACCCGGATCTTGAACATCTTGCCTGGGTATCGTTGCTGGTTGTCACTGTACGCTGAGGTATGGCTATGTGGATTGAAACAGTTCACTCCTGGTATCATGATTTGTTATGTTGTAGGTGTAACATAAGAGGCTTCCTTGTGATGCACTTGACAAAGGAAGGTTCAGACGTGGAGATAACTTCAACACGTTTATTAAACTATTTACACTTCTATTACTTGGGTTTGAATCTACTGCTAATCCTACTAAGGCTACCCAGACTGACTAACCAGCTGCTGCAATCCACGTGGTGGGTCTAATATTGAATCAACCCTGTGTCTGTACTCACTGACTGTCTCCACTGAAAAGAGGCAGATCATGTGTGTGGTGTCCTTTATATATGGGTTGGTGCAATGCCCCCCTGTGGTCGTGTCACCTCCTTGTGTATCATGAGTGTCCATTGGTCCTGTCCTATCTAACTGATCTATTGGTTGAGTGTGTGTGTGTGATGTCTTTGGTGCTCCCTCTAGTGTCTAGCTAGCCTACATGCATTTACATTGATGCACATCACCACAAGGTTTGTTTCAAACAATAGCTTTCAGAGCACTGCTCCTTCTTCAGGTGAATGAAGAGGTATGTTCCAGAAACATATATATAGACAAATTTAAAGATGCCAGACAATGCTTAGAATGCGAGCATTTGCAGGTAATTAAGTGTTTACATAGAACATAGAACATAGAACATAGAAAATACAGCACAGAACAGGCCCTTCGGCTCACGATGTTGTGCCGAACCTTTGTCCTATATTAATCATAGATTATCATTGAATTTACAGTGCAGAAGGAGGCCATTCGGCCCCCTGAGTCTGCACCGACTCTTGGAAAGAGCACCCCACCCAAACTCAACACCTCCACCCAACACCAAGGGCAATTTTGGACACTAAGGGCAATTTATCATGGCCAATCCACCTACCCTGTACATCTTTGGACTGTGGGAGGAAACCGGAGCACCCGGAGGAAACCCACGCAGACACGGGGAGGACGTGCAGACTCCGCACAGACAGTGACCCAAGCCGGAATCGAACCTGGGACCCTGGAGCTGTGAAGCAATTGTGCTATCCACAATGCTACCGTGCTGCCCTTAAGAACAAATAAATCTACACTATATCATTTTACCGTAATCCATGTACCTATCCAATAGCTGCTTGAAGGTCCCTAATGTTTCCGACTCAACTACTTCCACAGGCAGTGCATTCCATGCCCCCACTACTCTCTGGGTAAAGAACCTACCTCTGATATCCCTCCTATATCTTCCACCTTTCACCTTAAATTTATGTCCCCTTGTAACGGTTTGTTCCACCCAGGGAAAAAGTCTCTGACTGTCTATTCTATCTATTCCCCTGATCATCTTATAAACCTCTATCAAGTCGCACCTCATCCTTCTCCGTTCTAATGAGAAAAGGCCTAGCACCCTTTCCTTTCCTCGTAAGACCTACTCTCCATTCCAGGTAACATCCTGGTAAATCTTCTTTGCACCTTTTCCAAAGCTTCCACATTCTTCCTAAAATGAGGTGACCAGAACTGTACACAGTACTCCAAATGTGGCCTTACCAAAGTTTTGTACAGCTGCATCATCACCTCACGGCTCTTAAATTCAATCTCTCTGTTAATGAACGCGAGCACACCATAGGCCTTCTTCACAGCTCTATCCACTTGAGTGGCAACTTTCAAAGATGTATGAACGTAGACCCCAAGATCTCTCTGCTCCTCCACATTGCCAAGAACTCTACCGTTAACCCTGTATTCCGCATTCATATTTGTCCTTCCAAAATGGACAACCTCACACTTTTCAGGGTTAAACTCCATCTGCCACTTCTCAGCCCAACTCTGCATCCTATCTATGTCTCTTTGCAGCCAACAACAGCCCTCCTTACTATCCACAACTCCACCAATCTTCGTATCGTCTGCAAATTTACTGACCCACCCTTCAACTCCCTCATCCAAGTCATTAATGAAAATCACAAACAGCAGAGGACCCAGAACTGATCCCTGCGGTACGCCACTGGTAACTGGGATCCAGGCTGAATATTTGCCATCCACCACCGCTCTCTGATTTCTATCGGTTAGCCAGTTTGTTATCCAACTGGCCAAATTTCCCATTATCCCATGCCTCCTTACTTTCTGCAGAAGCCTACCATGGGGAACCTTATCAAATGCCTTACTAAAATCCGTGTACACTACATCCACTGCTTTACCTTCATCCACATGCTTGGTCACCTCCTCAAAGAATTCAATAAGATTTGTAAGGCAAGACCTACCCCTCACAAATCCGTGCTGACTATCCCTAATGAAGCAGTGTCTTTCCAGATGCTCAGAAATCCTATCCTTCAGTACCCTTTCCATTACTTTGCCTACCACCGAAGTAAGACTAACTGGCCTGTAATTCCCAGGGTTATCCCTAGTCCCTTTTTTGAACAGGGGCACGACATTCGCCACTCTCCAATCCCCTGGTACCACCCCCGTTGACAGTGAGGACGAAAAGATCATTGCCAACGGCTCTGCAATTTCATCTCTTACTTCCCATAGAATCCTTGGATATATCCCGTCAGGCCCGGGGGACTTGTCTATCCTCAAGTTTTTCAAAATGCCCAACACATCTTCCTTCCTAACAAGTATTTCCTCGAGCTTACCAGTCTGTTTCACACTCTCCTCTCCAACAATATGGCCCCTCTCATTTGTAAATACAGAAGAAATGTACTCGTTCAAGACCTCTCCTATCTCTTCAGACTCAATACACAATCTCCCGCTACTGTCCTTGATCGGACCTACCCTCGCTCTAGTCAGATCCAGAGATGGGGTAACCCCAGGTTAAAGAGGTGTGAATTGTGTCAAGCCAGGACAGTTGGTAGGATTTCACAGGCCAGATGGTGGGGGATGAATGTAATGCGACATGAATCCCAGGTCCCGGTTGAGGCCGCACTCATGTGTGCGGAACTCGGCTATAAGTTTCTGCTCGGCGATTCTGCGTTGTCGCGCGTCGTGAAGGCCGCCTTGGAGAACGCTTACCCGGAGATCAGAGGCTGAATGCCCTTGACTGCGGAAGTGTTCCCCGACTGGAAGGGAACATTCCTGCCTGGTGATTGTTGCGCGATGTCCGTTCATTCGTTGTCGCAGCGTCTGCATGGCCTCGCCAATGTACCACGCTTCGGGACATCCTTTCCTGCAGCGTATGAGGTAGACAACGTTGGCCGAGTCGCACGAGTATGTACCGCGTACCTGGTGGGTGATGTTCTCATATGTAATGGTGGTATCCATGTCGATGATCTGGCATGTCTTGCAGGGATTGCCTTGGCAGGGTTGTGTGGGGTCATGGTCGCTGTTCTGAAGGCTGGGTAGTTTGCTGCAAACAATGGTTTGTTTGAGGTTGCGCGATTGTTTGAAGGCAAGTAGTGGGGGTGTGGGGATGACCTTGGCAAGATGTTCAGCTTCATCGATGACGTGTTGAAGGCTGTGAAGAAGATGTGGTAGTTTCTCCGCTCCGGGAAAGTACTGGACCATGAACGGTACTCTGTCGGTTGTGTCCCGTGTTTGTCTTCTGAGGAGGTCGGTGCGGTTTTTTGCTGTGGCACATTGGAACTGTCAATTGATGAGTCAAGCGCTATATCCCGTTCGTACGAGGGCATCTTTCAGCATCTATAGATGTCTGTTACGCTCCTCATCTGAGCAGATCCATTTTACAGCAAGCAGCTCAAGGGCATCGGCGCTGCTGCCCCATTGCTCGGGGGAAGGAGTGGGCCCCTCATGGCGGTTGGGCTTGGTCGGGGGCTGAAGTATTCCAGGTCAGGGGTCGCTCCTGGGCTGGGGAGGTTGAGGGGCTTTCCGTCTGAGATGCCTTCAAGCCATCTTTAAATATTGTGGTGACCAATAACAGGGGCAAGCTGCAGCCTGTCTGCCCCAACAAACATTTCCAGGGCAGAGCATTGCTGTGCCTTCAATGCGGAAATTCAATTTCACTCCCTTTGACTGTGACCAGCCTCTAGCTGCACAGCTGAGAGCTACTGCAAATGACGAATTAGCCTTGTTAGTTATGAGAGCACTTCACAGCTACAGGTTGTGTTTGCTGCTTACTCCTACAGGCGGCTGCAGATCCTGGAGGCTGCTGTTGCTTTTTCCTTCCTTTTCTGTAGCCAGAAAGAAGGACAATTTTTTTCTATTTTACCTGGGTCCTGGAACATCGGGCTCAGGGGGGGGATTTGAGACCACAAGGCAATCCGGTTTGAAGCAAGAAGATGCTGCAGGCCTGCTGCACACCATTGATCGAAATGAGCCACCTGGTGACACCGTTGGAGAAATGCTTTTGCAGATTGTTAATGCTTTTGTTGCTTGAGTGCTGCGTTCAACTGGCACATCACCACGGGTTAAACACGCTGGAAGTCAAGGATGTCCAATTGCACCTTAAGTGCCAGGAGTATATGTGGATGCCAGGATTTGGTTCTGGTGAGATTGGGCCATATGGGAGGTGATACGCAACTGCGATTCCTGAATGGAGAATGGCACTGATATGTGAAGCAAGTAACATATTGATGACAGATCATTTCTACGACAATGATAACACATACCGTGTGTTTTCTTTGTGAAAATGAACTGAGATAACTTTGTATTGGTACAAATATGGAACGGTGATGTTTCCTTGTTTAATGGTTAGTGCGATATGTGGACTGTTACAGAGTTTATTTTCACATCTTTGTTACTGTTGACCGCTTAATAAACAAAGTGTTCTCAACTCTCAAGTGCCTACTCCAGGGTACATGTGCCATGCCTCAGAGGATGATTAATGCATAGAATCTTAAGGAAACTTTGAAGCCTGAACACTGTGCTAGAACCATAGAGGCAGCTGCCAACAATCAAACAGTAAAGAGCTGGGCTTTAACACTGGGGATTCTCTCGTTTTCAAAGGGTAAGTGTGTGGATCAGGAGTGGGCCTGATCACGGCCTCCCTAATGATCCCGGTAGAGATCTGGGGTCTAAGGGCCCCTGATGTGGCCAGGTGTGAGTGTGCAAAGGAAGGTTTGCCAGCACAACTAGCTCGCTGGTCGGCACTCAGAGAGAAGGCAGGAGAGTCATGGCAAAGGAGGGGGGGGGGGGGGGGGTTGGCTTGTGGGATTTGAGGATTCCAGGATTGAAGCCCTAATGGATTGCCAGTCTCTCTCCTCCAATTCCTTCCAGATTAGTGGTTAGCACTGCTGCCTCACAGCACATGGGACCCAGGTTTGATTCTGACCTTGGGTGACTGTCTGTGTGGAGTTTGCCCATTCCCCCCGTGTGCATGGGTTTCCTCCGGGTGCTCTGGTTTCCTCCCATAGTCCAAAGATGTGAAGGTCAGGTGGATTGGCTACGCTAAATTACCCCTTAAGTGTTCCAAAGGTTGGGTGGGGTTAAGGGAACAGGGTGCTCTTTTGGAGAGGCTGTGCAGACTCGATGGGCCAAATGGCCTCCTTCTGCACTGTAGGGATTCTATGATTAAAACATGTTTGCTGGTGTGGATTCTGCAGAGTGTCTTTGCATTCTTGATGGTAGTCAAGACAGGCAGAGGCCAGAGAAGGCAGCAGCGATGAAGCAGTCTGTGCAGGGGGCCACCGCACACCCTGAAAACCCAGCCGCCCATCAGGCTGAGCAGGGATCCAGAAGGGGAGGCCAGTAGCGGCCCAAGATGTATAGGTGTTATTAGTCTTTTGATGAGATGATGGACAGCATGTGCCGCAGGAGACTCTCTTTTAACAAAGAGGCAATGATGCACCTATGCCGCAGACTCACGGACATGACACTCTGTGGAGGAGGAGCAACCCTGAAATGTTATGCCACCGGTTCATTCCAGAGCTCGAGCGGGGATCTGTGCGGCATGTCTCAAACTACATCTATCGCCGGGTGTCCTAGGTTCAGGAGGCATTGGTTGGCATGCCTGTCGCTTTGCGCACACCGGGACACCATTGAGCACCCTTCATTAACAAGAAGGGGTTGCATTCCCTCAATCTTCAGATTGTGTGCAACCACCGCCTCTGCATCATGCACGTGTGAGCATGCTACCCAGGGAGCATGTATGACAGTTACATCCTGGGGTACTCCGAGAACCCCGGCACTGCCAAGGACTTCCCCAGGATGACGGGTTAGCTCCTGGGGAACAAGTGGTACCCACTGAGTTTCTGGCTGACGATGCTGGTGCGGAGGCCTGAGACTGAGGCAGAGACCCAATGTTGCCACCCATGTTGTCACTGTGCGGTGCATTTAACTGTTCAAAATACGATCCTGATGCCTGGACTGCTCTGGCGATGCACTGTAGCACAGCCCCCAGAGGGTCTCCCATTTTGTGGTCGTCTGCTGTGCCCTCCACAACCTGGCACAGCAGCCAGGCGACGTGCTGGAGGAGGAGGAAGCATGCGCCTCGTCTGAAGAGGAGGAAGACCAGGAGGGGCTGGAGGATGAGCCCGGGGAGGAGTCGCAGGAGGAGCCAGAGGATGGAGGCCATGCAGTGGCAAGGGTCCAGCATGCCTGTAGGACCTGGGAGGCGCTCATCCACACCAGATTCACATAGAATGAGGCCATGTCCATCCCCCCAATCCCCTCCTTCCCCCCTTAGCTCTGGGAGGACCTTGTCCAGAGGCTCGACATCTGACTGGGACCCAGCTGAGTCCTTGGATCCAGCAGACCTCCAACTACTGTCTCCCTTGGATGTTCCCGTCTCCACCTGATGTGCATCAGCAACTATGTGGTATTCACCAGATTGTGCCCCAGATGCCTGTTTGCTACTGTCGTCCAACGAGGCATGTATCTCTGCGCTGGGGAGGGTGGGGATGACAGCTGTGATGCCATGCCAATATTCTCCTCGGAGCTCTCCTCCAAGATGGTCTCTTGGGGAAGGGGGAGGGGGGCGGGAATGACTCTTGATGGCCCGGCCCCATCAGAGGGAGATCCTGTGAGACAATGAACATGTGGTCAGTGAGAGGGAACTGACATGAACTACTCACTTGAGACAGGTCATCTGGGTCAAGGGGCAATGAGTTCCCACCTCTGTGGCACTGGCCAACCTCACTGCCAGTGACTGCTCTCTCCTCGGGCAACCCCGCAATCTCCAGGGCCTGTTCCTCATAGGGGTGAGGACTCCAATCTCTGTAATTCCACCTCTGTCTTGACCCTTTCCCATTTATTATGGGCTATCTTCTCCTGCAGGGACAAAGAGAGTGCATTGTGAACCACATGCTTGATCGGACAGAGGCGTCTATAGCAGGTGGCATGACTTGTTAAACTTCTCTCATAAACCCCAACCAATCCTTCTCTATTCTATAACATGAAGGTCAGGGAAGTAACCTCCAATATTTCATTCCCGAAAACTGCACAAGAATAGTCAGTGATTAACCCACCAATTTTATCCTGACCTTTACTTAACTGGATGGCAACTGAAGTTAGAAACTCTGCATGAGCAGAATTACACATGGTCACAGATTCAGTGACCAAGGAAGTAGCAGTATTTCTTTACAATTGTCTGATACAGGGCATGAATCATAATGTAATTAATAACAGACTGTCAGATCTCCCAGGGCTTTGCTCACGGCAATTTGGAGGACAGGGTGTTTTGTAACAGTTGATCTTTCAGAATATTACTCATGGATAAAATCAAGATTGCATCACATGTTTTCAATTTTCTTTCAGTCTCTCCTCCTCCTCATACTTTTTCTACTGAACACGCCATTGTGGACCATTTTCCAAAACTCAGAGCACAGTCTCACATGTGTCTCTGCTCCACTGGTGCACCATTTAGTTGTAAATGTATTCACCAGGTGTTCCGATGAATAGTCGTCTACCAGAAAAACAAACTCTTTCTCTGTCGTCACAGGTGCTGCTGAGTAGTTCCAACATTTCTTTTGGCCGTGATCTACCAGCCGCATCCCGCCTGAATGGTGATGTGACATAGCTGGTAGATGCCAGGAGAGGCAACTTCCGGAGTTTACATGGCTCACAATGCCTTTCGAGGTCTAAGACGCTGCGATCTGGATCCTGCCCATTGGCAGAATCAGTATTTGGCAAATCTGCATATTGCAATGAGGAGCTAGTGTCACTCAAATATGCAGCGGACCAGCTGGCAGAGGTATTCGTGGACATCTTTAATCTGTCCTTACTCCACTCCGAGATCCCTACCTGCTTCAAGAAGACCACCATCACGGTACCAAAGAAGAACCAGGAAACATGCCTCAATGACTACCGTCCAGTGGCCCTGACTTCAGTCGTAATGAAGTGCTTCAAGAGGTTGATCATGAAGCGCATCACCTCCATACTCCCAAAATGCCTTGATCCACTGCAATTTGCATACCGCTGCAACCGGTCCACATCAGACGCCATTTCCCTGGCCCTACATTCATCCCTAGAGCATCTCGAAAACAAGGACTCCTACATCAGACTCCTATTTATTGACTACAGCTCCGCCTTCAACACCATAATCCCAGCCAAGCTCATATCAAAACTCCAAAACCTAGGACTTGGCTCCCCACTCTGCAACTGGATCTTCGATTTTCTGACCAACAGACCACAATCAGTAAGAATGAACAACACCCCTGCCACAATAGTCCTCAACACCGGGGCCCCGCAAGGCTGCGTACTTAGCCCCCTACTCTACTCCCTGTACACACACGACTGCGTGGCAAAACTTGGTTCCAACTTCATCTACAAGTTTGCTGACAATACGACCATAGTGGGCCGGCTCTCGAATAACGACGAGTCCGAATACAGGCGGGAGATAGACAACCTAGTGGAGTGGTGTAGCGACAACAATCTCTCCCTCAATGCCAGCAAAACTAAAGAGCTGGTCATTGACTTCAGGAAGCAAAGTACTGTACACACCCCTGTCAGCATCAACGGGGCCGAGGTGGAGATGGTTAGCAGTTTCAAATTCCTAGGGGTGCACATCTCCAAAAATCTGTCCTGGTCCACCCACGCCGACGCTACCACCAAGAAAGCACAACAGCGCCTATACTTCCTCAGGAAACTAAGGAAATTCGTCATGTCCACATTAACCCTTACCAACGTTTACAGATGCACCATACAAAGCATCCTATTGGATTGCATCACAGCCTGATATGGCAACTGCTTGGCCCAGGAGCGCAAGAAACTTCAGAGAGTCATGAACACCACCCAGTCCATCACACGAACCTGCCTCCCATCCATTGACTCCATCTACACCTCCCGCTGCCTGGGGAAAGCGGGCAGCATAATCAAAGATCCCTCCCACCCGGCCTACTCACTCTTCCAATTTCTTCCATCGGGCAGGGGATACAGAAGTCTGAGAACACGCACAGACTCAAAAACAGCTTCTTCCCCACTGTCACCAGACTCCTAAATGACCCTCTTATGGACTGATTTCATTAACACTACACCCTGTATGCTTCACCTGATGCCGGTGCTTATGTAGTTACATTGTATATGTTGTGTTGCCCTATTATGTATTTTCTTTTCTTCCCTTTTCTTCCATGTACTTAATGATCTGTTGAGCTGCTCGCAGAAAAATACTTTTCACTGTACCTCGGTACACGTGAGAATAAACAAATCCAATCCAATCCAGTTCACCTGATCCATCGGAGATGTTGGGATTTAACGTCTTCACCTTGGAAACCTTGGGCGAGTGCCCTTCAATACTATTCCCCACAAACTGGGACCAAGCGGAATGATACTTGGGGAGTCTCTCAGGGGATCGGAGATCCCCAGGTAGTTGGCCTCTGGACACGTTGGCACTCTGGTACTGCTGGTGCCACCTGGGCACTTTGGCACTGAGTACCAGCGTGGTACTGCCAAGGTGCCCAGGTGAGACTGGCAAGGTACTGCCTGGGTGCCAATGCTGAGGATCCGGCGGGGGGGGGGTGCCCTGTCCATGTGAGGTGAGATGTGTGGGGGGTCCTGAGGGCCCCTTATAGATGTGTTGGGGCTATGCAGGGTCCGGGGGCTGGGTCAGGGAGGGGCTCGAGAGATCTGGCGCCATTTAAAAATGGAATCCCGACCTCCTTCTGTACTGAGGAGTTCTGGTGAGTGGAGCTCCTCAGTGCAGGAAATGGGACCAAGTGCCGCCTTGGCGGGGCATTGCGCGCTGATGTCCCTGATTGCAACAGAGTCCCGTTCGATAACGTGCTCGAGCACCAGGAAACACCCAGCTAAACACACGACTCTGTTGCAATTTGGTTAGATTGCACCCTTTATTTTTTCAGATTTTCAGCATTTGCAATATTTTCCTTTTATCTTTTACAAGGTGTGCACCAGAAGGCGAAAAAATACAGAGTTGTATGTACATCCTCTGTAATACGTACAGTTCAGCTGACACTGTCAGAATTGCTGAGCTGCAGTCTCAAATCTATACATGGTAATTCCTATCTCCTTATTTTTGATAGAAAATTAGAGTATAGGAAGAGGCCATTCATTATAATCATGGCTGATCATCCAACTCAGCAGCCTGTTCCCACTTCCCCCCCCATATCTTTGATTCCTTTAGCCTAAGGAACTAAATCTAACTCCTTGAAAATATTCAATGTTTTGGCCTCAACTGCTTTCTGTGGTTTAGAATTCCACTGGGCCATTACTTGCTGGGTGAAGAAATTTCTCATCTCAATGCTAAATGGTCTACCCTATGTTCTCATACCCCTAGTTCTGGACTCCCTCCCCATTAGGAACATCCTTCCTTTATCTACCCTGTCTATTCCTGTTAGAATTTTATAGGTTTCTATGGGATGACCCCCACTCTCTCCCACATTCTTCTAAACTCCAGCAAATATAATCCTAACCAACTCAATCTCTCCTCATATATCACTCCCGCCAGCCCAGGAATATATCTGGCAAAACCTTTGCTGCACTCCCTCCATAGCAAAACATCCCTCCTCAGATAAGGAGACCAAAATTGCACTCTATTCCAGGTTGGTCTCACCAAGGCCGTGTATAATTACAGAAAGATATACCTGCTCCTGTACTCAAATCCCCTCGCTATGAATACCAACATACCATTTGCCTTCTTCATTGCCTGCTGACCTGCATGCTTACATTCAGCAACTGGTCTACAAGGACACCCAGGGTTTGACCATTCAGATACCAATCTACCTTCCTGTTTCTGCTACCAAAGTGGATAGTGTAGCCACCTAAAATGGCTGACTCCCGATTAGAATGGTCAAACCCCGATCTAAAATGGCGAACGCAAGAGGCTGATGGGAAAATCAGGCAACAGGACTCAAACGGACAGCTGCAGGCAAAACAGTGTATTCGGCTCTGGGGAAGTCGGCCCAGACCGATACCTGCAGCCATTAACATCACAACAACCCAGCCATCTGCATACTAAGCAGTCATCCCCGGGAACAATTGCTACACATTAGTAACATAAAGCCGATCCAGACTTTTCGGCGCCAGCAGTGGCTGTGACAAAGAAAGGTGGACGACCACCCCCCGATCAAGGAATCGCCCCATTATTGGAGCATATCGAACCAAATGATTGGGACCAAGTCCAATCACTTGGAACCAGGGTCAAGGTCCGCCCCGAGAGGCGGGAAGCCCCTAGGGACTATAAAAATAGGGGCCAAGTTCAGATCAACCAATCTTCTCCTGCTCGCAACCTTCGAGACCCTTCGACAAAAGAAACAAGTAAGTCTTACTCCAGCGATCGCTACCAGATAGGTGCTCCAGACTATCGACTCGTACCAGCCTTTTTGAATCCCGCAGGCCAGAACCAATTCAATAGACCATTCGTTTCCCTGACCGGTGGGCCATCTCCAAAGTTAAGTATTGGCCTTTAGTGGTAGGTAGTAGTCTAGAAGTAGTATTATTGTATAAGTATTTATTGCTGTATATAATAAATGATCATTGATTTAACTTTTACTAAGCGGTGTGCTGCATTATTAATCATTACTTGAGCTTGAACCATGTGGCGGTATCAGAAAGATACCTGGCGACTCGTGAGCAAAGGTGACAGAATTAGAGCTAATAAAACTAAGGCTAATAAGAGCAACAATAGCCTCAAAGGTATCCACATTATACTGCATCTGCCATACATTTGCCCATTCACTGATGTCGAAATCACACTGAGGGACCTCTGCATCCTCTTCACAGCTCAACCTTCCACCCAACTTTGTGCCATCTGCAAATTTGGAGATATTACATTTAGCTCCTTCATCTAAATCATTAATATATATATATTGTGAATAGTTGGTTTCCAAGCACTGATCCCTGCTGTTCCCCACTAGTCACTGCCTGCTACTTGGAAAAAGATGTTTATTCCTACTCTTGGTTTCCTCTCTGCTACCTGTTTTCTATCCATCTCAATACACTATACACAACCCCATGTGCTTTAATTTTACACACTAATCTCTTATGTGGACATTTTCGAAAGCCTTCTTAAAGTCCAAATAAACCACATCCACTGGCTTCCCCACAACTCTACTGGTTACATCCTCAAAGAATTCCAGTAGATTTGTCAAACACAATTTCCCTTTCGTAAATCCATGCTGACTCGGTCTGACCCTACGACTGTTTTCCAAGTGCTCTCCTATTAAACCTTTTATAATCGACTCTAGCATTTTCCCACTGCCAACGTCAGGCTGACTGGTCTATAATCCCGTGTCCTTTCTACCTCACTTTTTAAATAGTGGGGTTACATTAGCTACCCTCCAATCTGTAGGAACTGATCCAGAGTCTATAGAATCTTGGAATGTAACTACTATTTATACGGTCATTTCCTTAAGTACTCTCGGACGTAGGTTATCTGGCCCTGGGGAGTTGCCGGCCTTCAATTTTCCCAACACCATTTCCCTATTAATACTCATTTCCTTCAGTTCCTTCCTTTCACTAAACCCCATGTTCCCCAACATTTCTGGTATGTTATTTGTGTCCTCCTTTGTGAATACAGAATCAAAGTATGTTAGTCAGCCATTTCTTTGATCTCCATTATAAAGTCCCCTATTTCTGACTGTAAGGAATTTACATTTGTCTTCACCAATCTTTTTCCCTTCACATATCTATAGAAGCTTTTACAGTCGGTTAGAAAGTTTTACAATCAGTTTTATATTGCCCGCAAGCTTGTACTCTTGTACTGTATTTACTAGTTCTTAATCAATTCCTGTGTTATCCTTTGCTGTATTCTAAACTGCTCCCAACCCTCAGGTCTTGTTAATTCTGGCTAATTTGTATGCCTCCTGCTAGGATCTAATACTATCTCTAATATCCCTTGTAAGCCATGGTTTGGCCATCTTTCCCACTTTATATTTGCACCAGACAGGAATGAACAATTGTTGCAGTTCACCCAGGCTGCTTTTTGAATGTTTGCCATTACTTATCCACCGTCCTCCTTTAAGTAACATTTCCCAATCCATCGTAGCCAATCGCCGCCGCATACTATGATTGCCACTTCTTGTTCCTTACCTCTTTAGCCTGAGCAAACTGTAAATGCTTAATGTGCATTTTGGGTTTTTCTGAAGGTTTTATGAATCCCCATCCATCAAATCCCCCCTTTCCCCAATTGTTCCCATCCCATTAAATTTCACTTGGACACAATTTACCATCCCCACCTCAAGATGATTACAGGTCTCTGTGAATCTAAATTTCTGAGTGTAACTTTACATCAATTCTGAATCACTATGAGGCAAAACCTTTCAATTAGTCTGGTTCAATAAATGGATGTAAAATACCGAGGAACATTGGCTGTAGCCGAAATCTGCACGATACAATTACTGCTGGATCTCCTCAAGCTTTTATGCCAGAGATTGGCTTCATACCCATTTGCATGTCCACAATATCCCATGTCCATGTCGTGTTCCATGTTGGGTGGTGCCCAACAGTGGAATCAGTCCTCCTCGATGTCATGTACATTGACTGTTCTGGAATATCAATCGGCCTCTGGTATGGACATTATTTATTCATATTGATTATGTTTGAAGTCGGAGTTGTAGTTAATTACGTGATAAGAAGGCAGAATTACAACTTGGGTGATTGATTCGGCATTGTGCTATATTCACTGATGAAAAAATATACTTTGTGTATATACAGTTTTATTGACAGATGTACAATACATATACATATTGAATACAGAATAAGAAGACTGTACAGTACAAATTTGTGTTCACAGTTTGATATGACAAAATGTCATTACTAAACTCCTATGGGACGATCTAGAAATTAAAAAGAAATAGTAAAAAAAATCTTTATAATTTCACATCTTTAATTATAGAGACTGCAGGCACTATCATATGACTTAAATAAAGTTAACAAGACTTAACATAAACCCAGAATTAGTCTTATTAACCCTTGAAACATAGTCCTATATCGTTCTACATTTTCAGCACAATTTATTGCTTAATCTAGCAGCAATAAACTCGAATACTCAAAGCAGGACTGCAGAGGTGCTGAGCAGATGAATTAATCCTGGCCATTCAAAGGGCATAACACTATAAACTGAGATGTGAAAGTGCTTAATAATGAGTGGTGGATAGAATTAACGTCACAACTTATGTTCTATTACCCTAATATTTTAGAGCAATAATTTTCAAGAACGTAAAATACACTTTTGGAAATCAGAGAAGTATTTTTATAACAGGCTGGCTGTTTTAAATTGTTCTCCAACATTCCTCCCTGTTGTAGGTTCTGATCACCATAAACCCATCACTAGTCAGAAGGTTTGGTGTAAGTGGAGGTGAGGGGGAATTGGGCTAGTTTGACCCACTTGATTGTTCTCACTGTTGCGGTGTCCACTGCATCTGATGGCCTGTCTGAGATCATGGAAAACATCCAGCTGGGGAAGTAAAATTCAAATGACAGGTCTGTAACTAATCACCTTCTGGTTGGAATTGGACTCTGAACTTTTGAACAATTATTGTAAAATTCAATACTTCTACATCTGCATTGTTCAAAAATTGATAACATGCATGCTTTAATAAAAAAAGAATTCATAAAGTAACTGCATTACATGTTTCATAGTTAATAGCATTTTGCTTGATGAATTCTTGCTGGTAAAAATTAATTTCCTCCTCTACTGAATGTTGCCAGGTTCACAGGTCAGTAGAGCAAGCGTTGAGGAACACATTTTTTTTTACCAACTGGCCTTTAAATATTCAATTGATTGTGGTTTTATACACATCCTTCTCCAATTGTTGAAAATTCTACATATTTATATTAAAGTTTAAAAGAATACATTTTAAAAAGTGTGAATACTTAATTTAGGATTTACGGCTGTGCATGTAATGCATAATAAATATCATCCCAATGCACAGTGCAGTTCCAAATAGTCCATCACTACAGGCAATATTTCTGTGGATCAGTTTAAAGTTCTATCTGTAACAACCACCCCATATGATCATTCATACAAAACAAACATATTTACGACATTTTCTTTCATCTGTTCAGCACCTCGAGTTTTCTTGAATGCCTCTTAATATTAATGCTGTCAAGCTATTATCCCAAAACCAACATTTTAAACCAAAACATGTTTTTCCTCCACAAAAAGTTAAAATTCACATTTTTAAGTATCTAAGCTGAGGAGAATTGATTCACAATGTAGATGTCATCTAAATCCCTCTTCCCACCTCAGTATACGACACAGCGTACAATTGGATGTTTCTGTTTTTTACACCCTTGCTGTGTCATTATAAATTTAAAAAAAAAATATTACTTTACTACCATTTGAGGCAGATGTTTTTTTATACAAAACAAGGAACTCACAACATTTTATAATTTATATTGTGAATATTACCTGATTACACTCATTTTCAAGTGCATTTTACTTTAACTTCTTTGAAAGATGTTCTATTGTATGGCAGGTGCCCCACACCCCTCTCCTATGAAAAACCACATCATTCTTTTATATAGAAAACAAAAGAATGACTACAACCCACAAGGCAGGCCAGCTGCCTCAAATTGTGTGTTCACATGTCCTAGTTACCCCTCAGCCCCATGTTTAGCATAGAAATAATTCACTAAAATGTATGTGAATCTGAAGTCCTCAACAGTTTTAGTCCTATTACACAGAATTTTGTACCGTGTGCTTCTGGTATTGAGCATCATCTGCAGTGATGTGCTCAAAATTCCTTATAGGTATTCCTACCAGTGATGACCCACGCTCAGAGTCTGATGCTGAAAAATTGCACTTAGAATATTTAGTTCTTACAAAATTAGTTTACATAGTATTTAAACACAAACTCATTTTGCTGCTCTGTGGAAAGCTACCATTATTTGCCACCATACTATGATGATACAATGAAAATGTATTTGTTTGTCAAAATCAATAAACCAAATTTCCTTCCCATTCTCTCTCTTATAGGATTTACTGCTGCTGGGCTGCAGGCCTATAGATCCAGACAACTCTATCTCCTCTTCTCAGTCCCGCCCGCACCTCCTGTGTTCTTCACCTAAGTAGCTGCTCAAGTGTAGACAGTGGATGTGTTGGGCCACAGTCAAGCCTAATCCTGTCCTAACCTAAAATCCACCCATGCATCACTCTCCAGCATCAGTCAATTGGTCCTGATTGGAACCCAGAATCACACAGCTTTGATTGTTTGTACCAATTTATCCAGAGACATTTAGGCTAGTTGTAGCATCTCCACTGCAGTGAGATTAACTCACACCGTATGAATTTGGTATCAAATCTGTACCCTTCCTGGTCTGTGTGACTCAATTCCAAGCTTTATTAATGCTTTTACCAGCTGAGCCATTAGGTGATCTGCAGAAATAAATGTTGCATCTCAAATTCTATTAGATTTCAAGGAATTTCAATATTTTTGATATTTGGTATGTACATTATTGATTTAAATGCATATTCAAATTGGCTGTAGTGGTCACTAACACAACTTAGGAATCAATGGATGGGATTTTCCAGCCCTTCCTGCTGGCAGGATTTTCTGGTCCCACTGACAAGGTGGGCCCCCTGCAGTAGGTTTCTCGGCAGTAGAATGGGTGAGCCACGTAAAATGCCGTGGATTTTGGCGGGACCAGAAGATCCGCAAGCGGCCAATGGCAAGCCGTCTCTGCTGCCTCCACCGCCAGAAAACATGACGAGGAGGGCGGGGGGGGTGCTGTGAAAAATGTGGCAGAGGCTGCCTGCCATTGGTCAGCAGTGGGATCTACTGGTCCCACTGTTGGCAACGGGGTTTCCCGTTGAATGTACCCCTCACAACCAAGAAACCCACCGCGGGCGTCCACCATTGGCTGAAGATCCCACCAGCGTGAACTGCCAGAAAGTTCCAGCCAGAGTCTTTTCAGAGCACGAACATAGACTGAAAATTGCTGTATTAGTGACTATTTTTTAAAAAAGTAATAGGCGAAATTCAAGGGGAATGATTCACTCAGTACATTTTTGAGCAGTGATTTACATATGTATGTGATGTCAGACTCACATACCCATTTTACAGATTTTATGTTGTCAGAAGTCGGACTGGTAGTTAATCATTTTGTTTCACTGTTCAGCTAAAAGATTGAATTGCTTTAAAAGTTCTACAGAAAACTTGGAACGGTTGGTGATGAATATATTTGAAAAGTTTCTCCCAAGGCAACTGAAATTTACTTCTCAAAATTTGGGATAAATTAATAAAATTGGAATCGAACAAATCACATTTTAAAATGCTTTCTGATGGCTATTAATGTAACTTTACATAGAACGGGGTTCACATCTGCCCTAGATATATCTATATAAAGATATATCTATATACCCTATCCTTTCTGCATTCAACTTGTTGACTCAATACAGTGAAATATGTTAAAATCTTATCAATCGCAAGCAATGAACCAATAATAAAAATATCTACACAAGAGTTTAAAAGACTGATGGTTATTTTTGAGCAGCTTAATATAATTGGTCTCAAATACCTTTAAAACAATTAAATGTTATAACAGTTGCAATAAATGAAAACAATTGAGCTTTGATAAAGTGCCTTGTTTGGCTGATTTTCTTACACCGGTTCCCCCAATTCTTCAATCCCATTTATTATTTTAGGGTTTCAAAAGAAAATTTTGCAGGGTACAGCAACTGCTGCATCTAGTCAATGCACAATGAAACCCCCATTGTATCTATGAATTTCTACCTACCAAAGGAATATGTCAAGGGCATTTGTTGTTGTTTAGCTAAGCTGTTGCTATATCCAATGATAGCAGCATGGAGCAGAATTCTTTGAAACAGAAATTGAAAAACGTTCCTTTATCACGCAGATATTTAAGGAATTTTGTTATTTAAAAAAAATTAATTTAGAGTGCCCAATTCATTTTTTTCCAATTAAGGGGCAATTTAGCGTGGCCAATCCACCTAACCTGCACATCTTTTGGTTGTGGGAGCGAAACCCACGCAAACACGGGAAGAATGTGCAAACTCCGCACGGACAGTGACCCAGGACCGGGATCGAACCTGGGACCTAAGTTTGTTATTTTTAATGTGAATGGAGCCATTTTTGACTCTTACCCATAACAAAGACAAATGGCAACAATATGGGTTATTGATGATTGCAAGACATTTAGAAGTTGTGGACTCACTACACAGCATTACGTTTACCTAATAGTCCTGGCTGTAAGGAATCAAATTTGGCCAAATTATTAAAATGACACAATATGATCAATATTTTAAAATAAATTTTTTAATATTCTACGTTTTTTGACCATCTTATGTTTGATTTGAAATAGTTCTTCCGACAAAGACAGATTCTGAAATTGGGCCTAAATTTGTTTTTGGTTATCTGAATTATTATATCTGGGATCTCACATTTTTCCATCTTTGTTTACCTTCTTAAGTTGGTTACAGATCTAGATCAAATAAAAAAAGATAATTAGACCATTAATGAAATAAAATGTTATGTAGTACAGGGCAAAGAATATGGGCGGGATTCTCCATCCCACCGCACCTATTTCATAGAATTTACAGTGCAGAAGGAAGCCATTCAGCCCATCGAGTTTGCACCGGCTCTTGGAAAGAGCACCCTACCCAAGGTCCACACCTCTACCCTATCCCCATAACCCAGTAACCCCACCCAACACGAAGGGCAATTTTGGACACTAAGGGCAATTTATCATGACCAATCCACCCAACCTGCATATCTTTGGACTGTGGGAGGAAACTGGAGCACACGGAGGAAACCCACGCACACACGGGGTGGATGTGCAGACTCCGCACAGACAGTGACCCAAGCCGGAATCGAACCTGGGACCTTGGAGCTGTGAAGCAATTGTGCTATCCACAATGCTACCGTGCTACCTGCTTTCAGGTGCGGTGCACTCCCGCCGGCAACGGGATCCTCCGTCCCGGGAACCGGTCAATGGGGTTTCTCATTATGGCCACTCCCACGCCGCCGGGAAATCTGCAGGCGTGGGTGCACTGCTGGCAAAGCAGAGGATCACACCAATGCAGAATTCAGCCTTATGTATTTAAACCTCACTCTTACAAATTCTATGGAACTGGATAGGTTGATTTCCTGTTCTTTTTGTTGAGCCTCAGCTCCACCAATGAAAGTGTGAAACTTCCATTTTTGGAATGGGAAACTTTATTTAAATGGAGCATTTCTAATAATGGAGATTGTCAGAAAATGAAGCTTCCATTGTTCATCGATATGAAGAGAAGACATTGTTGGTGAATTCTGGTGCTTAACTCCATTAGAGTGTTGAAGTTGATATTGAAACGTGGACATCACTGCTGAAAAAATGAATGTTTAGAATATCAACGCCGAAGAATTGTCAGATGACATTTGAGAAACAGGAGGCGAGTGCAATCCTGATATGCGTCAACATAGTCATCAAAATAGGCAAGTTCCTCCAATCCCAGGTTATGATCTTTTCTTCTTTCACAGTTATTTGCTTAAGAATTTCCTGGAGTCCTCCACCTCACAAAAAAATATGTAATTTGCACTACATATCTGTCTCTGAACAATGAGAAAAATATTTTTTTTCTGCAAAAACACATTTTGGATGAGGTGCGGTTTTGACAAAGGAAATGGCATACAGCAGCATTCTACACTGAAGCAGTGATTTCACTGGCAAGATGATAAAGACTTATTAATCAATTGAAATGCCGACAATTTCAACAAACAAATCAGGCTGCACAACATGTAATTTTAAATTTATATGATTGCCCAGCCAATGCACACAGTGGGGAATGTTATGCAAAAGACATTCATATTGTTAGATATAACCCCTGCATATAATAAGAAAAACGAGCTTTGTTTCTGTATCAGATACTGACTACATGAAGGTGTTCATTTGCTGACTGATTCAGCCCAGCTGAATCTTCGTTTGTTGAATCTTGGTTAAGTAACTGTATGAATTTAGTTTGCATCCCATCTGGCTCACATGGTGAATGGTGACAGGTTCAGACCAGCATGTGACGCTTTCTGTGCAGGGCGAGGTGGTCTGAACGAGAGAAGCTGCGGTCACAGTCAGGACACTGGAAGGGCTTGATGCCAGTATGCTTGCGGTAGTGCCTGGTTAGCTCATCAGAGCGGGCAAATTTCCACGTGCAACCTTCCCACGTGCATTTGTAGGGCTTCTCACCTTTAGAAAAAAGGAAAAATTAATAACAAACAGTTTGAAGTCATTACAATGGTTCTTATGAATAACTGTTGCATATTATCCAGGCAATCCCTACAGTGCAGAAGGAGACCATGAAATGAAATGAAAACCGCTGATTCGGCCATTCGGCCCACTGAGTCTGCTCTGACCCTCTGAAAGAGCACCTTACCTAGGCCCACTATTGTCAAGGGAATTCCAGACCAAACATCAAAGTAAATGTGAGTCTAGATACAATTGGCCTCACATTGGTTCAGAATAAAGATTAGTCATAATTTTAATTCATTACTATTGCGAAGGCATCAAATTGGAAACTGTAAGAAAAATCATTGAAATGCAAGTTTATTTCCACAGGAACACCAATAATAAAATGACTATGTGCAAATAGGATTCATTTTCAGCATGTATGCATGCACTGACTGAATAAACTGGTGTCAGCCATTCACATGTAAGGCTGTATTATGAATTCCTGCTCTCACTGCATGGGCGTCATTCTCCGACCCCCGCCGGGTCGGAGAATGGCCGTTGGCCGCCGTGAATCCCGCCCCCGCCGAAGTCTCCGGTACTGGAGATTGGGCGGGGGCGGGAAGCGGGCCGCGCCGGTTGGCGGGACCCCCCGCTCAATTCTCCGGCCTGGATGGGCCGAAGTCCCGCCCAGAAATTGCCTGTCCCGCCGGCGTAAATCAAAGCTGGTATTTACCGGCGGGACCAGGCAGCGTGGGCGGGCTCCGGGGTCCTGGGGGGGGGGGGGGGGGGGGGGCGCGGGGCGATCTGACCCCGGGGGGTGCCACCACGGTGGCCTGGCCCGCGATCGGGGCCCTCCGATCCGCGGGCGGGCCTGTGCCGTGGGGGCACTCTTTCCCTTCCGCCTCCGCCACGGCCTCCACCATGGCGGAGGCGGAAGAGACTCTCCCCACTGCGCATGCGCGGGAAACTGTCGGCGGCCGCTGACGCTCCTGCGCATGCGCCGCATTTCCGCGCCAGCTGGCAGGGCAACAAACGCCATTTCCGCCAGCTGGCGGGGCAACAAACGCCATTTCCGCCAGCTGGCGGGGCGGAAATCCCTCCGGCGCCGGCCTAGCCCCTCAATGTTGGGGCTCGGCCCCCAAAGATGCGGAGCATTCCGCACCTTTGGGCCGGCGCGATGCCCGTCTGATTGGCGCCGTTTTGGGCGCCAGTCGGCGGACATCGCGCCGTTGGGGGAGAATTTCGCCCCATATTAGGAATTGAAGCATGAATTCAGTGCAAGATTTCTCATCCAGTAAAATCAATTTGTTCTCTACTAATGTTAGTTTATAATATTCCAGACAATATTAACAGACAAACCAAGAAAATACTTGATATAAAGGGATGATGTCAAGATGATGAACTGAATTGCTTTAAAAAAAAAATAATAATAAAAATTTAGAATACCCAATTAAGGAGAAATTTAGTGCGGCCAATCCATCTCCCCTGCACATCTTTGGGTTGTGGGAGTGAGACCCACACAGACAGAGAGAGAATTTGCAAACTCCACACGGACAGTGACCCGGGGCGAGGATCGAACCTGGGTCCTCGGCTCTGTGAGGCAGCAGTGCTAACCACTGATCCTTCTACAGACGGGCAGCTTTCTCGCTGTGGCCTCTTGGTGCAGGAGTCAACAGTCCTCAACTCCGAACTAAGGGAAGCCGCATACCCTTTATCAGACACATGCAGCACTGACCGCCAACTCCGAGCAGTGTGTCCCGAGGGTCTTGGCCCGCCCAACTGAACTGCATTAATAAACTGTTTATCACTGGACCCCATTGCTGAACAAAAACAGAATAAACACAATTTTTAAAATCAATGGAATAAGTGGCCAGTAATAGCGGACAAAAGGAATTTATCAATGACATTGACCAAAAAAAAGACCGTTTGAACTACCGAAACCAATGCAGCTGAAAAAACATAATTCCGCTTGGAAATTCTGCATGATCCTCCAGCAAGTCAGTGGAATCCTAGGAATATCGTTAGCGTTTTGCTGAAGCTACAAAACATGAGATCAGGAGAAGCCTGCAAAATTCATGTTTGGGTTATTTAAATGATTCCACCAATGTTAGGGATTAGTTTGTACAACTTGATTAAAATGGTGAGGACACATAATCAGTCCCAGATGATTTTTGTACAGACAGTAGCTTAATGACTCCATTATAAAACATCGAGACTCATGAGAAAGAACAATCTCTAAGGCATAATTTCTCTTACCTGTGTGAGTCCGTCTGTGTGCCTTGAGATGCGAGCTCTTTGTGTACACTTTGTTACATCCGTCAAAGTCACACCTGTGTATGCGACGCTTCTTCTGAGTGTCTGGGGATTCAATTGGGTGGGGTCTTGATACAGCGTGTACAATAACTGAAGGAGTATGGCTCCTGTTGATTAGAAAACAAGTATCTCATTTCTTCTGTTCAACTAACAAAGAATTACTCATGCATTCATATCCAATTCCACTTCTTCTGCAGGAGTGTGACTTCAGATAAGACAGTGAAATTTCCAGGTTTGAGCTCATAACGTATGAAAAACATATAACTTGTAATACTTCAATTCAATGCCGATCAGAGGCAGCGTGGCCGATCAAAGCCGGGAAGCCCCGCTCCTGGGATATGCCCAGCACGCCATGCCTCACGAGAGTCAGCGCGATCTCGTGAGACATTGTGATATAAATCCCACACACAATGGGCAGGATCACATTTTGAAATCTGCATATTAGAGCGAAGAAGCAAGCCTCACCCTAATGTGCAGATTCCCGAGGTATCTGAGGCTTTGGGATTCAACCCCTTCACCTCGGAGACCTCGGTTGAGCGCGATTCAGCACTGGTCCCCACAAATGGGGACCAGACGGATCGGCACTCGTGATGGTCTCCCAGGGGATCAGAGACCCCCAGCTGCATGTCCTCTGGGAAGGGTGGTACCCTGGTGCTACCTGGGAACCCTGATGTTGTGTTTGGTCTTTTGTATCTTACAAAGGAATCCACCAAGCTCCTCGATTTGTCCAAACGAGAATCTTTTATTGAGTCTCGTGTGGTAAGATAGCAATCTGTAACAGCAAGTTATGATGGATTCTGCTTATTACTCCTCTGGAATGTGCACCTAACACCGACCATTCACTTGTATGTCTTCTTACCTTCTCGATCTTTTGCTGAAGGTGGCCGGATGTGTCTCTCCTTATATGAGAGTCACTAGCCACATGACCTTGGTCTTGAGACCGCATGGTGTGTCTGCACCGCCAGCTGCTGCTTAGAAGTCGCACACCATCCATCCATGATATTGCCCATAGGCATAGCACCACACCTGGTAGTGTCAGCATGGCAGAGCCACCTTGATGCCAGCCTGGCATTGCCAGCTGGTTTGGTACTGTCAAGGTGTCAAGCTGGCATTTTTTGCATGCGCGCGCGATTGGTCCGGGGTTGCCCAGCTGGGGTGTTGGGGAGTTACGGGGGCCATCCCATAGTCTGTTCATGGTTGGAGGGGGGTGTCAGGGATCATTTGGGGTACCTCGGAGATCGGGACGCCATCTCTCGCCACACCGGGAGCTTCGGCTAGTGAGTCCTGCCTCTGAGAAGTGTCAGCCAATCAAATGGCCAGCAGCTCTTTTGTTCCAGTATCAGGAGCACTAGTCACTAATGGGACTATAGCCCTTGAAGAAAGACCGTGGACCCTGACTTAAGGTAATCCTTGGATTTTATGTGGCCAGGCTGGCAGGCCCCAGTGAGGGAAGTGGGAACATAGAGGAGGTGGACGGTGGGGGTTGGTAGCTCTGATGGACGCATTGTGTGAGAACAGGAGACATCCAACAACTAGACCAACAACTGGGCACTTAGCCCTGGCACCCGCTGCTGGTGCAAAACCCTAGCAGTGTAGGGACGGAGTCATTTAAATGACTATTCATTGGCTATTGAAAGGAGTAATTGGTCTTCAGGCACCTCGGTCATCCAACGTCTTCCTCTCCAAAGGTAAAATCCAAGTGGAGGCGGATAAGCAGTGGGCACATTGCCATCCTGCCCATCTGCCACCCGCTCCAGAAGGATCATAATATTCCAGGTTCAAAGATAATACAATTTTGTGGATCATACACAACGAACACTAAAACAGCTGACTAAAGCTTGAAACCAACCTGAGAATAGCTATCTGTACTTCAATCTGTAACCATCTCTTTGTTTCAGTTTATAAACAGATCTTGAATTATAAAAAAGACTAGGTGTCCCCATTAGTGTTAAAATTACATTTAAGCAAATTGGTTCAAATGTATTTCTTTTTTTAACATGGAACAAAAGCTCATCATATTCTTCCACGTGTCAAATTGGTGGGCTCGAAAATCAAGAAGCTGAAAGAGGGAGCAGACAATTTCTAGGTGGCACTAGGTTATTAAGTGCTCGTCTTAAGTGATCATCCTCAGAGGGCAGCACGGTGGCACAGTGGGTTAGCCCTGCAGCCTCACAGCGCGGAGGTCCCAGATTCGATCCCAGCTCTGAGCCACTGTCCGTATGGAGTTTGCACATTATCCCCGTGTTTGCGTGGGTTTCGCCTCCACAACCCAAAGATGTGCAGGGTAGGTGGATTGGCCACACTAAATTGCCCCTTAATTGGAAAAAATTAATTGGGTACTCTAAATATTTTAAAAAATATGAACATGGCTGATCCTCTATCTCAATGTGATGATTTTACACAGAACACAGAACATACAGTGCAGGAGGAGGCCATTCAGCCTATCGAGCCCACTTAAGCCCTCACTTCCACCCTATCCCCGTAACCCAATAACCCCTCCTAACCTTTTTGGTCACTAAGGGCAATTTATCATGGCCAATCCACCTAACCTGCACGTCTTTGGACTGTGGGAGGAAACCGGAGCACCCGGAGGAAACCCACGCAGACACGGGGAGAACGTGCAGACTCCGCACAGACAGTGACCCAGCGGGGAATCGAACCTGGGACCCTGGCGCTGTGAAGCCACAGCCACTTGTGCTACCGTGCTGCCCTAGTCAATAAGCTTCAAAGGAAGTAAAGTTCACCAAGTATAAATCCTCTATATTCCAAGATGAGCAGCCCTGTTTATTCCTGGACAGCCAATGGATCACTCCACTGCCAGATTTTGAACTCCAGTGGGAGCAAATTAATCTGGGAAGAAGCTCTAAATCTTTGAATAAGGTCCTGTGAAATTTATCGGCAGACAAGCTGTCTTAATGATGATACGGTAAATTAGTAAATAAAATTATGTTCAATTATAACATTTGTTGCACAGTTTGTCAAATGTTCTTTAAAGATTTTAAAACACTGAGTTACATATTGCCAGTAGATCTTTTCTAATTTATCCTTTTGGAACATTATGTTTAAATGTTAAGAAATCTTATAGAATAAGTGATTTTTCCTTTGTTCACTGATGGTATCAAACTCAGGTATGTCGAGATGAATATATTACTCAAACTCAACACTATGCAAAATTTCTGCCTCAAGTGACATAAATGTGAATGACATTTCACCATATTTTAGATTTATCTCGTTACATTTAAATGCCAATTCTGAAATCTTTCTACATCACCATATATGGTTTATTCCCAATTCTTTTGTCAGCCAGTTGCAGTCTCAACTATTTGCATTAAACTGGAGGATGGTTCTGTGATGTCATGTACACTGGGATGTTCTGAATTTCTCAAGTTAAAATAGTCTGTCAGTGAAAGGCTGCAGTCACTCGGTGTGACTGGACAGGAAAATGAAAAGTTCCAACACATGACACCATCCAGTTCGCAAAACCTATATTCACAATTAGACAAATGAGGGAGTACTCAAACTGTGTTCAGTGCCTCTCCCTGAGTGCAGAGGCACGATGGAAGGTCTCTATGAATCCAAACCATTTCATGCCATTATAATTCTACCGCAATGAATTACAAAGCAAACCAGCTTCCATGTTTATGAAATAACACTGCAGTTCCATGTATTTTACTTTGTGACAAAATATAATTCCCAGGAATTATAAATTACAATATTATCTCAAATATTTCTGATTTAAAACATGTATAATGAAGGGACTAATTTCAAGTGTTTCATTCTTCAGCACTGACATCCTTTACCTTGATGAGTGCACCATTATGTTTAAGCTGTACCAGTTTAAACACTGTTCCCGTACCAGCCTCCCCGAACAGGCGCCGGAATGTGGCGACTAGGGGCTTTTCACAGTAACTTCATTTGAAGCCTACTTGTGACAATAAGCGATTTTCATTTCATTTTTCAAGATTTTTTGTTTTTTTAGAATCTAAATTCTCCTCCATTAGTTCTTCTGACTGCAAAAGTTTAGAACTCTGGATTTTTACTGTGGAGCCACTCCTTCAATGTGCTATTAACTGTTTCCTGTTGTTTTGATACAGCCCGTAGGGTGTGGCTGCTCTCTAACACTGATGTCAACACCTAAAAGTAGTTACAGCTGCGGGTCCCACCCACAGGATGTCTGCTACAGAGTCGCCACCTCACAAACAGATTTCCAAAAGGCGCTTTTGTTAGCTTAGTATTTAATATATAAAGATATTTAAATAGATATTAAGGTGACATTCCTGTATCTGCTGAAAAGTTTCGGTGAGGTTTTAAGCAGGAAGCAAGAGGTTTATGCTCAGAAATGACCTTACTTCTAAAATTAGCTTGGATGGGAACTTCACCTCTTTAAATACAGATGACCAAAGAATTCATTGTCTGTACTTTGCAGTCAGTTAATGCACTATAATCGTTCTTTTAGATAAGCTGCTTTTGATAAAGAAAGTTTTCACTAACATGTGTCTATATGGGGGTGGGGATTTTAAAGCACATTCTACCTCTTGAAAGTAAGCTGAGGAATTATTGACCAGTTGTTTGTGTACACTCTGCAATGCATAATTTACCATAGAAACAAGTTACTGCATTATAAAAGTGCAATTGCATAACCTGAACATAATGGAATGGTGCCAAAAGTGGCAGAGACACAATGTACTCTTAGCCTTGAGGCTGGAATATGTGACAGTTTACATGGGTGTCACTATATTTCCTCACCTTTTCTCCAAACACAACATGTATTTATAAAGGACCTTTAATATAATAAAACATCCCAAGCTGCTTAGAGGAACAAGATAAAACAACATTTGATATCTAGCCACATAAGGGGGTATCAGACAGATGGCCAAAAAGCTTGGTCAAAGAAGTAGGTTTTAAGGAACAACTTTAAATAGGCAGGAGACACAGAAAACTTTGGGGAGGGAATTCCAGAGCTAATAGTACAGGCAGCTGAAGACACAGCCACGAATGGTGGAGCAATTTAACTCAGGAGTGCTAAGAGGCCAAAATTAGAGGAGCGCAGATACTTTGGAGGATTGTGCATGTCAAGATTACAGAGATAGGGAAGGATGAGGTCATGGAGGAATTTAAAAACAAGAATGAAAATTAGGAAAGAGTGTCATAACTCAGAGCATTGTAGGGGCGACAACATAGGGGTGGTGGGTGAACAGGACTTGGTGTGAGTAAGGACATGGTCAAGGGTAAAATGTGGGTTTAGCAAAAGCCAATAGACTCCAACCCAATCCATCTATCAACCTTGTGCTTGATGACCTATATTGGCTCCCATCCAGCAATTCCTCAATTTTAAAATTCTCATCCTCCTTTTCAAATTCCTTCAAGCTTTGTCCCTCCCACACTCTGAACCTCATCCAGATCATACAACCCTCTGAGATAACTGCCATCCTCCAATATGCATTCCTATAATTTAATTACTCCACCATTGGCAGCTGCACCTTCTGCTGTCTCGGTCCTAAGCTTTGGAATTTCCCGAAACCTTCCCCTCCTTTGAGATACTATTTAAAACCTCTCTCAGTGACAACGTTTTTGGTCATTTATAGTTTTTTTTAAAGTAACTTGGTGTCAAACCCTGTTTGATAATGCTCCTGAGAAGAGCCTTGGGCTGTTTTCTGATGTTAAAGACCCTCCATAAATATGTCAGCAGGATTCTAGGGGCATCCCCCCCCCCCCCCCACCACCATGGGAATTACGGGTCACCCACTCCACAGCACCCATGCACGAGGGTGACCCGTCCCCCCACGACCCTCCTCAGACTCCCATCTCAGAAACCCCCATCTCAGAGACCCCCCCCAATATCATAGACACCCCCATCAGTTATCTCCCAGCTGTCACCCCTGCCCTTAAGCTAATGAGCAGACCAGGCAGAAACAGTGAAAAGTCACTGTTTTTTAAACTTACCATCCCCTTACACCTGCTGCCTCAGACAGAAGTATTGAAAGCAGCATCTGTTACTTCATAGAAAACCAAAACCACATCACAAGATTTTAAATCCCCTCAGATCCATGGATCTCTGATGGGGCGAATGATCTCTGATATGGAGTCCCTTTTGGGGGTCTGGGCAGAATTTGCTTTGTGGGGAGGGGGGAGGGGGAGAGGTAGCCCTCTGATTAACTTTTGGGCACCAACGTTAAATACTTACCCCCTCGACCCAGCATGTTAGGACCACATTTGAAAACACTTGCACCAATCCGTGCTTATATAAATTCCAGCCAAGAGGCCTGGAGCATCATGGGGGCATGGAGATTTGGGCTTCCTGCCTGTTAATCGGATGCAAACGGGTTCAAATGACCCATTTTCATCCTCTTGCCGGCACGGGGCTTGTAGCTCACTGCTGCCACCGGCGGAGGGGCCACAGAATCGGAACAGGATCGGCACCGACACTTGATTCTCCAGCCCATCGGGAACTCCACTACCGGCAGTGGATGGCCCTTCCTTCCCATTATTATTGTTGTTGTTGAAAAAGATAAATTTGCCCCATTTCTTTTAAGAATTTTCAACCTAAGCATTTCAATGTTAAACCATAAACCAACCTGGAATCCCAGGTATGATTACTTCCATCCTTCTGCAGAGCGAGGGGCAAATGAACTCCTGATGTTGGCAGTGCCACATCCTTTGATACCTGTCTTGTAAGAGTAGATAGAACATAAAAGCACCTTTCAAAGCTATACAGATTCTCTGACCTAATGCTCTCTAAGTACAAGGTCTTGATCCCGCCAGTGTAGTCTTTTCAGGTGGAAGCTGGAATGTGTTAAATGGACCATATACTTACAGCTGGGTGACTGTATATGATAATATTCTAATTCATTTTTAAAACTGTTTCCAATTAAGAGGCACTTTAGCACAGCCAATCCCTCTACCCTGCATATCTTTGGGTTGTGGGGATGAGATCCACGCAGACACAGGGAGAAAGTGCAAACTCCAGAAATATTCTAATTCATGATACTTAGAAATAAATTCCAGAGATGTGGGCAATAATGGCAAAGCAGTACTTATGACCCTTCGGTGGTTTATCTGATGGCATTTAAGAGCCAACTGCATGTGGCTGGAGTCAAATGCAGACTGGACCAGGTAGGGGATGGCAATTTCTCTTGCCTTAACGACATTCCTGAACCTGGGCTTTAGCAACAATCTAGCAGATTTCATTCTAGCCCATTTTTACCAGGTTCTTCAATTCAAATTAATAACCTGCTGTGGTGTGATTTGAACTAATGGTCTCTGTGTGGTCAGTCCAGTGTCAAACCCATTAGGGTATTGTGCTACCTTTAATTACTTTGTTGAAAAAAAAACTGCTACCATAAAACAAGCATTACTGAAAAAAGCTGCCATGTTATTTAATCATGTACATATTAAGAGCAAAGTGTAAAATGTGGCATGTTGGTAAAGACAAATCTTTCCTCAAATCACAAAACAGCTAATGTTGAATTGTAGCAGCACCAATAAGAAACCTATGTGAATACAGCATTAACAAATTTAATGTACACCTATTTTGTTAGCTCCCTTGAGGTTTTACTGAATAAATAGCTGCATAATAAAGACCATGAGGGTCACAGGATGGATCCTTGTTCTCTGTAGAGTTTTCTGACCCAAGGTAACAGTTGGGGACTACAATTTACCTCAGCATCATGTGTTTGGGGGTTACAATACTTTTGTGGCCCCGTAATCATTGCCTAATGAATCTGAGGGAGAGGTGTGTAGAGAGAATAATGATAGGATCAGACTCAATTGCAATGCTAACACCCCTCCCCAAACCCTCACATACTAAATTAAATATTTTTTTGAAATTTAGAGCACCCAATTATTTTTTTCCAATTAAGGGGCAATTTACCACATCCAATCTACCTAACCCCTACCCAGCACATTTATTTGTGGGGGCGAGACCCACGCAGCCACAGGGAGAATGTGCAATCTCCACACAGACAGTGACCCAGGGCTGGGATTGAACCCAGGTCCTCAGCGACGTGATGCAGCAGTGCTAGCCACTGTGCCACCGTGCCGCCCAAATACTAATGAAATAATTCAAACCCATTGTCTAGATTCATGAATGAAAAATGGTCACTAGGTGAAGAATGGGAACTGCAAAGTAACTCAGCAGGGTAATAATATTTTGGGGAAAGGATTAGAGAAAATGTCTGCAAAGGGGAGAAAAACACATTTCAATAACTACATAATTCCTAATAATTTGGTGGGTGTGTTCTACAGCTGCAATGTTGTACAGAATACAGTACACACCTCATACTGGTAAAAGTATTAATATTTAGAACATCTGACACAATGATGGGCAAACTAGGCTAGTGAGTGGGCCGCATGAGTGCCCCTTCTTCACCTTAGTAGGCCGCAAGATTGAAATCAGGGTTGTTCACTAACCATGACATCATGAATAAGATTAAATACATTTAATACACACCAAATAATTCATAATGAGTTATAGAAAATGCTAATTAATTTATAAATTAATAGAACTATCAACCTCAATGGTAAACACAAAATAAATATTTACGCTTTGGACACAGAGGGAGTAATGTTGGCCGGAATTTTCCGGCCCTTTGCTGACGTCGAGACTCTCTGGTCCCACTGACAGCACAACCCCACCCTAAGTTTCCCGGCAGCGTGGAATGGCTTCCATGGGAATTTCCATCGACAACAGCGGGAACAGAGAATCCCGCTTTGAGAAAACACGTGGCTGGGAGGCCGGAGAATCCCGTCCATTGTGTGCAATGAGCATGCACCTTACTGTACTTGGCCTTGCTTTACATGCATATCACTTCAGTCATTTGGTTTGGAAAATCGGGGGAATGTGGCAAACCTGCGCGTGGGAAATGGTCAACAAACTGTCTCGTAGGCAGCACTCAGAACTCAGATGAGCCACATGTCAGGGATCAAACATATGTTTGCCAAAAATTAAGATGGTGATTAGCAACTTATGTAGTCACTATGTCCACTATGCACCAATTAAAATGATACTGCACCAAGTAATAATGATTCAATCACAGTGCAGCATTGAGAATGTGAGCTTGATGTCAAAATATTTTTCATTGTGGAAAGTCATTGGCTAACATAAATGTAGTATTTACATGTTCCGTGGTTTCCTGCCATTATAGCTTGAAACATGACAATGCATTAAATAATAATATCATAATTAGTCCTCTAACCGGTTGTTATAACTCTCAGAATCTGACAGGAATGTCACCATTTGTTAATCTGGGATTACCTGCATAATGTCATTATCTGAAGTTGCTCAACATCTATTTCCAGTAAACTCTTGGGAGTAAATATTCATTATCTCACATACAGCTGTTAAAAGTCAACAACTCTCCAAATGTTCCCATCCTGCCTGTGGTGATGCCTGTCAGACAATCCAATAACACTGAGGACAGCAAGAGTCCAATGGAATCTTGTACTGACTACGCTTGGCAGCCATTGACCGCCTCATCAATGTTCAACTGGGGATGTGTAACGTCACTAAAGCATTCTATAATGCAGTAATGGTCATTTTACTATGCTGTGGCAATAACAGTACTTGCTCAGAAACCATTAAACTATAACACCTCTCGAGTTCCTTACTGCTTGTGGGATCACCCTCTTGTTTCTTACATTACAATGATCTAATTTCAAAAGTCTATTGGTTTTCAAGCAGTTTGGGAGATCCTAAGGTTGTGAAAGGCACTGTACACAACGAGTTGTATTTGCGTGGTGCTTTTAATACAATAAAACATCACAAGGCACTTCACAAGAGGGCTATACAGCAAAAATTGACACCGAGTCATGTAAGGGGATACTAGATCAGATGACCAGAAGCATGGCCAAAGAGGTATGTTTGAAGTAGTGTCTTAAAGAGAGATAGGGCTTTAGTGAAGGAATTGCAAACATTTAAGGCACTGATAAAATAATTTGAGTTTTTAAATACTTTGAATCGTTTCTCGAATCTTTTGCACAGCTGAAGAGCTGTGCATGACTTGGTAATGATCAACTGATAATTCCACCTGTTAACCTGGCATTCGTTATGATGTTCTGTCACAGCAAATAAAAGTGCAATAAATCAAAATCCCGGGATCATTTTCATAGCAATCCCTGATCGAACATGCCACAGCCACTATATACTTACACAAAAGACTTCTGACATCTCTCCTAGCTTCGACTGATGGTTAAGTTTCACTGCCCTTCCCCAGGAACAGAAACTTTCCTACAACCTGCAGGCTTACATTCCTTAAGGGCGCACAAGATCACATGTATAGATGCAATGAAAGACAGGTTGGGTGGCTCACTTAAGCAGTATTTCACAGCGGAAACATGGTGCAACAAAGATGATAGAATTTGAAAGGAAGCACCCCTCAATCTTTTCCCTCCTTTCCCTTCACAAGATTATCCACACACACATCATTTGTGCTCATGTCTTGTACCTCCATATTCATGCCTGAAATAAAAAAGGTCTAGACAAGGTGTACAAACTACTTACTCATGCGGTGTAACTGACTGCATTGGACTGTGGGCTGAAGGAGACACCTCACTGATGCAGTTACTTAAAAAATCGAACTCTTGCTCGCATTTTATCGCTTTCATCATCATGGGATCTTGCTCACCGGAATGAAATAGCTGACCTGCTCAACAGAAAACAAAGGCGCTATCAATCAAAGGCTGAGTTTTTTTTAAGGAGCATGGCAACATATTACACATGAAGAGCAGGCTCTTTATATTCAACGGCAAGCAGCTTTACATCCAATCTCATGTTACTTTTCCATTAGTTACTGGAATTCAGTGACAGTGTACAAATGTCAAAATATTTCCAAGTCAGGAGTGTGTCGTTCTTACTCACCTCCTCGTGGATGGTTACAAAGTTGCACGTGCTGTTGCCTAGAAAGATGTCGTGTACCAGGGATTGCACATTGCAGAAGAGGCCCTAAGAAAGGAAACAAAATAAAAAGGTGAAGTACTCAAGAAAGTAAATGGTGCATCACATTGTAATTTCAATGTCAATTACTTTATATGCAAATTTCAGCTATTTTCAGTGGCAGGTCTACAACCACCTCTCAGCCTTGTTCTCTATCCCCCCCCCCCCCCCCCCCGCCCTGCCATGACACTGCCACTCCTCGGTTTACCATTATATGTAAATACAGGCCGGGCTGGGAGCATTAAAAATAAGTTCTTCCATTCAATTTCTCTCTCATCCATTTCTATTATTTCTATCCTCAGGACATCTCATGGAAGGTGCTGGCAGACTTGAGATGTAGGTAGTCATGGCCCTGGCATGTAAGGCATTGTGGGAAAAGGCACTTTTGAGGCCTCTCTCTTCCAATTGTGATCTGATCCAGATTTCTCTGTTGGCCTTGGTCTCTCTGTCTCTGTAGGACTTACACACGTGTAGTTTCTACCTTCTCCCGAGGCTTTCGTTTCACTGTAGGTCCATCACTGGTGCTGTCACAATCTATCCATAGCAGCACTGCTTTAATTGCCTCTTTAACCATGCCGGGCTCGCTTATGGTGTTGGGAAACTCATTGGGAGACTTCTCGGGGATACTGGTCGATAGCCAGGCCCAGAAAAACAGGTCAAGGTAACAGGGGGAACTGGAAGCATATGGAAGGTCTGCCCTACTGCCACCCCACCACTGGAAGGAAAATCCAACCCATAATGCAAATATACTTAACCAAGTTTTTGATACTTTTGGGAAATTAAATAAATTTGAAATAAGTTCTCTCTTTAATTGCCAACATGACTCAGTGGCATCACTTTCAAGTCTGAGCCAGAGGGTTATGGCTTTGTTGCCTCGGACTTTAAAAATCTAGTCCAACTCTTCATTACAATATTGAGAAGAGTCCAAATTGTCAGTAGTCTCATATAAGCTGCAATGAAATCATTAGTTCATACACCAACATTAAAAAAGGGCAGAGTTTGCTCATACTGTAGATATCTATGACCTGCTCAGATAATACAATGCAGTCCTCAGTAAGTGCACTCACCTTGTTGATTATTTCTCATCTCCTCCTTTATCATTATAGGTTGCGTGTACACGACAGGCTGTACCACCACTGGATGAATAACTGAGTACAAGCCTGAGCGGGATAACAGTGGTGTTGTAAGCACTGTGGGGATGGTCAGCGGCATGCTGATAGGAGGCTGAGGTGACCTCTTATGCGGTGAATTGGATCGAGATATGTTCATTGTAGGAGATGCAGACGATAGCATTGCCATTGAATAGGGGGAAGAGGGGGAGCTTGACATATGCGGAGAGTGCCTTTTGTTCAGTGAAAGATCGACTGGTTCAAGTTGGCTTCCATTAGCCTCAAGCGATTGAAAGAGTCCACTGTGGCAGTCATGGGAGTAAATGATGCTGTGCTTATTCTCCGGTTTAATATCGTTCTTTATTCGGACCCTATACCCATGTTGGAATGGCTGTAAGAAAAAGGTTGGAGAATTATTAGAAAGAACTTTACAACTCTGGAATCACTTTGGATCACTCCAGTTTTTAGCTCTTTGATAATTTGTGAAGTATTGTGAAGATATTAAACATTCACCAGTAGACATCAACCATCCACAGGGAATGTAGTTTCTCATATTTGAACTTTGATCCGAAACGTTGGCATAATTTGAAGGTCAATGGGCAGGATTTGAATCCTATCGATCTGGTGGAAAGCTGATGGGCCATTTAAAACTGGCCATTACTTACCAATCCCAGAGCCACAAAACTGACAGATGCTGATTTTCATTTACTCACTCTACTTTCCCGAGCAGCCAGCAGGACATCTGTCAATCGAACTTCCCATGGCTGCTATGTGGTGGGCACTTGCACACGCGGTGGCTCCCGCCAGGGTACTTCGGTCTTTGGCCCTTTTGCCTGATTTATGACTGATTTTTTTGGAGGAAATGAGTGTAGTTTGATGGAATAGGATCCCTCATACGACTAATGCCCGGTTAGTATTACACAAGGCAGACGCTGAGCAAGGGATCACGGTCAGACTCAGAGGTTCTTTGAGCCTCAGCAGGGGCAGTTCTGGTATAAAGCGGAGGTGGAATTTGCTGTAATGTGGTTGTTTTTGTTATAATGAAAATCTTGCTTGAATAAAAATATATTTTCTGAAAAGGACATCTGTCAATAGCATTTTGGGCCTTGGATGATATAATCTGGACCCACCTGCAATTTTAGCTCAGCAGCTCGAGCAGAAAGTGACTGTGTGTCTCCTGCCAGACCAACCCAGCAGAGAAGAGAATCAGGGCTAGAATAGATCACCCGAAGCTCAGAGGAGCAGGAATTCTCCACCATCGTGTATAAGGAAAAAAATATATATAAACATTTCCTAATTGGCAGCATCAAGTTTACAAAAAGGTAACATATTTTTGAGATTTTAATACAGGTATGCAAAGGTTAAATCAGATTCTTATAATTTAAACCAAGGTTTCTTGAGGTAAAAGAAAACATTCTTGGATTGTGTCCCAAGAGTAGCTTAGGGCATGAAAATATGAAACTATAGTGATGCTTGCTGCTAATAGTAAAATGAATGGTGGTCTTTCAACTTTGTTTCCTCGAATTGTGCTATTATCCAACTTCACACTGTCATCATTATATGTAGAAGAATTACTGGAATTCTTAGGGTTTGAGGATATGTACTGGATTCAAGTTGGAAGCTAAAACAACATTTAGGGTAATCATACACGTGTGAAATTAGAGGTGCTACACAAAACCCAATAGGGAACAGGTGCAATGTGACTAAACTAGAACTTTACCAGATCTAGGGAGTGTGTGGCATAGTGGTTTAGCACTTTTAGCAACTGAATATCTAAAACACCCCTCCATTTACTAAATTACTAAAATGGAATAAAAGGCAATTAAACTTAACAAACTAACAGCTATTAGAATGATGCAATTGACACAATTAAATGCTGTGGAAGAATTTGACCTTTCTTCGAAGAGGAGCTGTCTTCATGTGAAGTGTGTGATATGTCTTGTGTGATATGTCCTTGGTCTTCCACACTGTTTCAATGAAGTTCAATGGAAACTCGAGAAACAGCATCTTGTCTTTTTATTAGGCACGTTGCTACCTTCCAAACTCAACATCAGTTTAACAATTTCAAATCAAAATCATGACTCCTACTTTTTCAGGCAGAAGGAGCTGGTAATGATTTAACTGTTGTCATTTACCATTCTTCTTGTCCAATCTGTTTTGTTTCTTTACTTGTTCCGTTACTCCCCCTTTTACCTCGCACCATCATCCCTTTTGTTATTTAATCTCACCTGCCCTCTAACCAACACAGGCTTTCCCTTTTGTTCTGCCATTCCCTCTTTACCTGACTCTATACTTGCTTTAAACCTATCACATTTCAAACTATTTTAGCTTTGGAGATAGGTCACCGACCTGACCCTAACCCTGTTTCTGTCTTCACAGATACTGCCAGACCTGCTGAGTATTTCCAGCTTTTCCGGTTTTTATTTTTAGATTTATTAGACATTATAATGTGACGACATAACTGACACAGAAATGTGTTATTTCATCGCAACAATGTCACGGGTTGGTGATATTTATGACCATTGGGTTGAAAGTGACATGACTGCCAATTGTCATCTCAGTAATTGAGACATTGTTCCTTTAAGAACCGAACGTTGTCATGCTAAAATTCTGATTGGCAGGATTGCCAGGTTTATTGGCCCATTTGCTTTTTGGAATGTCTGCTGCACTTCATAGATGTGAAGAGACTGATAAAGTCAATGACTGTATATGGTTTTACACAGAACTGGTGACAAACATGGATTTTTTTGTGAATAGGTAGGAGTGGGACAGAAAAAAATTAAACAGGCCAACGTGTTGTCCAGTTATTTTTATTAACTCTTTCTTAATATACACCCAGCCTCCAGATCACAAGAAAAGGTTCTTGCTTCCTCAGGTACTTTATATGTTTACTTGTTTCCTACATTGCAACTTCGGGAAAGTACTTCATTGACTGTGAAATGTTTTGGCACATCACAGAATAATGAAATGAAAGGCGATACATAAAAGCTAGTCTTTCTTTCCTTCTTTCCTCTTTCCCATCCCAGAGTTCCAAGAATCCAAGTGTGGCTCCAAGTTATATGTGACTCCAAGTTATATGTGACTAGATTCCCAATCAGATCATTTGTCAGATATGTCAGCATTAATTAGTGCGGCTGCCAATTCAATATTTTAATCTGTTTTACATCTTCCTCCTGTTGACATATATTAACTCTTTTTGGATTGTCTGGGCAGATGGTTATTTGACTGATAAAACCATTGTGTTCATGCAGAGCATTACTGAGCTCAGGCACAACATTGTGGGGAAACACAGTGCTGTGTTCTGTCTCAATTTCTTGGGGAGTGGAAATCCTCAGTATGATCACTATGGCCTGTCTTTATAACGTTCTTAAGAATTTAGTTAATTGCAGCAATGACAGCAGAAAGGGAGACATTTACACTACTTTTTACCTCAAAAAAATGTGATACTTTAAAGTGTTGAAGATGAAGGCATTAGCCAGGACACTGCACCAAACATTATCACCTAATTTCTGTTCTTTTTGTAAGGATATTGATAGATCATGTAAGAATAATGCCAAATATTTATGTTTTTTTGGCGAAAGAAGCAAGTAAGTGGTAGAAGAGATACTAGCAGGAGTTGCTCATTGCATTTCTATTTGGTAAAATTGATGTTCAGCTCCCCACTCTGTTCGTTCCTATCTAAAATATACAGAATCATTTGAAGATTACTCAGCCCCCCCATTCACAAATACGACAATTGCGTTTTTTCTTCAGCATACATTGCTAAAGAATACAATACCTACATGAACAGTGGAACCTTCAATGATCAACACTATAAACAAATCTCTTTCTACAAATCTTATTCAATGGGCAAAGCTGTATCAATTAACCAATATCCAAATTCTTCCTGCTCATTAAAAGGTACCGAAGTGATGCGAATGTTATCCCCCTGCCTCCCCAATTTAATGCATCATGGAGTCCTTTGTTCAGAAAGGTAACAGCAGTCTCGCCTGTGCTGAATGGTCATGTTGAGCTTTGTTGAATATGAAACCTTATTTGTACTGTTAAACCTCTTGAGATTACATTTGATTCACATCATGATAGCCTGATCTAAGCACAGTTCCCCTGAGTCTTTGGTGAGAGTTGTCTTAAATCAATTCATGCATTGAGAAGTATAGAATTAGATTTAATTAAATTGCTTGCCCATGATAAAGCGCATTTCCTGCAAGCATTAATATCAGTCTATGTGAATCATCTTCTCCACTTCTCCAGACCAAATTAGGGTCAAGAGAAGATAAATTTTCCTCAGAATGTAATGAGAATAAATATTGGCCGCGATTTAATCAAAGGAAATCAGAGTCCGTTCTGGGTGGCCGTTCTGGGTGGGATTCGCTGGGTTGTAGCACCGGGAACAACTGCACAATCGAACGGCACTTTGTTGCTATTTCGGTACTCTCACCTACTTACTCCATACCGCAACCCCTTGCGGAGGCTGCACCTAGTGTCATTTCCTGTACTGAGGAGCTACGATGAGTGGAGCTCCTTACCGCAGGAAGAAATGCTTCTCCATTCGATCCTCGAAATGAACTCGGGCCACCCCCAATGTTCTAACTCACCTATAAGCGGGACTTCAGGTCTCCAGCACCCCACCACACATGGGCAGGGCACCACCGGGCCCGATCCCTGTTGTGGGAAAAATGCCAGCCTGGCAGTGCCCCTGCTAGCCAGGCAATGCCACCTGGAAATCCTGGCAGTGACAGGGTGGTACCCAGGTGGAACTACCAGGTGCCCAGCTGGCACTGCCATGTTGCCAGGCTGGCAGTGTCAAGGTGCCCAGGTGGCATCACCAGTGCCAGGGTTCCACCCTGCCCAGAGGCTGACCACCCGGGGGATTCAGATTGCCTGGGTGAGCCCCCCCCCCCAATCCCAAATGCCGTTCTGCTTGGTGCCCATTTGCGGGAACCAATGCTAAACAGTGCCCAGCTGAAGTCTCCTTGGTGAGGCCAGTAGATTCCGGGTGGCCATTCGATTCGTTGTAGATAAAGTTAAGTGAGCTTCTAAGCTCACTTAACTATGTGATTCTGGACCCCGCACATTGTGGGCATGATCCGAATCGCGATGTCTCACGAGATCTGGTTAATCACGCAAAGCGTAATAACCATCAGGAATCCCGGGAGAGGCCACATCCGATCAAGATTCCGGTGGGGTGGGGCTGGTAAACCGCTCCCAATGTCTCATTTCTTTCCTTTTCCCGACATCACTGAGCTGAAAACTGACAACAGGTCAAATTTGTAACATCATGGATCTAACTCTGTTGCTTTGGGAACTTAGCAGGGATGGAATCTGACTTGCTGTACAAACAAAATACACTGGAGGCTACTAGACTCGCTCTGTTAAACTTCTTACAGCCAATTATCCAAATAAAGAAGCGTCTGCCCTTTGGATAGAAGGCCCGATCAACAAGTCTGTTTTCTACCATGTACCACACTGTACAAAATAACTAACATTTACTAAACAAGTAACGTCCAGGACAAGATATTCTTCCTTTGTGGAAGTTGCAAGACCTGTATAAAGTGGAAATTCTGATCATTGATGGCTGCTTCAAGGATTGAGTCTTTAAAGTGGTGTTGATAATTGCTGCTTTGCTAATGATGCCTGCCTCCCTGCTGACTTTCAACACTATGTTGGAATAAAATGCAAAGTCTGCTGATGTTTCACACCTGATATAGTTATTCACAGTACAGTTTTAAAAAAAAATTCAGTTGGAGTTTTTTTAAGCTTGGCTTATCTATTGGTTCTGACTCTATTGGTTCTGGTACCGGAGTTGGAACCCAGATGTTATGAATTCAAATCTCACTACTTCAAATTGGAATTTCACTACGAACATCAGAACTCGGAGTAGGTGTAGGTAATTCAGCCCCTCGAGCCTGCTCCACCATTCAATACAATCATGGCTGTTCTAATCTTGGCCTTAACTCTACTTTCCCGGCCGCTCTCCATAACCTTATAAACATTTACTAATTAAAAATCTGTCTATCTCCTCCTTAAATTTACTCAATGTTCCGGCGTTCACCACACTCTGGGATGGTGAATTCTATAGATTCACAACCCTTTGAGAGAAATGATTTCTCCTCATCACTGTTTTAAATCTGCTACCCCTTATCCTAAAACTATGAGCCCTCGTTCTAGATTGCCATACAAGAGAAAACATCCTCTCTATGTCTACTTTGTCAATCCCCATTATCATCTTTTATATTCAATTAGATCTCCTCTCATTCTTCCAAACTCGAGAGAGTAATGGCCTAAATCTGACATCAGGGGGAAAAAAAAATGACCGAAAGCTGTTGTAGAAACCCAACGGATTAACAAAGTGGAACAAATGTGAGGCTCAAAACTGGACATCCATGAGATTCTGTGAGTCTTCAGCAGCAGATTTATATGTCATCATAATCTGGGATCTCATGACATAGATCACCATTCCTTCACTGTCACTGGGTCAAAAATTGGGAATCCCTTACAAAGTACTGTTGGCAGTGCTGCACCTGATGGGATGTAGCAATCCAAGAAGGTACCTCACCACCACCTTCTCAAGTACAGTTAGGGATGGGCAACAGATTCTGGGTTTTGCTCAAAATCCTTGAAATAATCAAATAAATATCTGGCACATGCTTCTCTCATCCATGGGCATTGTGCCAAAGGATTGACTCAAGGTCAATGGGGCAGCACCAGGCACACTTGAAGATGAAACAGCAAGCCGGTGAAACAGTTACATGGGGTATCGGCATGCAATAGCACCAAAAGCAGTAGGTTCTACACAGAAAAGTAGAATTCAAACCCAATGGATCTGTAGCACCTCCGCAGTCAGTCAAATAATGGTAACAGATTGAAGTGTTTGCATGTGCCTTCAGCTAAAAGTGCCCAATGAATAATATTACTGTAGCTTCAATTTGAGAGATGCCAATGTTCAGTCAATTTGTTTTACTTCCATGAGATTAAAAATCAACTGATACCCTGAACATAGGAGCAGCATCTCAGTGGGAAGAATCATAACCTGTCCAACAGAATTGGCGTTACCTGATACTGGGGTTTCTGCCCCAACTATTCCAGAACAGCTACAACAGGATCTGCCCAAAAATGAAGTACACACAAAATATTCCATTAGTAATTGACCAAGTGGGGCAGCACAGTGGGTTAGCCCTGCTGCCACTCGGGATCCCAGGTTCGATCCCGGCTCTGGGTCACTATCCGTGTGGAGTTTGCACATTCTCCCAGTGTTAGCGTGGGTTTCACCCCCAGAACCCAAAGACGTGCAGGGTAGGTGGATTGGCCACGCTAAATTGCCCTTTAATTGGAAAAAATGAATTGGGTACTCTAAATCTTTTTAAAAAGCAAAGTAATTGACCAAGTGGAGGATAGTCATTAATGGTTCAGAGGCTCACATGGTAAAACAAGTGGTCAAATGGGATCATTTTAAACTTGACTTTTGAACCACAGGACATTTTGTGGCTTTGCCCAGATAGTGGGCGAGATTCTCCACTCCCGCGCCGGTTGGGAGAATCGCCTGGGCCGCCAAGATTTCCCGGGACACCGGTCCGACGCCCTCCAGCGATTCTCCCAAGCGGCGGGAACGGTCCCGTCGAGTTCCGCGGGCTGCAGGCCGGAGAATCGGCGGAGACACCCAAAATGGCGATTCTCCGGCACCCCCGCTATTCTCAGAGACGGATGGGCCAAGCGGCCAGGCCAAAACGGCGGGTTCTCCCCGGCGCCGTCCATACCTGGTCGCTGCCATCATGAATGGTGCGTGAACGCTGGGGAGGGGGGGGGGGGGGCGGCCTGCGGGGGGGGGGGGGGGGGGGTGAAGGGGGGATCCTGCACCGGGTGGGTACCTTAAATGTGGCATGACCCACGATCGGTGCCCACCGATCGTCGGGCCGTCCTCTCTGAAGGAGGACCTCCTTCCTTCCGCGGCCCCGCAAGATCCGTCCGCCAACTTCTTGCGGGGCGGACTTAGAGAGGACGGCAGCCACGCATGCGCGGGTGACGCCAGTTATACGGCGCCGGCCGCGTCATCTATGCGGCGCCGCCTTTACGCGGGCGACAAGGCCTGGCGCGTGTAGATGACGCGGCCCCGATCCTAGCCCATTGTCAGGGCCTGAATCGGTCGGGATCGGGGCCGTTTTGCGCTGTTGTGAACCTCAACGGCGTTCACGACGGCGCGGCCACTTCGGCGCGGGAGTGGAGAATCCCGCTCAGTGTTTTTGGATTTGTCCAGAAAAGTCTAGGTGAACAAGGTTGAATTTCCGTGATACCAAATCGTTCTTAATTCTTAAACACCGCCAGTCTCTATGTTGGGAACAGATCATCCTCATCACTTAAATCATGTTAATTACAGTATAAATTAAAAAAATAAGATCCTGGAAACAGTCAGTAGATCAGGCAACATCGTTGAGGAGAATAACCGAGTTAATATTTCAAATATAATGAAAGACCATTAACCCTTGGTTTCTTTCTTCACTGATGTTGCCTGACCTGCTAAATGTTCCTACCATCTTATATTTCTATTTGTGATTGCTGGTGCCAGGAATGCAATGAAATGAAAAATGAAATTAAAATTAAATGAAAATAAAATGAAATGGGGGTAAAAACTCCAGTATCAGGTCCTGCCCGTCATTTTTAAATGTCCCTAAAGGTTGCATATATTGTACCGTCGCAAGGATTGTCACTAGTTAATAATAATATTTGAGCCACACAGTCATTTTCACACATTGTCCATATTATTTGCTACAGGCACACTGCTTGCCTGGGTTCCATCACTGGATCGGAATAGCAATGCTCTGACTGCTCCTTCTAAAATTAACGTGACACTTTTGATACAGACTGTAGCAGTGTGACAGCTGACCTCTTCGTTCTGATTTATGTTTTTCCTTTTAACAGTTAGCTGTACTGACCGATCCGGAATTTTATCTAGTGAATAGCTGAGACACAGTTCAGAAAGGCTCTCTCCTTCTCCCCAGAGTTAGGGAGGAAAAGATTGGTCAAAAAATCCTTATTGCGAATGTCAGGGCAGAATATGATGAGGGTTGTCTGTGAATTGCTTTCCAGTTGAATAGTTTTGTTAAGTCCTCGTCAAGGCTCAAATATAAACAAGACGATACTGAGTAGAGCGCATACCTCATGCTAACTCAACGTACAACTGTGCAGCTCTTCCTTGAAATCCCTGAATGATTGATGCTCTGTAACTCCAAAGCTGAAGAAAGAAATCATTTTAGTCAGAGTTTCCACGTCACTGGGGAGGCTTCAGGCCAATCAACATCCAACAATTTGCTTGGAAAACTCTGCCCACGTTTTGACAGCTGTGACAAATTACAGCGCAACAGCTGAGACAATCCACCACATTCTAAAAATCAACAGTGTTCCAAATACAACAACACATTCTAAAAAAAGGCCAATTGGCACCATCTCCTAATGTTGATGGATCCTTTAAAAATATTCTGGGATATGGACCTGTATCTCTGCCAAAAATGAATCATTCTCCCTTGGGCCATACCATTAGCACGGTAGCATTGTGGATAGCACAATTGCTTCACAGCTCCAGGGTCCCAGGTTCGATTCCGGCTTGGGTCACTGTCTGTGCAGAGTCTGCACATCCTCCCCGTGTGTGCGTGGGTTTCCTCCGGGTGCTCCGGTTTCCTCCCACAGTCCAAAGATGTGCAGGTTAGGTGGACTGGCCATGATAAATTGCCCTTAGTGTCCAAAATTGCCCTTAGTGTTGGGTGGGGTTGCTGGGTTATGGGGATAGGGTGGAGGTGTGCCCTTGGGTAGGGTGCTCTTTCCAAGAGCTGGTGTGGACTCGATGGGCCGAATGGCCTCCTTCTGCACTGTAAATTCTATGATGATCTATGATGATCTCTGTGTATCAAGTTTTGTTGAAATTAGTTGATTAGTTTTTGAGATACAGGGCTGAATTTTACTGAGGGCAGGGGTGAACTGCTCACCACCTACCCCTGGAAGGAAAGTCAATCGGCAGACATGCTGCCAGGCAGCCGGGACACAATGGAGATGGGCTAAACTAAACGAGGGTAGGACCTCTTCCCCCTCCGTGGGAGGAAGGACCACCCTTGAGAGCTGCGAGCCAATCTAATTGGCTGAAAACTCTAGCAGTGTTGAAAATGCCAATAGTCAGTAGTGGGCACTGCTGGACTGCAATAAGGAGACTATGTTTGCCACAGAAAGGCATGTTCTGGACTTCAATAATAATAATCTTTCATTAGCATCACAAATAGGCTTACATTAACACTGCAATAAAGCTAACGTGAAAATCCCCTTTTAGGGTGGGAAGGGGTCCGAAAGCACAGGGAGGGGAAAGGAGGGGGGGGCAGCTTTTGGAGGGCAGGCAGTGAGCAAGAGAGAGTGATGATATCTTGGGGGGTGTTTCCCGAATGCACGCAGTGCATCCCCAAGATAAGGTGACCCCCCACACCTTCCTTCTTGCCAATTTTCATCTAGGCCACACAAAAAAAAGAACAACCTGCCCACTCCCACCCAACTGCCCACGCCAGCCATACTATGGCGTGGACAGCATATTATCCCGGTCAATAGGCTTGCTAACAAGCCTAATTGTCCTTTAATTATTCATTTAAATATGACAGGGGAGCTACCGATTTCAGCATCCACCCATCCAGCATTTTGTGAGGGTATGCTCGGAGTGGGCGGGAAAATGATGGGCTAGCCACCTAACTTACTTTACATGCCACCCCACCCACTGAAACACACCTGGCGGGTTGACTGCAAAATCCAGCCCATATTGTTTGCAGACAAATAAATCAACAAACAGGGGCATGAAGATTATCTTTGCCTCCCTGCAATGATGGAGGTAATAATGGTCATGTTATGACTGGCATTGGAAGATGATCTGCATCTGGGAATATTTTTTCCTGCAAATAATCAATGCTTTGAGAAGAAGAGTGAATGAGGGAGGAACATGGCTGAGAATAAAACAAGTAATTCATTGATCATAGCAGCTCCTGAATATTTTGCAACTCATTATTCAATTGTTCCTTAACCATGGCAAGACAAACTCCTCAGTTGTAGCTCTAGATTTACCTGATTTAGTTATTATTTCTACAGAACTGTTCAACAACATTTTGTTTTCACGTAATTTCACGGTTACAATAGTTTACACTAAGGTACCATTCAAATTCCACCCATGGTGTCTAAAGCATTATCCTGGGTCTCTGGAGTACTAGTCCAATGACAATATCACCATGTCACCACCTCCTCGTGGACAGAAAACAGAGTAGGAATAAACAGGACATGTTTGGGTTAGCAGGCTATAATTAGGGAGGTACTACAAGGATGAGTGCTTGGGCCTGAGGGAACTGAGTGTTGCATATTGAAGTTTGCTGGTAATACAGTCAGGTGGAAAGTAAGCAGTGAGGAAGATGCAATCAGGCTGCAGAAGAATATAAACGGGTCAGATGTGTCAACAAGAACATGGCAGATATAATAAAGTGTGAAGTTATCCACTTTAGTGTGAAGAAAAAATATTTAACAGTGAGAGACTGAGAATCTGTGAAATATTTGCAATTGGGGGGAGGGATCTGGGTGTCCTTGCACAAGAATGACAAAGTTAACAAGTGGGTACAGCAAGCAATTAGGAAGACAAATGGTATGTTACCTTAATTACAGAGGAATTGGAGTACAAGAGTAAAGTAGTCTTACTAAAATTATACAGGGCACTGATGAGGCCACACCTACATTGTATAGTTTGTTCTGCTTCTGGAAGGACACACTTGCCCTAGAGGGAGGGCAAAGGTTCACTAGGCTGATTCTTGAGATGAGGAGATTGTTCTACGGACAGATCAAGTAGACTAGGTTTATATTCCCTGGAGTTCAGAAGAATGAGAAGCATTCAAATTGAAACATATTGGGCGGGATTCTCCCGTACCCGGTGGGGCGGGGGGTTCCGGCGGGAAGGAGTGGCGTGAACCACTCCGGCTTCGGGCCGCCCCAAAGGTGCGGAATCCTCCGTACCTTCAGGGGCTAGGCCCGCCCCGGTTGGCGCCCCACCGGCTGGCATGGAAGGCCTTTGGCGCCGCGCCAGCTGGGGCTGAAGGGACTCCGCCGGCCGGCGCGGGTCCGCGCATTCGCGGGAGCGTCAGCGGCTGCTGACGTCAACCCCGCACATGCGCAGAGGGGGGGGTTCACCTACGCATCGGCCATCGCGGAGGCTTACACGGCCGGCGCGTAGGAAAAGAGTGCCCCCACGGCACAGGACCACCCGCGGATCGGTGGGCCTCGATCGCGGGCCAGGCCACCGTGGAGGCACCCCCCCCCCCCCCAGGACCCTGGAGCCTGCCCGCGCCGCCACGTCCCACCGGTAAGGGACCTAGTCCAATATACGACAGTGGGACCTGCATAGAACGAGCGGGACTTCGGCCCAGCGCGGGTTGGAGAATCGCCGGGGGGGGGGGGCCGACCGGCGCGGCATGATTCCCGCCCCCGCCAATTCTCCAGCGCCGGAGAATTCGGCGGCCGGCGGGGGCGGGATTCACGCCACCCCCCGGCAATTCTCCGACCCGGCGGGGGGGGGTCGGAGAATCCCGCCCATTAAATTGTTAAGGGGCTTATTAGGGTAAATGCTTCTCCCTGACTGGGGAAATACAGAAAGTAGGGTTACAGTCTCAGAATAAGGGATTGGCCATTTAGGGCTGAGATGAGGAAACCTTTCTTCATTCAAAGTGCGGTGAATCTTTGGAATTATCCACCCAGAGAGCAGTGCATGCTTATTCGTCGAGTATATTCAAGACAAAGATGGATAGATTTTTGAGTATGAAGATAATTAAGGGTTATGAGCCAGTGTACTTGGGGTAGAAGACCAACCATAATTGCATTGAAAAGCAGAACAGTTTGAGCAACTACATGGCCTACTCCTTCTCGTATTTCGTATCAAGTGGCAGGCAGGGCAGCACGGTGGCGCAGTGGTTAGCACTGCTGCTTCACAGCACCGAGGTCCCAAGTTCGATACCGGCTCTCGGTCACTGTCCGTGTGGAGTTTGCACATTCTCCCACTGTTTGCGTGGGTTTCACCCCCACAACCCAACGATGTGCAGCGTAGGTGGATTAGCCACGTTAAATTGCCCCTTAATTGGAAAATAATGAATTGGGTACTCCAAATTTAAAAACAAATGGCAGGACCTGTTTGAACCTGTTCTTATCCGAAGTCAGGTGGATATTTCCAGCAAAGGGTCATTGGATAATGATCATGAGGAGTGGAAACTCTTGCTTGTGTTCTTCCTTTTATTCCAATTAAGATTAGCTAATGGCACAGACGGTCAATCAAAATGAGAGCTTTTGGACCTGCATGGTTTGGCTATTAATTGGATAAACTCTGTGAGCTGAAACATAATCACATGTTTTGAAGATGGAAATTCTCCTGTAAATTAGCATGACCATTCCACCTGCATTGGTGAAGCATGTAGAAAGTCCTGAATCAGAAAATTGGTAAGACTCTTAAATTGAAGTAATGGATTTTACTCTCGGAGCTATTGCTCCTTAACCAACTATTTGCGATGCCAATTCAAACTCACCATTGAAACTGGCTCCATTGGGTCTTGTTTACCAGGCAAATGGTCAAACATCAGCATTTTGAATATGTTGCAACGCCAGAAGAGTTGTGCTTTCTGCCTGTCAAAAGAAAACGGAAAGTCTTGAGCTTGAATCATGAACTAATTCCGTACCTACACAGAAAGGTCAACTCAAGTGTAGCTGTGGAAGTGTGCCAGAGCATCTGAAATGTAGGCTCCAAGTACAAATGGGGAAGTATCAACCAGTATTGTCCACTTCCTTGAGGGTTGTACAATAGGTTCCCTCTCTCAAACTGCGGAAGAATGACAGATTGATACTAATGAGGGCACACCACTATTGATCTTCATCTATACAAAAAAAAACCCAGCCCAACACAATACCCAAGAAAAGCCAGCTGCTGTGCAGCCTTCCCCCACCATACACCTGCCTCTCCCTGCCCCACCCCTCAAATCTCTTGAGAATATGTCTAATTTTACAGCTGTGTAAGTGAATGGGCTTCCAGTGAGCCAAAATCAGGCCCAATAAATTACATATCTGTGAAAGCTGTGATTTGAATAGTCACTTTTATAATTTTGTAAAATGGTTAAATTTAAAATGGTTTCCATCTGGATCTTAATCTGGATCATAAACTAAGTGTTTGCCAAGTTTTCAGTTGCAGTTCATTCTGTTTACAATGCTAGCTTCTTACATAAATATAAAAATATTTGCATTGTTTTTCTTGTATTAAAGTATTACATTCAAGCTTTTGCATGACACAATGTGACCCAATATAACAAACAAAGGACATAATGTAAGTACATGACTCAGTGCAAATTAAAAGCTGCACTTCATTTATTAACACAAATCATATCCATAAGTTACTTCATCAATACATATTTGAAAAAAAGGATGCACCAAAAATATGCCACACAACAGGAAGTATGAGTCTTTTGGGAATTTTCAATGAAGCGATAAAGTGGAGCTTTCCTGCATTGCAACACAAAACAATGTGAAGAAAAACTAGCTCCATTCAACCCATATCCCAAACACTTTCAGTGCAATTACAAATACACGATTCAATAATTGCAAACTTGCCCCCGGGAAATGCATTTAGATATATGCAGGTGAGGGCTTTTGTGAGGCGATAGGTGAGGGAATTTCCGTTGTTCCAGGCACAAGAAGTTCAAGATAGGGTGATCTCGGGGGTATGGGTCGGGGAGGGCAAGGTGTCGGAAATATACCAAGAGATGAAAGAAGAGGGGGAAGCGCTAATAGAAGAACTGAAAGGTAAATGGGAGGAGGAGCTGGGGGAGGAGATTGAGGAAGGGCTATGGGCCGACGCCCTGGGTAGGGTTAATACCTCCTCCTCGTGTGCCAGGCTCAGTCTGATACAATTTAAGGTGGTTCACAGAGCGCATTTGATGAGGGTGAGGCTGAGTAGGTTCTTTGGGGTAGAGGATAGATGTGAAAGATGTTCAGGGAGCCCGGCGAACCATGTCCATATGTTTTGGTCATGCCCGGCATTGGAGGGGTTCTGGAGAGGAGTGGCTGGGGGCTAGCAATATTTGGAGTAGTGGATGAGCCGGGAGTGCAGGAGGCAAAAGAGGCCGGAATTCTGGCCTTTGCGTCCCTAGTAGCCCGGCGAAGGGCCTTGCTATTCTGGCAGGAGGCGAAGCCCCCTAGCCTGGAGGCCTGGATTAACGACATGGCGGGGTTCATAAAATTGGAGAGAATTAAGTTTGCTTTGAGAGGGTCTGCACAGGGGTTCTACAGGCGGTGGCAACCGTTCCTAGAATATCTCGCGGAGTGTTAGAAGAAGGTCGATCAGCAGCAGCAGCAACCCTGAGGGGGGGGGGGGGGGCGGGGGGGGGGAACGAGAGACTGTTTGAGGGGATGGATGAGCGGGAGATAGCATGGAGGGTGGGCGGAAACGGTACGCGCGGCCAAGAGCCAGTGTATAAAGCTATGTAAATATACCATCTTACAAAGAACAAAGAACAAAGAAATGTACAGCACAGGAACAGGCCCTTCGGCCCTCCAAGCCCGTGCCGACCATACTGCCCGACTAAACTACAATCTTCTACACTTCCTGGGTCCGTATCCTTCTATTCCCATCCTATTCATATATTTGTCAAGATGCCCCTTAAATGTCCCTATCGTCCCTGCTTCCACTACCTCCTCCGGTAGTGAGTTCCAGGCACCCACTACCCTCTGCGTAAAAAACTTGCCTCGTACATCTACTCTAAACCTTGCCCCTCTCACCTTAAACCTATGCCCCCTAGTAATTGACCCCTCTACCCTGGGGAAAAGCCTCTGACTATCCACTCTGTCTATGCCCCTCATAATTTTGTATACCTCTATCAGGTCGCCCCTCAACCTCCTTCGTTCCAGTGAGAACAAACCGAGTTTATTCAATCGCTCCTCATAGCTTATGCCCTCCATACCAGGCAACATTCTGGTAAATCTCTTCTGCACCCTCTCTAAAGCCTCCACATCCTTCTGGTAGTGTGGCGACCAGAATTGAACACTATACTCCAAGTGTGGCCTAACTAAGGTTCTATACAGCTGCAACATGACTTGCCAATTCTTATACTCAATGCCCCGGCCAATGAAGGCAAGCATGCCGTATGCCTTCTTGACTACCTTCTCCACCTGTGTTGCCCCTTTCAATGACCTGTGGACCTGTACTCCTAGATCTCTTGCCTTGTATATATCTTGCTCAGGGAGAATTTGCGTTATTTTGTTACGGGGGGGGGTTATTGTTTGTAAGGGGAAAAAATTGTGTTGTTAAAAAAACCTTAATAAAAATATTTTTTGAAAAATAAATAATTGCGAACATGTGAAGCTGCAGAATGAGTGACTTGTGCAAGATTCTACTTGGATACAAATTATGCATAGCACTAATGAATCTCCCCCTTCCCTCCCACCCCTCCCCCTTCCAAATAAACACTGGGCGGAATTCTCCCCCCACATGCTGGGTGGGAGAATCGCCGGGGCGCCACGCGAGTCCCGCCACGCCGCCCCGGCACCCGCAAGCGATTCTCTCCCTCCCCTCCCCCCCCCACCTCAACCGGCGCAGCGAGAATCACGGCTGGCCGCTGGGAGAATCAGCGCTCGCAACAGGCGAGCGGCGATTCTCCGGCCCAGATGGGGCGAGCAGCCTGCCCAACACGACGGGTTGCCGCCGGCGCCGTCCACACCTGGTCGCTGCCGGCGGGAGCAGCGTGGGAACACTGGGGGGGGGGGGCTCAAAAGGGGTCTGGCCCACGATCGGTGCAGGCCGGCCTCTCTGAAGGAGGACCTCCTTTCCTCCGCCGCCCCGCAAGATCCATCCGACATCTTCTTGCGGGGCGGCCTCGGGGAGGACGGCAACCGCGCATGACATCATTTACGTGGCGCCGGCAGTGTCATTACGCGGCGCCAAGGCCTGGCGCGTGTAAATGACGCGACGCCGCTCCTTGCCCCCCGGGGGCGGGAGAATAGGGAGCTGGGAGCGGGCTCCGACGCCGGAGTGAAACACCCCGGTTTTCACTCCGGCATCGGCATTTGTCTCCTGATGGCAGAATTGCACCCACTGTATTTTCTCAAACAGTTTCAGTGCCTATTTAAAGAGTTCTGCTTTTTCCCCCCAAAACTGCTGAAGATGCACATCTTCTTTATTTCAAAATTCAGGTCGAAGTCTGCAAATAATGTTTTTCCCCTTTTTCAAACACAGCACAGTAATACAGGCAGGCAAAAATAACTTGTGTTTTGTAGCCATCCAACAAAAATTCCACATCGCCTATCACCCCCAATCAAGCGAAATCGTAGAGCGAATGAATAGAACCCTCAAGGCAACCCTCAGGAAAATGGTGCAACAGCACAATACCACATGGGATACGGTTCTCTCCTTTGCACTCATGTTCATAAGGAACCGGACGACCCATGAAGGGAACAGAATACTTGTTCGGGCTTGATTTGGCCAGCCCCACAGTCACCGCCCTCACCCATGAGAAAGCAGTACAGCAGATCCTCGAAAACACTAAAGCAGCCCAGTTCGCCTCAGCTGTTAGGCTGGGCACACGGAAAAAACAAAGTAAAGCATGTTTTGATAAGACGGTACACCCGACGGAATTTTCAGTGGGACAGCAAGTCATGCTCTCCTTGTACAACCCCAGTTCATTTCTTTCCCCCAAATTCGCAGGACCCTACTCCATTTCAGATAGTCAGCCCCTCCGTTTAGAAGATCACTTATCCCAATGGCAAGTCAGGATGGTTTCACATAAATCAGCTTAAGCCTTATGGCACACAGAGCAACCACTCCCACCACATCTCACTTGCAGCAGCAGACGAACACGCCTCGCCCATGGACGACCTATTCCTACCCTCCCCCAACCAGTCCAGCCCGTCCTCGGACACCACATCGACTCCACCCCCCGAGACGCGACTCCGCCCCTCCCTTCATTCGACCAGCACCGACAGCGACAGGGACAGCACTGATACATTAGACCTCATGGAACCGCCACACAATTTCATTTCTGCACCAGGCCCCACTCCCAGCGACTCGGAACAGGATACGTTCGACCCCTTTGAGACCACTTACATAAAAGCCCCTGAACCGGACCCACCGCCCGATGACAATGGATTGCCCCCTACCGCCTCCAATCTAGACAGTAAGCATTTGCACCAAGACAATTCCTACCGACTCATCCGTAACGATGAGATGGACTCCACATCGCCCCAAGCAGCCTTAGCACAGCTACTCCAGTCACGAGTATGGCAACCGGGAGAAGATGATGACTCAGAGTCTGACTCCCACCAGACGAGCCCCTTTGCGACTCTTTTTGCAATAGAACAATGAGGTGTCCAGATGATGGTAAAAAGGAACCGATTGAGGTTTATGGTGTCCTTCTTTCTGATGGAGCCTGCCCGATTTTGTTATTTTAGTTTGCGGTTTTTAAATGTTGAATGTTTGTATTGTGTACGACCCTTTGATAAAGTTTATTCATGGCCCTACGCCACATTTTGATGCAGTCACAACTACTCTTTTAATGCCCATGGTAGTTAGAGGAACTAGTTTGTCGGCAGACACCCATTGATAGTCATAACTACTCTTCTGATTCAACGGCAATCATAAGAGGCAGTTTTTCCACGACGAACACAAATTCTTTTCGTTCTTGTCCGGTCACCCAGGCAGTGGAGTAACGGCACTGGTCCCCGCCCTGCCTGAGGACCCCCATCTGGTCAGCTACGCTCGGGTTGTGCACCTACTGCACTGGTCACCGTCCTACCCGGGGATTTCACCCATTCTTGCCCCACCGTGGCCCATACGCACCCCATTCGGAGCTTTTGGTTTGAAACTCTTTTACTGTTCTTTAAGTCTGTGGTTTAAAGAATGCTCTTTGCCACAAGTTTTGTTTGTTTTCCGGCGACCCTTAGGTTGCACTCCCACATGCTATTTACATTCCAAACACTTGGATGAAACGCTGGACGGAGAAATTATCTGCCCACTCAGCGCATCGATCACACAGGCTGCGAGACTGCTTGCGCTGTGACAGTATTTTCTTTTCGGATGTCTTGTCCCCAAAAATATTTGGTTTAAAAAAAAATGAGGGAGTCAGATATGGTGACAATTCTAATGGGCAATTGATAATAAAAGGAGAGACAGACAGATAGACGAGATATTAAACAAGGTAATAACAGATATCATGCTCGTGTCCACAGGAAATCCAAAACAACAGAAGACAGAGGAAGACCAAAGAAAAAAAAAGAGAAAATGAAAACGGACATCAGGGGCAAAATTCTCCCCCAACGGCGCGATGTCCACCGACTGGCGCCCTAAACGGCGCCAATCAGATGGGCATCGCGCCGCCCCAAAGGTGCGGAATGCTCCGCATCTTTGGGGGCCGAGCCCCGACATTGAGGGGCTAGGCCGGCGCCGGAGGGATTTCCGCCAACCGGCGCGGCCCGATTCCCGCCCAATCTCCGGTACCGGAGACTTCGGCAACCGGCGGGGGCGGGATTCACAGCTGCCAACGGCCATTCTCCGACCCGCTGGGGGGTCGGAGAATGACGCCCCATGATCTGCATTTGGATGTTCGTGGGATCACGACAGTTGCGCGCAGACGCGACCCCCCTGACCCCTACCCCACAGGCCGTGAATGTTTCCCATCCGTGCCATACACCACACCCAGAGACAGTAACTGACACACCAACCTTATAAAATGGTATTCCCTTTCATACATCGTAGAAGCCCTATTAGTGATAGCAATACTCTGTAGTGCCATCCAGACACTGAGACTTCGGAAATGGCGAACGAAAGCCTCCCGCACTCCGGTATAAACACTCAGACCCCCTATTTTCGGAAGCCAGCAAACTCCCCTCTCTCTCTAAGTAAATAAAGTGCATCGACTAATTTTTGTTTGTTCTAATAAAGAAATATGTGAAATTCTGTACTTGAAATGAAATGATAATCGCTTATTGTCACAAGTAGGCTTCAATGAAGTTACTTTGAAAAGCCCCTAGTCGCCACATTCTGGCGCCTATTCGGGGAGGCTGGTACAGGAATCGAACCGTGCTGCTGGCCTGCCGTGGTCTGCTTTAAAATCCAGCGATTTAGCCTTGTGTGCTAAACCAGATCACCATGATACAGAGAAATGTAATGCTGCTATTATATAGTTTATACTGTTTGTAAATTCTTTTGATTGACTAAAGATAGTTTAGAGAAGGATAGTTAAGAGGTTCCCGTGTTTTAAATGAAAAAGAAATGTAATGCATGCTTGAATGTTATAGTGCCCGCCCCTTAGAAGTTTAGAATGAAATGATGTGCATAAAAGCAATTTAGGTAAAGGTTCGAATCCACAGGACAGAGTAGGATAGAACCTGTCCTTGATTGCGGGTGCTCGACTTAGGCAGAGAACAAAGAAGATTCAGTAATATGATCCTTCACGCTTCGCGTTGAGGATCACAAGGAGGGGGTGTAGCCATCTGGGATGGCCACTTTCAGTATATAAAATGGATACTCACAGAGCATACAGGGAAAATGGACAATGCAAAGCAAACAAGCAGGCACAGAACCTGAATGTATATTTGGAAGGCAGTCTGCAGACGGAACCGAAACTCTGGGCCGATTTACATATTGATGGCCCATCTCCGGGAAACAAAGAACTAGTGCTCAGGTAGCTGATCCTGTCCCAGACAGTCCTGCACCACTACCCCAGCAAGAAGACACAAACAAAGCAAGGCCAACAGCCACTTAGGACACGCCCAGCCATCAAGGCACCCTCCCCTTTATTGGCTTAGATCAGTGTTCTTCAAAGTCGGAGGTGTGACCCGCGGGTGGGTCGCGGGCGGGTGTCGGGAGGGTCGCGGAGCCGTTGTCCGCGGTGCTCCCGATCGCACAAATCCCCGCGCAGCAGCTGGCTTTTCATAACGCCGGCTGCAAGCGGCCGCGATCATGTTAAGAAAAAAATTTGGCCACATTGCGCATGCGCGCCGATAATCGGGTACGCATGCGCAGTGCTGCCGCTATTTTTTAAAACCGTTGCAGCTTTTTGTTTTACAAGATCTGTAGTGGTTTTTATTCATTTATTCATTTAATTTTAATTTTTTTCATTTATTCTATTCACTTTTTTTTTACAAGTTCGGGGTTTTTTATTCATTTTTTTCATTTATTTTATTAATTTTTTTTTACAAGTCCGGGGAGGTTTTATTCATTTATTTTACTTTTTTTTTTACAAGTTCAATGGCCATTGTTCCTCTGACCTAAGTGGGCATCCGAAGTTAAGTATAGGTGTTAATGATAGATATAGTTTAGCCTGTAGTGTTATTGTGCATGAGTAAATCATACTGTGTGTAAATAAAGTAGTATTGACTTTGAACTAACTAACTGGTGTATTGGTTCTTTGATCGGTGTTCGGGTTGAACCTTGTGGCGGTATCGAGAGATACCTGGCGACTCTGAAAGTACACTCATAATTGGCATTAAGAAAGGCGACCTTATTAACTGCCATATTTATAGCAGTAAATATAGCAACAGTTTCTACCACAGAACTTCACAGGTAAGCTGGGAGCCAAGTCAGCAGTTCCCACAGGACTCTGTAACCAGAAAGGAAATATTGGTGAAAGTTGCCCTCCAGTTATGTTCCAACATCTAAGTTGTTATTCCAGCTTTTGGATAAATATCTGTCCTGTCATTGTGTTACCATCCCAAAATGAAACCCTGGCTCAAAAAATGCTCACCTTTACTCTTCTAAATAAAATATAGAGGAACAGTCACAAGACCGCCAATTAGTTTAACCGCAAGAAAAAATATATTAAACATGAAAAAATTGGATTATAGTACAATACGGCCTTTACTTCCACAACAATTACACACAGATTTTAGGATTAACATGGATTACAAAGCACACCTTGAGATCCAATGGTCTCAAACACACTAAGTCTCTTTTAAGCATACAAGATGACTGCGGTATGACACACTCCTCTCTGAACCCAAGTGAATGTCTGTGGATTTCTCCTCAAAATCCCCAGAGATCAATATACCCTGAGCCACCTTGTCTTACTGAACTCTGGCTTCCACACGAGTTATTCCAGATTCCACTTTCAAAAGTCACACTTTCAAATCTTTCAAATTATGCTTTTCCTTAGCTGTTTGCATTCCAAAATCCAGACCAGATTTTACAAATGACTCTTTTAAACAAAGGTTCTGCAAGGTGACACGGTGGCACAGTGGTTAGCAGTGCTGCCTCACGCAGCTGAGGACACGGGTTCAATCCCAGTCCATGTGGAGTTCGCATATTCTCCCCGTGTCTACATGGGTCTCACTCCCACAACCCAAAGTTGTGCAGGGTAGATGGATTGGCCACGCTAAATTGCCCCTTCATTGGAAAAATCAAATAAAATATATAATATTTTTTGAAAGTTCTCCTAAAACAAATCGAAACAAAATTTAACTTCTGCTTCACTTTTAACAACAAATCCAGTCCAGGATTTTACACCAGCCCATTTAGGATTTCTTTGTCTTCACTGCTGTACAAACTGTTTGCAATTGTTTTAACTCTCAATTCCTAGGCTGTATTAAAATTACATTAAAAAGTTCCACTGACCCTGTGCGTCCGGGCTGCCCCAGCACTAAAATCTATACCTTATTTCTAATGTTTACCAACACGATGATAAATCCCTTAAAACTACCTTTATTTTGTTAACACACTCCCTAGCTTAATTTGATGAACCAAAATGCAGAAGAGTGGAAGACTCAATGAAATCTATCATGTGTTACTGGTTGGGACATTCAGCTCCCACTATTCAGCTGGCTGCCACTTCACAGTGGATTTGGGCTGGCAACTACCTCACTAAGGATTGACTGAATCTCACGCTGTTGAGGTCAGGGGGAGGGGTGGTGCGGAGTTCCCATTCACTTCGGCACTTCCACCTGCCTCATTCCCACCACAGTTAAAATCAAGGTTTTAGTGATAAATTCCCAGATGGAAAATAGATTGTTATATTAGTTCTAGGCACAGTTACTAAAACATTCTCGTTTTTGACCAATCAGCCCAAATCATACAGCACCTTTTTCAATTAAAAGGAATAGCTTATTCTATTTTAGTGCATTCTCTTCCATTTCCTTTTGCATCATCCCAAGAAGCACAATGCTCCCTAGTTGTGAGAACTGAGGGGACCCTCCCCCTCTGTTTGAGACTATCATTGAGGGACAGGGGTAAGCTGTCCACTTGTTTACCAGACAGTGCAATTTTACAAAACTGAACACACCAAAGGGCTTATCACTCACCGTTGTTTTGAGAGTGAGAATGGATGGCCTCCACAACAATTGAAAACAACCTGCTACTTGAATAACCATGGGAAGGGTGTGCTGGCCTTTGTTAAAAGTTGCATGTGTCATGCCAGAAGTGTGGCATGACTGGTCTCCTCACCCACCCATGCTTGGGGGAGGAATTATGCTCTCCGGAATAGAAATGACAATCTTTTAAGGGCAACAACAAAGGATCTTTAATCATCACCCATCCCAAAGGAGAAAGCAACAAATATGATCTCTTGTCAGAATCCGATTAACACGGCTGCCTGAGATATGCCTGTTACATGCAAATTGTGTTTGAAGCATTTAATTCTAAATTAAAGCATTTCAAGAAAAATAAAGCAGATCTAAAGGAAAGGAAAGAACTTATATTTATGTTGCACCATTCACAACCTTGGGAAGTTCCAAAGCACCTTACAGCCAATAGTATACTTTAAAAAAAAAAAAAATTTTAAGTGCCCAATTTATTTTAGTTTTCCTATTAAGGGGCAATTTAGCGTGCCCAATCCACCTGACCTGCACATCTTTGTGTTGTGTGAGTAAGACCCAAGTAGACACAGGATAATGTGCAAACTCCACACGGACAGTGACCTGGGGCCGGGATCGAACCCAGGTCCTCAGCACCGTGAGGCAGCAATGCTAACCACTCTGCCACAGTGCTGCCCCAATAATGTACTTTTTGACCTGCAGTCACTCTTGTAATGTAGGAAATGTAGGAACCACTTTGTATGCACAGAAATTTCACTCAAACAGCAATTTGATAATGGCCAGATAATTTGCTTCTGTCACGTTGTTCAGAACATGGGGAAACTCTCCTACAAGCAGCACGTGAACAACGGTGCCCGATTTGAGAAAGGTAGATAATAAGTGCTTAATCTAGCTAATAATTCACTAGAGGACTCATTTATGTTACAACACCACTACTGATGACACTTGACTTTGGTGACAGTTCAAGAGAAGCAGGAGATTCACCCAGCGCATAGCATTTCATGGGCCTTTCTGCTCCCAGTAATGCCATCGATAGCGAATATCAACCGGCCAATTTTTCATCAGCAGCGGACAGTTGACTATCGACCTGTGAGAATATTTTCCGTTTGCTGGCATTTAGGCCCAGGAGCAGAAGTGAAAGTCGCGACTGCAGTAACTTGTGCCAGATGACGCAAACATGATAAAATTCCAAAGCACTGGCTGGTCGAGAACATTTCAGAATCACTTCTGCTTAAAGCAGTTCTGTAAAATACACAGGCTTATACAACCCTATACAACCCCAAAGCACCATATTTAACACTAGTTTATGAACAGCAAAATGGATAATGATATTAAAAAAGATAGGATCCACCATACATAGCACATGGACACATTTAATCAAACAGCTATAAACTACATATGCCACACACATCAATGTTGCTGTGAGGCAGTATATACTTCTGCACAAAGAAGATACTAAACCTTCAACAAATCTAAAACAAGGGATTTGATTTTAAAAAAACAGGATAAAATGCTTGAAGTTTCTCTGTCCACTATTTTAAGAATGCGATTAACTAAAATAAAATAAATGTTGACAATACAGTGGCACAGTGGTTAGCACTGTTGCCTCACAGTTCCAGGGACCCGGGTTCAATTCCAGCCACGGGTGACTGTGTGGAGTTTGCACTTTCTCCCAGTGTCTGCGTGGGTTTCCTCCCACAGTCCAAAGATGTGCAGGTTAGGTGGATTGGCTGTGATAAATTGCCGCTTAGTGTCCAAAAGGTTAGGTGAGGTTACGGGGATAGGATGGAGGCGTGGGCTTAAGTAGGGTGCGCTTTACAAAGGCCAGTGCAGACTCGATGGGCCAAATGGCCTCCTTCGGTACTGTAAATTCCATGATCTATGACCTTTGTTTAATTAGCAGACAACCAAATGAGCTTTTATGTTTGTTGTAATTTTCTCACAACACAATTTCAATTTCCAAGTTGTCCAGGTGCAGCAGAAATTCCAGATGTCAGACTGTTTGGATAGAAAGATGCTCTGAATCTGAACAATAAGAAATCTCCCACACATGGAAATAAGCAAATAGCGGTTGCTATTTCCACAATACAAGATTTAAAATAGCTCTTAACAGATAATGATACACTACCAGAACTAGAAGGCATGTGCAAACTCACCATCTCAATATCTTTTCCAAAACTATGTGTTTCACATAGAAGATGTGGGCATTAACTGAAAGGGCTACTTTTTCTATAACACAGAATGAGTCCTGTTTGTAATGGGCATTTGCAAGCCTCTTGGGCAGGGGGGGGGGGGGGGGGGGGGGCATTCCTTTCACTTCCTCACCAATTCCAGGAATCCATATCACACTGTTCATTCGTTAACAAAAATGCACAGTGTCTCTATTTCCTTGGCTAATAGTTTGTGTTGTCATGACCTTCTGTTGAGGAACACGGTTTCATGAGAGGGAAGGAACCAAAGGAAATCAGTATTAGTAGGGAAATGGTGTTGGGGAAATTCATGGGATTGTAGGCCGATGAATCCCGCAGGGATCGGTGTTAGGACCCCAGCTATTCACAATATTTTTTAATGATTTAGATAAGGGAACTAAATATAATATCTCCAAATTTTCAGATGACACAAAGCTGGGTGAGAGGTGAACTGTGAGGAGGATGCAGAGATGCTTCAATGTGATTTAGATAAGTTAAACGAGTGGACAAATGCATGGTAGATGCAGTATAATGTGCATAAATGTGAGGTTTCCATTTTAGTAGCAAAAACAAAGGCTGATTATTATCTGAATGGCTATAGATTGAGAAGGGAAATGCTCAATGAGACCTGGGTGTCCTGGTATACCAGTCACTAAGCATGCAGGTGCAGCAGTAAAGAAGATAAATGGTATGTTGGTATTCGTAGCCTGGAGATTAGAGTACATGCGGGGATCTCTTATGCAGGGCCTTGGTGTGGCCTTACCTGGAATGTTGTGAGCAGTTCTGGTCCTCTTACCTGAGAAAGGATGTTCTTGCTATGGAGCGAGTGCAGGAATGGTTTACCAGCCTAATTCCTGGGATGGCAGGACTGACACACGAGGAGAAATTTAGTTGGTTAGAAATACATTTGCTGGAGTTCAGAAGAATGAGGGGATATCTAACAGAAACCTATAAAATTCTAACAGGACTGGACAGAGTAAATACAGGAAGTATGTTCCCAATGATGGTGGAGTCCAGAACATGGCGACACGGGCTAAGGATATGGGGTAAACCATTTAGGACTGAGATGAGGAGGAATTTCTTCACCCAGAGTGGTGAGCCTGTGGAATTCTCTACCATAGAAAGCAGTTGAGGCCAAAACATGTATGTTTTCAAGAAACAGTTAGTTATAGCTCTTGAGGCTAAAGGGATCAAAGGAAATGAGGGAGGTGGGGGGGGAAATCAGGAACAGGCGACTGAATTGGATGATCAGTCATGATCATAATGAATGGCAGAGCAGGCTCGAAATGCTGAATGACCTACTGCTGCTCCTGTTTTCAATGGGTGCGATTTAACGGCCTCACCTCACCGAAACTGGTGGCACAGCGAGGTCGATGAATGTTGCAAGATTTTGACGCTTCAGATGCCTCAAGATTCATCCTAAACTCGCGAGACAGTGTGATCTGCATCACGCCCCCATTGGGCGAGATGGAAATTAACATATTTAAATGAGCCGTTAAATATGCCTGCACGTATTCATCCAGGGCCTGGGAACTAATGGCCTCGCCAGCGAGACCTCAACCAGGTGCCGTTTAGCAATAGTCTACACCAACATGGCCTTTGGAGACCCCTGGGTGGTTGGGCAGGGCAGTATGGCCCCCGGCTCTCCCTCAAGCTTGGCACTACCAGCCTTGTACCATGGTGCCCTACTCTCTTCCTGCACTGGCGAGTGGAGCTGGTTAGTGTAGGAATTGAGACAAAATGAGGTCCAGAAGTGAAGCAGAGTGCCATTTAATAGTGGGGTCGTTCTCAGCACTGCCAGCGCCGGGAAACACCCGACTAAACGTGGCTGATGTGGTACCCTGTCTCACTTCCATTAAATCACGCCCAAGTGTAGTTGAATAGCGATGTGGATCTCATCCTAAAAGTCGAGGAGAAACGCTCCACCGAACTCACCCAAAAGGAAACCTAGGGGGCGGGATTCTCTGCCCGCGTCTGCCCGGCGACCGGAGAATCCCGCCCGACTTCTCCATTGTCTGCGTCTTGCCCGTGGCGTTCTTGTGGGGGGCGGGGTGGAAGAATCCAGCTATAGAAAGTATTTGGTTGAATCACACCTTTTGGGAGCGATTCTCTCAAAAGGGAACAAGGTCCACTGGCAAGCGTGTTTAGCCGTGTGTTTCTCAGTACACGCAGGGCCGAGAAACACATGGCTAATCAACTCGACTGACAGTGAATAAGGGGCCTGAACGGGGAACGCGCGCCCAAGGCCGTTTTGTACAGTGGGGAGCTCCACCAAAAATGGCATCCTGATCTCCGAGGCCCACAAAACAATCCCTGACCACCACCCCGCCTAAACACACTATGGGAGGGCCCCCACCCCCCCCCCCACCCCCCCCCACCCCCCCGCTTTCTCCCAACACCCATGCCAGGCAACACTGCCCCGATCGCACATGCGCATTAAATGCCTGCTTGGCAATGCCACCTGGGCACCTGCCAGACTGGCACCCAAGTGGCATGGGCCAAGGTGCCAGGCTGGCACTGCCAGGGTACCAAGCAGCACCAGCAGTGCCAGAGCACCACCCTCCCTACCCAAAGAGCATGCAGCTGGGTGCCTCCGGTTCCCTGGGAGAGCCCCATGAGTACCGTTCCGCCTGATCACCATTTGTGGGCAACAGTGCTGAACAGTGCTCGGCCGAGGTCTCTGGGATGAAGGGGTTGAATCCCAAAGCTTCAGGCAAATTTGAAAGCTACTGCGAGGTAAACACAAAAGAAATCGGTACAACTGGCGCCAATACTCACCATGAGGCAGAGGTAGGGTTGCAACAGAAACAAACAGCAATTTTGATTGGCAGCCATCTTGTGCGTCCCCAGCCGGCCCAGTCCACACATGCGCAGTTCTCTGGACGACGCGAACCAGCAAAACAGTGTTTTGCGCATGCGCGAGAAGCCACGCATGCGCAGTTGCGAAAAGAGTGCACAGTAAAGGAAAAGCGATTTGCGCATCCACAATCCATTCCTACGCTTTACGTCACAAGCGTCATGACGTCAGAGGCCCCGGATCACGCCCACTTAAAGGGGAAATGTCCGAAAATTAAAAAGAAGAGTTTTAAAGCCGCAAAACACCATTCTTTCACCTTGAAAGACAGATCAATGCCTGAACGTCTACCAGTAGTTGAAATCAACCTCCGCAGAACCCTGCAACAAGCACTTAGCACCGCCCAAAGAGATGATTTGGTTCTTGAAGACTACTACTCAGACGATTTCTTCCTTGGACACAGAGAGCGCAATGACAACACCGAAACAAAAGAAGATAATTGGTTTATCGAAGAATACTACTCAGACATGGCTGAGTTATTCGGATATGCTGATCACAGCATCAGCAACACGGTTACAAAGCTCAACGCGACTCTACTCATGGTAGATTAATCCGATACCATGATGCCATGGCGGATCGTCGATACATTGGATGACAGCAACCTGTCAAATACCCACGAAGAAGACGAAGCCCACAGAGAGCGGCCTGATGCCACACGAAAAGTGTTTACGCACCATGTAGAGTCCCCGACTCCACACAGAGGGTGGTCCACGCACCACGAAGAGTCCCCGACTCCACACAACAGAGCGATGAAAGACTCCACAGAAAGACCACTGACAACTCCACACAACAGAGCGATGAAAGACTCCACAGCGAGACCACTGCACGACTCCGTTGAGAGCACACAGATCGACTCCACAGCGAGACCACCGCACGACTCCACACAGGGAACGATGCCAGATTCCACAGAGAGAGTGATACAAGCCTCCACAGCGAGCTCGTTGACAGACTCCACAATGGGAGCAACTCAAGACTCCAAAGCACAGTCCATGCATGATCAAGACCATGAAGGTCTATCCACCTTATCTGAGCAACCAGCAGCAGACGATGCACGTCTGCCACGCTCACGTGAACAACAGAATTACTATGACAGTCTGCCCAGATTACTTGAGCCACCAGAAGAAGACTCTGACAGTCTACCAAGCTCATCTAACCAACAAGACGACACTGCAGGTCTACCCACTGTATGTGAGACATGTGACGAAAGCATCCCAATTCCCATACGAGATGTGCAACATCACAGCGAGACTGACAGATCTCAGCTCGTGTGCACAGAGGCACTCGACAATCCAAGTGAATCTACTCGTGAGTCCAGTGCGACCACGTCAATTGAAACCTCATCCACTCGAGCCTCTCCGCGAGAAAATGAAATCTTGAACATTTTGACTCCAGACGAGGAGCATCAAGAAACCAAAGATAGATGATTCAAGTGAACCTGAAATGACTCCGACAGAGAACCATCAAGAAACCAAAGATGATTCAGGTTGTCACCTGATGATTCAGGTGAACGAGAACGGACTCCAGACGGGGACCATCAACAAGCCAAAGATGATTCAAGTGAACCGGACATGACTCCAGTCGGGGAGCACCGAGAAATCAAAGACGAAACGCTCAATGAAACAGTAGATGCCACAAAGGACACTGACACAAGTAATTTTGTGAAGGACTCGAATTCTCCACTCGGAATGGTCATTGAGCGCAACAAACACAACAAAACCTACAAATACAACAACACAGACAACAACAAGAAGCGTACCAAAGGCACCAACGTCAGCAACAAGCATGACAAAACCAACAACATTGGAACAACGACTGGTACAACATGGTACAACTCTGCCAATGCAGGACACTGTGACAGTACAACTCAAGAGAATGGCAAGTGTGCAGACATACCATGGCATGATAACGCATCTTACAAATTCACGTTTGCTACACTACAAACAAGCAGACCAGCTTTCAAGGCAGCTGACATACAGCATCGATACCGCAAACACAGACACCAGTCCAGGTCAGACTGGAAAGATGACATCAAGAATCGCTACCACAAGCATCGAAAAAAAAAAAGAGTCCAAATCAGACAACGAAGTGATTTGAACATTTGAACACCTCCTGATGACTTCTTGGTTCTTTAAGCACAGGGACAGTGACGGCGTTCACAAGGAAATGACAACATCATCGACACTTCAATAACAATCAAGAAAGCCACTCGACCATATAAATTCATGAACTTTGGACTCATAAATATTATTTGGTATTGTATAATCATCACTGTCATCATGACTTGTACATGCCATCACTTATCTACATATTTTGTTCAATTTTCTTTAACCAAGTACAGAAAATATGTAACACAAAAAAAGGGGGGGATGTGGTGATATGCATCACTGTTAAACAAGGGGTTAATGTAAATATACTACAACTAATTAACCACTAGAGGGAGCACTAGAGATGTCATGACATGCAGACATACAGCCAATGGGTCATTACAACAGGACACAACCAATGGGTAATCAGGACATTCAGAGGTGGCATTACCACAAGGGGGCACTTCACGACCCATATAAAAGGACAGGGCACACATGCTCTGTCTTTTTCCACAGACAGCCATCTAGAGGTACATCAGGATTGATCAACAGCATCACACCCAGCACGTGGCTTAGAGCAGGCTGGTAAAGATAGACTGAGTTACTACAGCTAGATTAGCAGAGAGTCAAACTCATTTAAGAACTGTGTTAATAGTTCAATAAACAAGTTGAACTCATTTCATAGTCTGGAGCTACCTTTGTCAAAGCATACATCAAGGAAGCAGCTTATGCTACACGAAGGGGCAGCACGGTAGCATTATGGATAGCACAATTGCTTCACAGCTCCAGGGTCCCAGGTTCGATTCAGGCTTGGGTCACTGTCTGTGCGTAGTCTGCACATTCCTCCCCGTGTGTGCGTGGGTTTCCTCCGGGTGCTCCGGTTTCCTCCCACAGTCCAAAGATGTGCAGGTTAGGTAGATTGGCCATGATAAATTGCCCTTAGTGTTGGGTGGGGTTACTGGGTTATGGGGATAGGGTGGAGGTGTGGACCTTGGGTAGGGGGCTCTTTCCAAGAGCCGGTGCAGACTCGATGGGCCGAATGGCCTCCTTCTGCACTGTAAATTCTATGATAATTCTATGAAGCAGCATAACACAACAGTAGCGAGACAGGTAGATCCTGCAAGAGGGATCTCCCGGCATCTACCGGCCGCGCCACCTTCTGGGCACAATGGGGCCAGTAGACCGTGCCCTATGTATTTATTTGCTGGCTGATTCATTCCATGTAAGTTGGTCCATGGACTGTATTCCCTTAATTATTCACTCATTTGTTGTTTTATGGCAATGTTTATTTATTTAGCAATTACAAAGTCCCTAAGCGAAGCAGTTTCTTGCGGTCCTCTTGTGATGAGTGCAGAAGGGCCTCCGCTGGGATGTAGATTGAACATTCTTTTATGATGGAGGAGCTGCGCTCTGAAATCTAGTGATTCCAAACAAACCTGTTGGACTTTAACCTGGTGTTAGAAAACTTCTTACTGTGCCCACCCCAGTCCAACGCCGGCATCTCCACATCATTCTTTTATGATGTATATAAAAACAAACTTCGAAAGTCGAAGCAGGAGGAGGCCAAGGGCTATATTAATTCCTTCTTGAAACTACACAATGTTTTCACCTCAATTACGTTTTGTGGTAGTGAATTCCACAGATTCACTACTCTCTGGGTGAAGCAATTTCTCCTCAGTCCTAAACGGTTTACCCCTTATTCCTCAAACTATGACCCCTAGTTGTTGAATTCCCGCACCATTTGGAACATTCTTCCTGAATCTACCCGGTCTAATCCTGTTAGAATTTTCGATAAGATCCCCCCTCACTCTTCTAAACGCCAGTGAATTGAATCATAACCGACTTAATCTCTCCTCATATGACCGGAATCAGCCTGGCAAACCTTTGCTGCACTCTCTCCATAGCAAGAACAAGAATATCCTTCCTCAGAGAAGGACACCAAACTGCACACAACACTCCAGGTGTGGCCTCACCAATGTCTGATACAATTATAGTAAAACTTCCTATTCCTATACTCAAATCCTCTTGCTATGAAGGCCAACATATCATTTGCTTTCTTTACTGCCTGCTGTACCTGTGCGCTTACTTTCAGTGACTGATGCACAAGGACACCAAGGTCTCGCTGAGTATCCATCTCTCTCAATTTATACCCATTCAAATAATAATCTGCCTTCCTATTTTTGCTACCAAAATGGATAACCTCACACATAGCCACGTTATACTGCATCTGCCACTTAGCCTGTCCAAATCCCGCTGAAGCATCTCTGCATCCTCCGAACAGGTCACCTTCCAACATGATCCAACTTTATATAATTTGCTAATTTGGAAATATTACATTTAGTTCCCTCGTCCAAATCATTAATATATAATGTGAACAGTTGCCTAGCACAAATCCCTGTCGTACCCCACTAGTCACTGCCTGCCAATCAGAAAAAACCCCATTCATTCCAACTTTTTGCTTTCTGTCTGCTAACCAGTTTTACATCCATCTCAAGACACTATCCCTAATTCCATGCGTTTTAACTTTACATATTAATCTGCAATGTGAGACCTTGTCGAAAGCCTTCTGAAAGTCTAAATAAACCACATCCACTGGGTCTCCCCTGGTCTACTCCACTAGTTACATCATCAAATAATTCCAGTAGATTTGTCAAATATGATTTCCCTTTCATAAATCCATGCTGATTCTGTCAGCACTGATTTCCAAATACTGTCCTATGAAATCCTTGATAATGGACTCTAGCAACTTCCCTACAACTGATGTTAGGCTCACTGGTCTATAGTTCTCTGTTTTCTCTATACCTCCTTTTTGAATAACAGGGTTATATTAGCTACCCTCCAATCTGTAGGAACCATTCCAGAGTCCAAAGAATTTTGGAAATTGACTGCCAATGGATCTACTATTTCTAGGGCTACTTCCTTAAGTACTCTGGGGTGAAGATTGTCAGGCACTGGAGATTTATCAGTCTTCAATCCCATCAATTTTCCCAAAACTATCTACTAATACTAATTTCCTTCATCTCCTCACTAAAACTTTTCTGAGACCTTTCGGGGCATTATTCAGGTCTTCCTTTGTGAACAGTAAGCAGTCTTACAACACCAGGTTAAAGTCCAACAGGTTTGTTTCAAACACTAGCTTTCGGTGTGCTCACCCCAGTCCAACGCCAGCATCTCCACATCATTCCTTTGTGAAGACAGAAGCAAAGTACAAATTTAGTTCCTCAGTCATTTCTTTTTTCTCCATTATGAATTCCCCCATTTCTGACTGTAAGTGGCCTACATTAGTTTTTATCAATCTTTTTCTCTTTACACACTTATAGAAACTTTTACAGTCAGTTTTATGTTCCCTACTAGTTTACTTTCAAATTGTCTTTTCCCTTGTTAATCAATCCTTTAGTCTGCCATTGCTGAATTTTAAACTGTTCCCATTCTCTGGTCTATTGCTTTTTCTTGCTAACTTGTAGGCCTCTTCTTTCAATCTAATCCTATCTCTAATTTCCCTTGTAAGTTATGGTTTGGCTTTGGTTCCCTTTCTACTCTTGCGCCAAATAGGAATAAACAACTTTTGGAGTTCACCTATTTGTTCCATGAATGCCTGCCATTGCCTGTCCGCTGTCTTTCCTTTCACTAATGTTTCCCAGTCCATCATAGCCAACTCATGTCTCATACCATCATAGTTACGTTTATTGACATTCAGAGCCCTAGTGGTGCACAGTTTGCTCCCTCCCACTAGTACATGGAGTTTGGCACTAATGCCCATCTCTGGAGGTTCGCCAAGCAGGGCCATTGCCAGTTCTGAACCTGTTGAGGGTCGACCGGTTTTCCTTAGAAGGCTGAAACCAGGCAGCTGGTGGGTTGGGTTTGAGACCAAGTACTTGTTTGTCATGTCCAATGATTCCTATTTATTTGTCCAGGTGTAATTTGCATTAAAGTTCTGTGTGGGAGGGTTCTTCCAGTTCGGCCTTCTTGATGGGAGTTGGACTTTGGGTGGGCTGAATAGGTCAGCATGGAATTGCAGGTGGGGGACCTTGCAAACATTTTCTATCATTTTGGGACTTGTTTCAAGTCAATGGATATGTGGAGGAGTGATGTTTGCCAGGACAGTGAGCCAAGGGAGTGGTGTTGAGCACAGTGTTCCAGTAATGATACACATGGTAGCACTCAGCTGGATGTCAATTCTATGCATGTGATTATCTTGACCAAACACGGGTGCAGTATTCTGCTACTGAGCGTGAGAGTGCGAGTACTGAGGTTTGGAGGGTGGTGGTAGCAGCACCCCATGTTGAATTGGCTAATTTGGCATCAAGTTATTTTTGTACTTGACCTTGGTTGCAGTTATTGTGAAATATTCTTGGAAGGCCAGTGATCTATTGAAGGTCACTCCAAGGTATGCTGGAATTGGGTGGTGCTTTAACTTGTAGCCATGGACGTTATGCTCTTTATTGGCTTTTGGATTGTAAAGATGCACTGAAAAGGCATTGAACATCTGACATTTCAATTAACTTAGACAACAAAGGAAAAACAACCAACTTTCTGGAAAAGAAGACATGGTTTCCCAATGATTTACCACTGTACGTTGAGGTAAAAGAGCTCCAGGTTATTCATGAAGTCCCACATTCTCAATCTTGTCCCTCGCCTGATGTGAGGTGATCTTCAGGTTAAATCACCAGCAGTCAGCTCTCCCCCTCAAAGGGGAAAGCAGTCTTTGGTCATCTGGAACTATGGTGACTTTACCTCTACCTTAAACATCGCTGTGTGTGAGGTTACTCCATTACGGGCAATGGGAATAATTACTGAGAATATGAAGACAGGACTGCACCATCTTCTGTAATGAGATAAATTTCCTGTAGACAATCAGCTCAGGGACAAGCTTGCTGCACCGGCTTCTGTGGTGCTAAAGATTCTGCTACAACCTCTGTGCTATCCTCCAGCTCTGAAGTGAAGACGTTTCCCTGGGACTGAAGTGTGGGTGTCAATTGACTTTCACCTGTTATAACCTGCCCGGATCCATTGGCTGGGGACACCCATGCGGGAATATGAGCTCCCCCAATGAGGTGGGGCTGGGCAATCCTTAGCAGTGCAGCTGTATAAATAGAGCTGGCCAGTGTGGTACTGGCTAGAGAGAAACTAATAGTGTGCCACTGGTACTTTGTACATATTGTTGTAAATAAAGTTAATTTCTGTTTGACTCTGCAAACTTGTGCTAGATTCTTCATGGTCCTCACAAATACCCTAGTGAAGACCTGATGCTGCTGAGTACTGGAGAAAATGGAGTCTCCATAACTCCCACCTGCTGGCCGGCCTCTCTGTGGGCCCTCAAGGCAGTAAACCAGGCAGGGCAAAGTCAGGGACTGCTCACCAAGTACAGTCACCGTTACGTCTCTCCAGTGTGGCTCCTTCTACCCCCAAATTTTCTCAAGCTGCATTCCAAAGTTCGTTCACCCTGTGGTGATGTGTCTTTTACATCAATGTCTCCACTGTTGCCACCATGTCCTGAGATGGAATCCTTCTTCTTGGATTCTAGGTGTGGGACTTGGTTCTTAGAGAGTGTAGACATACTCTGGTATCTGCTATTTAACACTTGTTTTTAGTACTACATTAAACATGTTACAGGGTAGACAAGTAGCTCTTAGGCATGATTCCAACCTCTCTCTTGAGAGGTCAACACATGACCGACTAGTGTCAGTGGTAAATCATCAATGCCATTTAATAGCAGATCCCATATATTAACCCTTCATACTGCATTCCCGACCTGCGAAGAAGGTACACAGAAAATGCTGTGGGTTTGGGAAGTCAGAGGATAATCAGATTTCCTCCGAAAAATTCTGATGGACCTTTTGCAAATTGAAATGTGTCTCTACAGCCAGGCAAATTTTGGCCCAAGGTACCGACCGGTCTTCTGATCTGCCATCAGAGTTTATCATCAAATTAGCCCAATTTGTTATTTTCTCTCTTCAGTTTTCAGATCTATATTCAGGGCTTTAAATCTAGGGTTTAAAAAAAAAATGTAGCTCCTTTGGTAAACATTTTCTAAATCCAAAGGCGATCGTCCACGTGTGCTTTATGACCACAAGCACTAGCCATGTTTATTCACAGCAACGGCACTGGCAGTGGTGCTGTAACATAAATGGGGGACTGTTAGTGTGTCTGGCAGCACAGAGACCCATCTCAAAGAGGTGGTTTCTTCCACACCGCTGGCAGCAAACATAAATCCCCACAGATACTGGTGCTACACGCTGTGGGACACATTTTGTTCTGGCCACAAACTGGCTGAATTCTCAGCTTGCTGATACAGGTCAGCAATTAATTTCTGTTACTGATTTATTATTGCCCTTATCCTATATTAGAGAAGGGCCATAGTCACAACATTATAAACTTGGAACATCACTTATAAGCAACTGTAAATACGCAAGATTCTGCAAATGACCCTGGGACAACTTAAATGCTCTTATAGGAGGTAAAGGAGATAGATTTACAGGACTTTGCGGAAAGAACAGTGTATACGGAGACTGAGACTAATCAGATCCCTCCTTCAAAGAGCTGGAATGGGCACAATGGACTGAATGGCCTCCTACTTTGTTGTGCTGTTATTTGATTCTATGCTCGAACATTGTACACGAGATGCTTTCAGCATTGTCCCCAGTGCACCAAAACCCACTTTGCAACGGAAAGGACAATTTTAAGCTGGTTAACATAGTGTAGCTGCATCCAGTGCAATTAATATCACATTGTAAAAAAAAAAATGAGAAGACAGAAAGCTTTTAGATAAGCCACTCTGAAAACCTCATGCTTGCCATAAAAACAACTGTAATCTGCAGAAGTGCAATCATTTCAAGGAAATTTAAAACTTATTTTATTGAAAAGCACAACACAAAATAAATTTGAACAATAATGTGACTAGATCATTGATTGCACCTACTGACATCCAAATGGGGATGGTTTAGCACACTGGGCTAAATAGCTGGCTTTTAAAGCAGGCCAGCAGCACGGTTCAATTCCCGTACCAGCCTCCCCGAATAGGCGCCAGAATGTGGCGACTAGGGGCTTTTCACAGTAACTTCATTGAAGCCTACTTGTGACAATAAGCGATTTTCATTTTCATTTCATTAAACATCTTGTGGATGCTGTACAGCGATGACCCGATTCCTTTGAACCAATTACTTTTAGGAACTGGTGTCGTCCCCTCAACGTGAAGCTTTGTAAAGGATTGCTCCTAACTCAACAATGGTTATTTCTGTCCAGTTACCGAGCCTGGGTACATGCATGTGTTCAAAAAGGAAAAAGAAAGGCACCTTTACCAAACAGAAAGCTGGTTAAACGTTGGCTTCCATTCAATTGTTGCCAGTTGATTTTGGCACCGCCATTTCATTTCTGCTGCATTTTCTATCTCTGCTTTTCTAAATTTGTAAGTGCTAAATATGAAAATGGCACTGGATCCAAAACCATTTTCCTTGTGAAAATCAATATATATTATTACAATAGTTTTGGAAACTTCAGGAACGTTAGAATACAGCAATGGAGGACCAAGAAACTGATGAAGGGAGAATAGAATACAAATGTAAACTCGCAAAAAAATATCAAAATGGACTGTAAAAGCTTCTATAGGAATGTAAAAAGGAAACGTTTGGCTAAGATATATGTGGGTCCATTACAGGCAGTCAGGAGAATTTATAATGGGGAACAGAGAAATGGCAGAGAATCTAAATATGTGTCTGTCTTCACTGAAGAAGATACAGGAAGTCTCCCAGAATTAGAGATCCAAGGGATGAGGGAGAATGAGAAATTGAAGGAAATTATTATCAGTAAGAAGATTCACTTAAATTAATAGGACTGCAGATTGATAAGTCCCCGTGACCCGATATTCTACATCCCAGAGTATTGAAAGAGGTTGCTATGGAAATAGTGGATGCATTTTCCAATATACTATAGATTCTGGAACAGTTCATGCAGATTGGAAGGCAGCAACTATCACCCCACTACTAAGAGAGGAGACAGGGAATACTGATGTTTAGCCTTACATCAGTAGTAAGGAAAATGCTCAAATCTATTCTAAAGGATATGATAACTGGACACTTGAATCAAAATGATCTGATTGAGCTATGTCGACATTGATTAATGAGCAGGAAACCTTGGGCAGAATTCTCCCAAAAATGATTAGGTGTCGTGTCGGGCGGGAACCCCCCCCAAAAAAAATCGATGGCACTGGGGCATCGGGGCCCTCCCAGACAGTTTCCCCCTCGGTTCTTGCCCCCTTCTTGCCGACATCAGAGCTGAGACACTCCAGCTTGAAACGGTCTGAGCATATTTAAATGCTGCTTCACACCCTGTGTCAGGTGTCGTAGGCTGGAAGCATTGTGCTCCGTTTGGTGCCTGGCGTGAACCCCGCTTCGGGGCTCTCCCACCATCCTCCTGAAATAGCAGGGTATGCACAGAGTGCAATGTAGGCGGAGAATTGTTTGATTAACCTATTTTGAGGATGTTACGAAGAACAGAATTGATAATGGGGAGTCAGTGTACTTGGATTCTCAAAAGGCTTTTGATTAAGTCCCCACAGGAGATTGATGAGCAAAATGAGAACACATGAGATAGGAGGTAATATACGACATAGATTAAGGATTCGTTTACAGGCAGAAAACAGAGTAGGAATAAATGAGCCATTCTTGTGTTGGCAGGCTGTGACTAGTGAGGTACCGCGAGGATCAATGCGTAGGCCCCAGCTGTTCACAATGATTTGGATGTGGGGGCCAAATGTAATATTTCAAGTTTGCGGGTGTCACAAAACTAGGCAGGAATGTGTGTTGTGAGGAAGATGCAATGCGGCTTCAAGGAGATTTGAACAGGCTTAGTGAGTGGGCAAGAACTTGGCAGATGGCATTTAATATAGAAAGATGTGAAGCTATCCACTTTGGTGAAGAAACAAATGTACAGAGCATTTCTTAAATCGTGAGTGGTTAGAAAGTGTAGATGTATAAAGGGACCTGGGGGTCCTCATCAATAATTCACTGAAAGCTAACACGCAGGGGCAACAAGCAATTAGGAAGGCTAATTGTATGTTAGCCTTTATCGCAAAAGGATTGGAGTACAGGAGTAGCAAACTCATATGGTTGTGGGCGGCACAGTGGCTAGCACTGCTGTCTCACAGCGGCAGAGTCACAGGTTCGATTCTCTGGGTGGGTTTCCTCCGCTTGCTCCAGTTTCCTCCCAAAGTCCAAAGACGTGCAGGTTAGGTAGACTGGCCATGCAGGAATAGGAGGGGGGGGATTAGGCCTAGGTAGGGTGGTATTTCAAGGATCGGTGCAGACTTTAGGGGCCAAATAACCTCCTTCTGCACTGTAGGGATTCTCTGATTCTATGAAAACACACCATACATGAACTTAGACATCTTTCTGTTAAATTTAACCCATTATTTCTGTTAAATAAAGAATTTATATTGCTTATCGCAAATTCAGAACATCCCAAAGTGGTTTGCAGCGAGTGAGGTACTTTTGAAGTGCAGTCAGTGTTGTAACATTGATCACAGTAAGAAGTCTGACAACACCAGGTTAAAGTCCAACAGGTGTATTTGGAATCATGTAGCTCCTTCATCACCTACGAAAGCTAGTGATTCCAAACAAATCTGTTGGACTTTAACCTGGTGTTGTAAGACTCCTTACTGTGCCTACCCCAGTCTAACGTCGGCATCTCCGCATCATAACATTGATCGACAGGGTTGGATATCCAGGAGCCAATGTATGCCCATCAAACTCCCACAATAAACAATTATATAAATAATTAGATAATGTGCTTTAGAAGTTGGTCGAGGGGCAAATGTTGACCACGACAATTCCCCTGGTCATTTAGCCATTTTATCTTTTCATAGACCCGAGATGGCAGATAATGCTTTACTTTAGAATTTCATCTGTGAAACGGAACCTGTGATATTTCAGCAGTCCCTTAGCGCTCTGCTCAAGAGCCACTCTAGATTTTCTCACATTTCTAGAATGGGACTTTTGAATCCAGAACCTTCTGACCCAGAGCTGTGAAAGTGCTACCAAAGTCAGGTGGCGGGATTCACAGATATCGCGGCCAAGTGTTAACGCCGGCGTCAAAAGCAGCACGAGCGACGCCGACATCAACGGGCCTCCAGGCCCAGTAATTCTCCTCTTCTTCGGGGGCTAGAACGCCACCGGAGTGCTGTGCGCTGCTCCGGCGCCGAATGCCGGCGCGAGTCCGCGCATGCTCGCCTAGGCCGGTGTGGGTCCGCGCATGCGCGCCATGGCTGTCTCCGCGCCAGCAAATGCGCGTGGTTGCCGTCTCTGTGCCGGCCCCCAGGCAACATGGTGGAGCCCAACAGGGGCCTGGCTTGGAGAAACATAGGCCCCCCCGGAATGAACACGCCCCGATCGCGGGCCTGGCCACCATGGAGACCCCCACCCAGAGTCGGATAACCCCCCCCCCCCAACCAGGACGGCCCCCGCAGCCAGAATGCAGAGGTCCCGCCAGGTGGGACCATATGTAAACCATGCCGGTGGGACTTGGCGGGCACTTAGCCCGTCGAGCGCGGAGAATCGCCGCGGGGGGGGGCGCTTTCAACGGCCCCCGACTGGCACTGCGGCGACCGCACGGGCGCAATTGGCGCCGATTCTCCGGCGTCGGTGCGGCGTGGCAGGATTTCCCCCCCCACCCGCCGATTCTCCGATTCGGCGCGGGCTCGGAGAATCCCGACCATAATCTTTCTAAAATTACAACAGATGTGTGATTGATGGTCTCTTGTGTATCGCATAAATAATAATATTTTCATTCTGACCATTTCAGCTTTGGCCACTCAGCCGCAGGCACACACAACCACTCCCCCCTTCACCCCCCCCCCCCCTTCCTCCTCGCCTGCTCAACCTCTTTCCTCCCCCCCCCCATTTAGACTTTGCTCTGACTCTTTTCCAAAGTTGTTTGACTTGAGAAAGCTGGGTAGTAGCATTAAGATCAAGATCTTTGGTGGGGAGGGGTACGGGGGTGGGAGGGGCGGCGCGGTGTATACCTGGGCCTTTTCCAAGTAAAGATCCTGAGGTAGGAGCCATGGTGATATCAGTCCAGGCTTATTTATATACAATTATACCCAGACACATGTACTGCCCACTCCGTTCCCTATAATAAACCGTGAGTTTTCTCTGAGGGAACAAAATGTAACATCTCAAAGTTTGCAGATGATACCAAGTTAGGTGGGAGGGTGAATTGTGACGAGGATGCAGGGATCCTACAGCATGATGTGGACAGGTTGGGCGAGTGGGCAAATCAATTACAGATGCAGTATAATTTGGATAAGTGTGAGGTTATTCACTTTGGAAGCAAAAACAGGAAGGCAGATTACTAGCTGAATGGTTGTAAATTGGGAGAGGGGTATGTGCAGCGGGATTTGGGTGTCCTTGTGCACCAGTCCTTACTAAAAGGTGAGCATGCAGGTACAGCAGGCAGTAAAGAAGGCTAATGGTATGTTGGCCTTCATTGCGAGAGGTTTTGAGTACAGAAGCAGGGATGTGTTGCTGCAATTATACAGGGTGAGGCCACACCTAAAACATTGTGTGCAGTTTCCTTTTCTGAGGTAGGATGTTCTTGCTCGAGGGAGTGCAGCGAAGGTTTACCAGATTGATTCCAGGGATGGTGGGACTGATATATGAGGAGAGATTGACTAGGTTAGGATTGGTCTCGCTGGAGTTCAGAAGAATGAGGGGGATCTCATAGAGACTTATAAAATTCTAATTTTACAGGGTACATGCAGGGAAGATGTTCCCAACGGTGGGTGACCAGAGGTCACAGTCTGATGATTCAGGGTAAACCATTTCAGACAGAGATGAGGGGACATTTCTTCACCCAAAGAGTGGTGAGCCTTTGGAATTCATTACCACAGGAAGTAGTTGATGCTAAAATATTGAATATATTCAAGAGACAGCTAGATATAGCACTTGGGACGAATGAGATCAAAGGTTATGGGGAGAAAGCAGGCTTAGCATATTGAGTTGGATGATCAACCATTATTGTGATAAATGGCAGAGCAGGCTCGAAGGGCCAAATGGCCTCCTTCTGCTCCTATTTTCTATGTATCTATGTGAGCCTGTGCCACAGGCCTTTGACACTTTTGTTCTGCCTTGCACTGCTAATAAATATTTATAATTTAGAGTCAGGATGATCATACAAGCTGTGTGATCCACAGTACACTAGTATCATTTGAACATAGTAGGTGTGCTAAATTGCTTTGTGCACATCATCGTCTTTCTCCACCCAGCCCTCGAGCTACCCCAACACACGCCACAATGCCAATTAATGCATAGAGATGTTTGCAAGGCTCAGGGCGACTTAGGTGGGGCTGGAATGGTGATAATAGCTTCACAGTGAATAACATGCATGCCTCAAACATCCTTCTGAATAGCCCCAATAAACATTGTTCAATGATTTATGACTGTAGGTTTTTAGTAGCAGCACACGTAGTGATTCAGCCCATTATTTAATGTAGGATTTTGCGTATCTGATCACTCTCTCTTCCAGTTAAAAACAAATTGTGATACATTTGCCTACCTGCATTGGTTTATGACAGTAATCCATGATAAACACTGCCTAAAATATGTGCTTGGAGATGACGCACAGGTTTCACCATGTTAAACATATGGTGGTTAATAAAGACAGCTAAAATATTTGCTTAGGGTGGAGAGTTTTGCAGTTCTAATATGACCTGCCTGGTGAAGGATGAAGACAGATATTATGGAGCCAAAAACTAGGACAATACATATTCAAAACAAAAACTTTCAGTATATTAAAAGGCAAAAGGTGTGCCTGGATTAAAACTATTCTTAAATGCATCTGAACCAGCAAAGTCATTCAGAGCAAGACTGAGGTTATATAGTTCAATGCTATATGCAGAATCACGCCACGTAAACCTGACAAAGGAGCACATCAATCCACATCTGAAAAGTACAAAAGAAAAGTTCTGGTGAAAGATCAAGCTGAAATGTTGAACCTGATTTTAACCAATTCAAAACCCATCCACTTTGCAGAGTTAAAATCAGACATGGCAACTCTGGCAACAAATCTCTGGTTTCAAAACTATAGGCACTGCAGAGGTGAGAATCACAACATGCAAACAGGCTATCACACTACCCATGTGAATCTTACTCGATTCCCTCAGCGAGTGATTCGCTGGGGTCAGGAATCACCTTGTTAACCTGACAAGTTGGTGCAACTTTTAAGCGCTCCACTCACAACAGACTGTAATTCCAGCCAAGAGGATGTCTGCAAGAAGATCGGCTCCAAGGTTTCTGGATGCTGATAATGACTGAATGCTGAACACTGTGGAAGAGAGGAGGGGCAACCTCTTACCCAGGGTGGGGCGAGGACACGAGCCAGACTGGGATGATATGAGTGCCGGCAGCCTCACCAGGAGGACCAGAAAGTAATGCAGGAATGTGAATGACCTCCTTTGAACTGCTGAGGTGAATAACCACCTGTGTGATCCTGGCACCACACCCCTACCTGTCCCCAGCCATCGGTCCCAAGACCCTGATATGTCCAACCTCCAGGAATACCCAACACAAGCCCTACACTCTTTGGCCAGGTGCCTTGTCCACATATACTACAAGCTAGAAACTATCCCCCCCCAAAAAAAAACTGGCCTGCTGGCGCCTTACAATGTCCTTTCTGTGTCCCCAAGGATAAAGCAGGATATAATCAAAGGGATTGTCAGAAGTCGGGCAGGGGCATGCCAGAGCTACACATCCTCACCCCTTTTGAAGAACGAGTCATGGAACTCACAGGGGGGGGGGTTGAAGGCAACACGGTGGCGCAGTGGTTGGCACTGCTACCTCACGCCGTTGAGGTCCCAAGTTTGATCCCGACCCTGGGTCACAGTCCGTGTGGAGTTTGCACATTCTCCCCGTGTTTACGTGGGTTTCACCCCCACAACCCAAAGATGTGCAGAGTAGGTGGATTGGCCACTCTAAATTGCCTCTTAATTGGAAAAAATTAATTGGGTACGCTAAATTTCTTTTTTAAAAATGGGACTCATGGGGGAGGCGGCAGGTGGGCAGTGGCTGGCATGGAGTTTTGCAGGCACCAAGGAAGTGAGAGTCCAATGCAATTTTATCCAGATGTCCTATCTCTAATGGGTCTTTTGCCCCCCACAACTCTTCCCGAGAGCTGACCCATGTCCTTTGCATTGCAGGATCGCCACCAGATGAGGCCAGGCTGTCTGGGGTCGCTGAACTCCGTCCAGATCCTCAGACACAGATTTCCTGGCAGTGCAATTATCTGAACCACCCATCAGAGCAGAGACAATCATCTCGATGGGTAATGTTAACGGTCAGGCTCCTGGGTCACCCTCTGGTGAACACCACACTCCTGCTGTATCACATCAGGCGGAGGCAGGAACTCCTCAGGGATCTACCAGTCGGAGGGCTGCCCGATCCCAGGGAACAGCTGCCTCCAAGACAGATGTCACGTGGAAAAAGTTATCCCATCATTGATCCGGATGATGCAAATTTAGAGCCAGAATTTACAGAAGCGGGTGTCAGCATCATGCCAGCACCTGCAAGTCAAACTGGAGGAGTCCAGTTGCCTTCATGTGCAGGAGATGTTGCCAACAATGCATAGCACCAGTGTAGTTTCACATAGTTAGTGTGTGGGAGGCGACACTAATTGTAAAATCGTACCATTATACACAATTGCTGTGCCAGTTTGAGCTGCCTTTCACGGTCTGCTCACAAAGTGGGAAGGTTGGGCTGTGGGGTGGGTCGGGGGGGGGGGCGACCCTGGTATCAGAAAGGAGGACAGGTTGAAGGGCAGGGGAATGGAGGGGGTCACAGGGTGATGGGAGGATATGGCGAAAAGGTGACAGGACGAAAGGGTAAGTGGAGTGAAAGAGTCAAGGGCATGTGGGGGAGGGTATGTGGAAGGGGCGGTGGGACGGACGGGCTGGACGGCAGGGGAGGTGGGGGATGGTGATGATGGAGCTGCCAGACTTTAGGCCTCCTATCGGCAAAGCAAGAGTTGATGAGATGATCCCTGTTTTGACGGCCTTGCATAGGCCCTCCAGGGTCTGCCGTGCCAGCTCCGTGTCTTTACTGGGCTCCTCCTGGATGCCCTATTGGTATTCCTCATCCGATGAGGCAAGATGTTCTGATTCCTAGTCCATCGTGTCACCCCGCTGCTGCGCCAGGTTGGGCAGCATGCAGCATGCCCTCTGGGGGCTGTATCGGAAAACTCCACCTGTGCAGTCCAGAGAACAGAAGCACATCTTCAGCAGCCCGGTGCACCGCTTGATGGCACTCCTGGTTGCTGAGTGGGCTTAATCAAACCTCTTTTTTATATTTAGAGTATCCAATTATTTATTTTTCCAATTAAGTGGCAATTTGGTGTGGCCATTCCACCTATCCTGCGCACATTGTTGGGTTGTGGGGCTGATACCCATGCAGACACGGGCAGAATGTGCAAATTCCACACGGACAGTGACCCGGTGCCAGGATCGAATCCGCATCCTCGGCGCTGTAAAGCAGTAGTACTAACCATTGTGCCACCGTGCTGCCCTGGCTTAATCATACCTGGTCTCTGTCTCAGTCTGGGGCCTCCACACAGGCATCATCAGCCATGACCTAAGCGGTTTGGTATTGTCACCCACTGGCTAATCCTTCAGAGTGCGCCAGGATACATGTGTTGTGCTCGCTACTTGGATAACGTGCACATATGATTTGCAGCTGGTGATCACACACCGAACTGCATGTTCAGATAATGGAACCCCTTCCTGATGCTGAAGGGCACCCCCTGTCGAGTCGGTGCTCGGAAGATCACACGAGTGTCATTGGTAACCCTTGAACCTGGGCTATAGCAACAAATCCTGCAACATGGGCATTCAGTAGACCTGGTCCAGGTTAAAGGTGATTTAGTTCAATGCCCGGGCACCTCGGGCCTCTGTGACATCACGGATGCGCCTGTGCGTGGTTGATTGGGAAATCCCATGCGGGTCCCCACTTGAGCCCTGGGAGGAACCAGAGGCATAAAAGTTGAGGACAGCTGTTAATTTGACGACCACTGGGAGCGTGTGGCCTCCTCCCACCCCACGTGGTGCCAGGTTCACCGCCACCTGACATAGGTGCCGCATGGCCCCCTTGTTTAGGCAGAGTTGCCATTGACACATACATGGGTGCCCGACAGCGACTCGAAGGACCACCACCAAGAATAGACACAGAGCCTGATGTGGCGCTACCTTCGTTCCCCCTCCTCAGCCTGACAGACAGCTGGCACTTGAGCCTCACCGGCTGGCTCTTGCTTTTGTGGGCAGGCTCCTGTCATGCAGGGTATTGCCTGGACTGGCCCTGGCACTTCAGTCAGCAAGATCACGCCTCCCTTGACCATCCAATCCCCCCATGATCACCCTGTGTATGACTGGTGAGCTCCCTCACCATTCCCACCACCTGACGTTGCATTAATGAGCTGTTGGCAACAACTAGAATCTTGCACGATCACTTACACTGCCCCATGTCCCCGACTGTATGTCCATGGCGACTGGTCAATGTGACTTCCTCCTTCTCTCTCTGCATGATGTCATCATGGTCTGGGGGACAGTGGATGCCCCTATGTGGGTCCTTGTTCGTGAGGTTCAAGCCCTGCCTATGACTCCCTCGTCCACTGAGCTATGCTTGGATATTGGGCCTGGACTATAGACTGGATCTCATTGATGATGGACTGTTGACAGGAGGCTATAGGCTAGCAGGATTCTTTGGGGGGCACAGGGTCTTGCAGAGGTGAGGAAGGGGGGCTGGTGGATGGTCAGCATTGAACATCATACTGTCTTCTTGCTAACAAGTCACATCACTACTACCATCAGGACAGCCACCGACTACATGTCACTTCAACATTGTCTTGCTGCCCCATCCCATCGCCCCCAACCAATAGTGGCAGCTGCCTGTGTGGTGTTGATGTTCATGCTTTGCAGGTATGCGGCTCTATGTGAAGAGATTGGAGTGTGGGCACATCCTAAAGATGAGAGTCACTGAGGGATATGTGCCTTTGATGGGAGGTTTGCAGCAATGTTATGTTGAGCCAAGGTTTAACACAAAGGTTGTGTCAGGAAGGCGTTCAGGTCTCCTGGATGGTCCGGGATTCATACACTCACACCATGTGATACCAATGGGGCTCCGTTGACGTGCGGGGCCGGGAGAAATCACAGGAGTGGGTCAGCTGATGGTGTTCACTCTGACAGAGGTGGTGTGCCAATGGGGGTTTCAGCTGCCACTGGTGTATGTGTCATTAGTGTGTAGTGAGCTCTGCTGATCCCCGGCTCCATCTGCTGTGGAGCTGTACAACTCAGGGGGTCAAGGTGGTTCCCAACACCTGGTGGCCCAATGAGACATCTTGCCATGCCATCCCCTAATAGAGGGCTGATACATGAGGGTCTTCAGATGGGCAGGGTAAATGGAAATCCACATGATCAGGAGACGTCAGAGCATTCCAAGGAAACTGGCAGCATTCAATGGTTGAAACAGTCTGGAGCCTGACACTAACACCTAAGGAGTGAGTTGCTAGTCTTTCACAGCAGCAATAGTAGTTTCAGGCACGGCATCCCGATCGCGAAGGGGACACCCTTGAGCCCACATCTTTGCCACCAAATCGGTCCCCACTAGCTCTGGGTCACCAGACACACAGCAACCCTGAAAAAAAAAAAGAAAGGCACTTCCTTCCTTACTCCCCTCAAAGACCATGGCACCAGGAAATCTTTTTAAATACTTGTACCAAATCACACCCATGTGACCCCGAGCTGCAGGGGAGGGGCGGGGGATGCATCAGGCTTCCAGTCCATTGATCATTTTCAAATGCATGGTTTTGCTGTCGCCGAGCGGGAAGCCCATCATGGCTAGCAGGGTGGGAGCGGAGACTTGGGACAGGTCTGCCACCCGGCGTCAATCCTGTTTTTGGACTGGCGTGGGAGTCTCCGCCCAATCGGGATTCCCGGTTTTAGCCTGTTTCTTTATTATACCCGTCAGTCCTGAGGATTTGTAATGCAAGGGGAAATCTTAGCCATTTGTACTGCTGGCTGCGAACTTCAGCTGGCAGTGCTGTGAGCTTGTCCAATTCTCAACACAGTGTCAGCAAAGGGTCAGCCAAAATCAGCACCGGAAAGCCAGCTGGTGTTCCATCTACCACACCCCAATAATGTGCCTCAGGCCCAGCCACACCCACTGCTCTGGGGAAATGTCCATTTTCAGACTTTTACCTTTTCTCTCCCTGCAATGTTGCCAATTTGAACCAGGCTATGACAGTCTTATGATCATGAAAGCCACTCTTCTACACTCTTCAAGCACACAGATGATTTCTAGGTTACGTGTCACTTCTGTTTATACACTAAACTAATAAACTAACGCTCCTGCTGCCCCTTCAGACAAGAGTATATTTGTTTTTTCATCCATAAAATATTGGCATCACTGGCAAAGCGAGAATTTGTTGCCCGTCCATAAATACCCTTGAGAAGGCGGTGGCAATCCTCCTCCTTTCATCGCTGCAGTCTGTGTGGTGAAGGCACATCCACACTGCAGTCAAGCAGGGAGTTTCCAGATTTTGACTCTGTAATGCCGAAGGAACAGCAATATATTTTCAAATGATAGTGGTGTATGACAATAGACAATAGAACATTACAGCGCAGTACAGGCTTGGGGAACTTGCAGCTGGTAGTGTTCCCATGTAGCTGCTGCGCTTGTCCTTCGAGAAGTCATGGAATTGGGTAGAAATGAGTCTTGTGAAGTTGCTGCAGTGCACCTTGTAGATGGTACACATTGGAACCATCGTGTACCAATGGTGAAGGGAATGTATTTTTAAGGTGGTGAATGTCAAAAGTTTAGGGAGCTGCATTTTTGGCCAAGCTATCCAGTACATCGACTGACAGCTATCCATCAACTTTGAAAATTCTTCCTAAACATATACTTCTTCATCAAATTTGTACAAATATGAATGTTCAAAGTTGACATTACATAAAGTGTAAAACAAATCAATTTATTTCAATTCTGCAGGTTCCGCACTACATTTAAAGTTAACATTTACAATATTCATTAATTGGCAAACATACAACCAGAGGGGTTTTATACTGGTTACAGTCCCTTGGTGCACTATGATGGAGGGTCATAGATATGGGGTGAGATTCTCAGTTTCCTGGCGGCGATTTCGTAACCACCGATCGGGCGGAGAGTATTTTTACAACGGAATCAGGGGCAGCGCCTGTTTTACGCAGGTTTTGCATGCTCCGCCCCCTCCCAAACGGCGTCATTGCGGCGCGTGCTGCATGCTGGTGAGAAGGCCTCAGGACGTCACCTGAAGGACCTCCGCTCTGGAGGCCGTGCATTTTATGTGGCGCGGCTGCTAGCCCCTCACTGATCACTGGATCGGTGAGGGGGTGCTGCCGATATTTCCCATGTAAAACGCCACGGACCCTCCGCACGTAGCCTCAAATTAGGAGAATTTGGCCCATGATCCTTCCCCATTGCATCTTTCTGGCAGTTGCTCCAAGCTTTAGTTCATCCCTCAGCATGTAGTCCTGGATCTCGGAATCTGCCAAACCTAGGTCATGTCCTGTCCACAAAAGGCAGGATAAATGTAACCTAGCAAATCAAGAGAGTTCTCATAATCAGCAGCAAGGTGGTGGGAGGTATCACTGGTAGTGTCTCAACCTGCATACTGATGCCAAATGTGCTCAGACTCCTCCATGCCATGCCACACTCAAGTTAAATATTGCTTTGATGTCAAGGGCAGTCACTCTCACCTCATCTCTGTAATTCAGCTATTTTGTCCAAGGCTGCAGGATGCTCCGAAGCCTGGTGGCCCCTGTTGATTCCAAACTGACCATTGGTGATCAGGTCATTATTTACTACCATTTTATAGTGCTGTCAACCACTTAACGTTGGCAGGGAGGGTCCAAGTGGTGAAAATGAATATTCTGCCACGGTTCTTGTTTATCCATCAAGCTCTCCAGATCTTTATACCAAAGACCTTTTTTCGGAAAGTGGACACGCTCCTTTCTGACTTCGAATGGGCGGGGAAGGTGCCAAGGGTGGGTAGGACCCTGATACAGAGGCAGAGGTAGCAGGGGGGGTTGGCACTGCCGAACTTGCTACATTATTATTGGGCGGCGAATATGGACAAGGTGCGGTGGTGGTGTGTAGGAGAAGGGGCCGAGTGGGTTATGATGGAGGAGGAATCTTGTAAGGGGTCTAGTTTGAGGGCTATAGTAATGGCAGCATTGCCAATGGCTTCGAGTAGGTATTCAGAGAGCCCGGTGGTGCAGTCCACGGTGAAGATATGGAACCAGTTGAGGGGGCCGGTGAGCCGGGGGGGGGGGGAGGGGTGGACAGTGTATCCAGGAGGTATCTGCAGGTTAGGGACTTTGCACGAAAGGTCTGGAGGTGATTCCCCAGGTTGCCAGGATACACCCTGCTGGAGCGACTGCTGCTTCCGGATGTGGAAGGAGAGAGAAGAATTGGGGATATATATACACACAAGTGGCTGGGGGAGCAGGGAGGCGAGCGGGTGGTGAAGATCAAGAAGAAATGGGAAGTGGAGTTGGGAGGGGAGATCAATTGGGGAGTATGGAGCGAGGCACTGCGTAGGGTAAATGGGACCTCCTCTTGTGCAAGCATGACCATGATACAGTTTAAGGTGGTGCACAGGGTGTATATGACTCGGGCGAGAATGAGTGGGTTCTTTCAGGGGGTATCAGATGAGTGTGAGAGGTGTGGGTGGGGGCCAGCGCATCATGCGCACATATTTTGGGGTTGCAAAAAATTGGGAAGATTCTGGGCGGGAGAGTTTGCGGTCTTAGCCAGGATAGTGGAGGAGGAGGTGGATCCGGACTCTTTGGTGGTGTATTTGCGGTTTCAGAGAAGCCGGAGCTCATGGAGAGGAGGAAGGCCAATGTCTTGGCCTTCGCCTCTCTGATTGCAGGACGGCAAATTTTGCTGGAGTGGCGGTCGGCATCACCACCAGGGGTGGCGGCTTGGTTGGTGACCTGTATGACTTCCTGCGATTAGAGAAGATAAAGCATGAGTTAAGAGGTCCTTCAGGGGTGTTTGAGGAAAGGTGGGGGATGTTTGTGACCGTGTTTGAGGGGCTGTTCGTCGCGGGGCGGGGGGAGTGAAAAAGGAGGAAAATCTGTACAGACTGTATGGTTGATTGTTGGTAAGTATGTTTCCCAGGGTGTTTATTCGCTGTTACCTGGTTTTGAAACATGTTTGTAATAAAATACAATTAAAAAAATGATAGTACTGTCAACAGCCTCATCCATCAATTTCTTGATAATCCATCAATTTCTTGATAATAAAGAGTAGACTGAAGGGGTGATAATTGTCTAGATTTTTTTGTGGACAGACATCCTTGGGAAATTTTCCACATTAATCGGGTAGATGCCAGATGCACTGGAGCAGGTTGGCCAGGGAACTGGCTAGTTCTGGAGCACAAGTATTCACCACAACACTTGGGAATGTTGTCAGGGCTGAGTCTTTGCTGTATCCACTGTGCCCAGTCATTTCCATCTATACAGTGAAGTGAATTGGCTAAAAAGTGGTCTCCACCATTATTAAGGATGGCAATGTTGATGGAATCTCATGCTCCGATTAGTTGTCTAATTGGCCAGTCATGATTGGTTGTGGCAGGACTGCAGATCTTACATCTGAATCACTGGTTGTGGGATTGCTTAGCTCGTGTCTATACCAGTTGGTCTACTGTTTAGTCAGGGCTTTCATGAGCTGAAGCAGGCATCAACTTCATTTGCTGACTCCAAGTTGCCACAGAACATTTTAGTCCCCTCCTTCATATTTAACACTGACTTCTGAAGCCACTCGGCCTCAGACCACATCTCTCGCAGTGTTTTTCTCTCTACCCAGAAAAAATGGTTGGGGCCCCTGGATTCCCTCACCCAGACAGCTGCCTCTCAATGATGCCATTGAGCATCTCTGCCAGCTTCATCATCAAGGTCCATTGTCACAACTACTGAGTTGAAGACAATTAAAATGACAAATATTATACCTCTGAATCCTCCCAGGATGCCACAGGTCTTCAGTGCCAAATTAGCCAGGGAGCCATTGGGACATATGTAATCCAAGTTGCTGACAATCTCAGACTAGCAACTTTATGAGACACGTCTATTGAGTCAGTGATCCAATAATCTTTAATGGATGACTATCAAAATGCTAGTAATTATAGACCAGATATAATTATACATTACACAAATCCAAATCAGTTTCCCCAAATCGTATTTTCAAATTAATCAGTATACATAAATGAACGCACTAACAACTGGGAGGGTCCTTGTAAATGTTCCAAAGTCCTGTCTTTGCTCTTCACATTGTTTGGTTTGCTATTTTTGTCATTTACATACCACCATTGCCACCACCATTCCTCAGCCAGAGACCTGTTCTCTGGTCTCTGCTATTCCAACTCTATAATTGACTACTAAGAACTGCATACTAGTGGTTGGTTCACACCCTTTAACTTGTCACCTTCAGTTATGCATCTCTCCCTACTTCTTTGGCTGAGATCAAGAGCTTGACCTGCATGAACCATGCTGTACCATGGTGCACCACAGGGCATCGGTACACCCACATGGCAGGATGTTGTGATTATAAAGTTACTCATTACAAATCTTACTCAACAGCAAATTAATATATTTATCTTCTGATGTCACCACTGCAATGTGGGTGTGGTACCATACTCGATACACATATTCTTCAATTTGCTGGATCTTGGCCTTCAGCAGAGTGCTGTCATTATTTAAATAACACAACAAGGGCCATTTTTTCCCTTTAAGATTTAAACTTACTTCTTTCTGAGCACAGAATCTGTACAACTAATCAGCTGTGAGGCTTTGCACAACTGACTTTGTGGAATTTTCTCCGACCACATCAATGTTTGGGACTGCATCCCTTGAAAGGACAGGTTAAACATTGTGTTGCCCATCACTTACTGAAGTAGAGCTGTTGGAGGTATCTATCTGAGCGCACGACAGCCTGGTACTTCAGCACAGCTACTTCTGGCATTCGTGTTGTCAGCGGACAGACATCGTTTTGAACTGCATCAGTTTTTTATTAAAGCTTTCCCCTGTTGTTATGCATCCTTCAGTAGTTTTATCAAAACACTGGGGTAGGTTTTCTAAGTTAGCACTTCTGATGTAGAACTTGACATGATGGAAGCAGTGTGGGCCGGCGCAGGGGGCTGGGGGGGGGGGGGGGGGGGTGGGGGGGGGGGGGTAATGTTTTGCAGATGTTCTCAACCAGATAGATTAATTCAGAACATCCATCTCATGAGATTTTATGGTATCAATGGTGTTCGGAGTACGTACTGAAAGCCTACTACACAAAACAACGTTGAATTTTATAATAATTCGCAACCTGCCCAACTCAGAGAGACCACATGGATGGCTCTTGTGACTAATGGCAACATTCAATGTTGGAATAATGGACAGTTATGTGTAGTTAGCGCAATTGATTAACGCCCTGTGAATAGGGCCCAAGTGCCTTTATTCAACATGTCATGTGAGAGTACCTTTAAGAAATGGGTGTGTATATAAATATCTGTAGTGAGAGTACCTTGAAGAAATGGGTGTTTATTGCTGCAGTGATGTCAGAGAGTGGGTGGAGCTGGGCTGTCTATCAGGATTTACTTTCGTTTTAGGCTGTTTGCTGCAGGGTGTGTTTTAGTTTCGTTTTCAGTATTGGAGCTGAAGTCAGACCAAGCAGGTATACTGCCGTTCTCTCTGCCATCAAAAGGCTATCTCTTGATCATTTGGTGAATTCAGAATTATAAATGTTTTCAGTAGTGACTTTAACCTGATGTGCTTCTGTTAAAGGTTTTTTTTTGTAAGTCTTCTGGATGTTAATAGGACAGCGTAAGCATTACTTAGTGTTGTACTCTTTGGGGGTTGTATTTGAATTAATGGTTGCTAAGATGTTCACTGTATGTTTTAAAAAGGTTAACTTGAGTTCATAGAATAAACATTGTTTTGCTTTAAAAAATACTTTTCCATTTCTGTTGTACCATACCTGTAGAGTGGGCCGTGTGCTCCCCATACCACAATCTATTAAAAGTTGTGGGTCAGGTGAATTCCATGATACACTTTGGGGTTCTCTAAACCCTGGCCCATAACAAACAAGATTTATATTCATGTTGTGCTTTTGACATAGAAAAATGTCACATAAAAAGATGCTTCACATGTGTGAGGAAGAATTGATGCTAAACTAAAGGAGAGATTCGGCGAGAATGGTCAATTCCACATGTGGCCCACTATATCAGGAGTGCAATTTAATGTACAAAAAACAGAGTCCTGTTTTGGGCACATATAGCAGGGCCTTTCCCGGCACCTGCTCAAAGAGCTCATGTGGAATGGAGGGATCTGTGTGCCCTAGTACATGAATCTCAAAAGGTTAGCAGGGAAATCTCAACGGTTCTGAGGGGACTTGACAGGGTAGATATTGAGAGGATGAACTGGGGGCATATTTTAAAAAGTGAGGCATCTCCCATTTAAGACGGAGTTGAGGGTGAACTTCTCTGAAAGTATCATGAGTCTTTGAAATTCTCTTCTCTAGTGAGCACCGAAGGCTGCAGGGTAATTGAATATATTCAAAGCTGAGCGAGACAGATTTTTGATTGACAAGGGAGTCAAGTGTTATGGGGGGATAGGCAGGAAAGAGAAGTTAAGGCCACCATCAGATCAGCCATGATCTTATTGAATAGTGGAGCAGTCTAGACAGACTGAATTGCCTACTCTTGCTTCTTATAGTGCAGACAAACATGACACTGTGACACATATTGAGATATTAGAACTGCTTACCAAAACCTTGACCAAAGAGGTAGATTTTAAGGAGAATACAGAGGTTCAGAGGTGCTGCGGTTTTGGGAGGTAATTCCAGAATTTAAGGCCTGGCAAGCAGAGGCACAGCCATCAATGATGGAGGGATGAAAATGAGGGATACACAAGAGATCAGAATTAGAGTTATGCCAATATGTTGGAAGGTTCTAGGTCTAGAGGAGTTTACAGAGATAGAGACAGTTGAAGCCATAAAAGCGATTTGAAAAAGAGGATGAACATTTTTTAAATCGAGGGATTGCCAGATTGGGAGGCAATATAGGTTAATGAGCACAGAGATAATGATTGAACGGGGCTTAGTGCGAGTCAAGATATGGCTTGGATAAGTTTTTGGATAGGCTCATGTTACTTCGGGCAGCTGACCAAGGCAGCATTCTATAGAAGAGGCTAAAAATAGATTTAACCGGGAAGTTACAGAAATTTTATGATGATTTGTTTGTATGCCAATGATTCATTTTCATTGTTTCGTGATTGGCACAATATTCAATGATGAACCTAATTGGATCGAAACCATCCTACTAGTTGAGTCACTAATTCCCAAATGATCCAACTGTTTACCTGGTTTTCAATCACGATTCATTCAGGTACAAATTATTCCTGCACCTTTAATTTATTCGATAACAAGATACATTCTGAAACCAGATACACATCAGTGTCTCTCCTATTATGCACAATGTAATTTTTAAATTTCAAGAAAAAATATGAGTATACAAACCACGCCAGTATACTGTATTAAAATCAGGGTTGCCACACTGCCAAACAATGTTAATTTGTGCTCCTAAATGCCAACCACAACAGTGTCAGGAGCCGAACTGTCCCCACGGTTATACAACAATAGCAATGGGCTCAATTTAACGGGGAGAAAACAGAGTCCTGTTTAGTTAGGGCGTGTTTAGTGTCTCTCGGTGCCTGAAGTGCCGAGAACGACCCCGTTATCAAACGGGACTCTGTTTTTTTTTGTCTCAGCAAGGAACGTCCCGCTAAGGCCGCATTTACTTTGCTTCCTGCACTGACAAGGAACAGGTCTGGACACGATTTAAAAAAAAACATTTTTAGAGTATCCAATTCATTTTTTCCAATAAGGGGCAATTTAGCGTGGTCAATCCATAAGACCATAAGACATAGGAGTGGAAGTAAGGCCATTCGGCCCATCGAGTCCACTCCACCATTCAATCATGGCTGATTTCAACTCCGTTTACCCGCTCTCTCTCCATAGCCCTTAATTCCTCGAGAAATCAAGAATTTATCAACTTCTGTCTTAAAGACACTCAACGTCCCGGCCTTCACCACCCCCTGTGGCAATGAATTCCACAGACCCACCACTCTCTGGCTGAAGAAATTTCTCATCTCTGTTCTAAAGTGACTCCCTTTTATTCTAAGGCTGTGCCCCCGGGTCCTAGTCTCCCCTGTTAATGGAAACAACTTCCCTACATCCACCCTATCTAAGCCATTCATTATCTTGTAAGTTTCTATTAGATCTCCCCTCAACCTCCTAAACTCCAATGAATATAATCCCAGGATCCTCAGACGTTCATCGTATGTTAGGCCTACCATTCCTGGGATCATCCGTGTCAATCTCCGCTGGACCCGCTCCAGTGCCAGTATGTCCTTCCTGAGGTATGGGGCCCAAAATTGCTCACAGTATTCTAAATAGGGCCTAACTAATGCTTTATAAAGCTTCAGAAGTACATCCCTGCTTTGATATTCCAAGCCTCTTGAGATGAATGACAACATTGCATTTGCTTTCTTAATTACGGACTCAACCTGCAAGTTTACCTTTAGAGAATCCTGGACTAGGACTCCCAAGTCCCTTTGCACTTCAGCATTATGAATTTTGTCACCGTTTAGATAATAGTCCACGCCTCTATTCTTTTTTCCAAAGTGCAAGACCTCGCACTTGCCCACGTTGAATTTCATCAGCCATTTCTTGGACCACTCTCCTAAACTGTCTAAATCTTTCTGCAGCCTCCCCACCTCCTCCATACTACCTGCCCCTCCACCTATCTTTGTATCATCGGCAAACTTAGCCAGAATGCCCCCAGTCCCGTCATCTAGATCGTTAATATATAAAGAGAACAGCTGTGGCCCCAACACTGAACCCTGCGGGACACCACTCGTCACCAGTTGCCATTCCGAAAAAGAACCTTTTATCCCAACTCTCTGCTTTCTGCCCGACAGCCAGTCATCAATCCATGTTAGTACCTTGCCTCGAATACCATGGGCCCTTATTTTACTCAGCAGTCTCCCGTGAGGCACCTTATCAAAGGCCTTTTGGAAGTCAAGATAGATAACATCCATTGGCTCTCCTTGGTCTAACCTATTTGTTATCTCTTCAAAGAACTCTAACAGGTTTGTCAGGCAAGACCTCCCCTTACTAAATCCATGCTGACTTGTCCTAATCCGACCCTGCACTTCCAAGAATTTAGAAATCGCATCCTTAACGATGGATTCTAGAATCTTGCCAACAACCGAGGTTAGGCTAATTGGCCTATAATTTTCCATCTTTTTCCTTGTTCCCTTCTTGAACAGGGGGTTTACAACAGCGATTTTCCAATCCTCTGGTACTTTCCCTGACTCCAGTGGCTTTTGAAACATCATCACCAATGCCTCCACTATTTCTTCAGCTATCTCCTTTAGAACTCTAGGATGTAGTCCATCTGGGCCCAGAGATTTATCAATTTTTAGACCTCTTAGTTTCTCTAGCACTTTCTCCTTTGCGATGGCTACCATATTCAACTCTGCCCCCTGACTCTCCTGAATTGTTGGGATATTACTCATGTCTTCTACTGTGAAGACTGACGCAAAGTACTTATTCAGTTCCTCGCCTATTTCCTTGTCTCCTATCACAAAATTACCAGCGTCATTTTGGAGCGGCCCAATGTCAACTTTTGCCTCCCGTTTGTTTTTAATGTATTTAAAGAAACTTTTACTATCATTCCTAATGTTACTGGCTAGCCTACCTTCAAATTTGATCCTCTCTTTCCTTATCTCTCTCTTTGTTATCCTCTGTTTGTTTTTGTAGCCTTCCCAATCTTCTGACTTCCCACTACTCTTTGCCACATTATAGGCTTTCTCTTTTGCTTTGATGCATTCCCTAACTTCCTTTGTCAGCCATGGCTGCCTAATCCCCCCTCTGATAACCTTTCTTTTCTTTGGGGTGAACCTCTGTACTGTGTCCTCAATTACTCCCAGAAACTCCTGCCATTGCTGTTCTACTGTCTTTCCCACTAGGCTCTGCTCCCAGTCGATTTTCGTCAGTTCCCCCCTCATGCCCCTGTAGTTACCTTTATTTAACTGTAACACCTTTACATCTGATTCTACCTTCTTTCTTTCAAATTGGAGATTGAATTCGACCATATTATGATCACTGCCTCCTAAGTGCTCCCTTACTTTAAGATCTTTAATCAAGTCTGGCTCATTACATAACACTAAGTCCAGAATGGCCTGTCCCCTCGTGGGCTCCATCACAAGCTGTTCCAAAAAGCCCTCCTGTAAACATTCAATGAATTCCCTTTCCTTGGGTCCACTGGCAGTATTATTTACCCAGTCCACCTGCATATTAAAGTCCCCCATGATCACTGTGACCTTGCCTTTCTGACATGCACTTTCTATTTCGTGGTGCACCTTGTGCCCCCGGTCCTGACCACTAGCTTGCACATTTTTGGGTTGTGGGAACAAAACGCATGCAAACACAGGGAGAATGTGCAAACTCCACACGGACAGTGACCCAGAGCCGGGATTGAACCTGGGACCTCGGCGCCGTGAGGCCACAGTGCTAACTCACTGCGCCACCGTGCTGCCCGGGGGCACCATTTTTAATTGCCACACCAATCTCTCAACTCCGCTCATACTCCCCACCGCAGCCTCGGGAACTCCCCAATGCCCACTCTACCTGCTGTGGGATCCTCGAGTGGCCTCTCACCCCACATTATAAGGGCAGGGCACCTTGAGGCCCCATCCCTACAACGGGCAACCTGCACCTGGGCACATTGGCACTGCCAGTCTTGCACCCTGACAGTGCCCCTTCCAGCCTGGCAATGCCAGCCAGGCACCCTGGCACTGCCAGGGTACATGGGTGGCACTTCTAAGGTGCCCAGGTGTCAGAGGTGGTGCCACGGTACCTCTCTGCCCAGAGCCCAACCACTGGGGGGGGGGGCCTCCGATGGCCTGGGAGAACCCTCCCAGGTGCCATTCTGCCTGCTACACATCTGTGTGGACCTGTGCTAAATGGTACCATGCGAGGTCCCCCAGGTGTGGACATTTGTTCCCAGGCCTCGGGAGCATCGGACAATGACATATTTAAGTGAGCAGTTGGGGCAGCACAGTGGCGCATTGGTTAGCACTGCTGCCTCACGGCACGAGGTCCCAGGTTTGATACTGGCCCCGGGTCATGTGGCATTTGCACATTCTCTCCATGTTTGCGTGGGTTTGACCCCCACAACCTAAAGATGTGCAGGGTAGGTAGATTGGCCATGCTAAATTGCGCCTTAATTGGAAAAAATGAATTGGGTACTCTAAATTTTAAAAAAAGTGAGCAGTTATGTAAATCTGGATCTCGCTCTTGCTGGGCGAGATCCAGATCATGACGTCTTGTGAGATCTCGTTAGATCTCGCAAGGCTTTCCGAGCATCGCAAATCTCACGAGAGGCCTCTCATGAGATTTAATAGCCTCGTTGTGTCATCGAGTCAGGTGCAACGGGCGTTCAATCGTTGGTCAATATATGGTACAGCTATGAGCATAGTCTACTTTCTTCACCGTTGGGAACAAACGTTTACTCTTTTCTGTGAGTGCTCTGAAAAAGTACAAGAAATGGGGCAAGCTCCTTCATTAAATGGTTATTGAAGCTACCACAAGCATGTTCCAAACTCAAAGGGCTGAACTGATTTGAATTCGGACTGATTTTGTTTCAGGTGAGCTACCGGTGAAAACAGGGCCATTTAAACAGGGAAAAACTTGCATTTATATCGCACCTTCAAAACCACATCCCAAAGTACTTCACAACCAATGAAGTGCTTCTTTTAAAATGTATTTACTGATACACGACAGGAAAAGCAGCAGTCAAATTCGCACAGCAAGCTCCCACAAATAACAAAGTGATAATGACCAGATAATCTGTTTTTCCAATGTTGATTCAAGGATAAATATTGGCCAGGAATAGCTCCCCTGCTCCTTCACATTCACCTGAGAGGACACAAAGGGCCTCAGGTTAACATCTTATGTGAAAGATGGCACCTTTGACAGGACAGCTCTCCATCAGTACTGAACTGGAGTATCAGTGGAGTTTTATGCTAAAGCCCTGAAGGGGAAATCAAACCCACAATCTTCTGATTCCGAGGGGTGAGTGCTACGTTTGACGCACCTTTCTGTGCATGTTTCTTCTCTTTATTCACAATGCCATATTAAACACCATGCCAAAAACATTGACCTTTTCGGACTTCACACCCTTATTTTGGATCAGCACTGAAACCCCCAGATCTCAACAACAATTATCCACCCTTGAGAGAGAGAGAGGGGGGGGGGGGGGGGGCACGTACATGCTCAGCTCAACATTTAGAGAGCCATCTGTTGGCTATGGACAGATGTGAGGAAGGGTGAAAATATAATTCAAGCAATCCAATTTGTTTTTTTTTGTAGAATTTGAGATAATACCGCAACTTTACAATAATGAGAAGTATAAATTGTTTCACATACCTGGATGAAAATCAGTTAATACACTTTGGATCTTTCATAACATTTTAAACATTGTAAATCTGATTCAACTGATTTTAGGGGCTGTTTAGCACAGGGCTAAATCGCTGGCTTTGAAAGCAGACCAAGGCAGGCCAGCAGCACGGTTCAATTCCTGTACCAGCCTCCCCGAACAGGCGGCGGAATGTGGCGACTAGGGGCTTTTCACAGTAACTTCATTTGAAGCCTACTTGTGACAATAAGCGATTTTCATTTCATTTTCAAATTATGCCTGCTCCCTCGATTCTGGGGTGCAGGGGGGTGGATGATGGTGGACGTAGAATAATAAGCAGTTCCCTTTTGATCTATTCTCTGGTCCATAAGCATTGCTATGTTCACAAATGTTCATGACTGTACCTTACCGACTCCGGAGGTAGAATATTTACATTTCTGGCTGCTTCACCATGAAAAACAGGATTTAATTAATTTACTTTAACCCTATTTTTTAAAAACGGAGTAAAAGTCCCCAAGTAGCAAGATCCAGAGTTAACATAACTTAAGATTTATTTTGCTCTTCCTCTTTTTGATCTGCCAACTAAAAACTAAACCAGTAGAATGGTTCTTAGTTACTTATCTTGAGAGATAGATCTCACTGCAGTCCACATTTAAATTGGGTGTTATTATAGATTCCCTACATGGTGCAGAAGGAGGCCATTCAGCCCATCGAGTCTACACCGGCCCTCTGAAAGAGCACCCTACCTAGGATCATTCCCCACCCTATCCCTGTAACTCCATAGCCCCACCTAACTTTTGGACACTACGGGAAATTTATCATGGCCAATCCACCTAAGCCGCACATCTTTGGACTGTGGGAGGAGACTGGAGCACCTGGAGGAAACCCATGCAGACATGGGGAGAAAGTGCAAACACCACACACAGTCACCGGAGGCCGGAATTAAACCTGGATCCCTGGCACTGTGTCACCGTGCTGCCAATTAATCAACATATAACTAGAAACTTATTTTCTATGCTTTTGTGCAAGTCAGACACCGGATCAAGATCTTAAAGTAAGAGTCTGAAAATTCACAGCCCTGTCAATAAGCAGTTTAGTTCCACAGTGAGGAGACAGGACTTCATTGAACTGTGACCATTCAAGGGATTGGATTCAATCAAGTTAAAAAGTTAGGTTTTGTACAAAGTTAGGACCATTGAAACATTGAAAAAAGATATTTCACAGTAAAGCATTGCAAAGGACTCCCACCGATCCCTTCATAAATACACTCTTTAAATCACACTTGTTTAAAGCTATTTTTAGCAACTGGCTGCGTTTTAAGGTGGCTTCCTTATAAGGATTCTATTTTCTCAATTACTGAGGGAGACATAAACCATGTCGGTTATAACAGGTCACAGTATATTTGAGTGGCTTAGATAGAATAAGCTAACCAGATGTTCCAGTTTAACACAGGATAGTTCCACTTTTGATGACACTATCCGGGTTGTATTTTTCTTTGGTCAGCCGATTGTCTGGATTTAATCTTTTAAATGTTACTAAAACATGTTTTTTCGGAAAAAGTCAATTGATCCCGATTGATCCATCTTCAACCATCACCCTATTTTTCAGGATGTCTGATAGCTCTTTGGTTTTTGTTATGAAGCCTCCATCTTTATGAAGAATTGTTTGGCAGTTCTATTGCTTAAATAAGGAGAGGTGCCAGAGGGAAAACAGTGATACCTACCACGTGCAAATGGTGGGTGATACATTTTATATTTACACCACTGCCTCTTGTCAGAAAAGAATGTTTGTCATTGATTATTATGTTTCTTTTAAAAGTAACCCCACCACCACAAACCCACCAACTTTCATCTCCTAGTTATTGCAGTAGAATTCCCTGGATTGAAACATTTGAAATCTAGCCAAATTGGGTTGTGAACATTTCTCTTTGCGTACTCAGGAATGACTTTTAAGAAAGGTTTTGCTGTGCTATTTCAGGGAGAACTAAGCTAACTGCCATAGGAAACGCTGTACTGCATGCTGGAAAATAACAGCGCAAGTTCACATTACTTTTCCACTGCTCTTTCTCAACAAAACCATCCAAAAGTCTCCTGTAGAGTGCTATTAATGTAAGCAAACAATCCACCTTTTCTTCTGTTAATAAATGTTTCTGTGGCACTCTTCGTTCCTGCCTTTCCACACCCAGCCCCAAGGCTCTTTTGTCAGGGCTGTTTAACTTGCCCAAACAAGACAGAAATTTGGAAACATAATCCACCCATTCCCGCCTAGTGAAACCAAGCAACCACTTCTGTATGCAAATGAGGTGGATGGGGAGGCAAAACCAATAAACTGTGAGCAATTGTCCAATGGCATTAACCAATTGGGTCATGTAAATAGCTACAGCTTAGTCAGGCATGAAGAGAGAAACTTGCTGCATTTTACCAATCATTCATCTCACCACTAAAATTCAGTTATGGGCCTAAACAAAAACAAAATGTCAATCAAATATAGACATAAAAACACAAAGAAATACTGGCTAATGCGGTCAGGTCCACAGCTCAAGGTTAAAAATGGCATACTCTGGAGGAAAGTCTTATATTTGAAATATTCTTATTTTCAGAAGCTGCCACTTAATCTAATTGAATGGTCAATTGTCTCTGAATACAAAGTCGACACGTTACACTTCTGAACCTAAATGCATCAAAATCGGTGACCCACAAAAGGAGAGCAAATATTCATTTTTTAAAATAAATTCAGAGTACCCAATTCTTTTTTTTCCCCCCCAATTAAAAGGCAATTTAGCGTGGCTACTCCACCTATCTGCACTTTTTTGGGTTGTGGGGGTGAGACCCACGCAGACAGGGGGAGAATGTGCAAACTCCACATGGACAGTGACCCGGGGCCGGAATCAAACCCGGGTTCTCAGCGCTGTGAGGCAGCAGTGCTAACCACTGCGCCACCGTGCTTGTTTCAGACAAACAAAAGCATTTTCTGAGGAACATGTTCTCAGCTCAAACTGTGATTCACCTCCAATGCTCCAAGATCAAATTTCACTCAGCAAAACTTTTACCCAAAGGACACAATGAACCAAATTGGCACAATTTCCTATCCCAGCTGCCCCACAGCAACAAGGCGACGTTAGATATACTTTGTCTAATTATTACACACAACTGTCTAATGATTCACATGGATTTATGAAAATCCATTATAATCCAAACTAACTGCATTTTTCAACAAATCAAAAAACGTGGATGTTATTTGCAGTATGGCAAAACAATATAAAAAACTATTTACGAACAAGAAACTGCCGATTTAACAAGTCTTTTTGAAAAGTTGTTTGTGCCATAATGAATTAGAATTTGCATTTTTCTGACAGGTTAAGTCTTGCCAAAATCAGTCACGATGCCCCAGGATTATTCTGGAGAGCAAAGTCAGGACCCAGCCTCTATTACCCACTTTTATCAACAATTGCCTTAAACCCCTCTCTCCTAATCCCTCCACTTTCACCTTTTAAGAAGTGCTCATGGACTTCCTTGTCAATTGGATTAAAATCATCTCCCGTCATCTAAGATCAATTTAGCTACTTTTGCTGCTTTCCCCAGCAAACCAAACCTCCTCCCAAGCTGCTCTTGATCTAGCCACGAATCCATGTCCTCTAGTTTCCTCCCATGTTCCCTCAAGCCCTCATCAACGCATTTGTGTCGCGGTGGGTTAGCATTGCTGCCTCACAGCGCTGAGGTCCCAGGTTCGATCCCGCTCTGGGTCACTGTCCGTGTGGAGTTTGCACATCCTCCCTATGTTTGCGGGGGTTTCGACCCCACAGCCCAAAAATGTGCAAGCTAGGTCATGCTAAATTGCCCCTTAATTGGAAAAAATGAATTGGTACTATAAATTTTTTTAAAAAGTGAATTTCCCCAGTTTTTGCAAGGATCGCCTGTCACATGTAGATGGGCTGAAGCAAACACTGATCTGATTCAGATCAGCTGAATTGAAATCACAGCTGATTGGTCACCTGTACAGCAGGATTGACCAAATCTTGTGACTGCCCCATCTCCTGAGCAGAAAGGGATCGCAGTGGTGCACAGGTGAAGAAGAGCACAGCGTAAGGGCGGGAAGGCAAGAAAAGAAAAGGAGCCAAGTGATTCTTTTTTTAAATAGATGCCATCTTTAGTAAAATTCACAAAACTGTCAACAACGTGCATTGTTGTCGTAGAAATGCACACTAGTTCTATTTGATTCACTAAGAATGGCAACGGTGACTGATTGAGGGGAGAGTTGAATTTGTTCAATTTTATCATCCTGCCAGACATTTTCACACAAGCCACAAACATCCTGAGTCCTGCTAACAATGCTCATGCTCGTACACTTGGAAAATATTTTTTCTTGTTTGCTGATGACTGAAGCGAATCATATCGGAGTATAAACAATGAAACATTTGAGACAAAGTTAAACCACTAAATTCAAGATGAAATGACATTTTAAATGTATGCAAACATTTACCATTCGTTATTTAAGTTAAAAACAGCCAGCTATGGAGAAGAAAGAATATTAGGCAGTTTTAAATGTGGTATTCTGTCAGCCATCCCTTCCCATCCAAAAATCTCTAGGGAGTGCACTTGAGCCAACTCCCTCAGACAATACCCCCCTTATCAGAGCAGACTGCTGTCTGGTTTCCTGTCTCAAACCCACACTTCTGCTTGGGGCAAGAATATAACTTTATAGCAGAGTGCTTTGCTAATTATTTCCAATTTTATAAAATCAGGTTGCATAACATGTGTTGCTGTTTGACTACGATTGCTACATTAAATATTTTCATCGATAGATTATAAGTCGTACCAACAAACTAATACTTGGTCAATAATTATTTTACATCATTCTTGTTTGCTATGCATATGCCAGAACAATCTACACTCAATTCTGTCAGATTAGATCATTTTTGAATCAGCATGCTGACCTCTGTTGGAATACTCAGTTTGTTTCAAGTCAAGCTAAGCTAATTAAATGAAATTTGAGAACTTAAATATTTCATAATCGTCTGATAAAAGAACGAGACTGAGCTCCACACTGACCTTTTGAACTCACACGAACACACAACTTGTTACGAGTCAATCATTAACTATTTCAAAATGTTTCCTAACCGAATAACAAGAAAATAGATAATAAATCATTTTCTCTGTTCCCTGATGTACACATCACCAATAGATGAACAAATAAGGCCTGTATCCTTCTTTTATTAAATTGCATGAAAGAGTGAGAAGCACAGATTGCTACTACAGTCAATTGCTTACACTGTCTACAGTTGAAGTGATGCTTAAAATGAAAATATTGGAAATATTCTGCAGGCTCCCAACATCTGTAAAAAAAATGAGGCATTTTTAAGGCACAGATCTTTCACCAGAACACCCTACCATAGATTGTGGCACACTAGTCTACCCTTGATGTCCCGAAAACTCCTTCCAAAAATGGGGCTTGGCTCATACAGCAGGGTAGAATCATAGAATAGAATCCCTACAGTGCATAAAGAGGCCATTTAGCCTATCGAGTCTGCACCGACCCTCTGCAAGAGCACCCTACCTAGGCCCAAACCCCACACTATCCCCCTAACCCCACCTTAGGGTCAATTTAGCATGGTCAATCCACCTAACCTGCACATCTTTGGACTGTGGGAGGAAACTTGAGCACCCGGAGGAAACCCACACAGGCGCGGGGAGAAAGTACAAACTCCACACAGTCACCCGAGGTCGGAATCGAATCCGTGTCCCTGGCGCTGTGAGGCAGCAGTGCTAACCATTGTGCCACTATGCTGCCTGTGTGAACCAGTGTAGCCATTTTGAAATGTGAAAACAAAATGGTAATTCAAGTCAAATCCATGTTACACATTTTATTGAATGAATTAATTCTACAAGGATATCTTTAACCACAATCAAAACATTTTATAAACTGTCAAATGCATTCAGCATCCAATGTAACAAATTCATTCAAAGTCACTTAATTTGGCTATGGCATTATCATAAGTATCCCACTCTGGGAGCAGTTGCAGTTTCAGAATCATCTCTCCACAACAAATCATGGTCTTCGCCATCCATTGAATTGTATATTCTGCATTTGTGCACAATCTGATAACAGCTTCAGCATTAATAGCATCAAGCGGTTTGATGATGAAATCAGATAAAACATCAAGTGGGCAGTGTATATATTTCCACTCCTTCTCGGTCGACCATTCATTTGGCATGAACACCATCTCCAAATGGCTTGTTGGGGCAGCTGAAATATGGATGTTAGATCCTTGGGTATAAATGTAATGTGAATGCTATTTCTTCACAGGGACCTCTTAATCTCCTCGGTTACGTGGGATCTGAACCATCCCACACTAATGGCTGTGTACATAAGGCACCGGGACACCTATTCCAAACATTATTGATCCACAACATCACTCCATTCTCATCCATCCAACTCTTGTCATGGACATTCTCAAAACATCCTGCATGGAACTTGCCTTTTGGCTTGATTTTGTTTGCAAATTGCAACTTAATTCCATTCCGTTGGCCATGACGGCTAGTATCGTGAATCTTGCCTTCTCCTCTCCTGTGGTTTTCACGAGAACTGTTTAAATCTGTCCACTCCACAGTTTTACTGCTGGGCATCATGAAATTCCCGAATGTTTCACACATGTTGCCCATGTGTCATACATGTTGCCCATGTGTCATATTGGGTAATCGTGTTTTGCCATGGCCTGAAACCGGTAACTTTTCCAGCGGAAACTGGTCAATTTGGCATTGAGGTCTTTTGGTAGTCTCTGAGGAATCTTGGCTTTCTGCTAGACATTTTCATTCCAGATCGCAGTTGCACCAACTAGTTACAGCACTGAAATCTTTGCTGCACATCGGCTGAGATTTTCTGCGTCTGATGGGCCCACTTGCATACACAGGCATGTATTTCTGGTGCTGCTTTAACAGATAATTTTCAGGAACCCATTCTGATAATTGTTTCTCAAGATCAGAGTGGTGGTCGGTCCCTGTTTTTATGGCGGACTTGTCTTGGGCATCTATTTCAAGACAGATACCTTCTTTATCCATTCTTGCACTAGTTTTTCATGAACACCGAATCTGCTTGCTGCAGCACAGTTATTTGACAAGTTATTGAATGTTATGACCTTTAGCTTGAAACCAGTTTCACTTTTCATTCTTTTTTTTAAACCAGAGAACCTATTTCTGTTCATTACTCGCCATGTGCAGTCTGCTCTGTGTGGATGTGTTTTAAACTCGCACGCATCTTCATGACAACACGGGCTGCATTTCTGGCCTGTATTGCTTGTTTATTCCCATGCGCCAACTTGCAAGCTCAATAAAACATATGTATCTGGGGTGAAAACGTGAGGCCGACTCCAAATGCAAGTATAGTATTACAGGTGATTGATTACCTGTAGTATTACCTTCACTGTCTAATGGTCAAAATCTTGGAACTCCCTTCCTAACAGCACTATAGGTGCACACCAGATGGGCACAGGCACAGTTCAAGAAGGCAGCTCACCACCATCTTCTCAAGTGCAATAAATGCTGGCCTAGCCAGCGAAGCTCACATCCTATGAAAGAATAAGTCTTAAAAAGCATGTCTTAGCTGAAAAAGTGTTGACTTATACACCTAGTGACATTGAAAACATATTTTGTGCTGTGCTGATTTTTACCTCGTGATCAAGTTTGAACTTGTAAAGTTAATCTGTCTTTCCCATTTTTGGATGGTGATAATACCCTTGTAGCATTTTCTATATTCCATATTTCCACTTTTATCACCAGAAATATAAGTGTCCTATGGCTGCAATCTAATTGGAATAATAAGCAGACATCCTTGATTCTAGCATATGGTGATGTTATCCTATCATTGTCATATTCATAAGAAATACGAGTTGGATGAGACCATTAGGCTTTTGGAACAAGATCCACTTATTTGTCATGCCGAAGGTACATGATAATGTCACAACTTTCTGGGGTCAAGCGCGCATAACAGCTGGACAGTTAAAAAGCAAGGCAAACTAGGTGCTGTGTTAAATTAAGGAGACTGTTTTATTACTACTTTTTTAAAGTTATGAAGCGACTTCTACTTTGTAAGTGATGCAACAATGACAGAATAATTTTAGTGTTGGGTCCTGATCGGACTCTGTAACAGTCACTTGGGTTTAACAATCCACAGAGCACAACTGGGCATGGTGGCAGCAATGAAGGCGTCATTTGGATATCCCTAATACTGCATAAATTTAAGCAGAGTTGTCCCTCTTGATTGACAGTATGGACACGCACTCTCAATCATTCAAAGGTTTTCTGGTGGGAGTAGAAATGTATCCATGTTTGTTTTTACATTTACATAGTGGTCTGAGCTTCACAAGCTGAACGGTTGTGTTGATGTAGTGAGGAGACTGCACTTACAACTGTCAAAATGGCAATTCAATGGAATTAGCATTCAATCAGTTAAACTTTTCAATGTGCTTAACTTCTTAAACTGATCAAAGCAGCCTTACATACAATGCATGATGTCTTGTCTCCTCAAGGCATCATGCCGACCATAAGTAAACTAAGGCTGCTCCTGTGTAAGAGTGGTTGTTGGTGCCACTAGCTCTTGTGGTGTGGTCTCCTGGAGCCAGAGGAAAATCCAGAGTGAACGTAGCAGATTCAGTAAGGCCAGCCACCAGCAGCACCCTCTTTTCATATTGGTTTTCCTAAACAAAACGTGTCCATTCACTCTGGGACTGATGCAGAGTGCAGCATGCATACTTAGAACAGCTTGCACATACACCCCCAAAAATGGATGTGTGAGCAACAATAAAGCCAAATTGAAAGATCTTCTTGAAAAGGGGCTTGGTTGTGCGTCAATAATAGATGCAACAGAATCACTCCCATATAGTAAATTAAGCATGACCAAGGAGGAGGTAATCAAGGCAGAGCACTTACCTTGCCTCTTCACTCATCTAATGTTGTCCCTTTCTCAGGCAATAGGTTCCTCCTGGAAAACGAAACAATCATGAAAATGTTATAATTTCAATGGTAATAATATTGCAGAAAAGTTTATTTAAAATAAAGTTAGGAAAGTCACTTAAATACATCACAAATCTGACTTACAGCAACAGGATCACTCCTTTGTTTGTCTCAGCTCCCAGAGCCCTGGGTACATTAACTTTTCTGTCAGAAAGAAAATAAGTGCGCAGCCACACTTGATCGTCTAGTTCAAATCAGTTTGTAAACTGTTATCTCATGAAAAAGCTTCAACTTCCCTGACTGGAAACAACCAGGCTGAAGTAACTACCAGTGCTGAAACATGTCAATAGATAATGCCTCTGGGGGAAGGAAGGGGCCCCGGGGGTGGGACAGGGCCGGGACAGGGCTGCAACTCCTCTGGTAGAAAACAACCTAAACAGGAAAGAACATTGAAATAGCACTTGGAATGCATGACGCAAAGCTCAGCCTTGAAACAAAGAGCAGGAAACCGCTCTGGCTGGCTGAGGTGGAGTGAAACTAGGGAGAGGCATTTACACATTCTAAACAGCCTTATTTACATGGCCAGCTGGGCCAGCCCGGGTCAGGTGGTTTTGAGGAAATGATCATTGGCTGCTTGCCATTTGAATGCCGACTGGCATCGATGTGTTCTTTAGTTAGGAGAATGATTCTTTGAAATATTTAATCCAGATTTAACCTGTTTTTTTTGAGTTTGCTACTGTTTGCCCAAATGCACAAGTGACACCTTATGGGCTTACAGATCTTTCAAGGAAAACAAATCCTCTTTCATTTGAGACAGTTCTGTTAAACCTTGTCCACAATTCCTGGGGCTGAATTAATCCCTTTTTTCACAAGGTAAAATATTATCGCTTCTGGTGCCAGTGTTGATGTGAATTTAGGGATGAAGAAAAACAATCAAGTATTTATTAACATTATTTACATGGTCTGTCTAGGAGATTCACTGCATTCAGCTCCTCATTTCTCCAAAAATTGGATAAAGTCTACACAATATAGCTCCTTCACTGTCGATCATAAGTCAAATCAAATTCTTAAACATGAAAGCACAAAGACAATTATATTAAACAAGTATTATTGAGTAATATGAACCTTCATATCACTCCCTCATGTTAGTTCCTTTGTCATTATCACCAACACTGACTAACAAACAAGTATTATTGTAGATTGGTTTCCTTATCTACTGCAGGTTTAACTGTGGAAATCTGCATCAGGTACAGTAACCATTCTTATCAAACCAAGCTGATCAATTTCATAGGATTTATAAGACTTTAGACTTAATATATGAATTTAGACCATCTAAGTTTAATATTGTTCTTACTGCCTTGTTAATGGACAAAGAGCTTACCTAAACTGTCAGTGAATACATGCACTTCCCCCACCAGATACAACTAAATTTAAACGTCTAGCCTCCTCCCTCAGCCTGTTGCTAGTCAGCCCAGTCACGCCCTTATGGCTGTTAACACCATTTAGTAAAATATTTGGCACAAGTTACAATACAATACTCTGAAGGCACAGAACACAAAATTTAACACATTGAATCTGTTTGAAGGTGTTTCTTTAAAAGGATAGACCATTTTGAATGTGAATCTGGTCAAATATGTAAAATTGGATAAATATTCCTGAAATGGGTATATTTGTTTTATTTTGGATTGATCTGAATCCAAAAATAATTAGTGTTTATCGCTAGTTACCTCCATACCTTTCATTGATTTGACCTGTAGAGGGAACCAGTTTTGCACTGAATATGATTCTATCAACTTAGTACTCCAGTGCCTGTGATTCCTGCAGAGATTATAAACTGAGGGTAGGTGACACGGGCGTCATCTCTATTTACTACACGAGTGAAGCTGCGCACTTATCTCAAACTCAAAGGTATCAGTGGGTCTATTCGGCTTTTCCTATGAATGCAATGAATAATATTTCATATATTTTGTTTCAATGCACTGCTTTCATTGAGTTTTTGAACTGTTTCCTTTCTGCAGTCTCACTGGATTGTTTTTTAATTCATTTTTATGGGATGTGGGTGCTGCTGGTTAAGCCAGCATTTATTGCCCACCCCTAGGCCCTTCAGAAGGTGGTGGTGGGTTGCCTTCTTGAACTGCTGCAGCCCTTGAGATGTAAGTGCACCTACTGTACTGTTAAGGAAGGAGTTCCAGGATGTTGCCCAAGCGACAGTGAAGGAACAGCGATATATTTCCAAGTCAGGTTGGTGAGTGACTTGGAGGGGAACCTCCAGGTGGTGGGTTTCCAGGTATCTGCTTCTCGTGTCCTTCTAGATGGTAGTGGTCGTGGGTTTGGAAGGTGCTGTCTAAGGAACCTTGGCGAGTTACTGCAGTGCATCTTGTAGATGGTACACATGGCTGCCACTGTTCGTCAGTGGTGGAGGGTATCAATGTTTGTGTCTTGCACACAGGACTTTGTGACCCATATTTTGAGATATCTTTGAAATATTGGTATTTGAAATATTCCCCCTCACACCTTTCTATGTATAAAGGTCCAGGGGCCGGTACAGACTCGATGGGCCAAATGGCTTCCTTCTGCACTGTAAATTCTATGGGTGGAATTCTCTGATAATGGGGCTATGTCCCCACGCCCGTGAGAAAACGGACGCGAATCACTCTGGACTTTCCTGGAGAAATTCCAGAGTGATTTTCCGTTTTGAAGGGGGCTAGCAGGACCTTGGAGTGTTCCTCGCAGCTCCGGCTGCCGATACGGGGCCCTGCACTTCCGGCCGTGGGTCCACGCAACATAGCGGACCCACACCATGGGCCGGCCCTGACAATATAGGCCCCCCCCAAGATCGCGCGCGCCCGCTGATCGGTGGCCCCCAATCGTGGGTCTGGCCGTCCTGGAGGCCCCCCCCTGGTGATGGATCCCCCCCGCCGCCATACCAGGGTGGCTGCAGACTGAGTCCGCAGCCGCCACTTCGAGCTGCCGCCGGGTGGAACCATGAGTGAACCACGCCGGTGGGAACTCAGCCAGTTGTCGGCGGGTGCCTCTTTCAATGGTCCCCGACTGGTGCCGCGTCGACCGCGCGCATGCGACTGGCGGTGATCCTCCGGTCCCCAGGGAATCGGGGGAAGGCGTTGGACCCAATCGCGGGTCTGACGCCCCATTCTCCGCCCCCGCACCGAGCGTGATTGTGGTGCGAATGCTCAGAAAATCCTGGCCTATGATTCTATAAACACAGGGTATAGGTTAAGAATTTTGAGACTAGTAACTTAAGATACTTTTATTTTTAAGGGTGTGGCCATGCATATTTGGAAGAGACTGTTTATTTTTATTGTTGGAGCAATGTTGCCTTGTAAGGGAGCCGGTATTGACGCCTATAATAATAATCTTAGGCTTACATTAACACTGCAATGAAATTATTGTGAAAAGCCCCTAGTCACCACATTCCAGCGCCTGTTCGGGCACAAAGTGGGAGAATTCAGATTGTGCAATTAACCGAACAAGCACGTCTTTCGGGGCTTGTGGGAGGAAACCGGAGCATCTGGAGGAAACCCATGCAGCCACGGGGAGAATATGCAGACTCCGCAGATAGTGATCCAAGCGGGAATCGAACCTGGGACCCTGGCGCTGTAAGGCAACAGTAATCACCACTGTGCTATTGTGCTGCCCACCTAATGGGGTTAGGTAAACATGATTTGACCCTTAATGCTGTAACTTCTCCTCAAGAAATTACTGTGTGATAACTGAACCCTCAGTATCATTTTCCCAAAACAGATATATATATATATATATATAAAGCACACTAATATCAAATATACGGAGCGGGTTTCTCCGTCCCGCTGCACCAGATTTCCATTTCACCGGTTGGTCAATGGGGTATTCCTTTGTGCGGCAGTCCCATGTCGTCGGGAAACCCCCGGGCTGCCGGCAGAATGGAGAATCCCGACGGTGGTGAATTCAGCCCATGGTATCTTCCAAGCAGAGAATTATTGGAAAATTTAAAAAATGTTTTCGTCAGATCACTTGGTCAACCACAGAGATTAAAACGCAAGCTTCTGATGGACAAGTCCTATCCTAAACCTCCAGTGGTAAAGCCAAAGTCCACTGGGCTTCACTTGAGGCCAGCTACTAGTAAGATCTAATTGTAGGTCAAATTTTAACTCTTACGTAAGTAAATGGTTTTTGAGGGAGAAAATCTTGCCAATGACCCTTACATCTGCAGGACAGGAACCAACAGTTCCAGCATATCACTAAACCAGTAGAAATGTAGTCAGACACTGGGGTGAAGGATCAAGGTGTTGCGAGCATTCAAATTACACTCACTCCCTACCCACTACCACCGCAAGCACCACCCCCCCAACTCCATTATATGAGATCCCTAATTTTGCTGTGTTGTCTGTGAGAACTTAGTGGGATTCCAACAGAAAACAAACCAATAAATTGAGAAAATAACTGTGAGCCACGATTCATGTTCACAGCAATGTTACACAGAGCCTCTGGCTCAAGTCCCTTTGGGTATTTTTTGCCTGTGGTCTGTGGACCACATAGTACTCAAGTGATTTTCGCACGGTCTCTGTTTTTGAATCGGGACCTATCTGGAGATGTCTTGTGCTGGAAATTTAAATCTAGTCTTGTGTTGATTGCAATTTATAAGAATGCCATGCTCTGCAACATTTGCCAATAATCCAGATCTTCTGGTTCTCACATAAGAGAAGAAAAGCAGAACATTTTTAAAAAGATGTGAAATTTGTAATTGTTGATGTTCAGAGGGACTTGTGTGTACTTGTGTGAGAATACATAAAACTGGACTGCAAGTACAGCAAGAAATTAGGAATACAAATGGTACGCTGGACTTTTATTGCAAGGGGTTTGGAGTACAAGAATAAAGACGTCTTGTACAGGGTTTTGACAGGACCACACCTGGAATACTGTGCGGAGTTTAGGCCTCCACCTTCATGGAAGAATATACTCGCATTAAAAAGAGAGGCCTTGTGGATGGCATTCCTGCCTGAGTCAGAAGCTCTGGGTTTGAGTCCCAACCCAGGATGTGGTGGCCAAAGCAATGCATTGTTAAATACAGCCAAACATGTGCTCATCATGCTGCAAATCCTTCCAACATAAGCCAATGGCAGGTGGTAATAGTGGGTGTGAGTCCTGGGCAGCCGTGATGGGGGAATGGTTGGAGCCTCTACTATCAGTATCCATAGATGCAGACTGGAACATGCATGTCAAAGTGCATGTTGCCATAACAATGCGGACTCCCTGCGTGAACACGCTATACCATATTTGGATTGGAGGCAGTACAGCAAAGGTCCACTTGAATGACCCATGGAATTAAAGGATTGTCCTATAATGAGAAGCTGAGTGAATTATACCCATGTTCCCTGGAATTTAAAAAAATGAGAGGTGATCTCATTGAAACATTTACGATTACTGAGGGGCTTGACAGGGTAGATACTGAGAGACTCTTTCCCCTGGCTGGGGATTCTAGAACAGTTTCAAGATAAGGGATCGATCATTTATGACTAAGATGAGGAGAAATTTCATCCATTTTGGGGCTGTGAATCTTTGGACTTCTCTACCCAAGAGGATTGTGGATGCTCCATCATTGAATACAATTAGGTGGATTTTTGGTCTTTCAGGGGTGCAACGATATGGGACGTGAAAATGGATTTGAAATCCAAGATCAGCCATGATCCTATTGAATGGTGGTACAGGCTCGTATCATCTGCTCATGCTCCTATTTCTTATGAACATAATGTTCTTATTAACCCTTTCAATCTCAGAGTTCCTGGCAGAGACAAGCTTGCATCTTTGGAACTTGAGAATCCCAGAAGGTTCAAGCAAGAAACAGGATTCCTATTAAACAACTAGACACTAGAATAGCATATTGTCATACCAATATTTATAGGGCAAAGGGCGCGATTTAATGGGAAAAGAACAGAGTCCTGTTTTGGACGCGTTGAGCAGGATATTTCCTGCTGCTAGCAGTGTTAACAACAACCCTGCTATTAAACGGGATGCTGCTTCTTTTCCGGGCTTTGCCGACGAACACCCCGCCAACGTTGCACTTAAGACTCGGTGCTTTAGAGCTCAGCTCCACAGTGCAGGGAGAGATCGCCTCCCCCCCCACCATCCGGTGACTTCGGAATCCCCCAACTTACCAATCGGCGTCCTCGAGCCCCCGCACCCCACCTCATAAATGAAGGGCACCCCCAGGCCTGATCTCCGGCCCAAGAAACCTGGCACATGAGCAAATTGGCACTGCCAGCCTGGCACTCTGGCAGTGCCCTCACCAGCATAGTGGTGTCACTGGGCACTCAGGGTGTCACTATCAGAGTGCTGGGCTGGCAGTGCTCAGATGCCCGGGTGGCATCAGGAGTGCCAACGCACCTCCCTGCCCAGAGCCCGACCATCTGGGGGCCACGGCAGGGTCTCCGAGGCCAGGCCGTTTGATCCTGCGCCATGGGTAACACCGGTGCAGATTTATTCAAGTGAGATTAACTACACTTGAATATGCAAATCTGGATGTTGCCCATTTTAGGCAGGATCCAGATTGCAACACCTCGAGATCTCGTTAGATCTCACGAGGGATAACAACCGTCGTAAATCTCGCGAGAGGCCTCTGGTGAGATTTAATGGCCTAGTCACGTCACTGGGCATGCGCAACAAGGCTGGTAGATCATGCTCAATGTTTTTAAGATGAATACAATAAACTTACTGAGGTCCACACTGCAATTACACATGTATTTAACATAGCAAAACATCTCAAGAATTAACAGGAGCATGCTCAAATAACATTTGAGACTGAATCACACAGGAAATATTAGATGAGCTGTCCAAATGCTTGATCAAAATTATAGTTTTTAAGGTCTGTCGTAAAGAAGGAAAAGTAGAGAGGTATTTGGCGGGAATTGGAATAAAGTACCGCAACTTCTGAAGACAGTCAATGTGCCACAACTAAATGGAGTGCAAAACAGGGCTTCCTTTTATTTGTTACTCAGTATCTTGCATTAGTATCTGATTAACACACACATTTTCCTTGATCAGTCATGTCCCTTGAGACTAGTTTGTTTTACTTCTTGATCGAAAGACTATCAGCAGAGGGTATGAACGATCATAATAATGTGGCTGAGCAGTTACAAAGCAAGATACAGAAACTCATGATATGTTCTACACAGATTTTTAAATAACTACACAAACTTACTTCAAAACAGTCAATGAATTTTATTAGTGGCTGTTCAATATTATTAATGGGGCTTCTCTGGAAGATCAAGCCATGCCTGTTCATACAGGAGAAAAGCTAGACGCTGTTCAAACCAAATATTACACCATTAGGTAGAACAGAATCACTCATAATATATAAATAGAACAAACCAGTAAGATTATGATTCTCTTTCCTCAACTTTACCCAGGCAGAAACACTTCATTAACAGAGTGACATACTATAGGTCCCAAAAATTAATCCTTTTTTATTTTATAAATATTTTTATTAGCTTTTTCAAAATGTTTTACATTATTTAACCAACATTTTTAACAATCCCTCCCTCAACCCGAAAACAATTCACCAGCTAACTAACTACCCCGCTTTTTTAGCTGCTGACTGAGGCGAATTCCTTAAAGCGAGATATGAAAGGACGCCATCTCTTGTGCCTCATTCCCTCTTAAACTAAATTTAACCTTCTCAAGGCTGAGAAACTCCATTACGTCTCCCGTATTGAGGCACAGGGTTTAGCAACTGACCTCCAAACCAACAGGATCCATCTCCTCGCCACCAGCTAAGATATCTTCCCCCACTCCGGCAAGTCCTCCAGCCTGAATACGACCCCAAGGGGACTGGGTTCTAGGTCCAACCATAACACGGTCGACATGGTGCTAAAGAAGGTGCTGCAAAGTTTTCTCAGTTTTCAGGCATGACCAAATTATACGCACATGATTAGCTGCCCCCTCCCACACCTGTCACAAGTGTCCTCAACCCTTTTGAATAGGCAACTCATTCTGGACTTCGTCAAATGTGTTCTGTGAACTATCTTTAATTGAATTAGTGCCAACCTCACGCACGAGGTTGATGTATTTACCCGGCGTAAAATTTTGCGTCATAGCTTTTCCTCCAAAGACTTCACCTAATTCAAGAATGCACATCATGAATTGAACTGCTAAGGTATCGTTTGCCAGAGCCATTGACCAACCGTTACATTTTCAGCAGATTCACAACATTGCTGAAAGATCAAGGAGCATTCACCAATATGATCATCAGCATAAGTTTCAACTCTAGATTTTGCTGATCTTCGTAAAGTGAAGGAAATGTGTCCCACTGGGGACCTAGTCCTGTAACACTCATTACATTAAGCTGATGATTTCTATGGTGCTGTGCCTACTGTTGGTGCACAGAATTAAACGAGAAAGCAGGAGTAGAAAGAATAAAGTGGGACAATTGGAGGAAGAGCCATTTAATCAATTATTTATCTTACTTAATTAAACTAAATAAATAAAGCATGTCTGGATCCTTGACAATACTATAACTGCTTATCCCAACTCAATCTTTTTGGGATTATGTATTTTCTCCTTTTGCAATAAGTTTGAAGCTTTAATGTAATAATGTCATGCTTTGCCTTAACCTCACTATTGATCACACCCATCAATCAATTCATCAGATTAAATAAACAAATCCTAACCTGAACTCACCCATATGAAACCAACAATAAGGAATACATTTTTAATTTGCCATTATCATTTACATTGAAGGAATGTGTTAACTTCTTTTAGTACACCTCAAAGGTGGCAATTTGTAATTGAATTATACTTCTGTTTCTTCATAAAATTTATTTCCCTTTTCTCCACTCTGCTTAATGCACTGAACCTTTCTGGGATTCAGTTGTGCATGCACCAGTAGACCTTCTGTAAATTGTCCAACGGACCATTCTTACTGCGAGAGCCTGAGGAAATAAGGACTGATTTCAACTTGGCTAGTCTGCCGGAAATGAAATGAAAAGAAATGAAAATCGCTTATTGTCACAAGTAGGCTTTAAATGAAGTTACTGTGAAAAGCCCCTAGTCGCCACATTCCGGCGCCTGTTCGGGGAGGCTGGTAAAGGAATTGAACCGTGCTGCTGGTCTGCCTTGGTCTGCTTGAGGCCTTAGTGGAATTTAAATCGCTTTTGTGAACTTATTACCTGTTCGTGTTACATGGTCATATTCTGGGCCTACTGCTTGGTGGCCTGGGTATCTGTCTAAATTAGGTGGCAACTTCAGAACTGAATGCAAATTGGGATCCTATTTGCTTATACATTTGGTGTAATTTCAAGGGACAACTGGACAGGCTGTATATTCATAAAGGGGAAGTGATTCCCCAAAAAGCATGATATTTATGGCGCCAGGTGGAGTTAGCGGGCTTCCCCCAGGCTTCACAAGAATAATGTGGCTGTTGCATCCCTCTGCTCCACCCTCCACAATTGGTTCCCTCCCTCCAAAGCATTGGATATTGTTCTGGCCTCTGGCATGCAGCCACTGGCTGTTTAGTAATGAGGTCACAGCCTGGAGATACACTTTGCCTTCCACCTGGTTAAGGTTGTAACATGATATGGAGCTAAAACAGGCAGATAGAGTGAAGATACATATAAGCCAGGATTTAATTGCATAGTAGGAGTCTCGAAGGGCCAAATGTCCTACTTCTGTTCCTATGTTCAGGTGATCCGGTGACAGAAGGCTAGTCACAGAGTAAAAACCTACTCTGGAGTGCCATCAGCCCAACCAGCCACAGTTAACATCACAAGGAACCCCAATGCTGTCCTTATTCAAGAGTCAGACACACAGGGGTGGTTTCAGGCAACAGTCTGGAAAGGAATTTAGGCTAACTATTGTTTTCTCCCTTGTAGATGTACCCCATTCTACTGGCTGAAATCAGTCAGGTATGAGCTCTATAACCTTACCATGATATTTACAGCTCAATGTCACATCATTCGATGCATGTACACATTGAGCCAGTGGAGAAAGCCTTTCATTGTAGCAGTTTTAAAATCAGGGACATGCCATATTCCAAAATAAACCATTTATTTCATCCATTTTATATCAATCAAGCTTCTTCCCAACCTGTGTATTTCAAATCTCCAAAGCAATGACCTTAAGTGTCCTGGGGAAGGTTTGGAATCAGGCAGTAGGCAAAAATCATGCACAAATCTTGATTAAATTATTCATCCCTTTTGGCCAAAGATGAACCTTATGAATATTAAAATGGCAATTCAACACTACATTTAAGTATTCAAAACAAATCTGTGTTAAATCACAAATCTGCATTAAAGGCACAAATTCATAAAGTGGTTGCCAAATTCCTCTTTGCTTGTTTACAAAGACATTAATCCCCACAGAAGTGTCAACAATTTGCATGGAGACTGCCCCTTTAAAAAAATCACAGAATGGTGATAGCACAGAAGCCCCATTCAGTCCCTTTCCATGCTGGCTCCCTGAAAGAACTCACCTAGTTCCACTCCTCTGCTTTTCCTGTTAACCCTGCAAGTTCCCGCTCTTCAAATATTTACTATTTGATGAAGATTAAAGTCACCATATTCCCAGATGACCTTAGGTTGCTCTCCCATTCAGTAGAGAGCTGAGGATCACCACACCTCAAGCGAGGGACAAGGTTGAGAAGACGGGGCCTTCATGAATAACCTCAGCCAGTATGGGAACTGAATCCACGCTGTTGGCCTTGCTCTGCATCACAAACCAGCTGCCCAGCCAATGGAGCTAAACCGGCCCCCAAGAGTACTTTGCAGATGATGTACGTACATGTATTCAAAACACAGAATTCAGTGGGTGATCGCAGTAACAAAACAAGCAACGGTGAGACTCAGAACTTCTTTCATGAGTTTGGGCAGAGTCTCAGGTTAAATGGAATTACCATCCCAAGTGGTTCTTAGACTAACCACAGAGTTTTGACATTAGTATACTGTGCCACATCTTTTTTACATCCAAGTTGAGCCCTGGTACATTAGGAATCTTTCCACTTCGAAATCAGAATAGATCAAAGCTGAAATATTTTCACTTTTGACCATGTCGGAAAGATTTGACAGGGCAGCAAAAAAAGCCTATTGGGAAGGTATGCACGGAGAAAATGCTGCAACCATTTCATTGCTGCTTTTAGACTAGCCACAGAGTTTTGACATTAGTAATCAGTGCCACATCTTTTTTATGTGGTCCCCAAAGCTCTTCAATTGAGTGCAGGGCAAGGCACTTCTTCACAATGACTACACAGATAAAGAGATCTCTAGGTACCTTTTCACACGCTCGCACATTGCATATTGTTATTCCTTACCCGGCTCACTTTTACCACCCAGGCCACAAAATTTTGTTTTTGGCTAAACATGTCCAAATCACCGAAGGACGATAATATTTCTTTGTGGTGTAAGTAATAGGACAAAAACTGCAACTTGATATATTTTAGCGCTGCAATTCTTCCTGGATGTGGCTCATTTATACTCCCCCAGATTAAAATAGTTGTTTACACTTTGTGTGCATTATTAAAGCCCCTGAACTAAAACTTTGTTTTGTGTGTTCCTTTTTGGCACAAGAGTTAAAATAAAATTAGATTCGCCCAGTTCAGTTAATCTATCAAATTGGCTTCTTTCTCCTCCTGGATATAGGTGACAGGACTATCACCAAGGAAAAGGAAATGACTTAGATACCAGGCAGCAACAGATGAGTAAACAGGCCAGAGCTTCATACATTATGCAATAGCAGCCTCGCAATATATAGACAGAATTTTGGGAATCTGATAAAATTAAATGGATATGAATGTGAATAGATGGAAGTTTGAGAGAGGGAGTCGACTGTGTAAGAGTGACAAAAGAGTCAGAGACAGAAAGACGGGAGGAAACACAATTAGAACTGAGTAGGAATAAGGAATATCTTCCACAAAATGTTTAACACTGGCCCTCCATTCACTTCCACCAACAACTGAACTGCAGCTTGTAGATTTCAAAACATTTCAAGCAAACTGCACATACCATCACATATACATATGTAACTGAACACATCAACAGTATAATTTTAAAGTAAAACTTACTTGTCTCAGTTTAGTAAATTCCCCACTGTAGTCCTTGAATTCAAACACTCTGCTTTCTCTCTCCCTTTGAGAATGTAATGTGAATCCTACTGCCCTGAACACTGCCAATACCCTCTGCAATCACATGACCACCCAAATTTAGGGCGTGCCCAGAGGGGGAAGGGTGGAGTTATAAAAGGTTTGGACTATACTCCTAACATTGCTCAGAATCTCCTCAGACTTTCATAGTACAACTATTTATAATTTGTAAAAAGAACTTGACAAATTAAACTCCATCTCATAGTGCCAATTTACTGAGAATAAAATGAGAACGTTTCTGGATCCACTGTTAAGAATATCTTACAGATCTGTGGAAGTAGTGATTGTATGTACAAATGTGAATCTAAAGGAAAGGGAAAACTATAAAAGTGGTCAGTAGCCCTTTCTTGTGCTTATAAATCCTGTTTGAGCCAGAAAATGCAAAGAAGCATTAAGCCAGCAGGTTCAGTGAGAGGCTATTGAGGTTTTGCTGAAATGCTGTGTTAAAAGACTGGAGCTGTTGATGGAGATCTGCCAAGATTTTTGTGCAAAGCCCGACTAGAAGATTGCCAACAAAGCAAACGGAGAAGAATTAACATTGACTGAATGTTGAGTCAGTCCAGAAAGTAGAATCTGCAGCAAAGTAGAGGCTGTTTTTTACACAGTAAGTTTGTCAAGATCTGGAATGTGCTATCTGAAAGGATGGTGGAAGCAGATTCAATATTAACTTTCAAAAGAGAATTTGATAAATACAAGCAAAATGCTGCGGCTGATGGAAATCTGAAATAAAAACAGAAAATGCTGGAAAAACTCGGCAGGTCTGGCAGAACCTGTAGTGGGAGAAACAGAGTTAACTTTGGGAGCCACTTTACATGCCCATGTTCATGGATATATGTTTGTTGTATACATGCATACACATTGAGCAAGTATGTGACCATTTCCCATTTTGCGTTTGTTCCATAACATATGGGATGTGGCACGCCAATCAATGAACAAATTAATCCCATTTGATGATCAGTTCTGTCAACTAGATTTATTGATACTCTGTGTTGTGGCAGCACGGTGGTGCAGTGGTTAGCACTGCTGCCTCATGGCGCCGAGGACCCGGGCTCAATCCCGGCTCTGGGTCACTGTCCGTGTGGAGTTTCCACAGCCTCCCCGTGTCTGCATGGGTTTCGCCACCACAACCCAAAGATGTGCAGAGTAGGTGGATTGGCCACGCTAAATTGCCCCTTAATTAGATAAAATGAATTGGATACACTAAATTTTAAAAAAACTTGCTCTGAGTTGGCAGCCTTCTTTTACTTGTTCAACATTGTATTTTAATATATATAAAATCCAAAACCTTGCATCCAAATGAATTGTAGGGGGAAAATTGATCTCACTCCTGTAAAGTGTGAGATTACAGCCTTCTCATGCCTGCCTTGTTCTGACTTTCTTGATTTCCCTGATAACTGAGCATCACAATTTCTTTCACTGCAGAAAGTGCAATGATGGAATTTGCATCTGCAACTGAGAGAGTTGCGACGACTGAAAAGGACGAGGATAAAAGAGAATAGTGACAAAATTATGTTAATGCAACATTTATTTTGCACTACAGGAAGAAGTGTTGGATTGCATGCGATGTTTTCACAACATACTTACCTCATCCTAAAGTAATCGAAAGCAGAACTCCAGACATTGCACGCACTGGCTCCTACTACCAACATTATAGATTGTGAATAGCTGAAAGAATTGTCCAGTCCAGTGGTGAACACCATGAGAATTTGATTTTCTGGATGTAGGAGGGGTTCATGATTCCTGGATCTCCATCCCTACATGCTCATTTTAAAATCATTTGTGCAACACCATTCTGTTGCACTCATTTGACATCAATTGCACTCATAAGCAAACATTAGCCATCATTTAACTTTGCAAATATTGTAACTGACATCGTCATCAATTGCCCAAAATCACAGCGCTCCAACATTTATAATTAGCAGCATCACTTAAGTATTCTGACACCACAAAACAATCCGACTTAATTTTCAATATTTCTGAATTCGCATAGCTTCAAATTGAACTCAATTTAGGGAAGGCAGACTTGGTTTTAACATAAGGTTTAACAAGTTGGACTGCCTGGACTGTATGCAGAACAATGGGCGTCATTCTCCGCCCCCCCAGAGGGTCGGAGAATGGCCGTTGGCCGCCGTGAATCCCGCCCCCGCCGAAGTCTCCGAAGGGAGAAAAGTCGGCGGGGCGTTAATGGCGCCGCTGCCGCGGAGAATGTCACGGGTCTGCGCAAGGCAGCCGATTTTCGGCCTGCCGATATTCTCCCTTCCGGATGGGCCGAAGTCCCGTCGACGTGATGACCGTTCACGTCGACGTGAATCAAACCTCCTTTTCATCGGCGTGACCCGGTGCTCCAGGCTCACGCCGACCAGCGAGGAGGTGAGTGACGGCCTGGGGGGTTGGCTCTGGGCAGAAAATGGCGTGGCCGCAGACTGATTGCGTGAGGAGAGGTGTGTCTCGGCTTGTGTGTGTGTGTGCGCGGCGGGGGGGGCGGGGGGGGGGTGGTTAGAGTAGGCTGGGCTCCGGGGGAGTGCCGGGAGGGGGTCTGTGCCGGGGTGGAGGTTGGGGGGGGGGGTCCGTGCTGGGGTGGAGGTTGGGGGTTGGAGGGGGTCCGTGCTGGGGTGGAGGTTGGGGGTTGGAGGGGGTCCGTGCTGGGGTGGAGGTTGGGGGTTGGAGGGGGTCCGTGCCGGGGTGGAGGTTGGGGGGGGGTCCGTGCCGGGGTGGAGGTTGGGGGGGGGGTCCGTGCTGGGGTGGAGGTTGGGGGGGGGTCCGTGCTGGGGTGGAGGTTGGGGAGGGGGTCCGTGCCGGGGTGGAGGTTGTGGGGGGGGTCCGTGCTGGGGTGGAGGTTGGGGGGGGGGTCCGTGCTGGGGTGGAGGTTGGGGAGGGGGTCCGTGCTGGGGTGGAGGTTGGGGGGGGTCCGTGCTGGGGTGGAGGTTGGGGAGGGGGTCCGTGCTGTGGTGGAGGTTGGGGGTTGGAGGGGGTCCGTGCCGGGGTGGAGGTTGGGGGGGGTCCGTGCTGGGGTGGAGGTTGGGGGTTGGAGGGGGTCCGTGCCGGGGTCGAGGTTGGGGGGGGGGTTCCGTGCTGGGGTGGAGGTTGGGGAGGGGGTCCGTGCCGGGGTGGAGGTTGTGGGGGGGGTCTGTGCTGGGGTGGAGGTTGGGGAGGGGGTCCGTGCTGGGGTGGAGGTTGGGGGTTGGAGGGGGTCCGTGCCGGGGTGGAGGTTGGGGGGGGGGTCCGTGCTGGGGTGGAGGTTGGGGGTTGGAGGGGGTCCGTGCCGGGGTGGAGGTTGGGGGGGGAGGTCCGTGCTGGGGTGGAGGTTAGGGAGGGGGTCCGTGCCGGGGTGGAGGTTGGGGGGGTGTCCGTGCCGGGGTGGAGGTTGGGGGGGGGGTGTCCGTACCGGGGTGGAGGTTGGGGGGGGGGGGGTCCGTGCTGGGGTGGAGGTTGGGGGGGGGGGTACGTGCTGGGTTGGAGGTTGGGGAGGGGGTCCGTGCCAAGGAGGGTGATGGGAGCGCAAATGAGTTGGTCCACCTGGCCAGGTGCCAGCCTCCAACAGTTGGACCCATGCGGTCCATGCCACCTGGCTGGGGGGAGGAGGGGATATGGGCAATGATGGCATGTCGTCGTTCCCCTCCTCCTCCCCACCAGGCCGTCATGTTTTCAGATCATCCAGCGATGTTGGCCGCCGTGGTGGCAGCCGCTCATGTCTATGTTGCCCTGGATGAGGAGGAGGAAGAGGAGGAGGAGGAGGAGGAGGAGGAGCGTGCCAGAGAGGCGGCGCAGGCTGCTGCAGAGGGGCAGGCGGCAGCCGCCCAGGCTGGAGGGACACCTGACCGACAGGACGAGGAGGGGGAGGAGGACGTCGCGGCCCCACGGCAACGGAGGCACCCGAGGGCGCCCCGTGTGTACCGGCCCCGCCAGTCATACCAGGACCTTACGGACCGGGAATGCAGGAGGAGACTCCGGATGAGCCGGGAAACCGTGGCACACATCTGCCACCTGCTGGCACACCTGTCACCGCGTGGCACTGGCGGGGGACACCCTCTCCCCGTGTCCGTCAAGGTTACGGTGGCCCTGAACTTTTATGCAACGGGGTCATTCCAGGCACCGAGTGGGGACCTGTCCGGCATATCGCAGACATCGGTGCACCGGTGCATCCGGGCAGTGACAGATGCCCTTTATGCCATGGCGCACCGCTACATCCGCTTCCCCGTGGACCGGGCCAGCCAAGATGCCCGGGCCGTGGGCTTCTCTGCCGTGGCCGGGTTCCCCATGGTCCAGGGCGCGATCGATGGGATGCACGTCGCCGTGCGGCCACCTGCAGATAACAGGGCCGTGTTCACCAATAGGAAGGGGACCTATTCGATGAACGTACAGGTGGTCTGCGACCACCGCATGATGATCCTGCACGTCTGCGCCCGTCACCCAGGCAGTGTACACGACTCATTCGTGTTGTCGCGGTCATCCATCCCCGGCATGTACGAGGGACGCCATCCCCGGCTGAGGGGCTGGTTGCTGGGCGACAGGGGCTACCCATTGCGATCGTGGCTGATGACGCCTATACGGAGGCCACGCAATGAGGCGGAGAACCGCTACAATGATGCCCATGTAGCGACAAGGGGAGTGATCGAGAGGTGCTTTGGTGTGCTGAAGATGCGTTTCAGGTGCCTGGACCTCTCTGGGGGCGCCCTCCAGTATCGGTCAGATAGGGTCGGCCGCATCATTGTGGTGTGCTGCGTCCTGCACAACATAGCCCAGCAGAGGGGCGATGTGCCGCAGGCAGAGGAGGGCGGAGTGGAGGAGCAGCAGGAAGAGGCCCAGTCCTCCCCAGATGAGGGGATGGGGGGCAATGGTCAGGGCAGACGGGGTAGACACAGGCGGGTGGCTGTCCACCGTTACCGGCTGGCCCAGCGGGCACGGGACAGACTGATAGCCGCCCACTTCACTGACTAGATGGGCGTGGGAATCGGGTAGTATGGCCACAGACCGCACACCATGGCAACAGCCGACCACCCACACCCCCCACCCATCCACCCACCCAGCACCCTCACCCCCCTCCCCAACCCCACCCACCCCACCCGCATGCACACCACCGCCCCCCCCCCCCCTTGCCGATCCACCGGCGGCACAACGGGCCGGGCTCACCCAGTTGCGGGTGGACGCGTGTCTATCGCAGGCCATGGAGGATGATGACAACCCGCCCTGCGATGAGCTCCTGGCTCTCCATCGTTGGACTATGTCTGACCCATGGCCACAGTACCACCATCCACCCGGACCATCCCTGCATGCGGCTGTGACACTGCAGCGCACGGTCCCGTCCTCTGCCCGGGGGATGTTGATGGCGGCCCAGGGGGAAGGGGGCAGACTCACCTGGGGCTGAGGTAAGACCACCCCTCACACACACACTTGCGCTCAACATACATGACACGCCCGCACACTTTGGACAGAGCACAAAGGCAGCTTCGGTAGGTGTAACATTGACTTTAATAACCAAAGGAGTTCATGCACATGCCCTAGCCCCTAAAACTCATCTGTGCCCTGCACCCGTGCCAACTTACTCAGTGTCTAATTGTTTGGCCTTACGGGCCCTTTGACTACGTCTATGTGGTTCCCCAGACGGTACAGCAGAACTGGAGGTGGATTCCTGTGATTCCTGCCCTCTGACACTGGATCCCTTTGGCGGCCGTTTCCTGGGGCGTCCTGGCCTAGATGGGCCAGGCTGCGGCCCGGGCGACTGGGATGGCGAGCTGCCAGCCTGTCCTGCCCGTTGCCCACCCGATGCACCTGGGACGGAAGGGGGGGAGTCCGAGGTGTCGCGGTGTACCGGGACCTCCCCTACAGAGGGAGCCGGGACGGACCACACCACCTCCTCCTCCCTCGGGGTGCCCGATGGCCCCCAGGCCTCTACATGGGTGGGGGATGCGAACGGACTGGCCATCCGACGCCCCCCCGACATCTGGCGCTGCCAGTCCTGGAGGCCCATGCTGGTATCGACAGGGGTCTGCAGGTTTGCAGCCATGGAGCCCAGGGTGTTGTCAAACCCTGTCTGTGACAGTGCGACGCCGGCTCGCACATGGCCACTGGCGCCGATGCCCTCAGCGATGGCCTGCTGAGACTGGGCCATGGCCTGCAGAGACTGGGCCATAACCTGCAGAGACTGGGCCATGGCCTGCAGAGACTGGGCCATGGCCTGCAGAGACTGGGCCATGGCCTGCAGAGACTGGGCTATGGCCTGCTGAGACTGGGCCATGGCCTGCTGAGACTGGGCCATGGCCTGCTGAGACTGGGCTATGGCGTTGAGCGCCTCTGCCATCTGGCGCTGGCACTGGCTCATGGCCTCCTGTGAGAGGGCAGCCATTTCCTGGGCCACAGACGCTGCCTGCACGGAAGGCCCCAGGCCTCGCAAACCGTTCCCCATGTCTGACACCGTCGCAACCATTGCCTCCACCCGTGCTGTGTCAGCCTGGGTGGCACACATGACCGGGACCACTCCCAGCTCCTGGACGCGGGTGGACTCCTCCACCTGCAACCGCAGCCGCCACAAGCCACCCGTCACCCTCTTCGCTCGTCTCCGGGTCGGTGGTTGCATCGGATCTATGTGTGGGTGTGGTAACTGCAGGAACCCGGGATCCATCTGGGCGGCCTGGGCTGCCCTCCGACCGCCCGGTCCCTCTGCTGCTCCTACCTCCACCTGCTGTACCGGGACGGCTGTGTTGTGCGCACCAGTGGGTGTACCAGACGCCTCATCACTAAAGTGCCCAACCGTGGTGAGTGTTTCTGCGATGGTGGAGGGTGTTGGTGACAGCAGTGGCGTTGTGTCGTGCTCTTCGTCCCACTCTGACTCCATGGCACTTTGGGGTGGGGGTTCGTCTCCACCCATCCACTCTGAGTCACTGTCCGGTATTTCGTCTTCCCGGGTAGGGGTGTCCTGGGTAGTGCTGTCCCGGGTAGTGCTGTCCCGGGTAGGGGTGTCCTGGGTAGTGCTGTCCCGGGTAGTGCTGTCCCGGGTAGTGCTGTCCCGGGTAGTGCTGTCCCGGGTAGTGCTGTCCCGGGTAGTGCTGTCCCGGGTAGGGGTGTCCTGGGTAGTGCTGTCCCGGATAGTGGTGTCCTGGGTAGTGGTGTCCTGGGTAGTGGTGTCCTGGGTAGTGGTGTCCTGGCTCGGATGTGACGGGGGCCTGTGGCTGCCCCCCTCATCGCTGGGTGGTCGCTCCCGCACGTGACGGGGGTGTCGTCTCCCTGTTGCTCCAGGTCTCTCCGTCCCCCGCGGTGTGCGAGGGGCATCCTGCGGGCGTCGCATGCTGGAGGGTCCGGGTCTCTCCGTCTCCCGTGGTGTGCGAGGGGCATCCTGCGGGCGTCGCATGCTGGAGGGTCCGGGTCTCTCCGTCTCCCATGGTCACCGAGGGGCATCCTGCGGGCGTCGCATGCTGGAGGGTCCGGGTCTCTCCGTCTCCCGTGGTGTGCGAGGGGCATCCTGCGGGCGTCGCATGCTGGAGGGTCCGGGTCTCTCCGTCTCCCGTGGTCTCCGAGGGGCATCCTGCGGGCGTCGCATGCTGGAGGGTCCGGGTCTCTCCGTCTCCCGTGGTCTCCGAGGGGCATCCTGCGGGCGTCGCATGCTGGAGGGTCCGGGTCTCTCCGTCTCCTGTGGTCTCCGAGGGGCATCCTGCGGGCGGTGTGCATCTGCGGGGATGGGTGCCTGGACGTTTGGTCCTGCGATACACAATGAAGCATGCATGGTTAGACATCAGGCAGTGATCAGATGATACGGGGGAGGGGGATATAGGGGAGGGGGGATATGGGGACGGGCTGTCGGTGGCTCACTTGCTGGTGGGCCCCCGACCTCTGCATCAGCAACCTCCCGGTCCTCAGGTCCGCCAGCCAGTTCCAGGGCCCTTTCCTCGTGTACGGTCAGTGGCCTCTCATCAGCGGGCCCTCCTCCAGTCCTCACATGCTCCCTATTGTTGTGTGCGCGCTTCTCCTGTGGGGGGGGGGGGTGGCAGGGGTAAAAGGCAACAGTGTTAGGCAGGTATATGAATGCACGCCATCGGTTGCGCGTGCATTGCAGAGGTTAAGGTTAGGGCTGGATTCACTTGGGGATATGGGGGATATGGGGGAGGGGGGATATGGGGGATATGGGGGAGGGGGATATGGGGGATATGGGGGAGGGGGAGATATGGGGGATATGGGGGAGGGGGGGATATGGGGGAGGGGGGATATGGGGGAGGGGGGATATGGGGAGGGGGGATATGGGGGAGGGGGGATATGGGGGAGGGGGGATATGGGGAGGGGGGATATGGGGGAGGGGGGATATGGGGGAGGGGGGATATGGGGATATGGGGAGGGGGGATATGGGGGATATGGGGGAGGGGGGATATGGGGGAGAGGGGGTTATGGGGGAGGGGGGGTTATGGGGGAGGGGGGGTTATGGGGAGGGGGGGTTATGGGGGATATGGGGGATATGGGGGAGGGGGGATATGGGGGAGGGGGGATATGGGGGGAGGGGGGATATGGGGGAGGGGGATATGGGGGAGGGGGATATGGGGGAGGGGGGATATGGGGGATATGGGGGAGGGGGATATGGGGGAGGGGGATATGGGGGAGGGGGGATATGGGGGAGGGGGGATATGGGGGAGGGGGATATGGGGGAGGGGGGATATGGGGGATATGGGGGATATGGGGAGGGGGATATGGGGGAGGGGGGATATGGGGAGGGGGGATATGGGGGAGGGGGGATATGGGGGAGGAGGGATATGGGGGATATGGGGGAGGGGGATATGGGGGATATGGGGGATATGAGGGAGGGGGGATATGGGGGAGGGGGGATATGGGGGAGGGGGGATATGGGGGAGGGGGGATATGGGGGAGGGGGGATATAGGGGAGGCTCACCCTGCCTGCTCTGACGAGGTCGTTCACCTTCTTGCGGCACTGGGTGCCTGTCCGTGGTGTCAGGGCCACAGCGGTGACGGCCTCTGCCACTTCCCTCCACAGACGCCGGCTGTGGCGTGGGGCAACTCTGCGGCCGTGCCCGGGATACAGGGCGTCTCTTCTCTGCTCCACCGCATCCAGGAGCACCTCCACATCGCGTGACTCGAACCTCGGGGCTGAGCGACGGCCAGCCATCCAGTCGGGTGTTGCGGTCGGGTGTTCCGGTCGGTTGGGGGGGGAGCTGCGCGGCCTTATGAGCCGTCACGCCGTGCAGCGCGTATGACGCTGCACGGCGTGAACCACTGCGGAAGCGCGGATCCCGTTACGTCGCTGCTAGCCCATTTCGGGCCAGAGACTATCGTCCCATTTTTATGACGTGACGCAAGTGGGATTTGCGCCGTTTTTGCGCCGATCGGCGGACTTTCCGACGATAACGGAGAATTTCGCCCAATATCTTTCACTGTACCTCGGTACACGTGACAATAAATCAAATCAAATGGTTCAGAGTTTATCTTTGAACCTTATGGTGCAGCACATCAGTGGCAGATCCTAACTCACCTGTGTTACACCTCCCCCAAAGATTGCAGCAGTTTTAAGCTCCACCACATCCCCCACACCCCGAGAGAAATTTCTACCCCCTGATCAATTTCCCCCCTACTATTCCACCATCAATTTTCTCCATTACCACCATATCAACAATTTTCTGTTGTCCCTGAAACCCCAATCACCCCAAATTGCAGGTTCTCTCTCCCTTCCATTCTCTCTCCCACCCTTATTCTCCACCTCTGCCTCCCCACCCCTTCCACTCCACATCTCACCTTCCCACTTCACCTCTCACTCCTCTAACCTTCCCTTTCCACCTCTCTCCCTCCCCAACCTTCCCTCTCCACCTCTTTCACCCATCCTCCTTCTCCACCTCTCTTTGCCGCCTCCCCGCTCTACCTCTCTCTCTCTCCCACTTCACCAACTCTCCCCGCCCCTTTCTCCACCTCACACTTCCGCACCTCTCCCTCCCCACCCACTCTCCTTGTCAACCTCTCTTTCCCCACCCCTTCCACTCTATCTCTCTGACCCCTTCTATCTCCCCACCCCTCCCGCTCCACCTCTCTCTCCCCACCCCACACTCCATCTCTCACCCTCCCACTCCACCACTCTCTCCACACCTCTCTCCCCACCTCTCTCTCCCACCGTTCCTTTCCATCTCTCTCTCCCCTCTCCACCTCTCTCTTCCCCACCCTTCGTCTCCAATTCTCTCACCCCCACCTTTCCACCCTACCTCCTCATTCCCACCCTCCCTCTCTCCCCTCCTCTTCCTCTATCTCCCCAGCTCTCTCCACCTCTCGAGCCCCTACTTCTCCATCTCCACCTCTTTCTCACCATCCTGCCCTCTACCTCTCTCTCCCCCACCCTCCCTTTAAAAATCTTTTTACCCCCACCCTCTCTCCACCCCTCTCTCCCCCACCATTTGCAGTCAGAGATGCCACAATGCTGCTGATCTTCACTCAAACCCATTCCAAATTAGGTCAATTGATGTCAAATGATTGCTGATTGTGTTTAAGCGCATTGAGCACAAAAATGTGATCAAAGCTTTAGGTTTGTCATGTTTCACCATGTCCCAGGTTTTGTTTGAGGAAAGTCCTCAATAACAATGGTCGCGCTTTACTGGCCACACCTCGTCCCGGGAGAGGCCACTCCTGGGATTCCTGACAGTTAGACCATAAGACCATAAGACATAGGAGCAGAAGTAAGGCCATTCAGACCATCGAGTCCACTCCACCATTCAATCATGGCTGATTTCAACTCCGTTTACCCGCTCTCTCTCCATAGCCCTTAATTCCTCGAGAAATCAAGAATTTATCAACTTCTGTCTTAAAGACACTCAACGTCCCGGCCTCCACCGCCCTCTGTGGCAATGAATTCCACAGACCCACCACTCTCTGGCTGAAGACATTTCTCCTCATCTCTGTTCTAAAGTGACTCCCTTTTATTCTAAGGCTGTGCCCCCGGGTCCTAGTCTCCCCTGTTAATGGAAACAACTTCCCTACGTCCACCCTATCTAAGCCATTCATTATCTTGTAAGTTTCTATTAGATCTCCCCTCAACCTCCTAAACTCCAATGAATATAATCCCAGGATCCTCAGACATTCATCGTATGTTAGGCCTACCATTCCTGGGATCATCCGTGTGAATCTCCGCTGGACCCGCTCCAGTGCCAGTATGTCCTTCCTGAGGTGTGGGGCCCAAAATTGCTCACATTATTCTAAATGGGGCCTAACTAATGCTTTATAAAGCTTCAGAAGTACATCCCTGCTTTTATATTCCAAGCCTCGAGATAAATGACAACATTGCATTTGCTTTCTTAATTATGGACTCAACCTGCAAGTTTACCTTTAGAGAATCCTGGACTAGGACTCCCAAGTCCCTTTGCACTTCAGCATTATGAATTTTGTCATCGTTTAGAAAATAGTCCATGCCTCTATTCTTTTTTCCAAAGTGCAAGACCTCGCACTTGCCCACGTTGAATTTCATCAGCCATTTCTTGGACCACTCTCCTAAACTGTCTAAATCTTTCTGCAGCCTCCCCACCTCCTCCATACTACCTGCCCCTCCACCTATCTTTGTATCATCGGCAAACTTAGCCAGAATGCCCCCAGTCCCGTCATCTAGATCGTTAATATATAAAGAGAACAGCTGTGGCCCCAACACTGAACCCTGCGGGACACCACTCGTCACCGGTTGCCATTCCGAAAAAGAACCTTTTATCCCAACTCTCTTCCTTCTGCCTGACAACCAATCATCAATCCATGTTAGTACCTTGCCTCGAATACCATGGGCCCTTATTTTACTCAGCAGTCTCCCGTGAGGCACCTTATCAAAGGCCTTTTGGAAGTCAAGATAGATAACATCCATTGGCTCTCCTTGGTCTAACCTAGTTGTTATCTCTTCAAAGAACTCTAACAGGTTTGTCAGGCACGACCTCCCCTTACTAAATCCATGCTGACTTGTCCTAATCCGACCCTGCACTTCCAAGAATTTAGAAATCTCATCCTTAACAATGGATTCTAGAATCTTGCCAACAACCGAGGTTAGGCTAATTGGCCTATAATTTTCCATCTTTTTCCTTGTTCCCTTCTTGAACAGGGGGGTTACAACAGCGATTTTCCAATCCTCTGGCACTTTCCCTGACTCCAGTGACTTTTGAAAGATCATAACTAACACCTCCACTATTTCTTCAGTTGTCACGCCTCGTGAACTCTAACCAGATCTCACGAGACATCGTGATCGGGATCCTGCCCACAATAGGCGGGACCCAGACACGCAAAGTTAAGTTACCTTAAAAGCCCACTTAACTATGTCTATGCTGGATCGAACGGCCACCTGGCATTTACCGGCCTCGTCGGGATCCCAGCCAGGTGACATTTAACATTGGTCCCCGCAAATGGGAATCAGACAGAACGGCACTCTGCGGGGTCATTCAGGCGATCAGAGGCCCCTCGGTGGTTGGCCTCTGGGCAGGGTAGCATTGCTGATGCCACTCAGGAATCTTGGCACTGCCAGACTGGTACCCCGGCAGTGCCACCTTGGTGCCACACTGGCACTGCTGGAGTGCCCAAGTGGCACTGTCAGGCTGGCATGGGCACTGCCAGGGTGCCAGGCTGGCAGTATTAAGGTGCCACGCTGACATTCTGCTGATGCCAGGGATTGGGTCTGGGGATACCCTATCCATGTGATGTGGGGCGCAGGGGGCCCAAGGACCCCCTTACAGGTGAGTTGGGGTATTAGGGGTCGGGAGGGCGAGAGATCAGCATACCATTTAAAAATGGCACCTGATCTCTTCCTCCACTAAAAAGCTGCGCTTGTCGGAGTTCCTCAGTGCAGGAAATTATGCTAAGTGCGGCCTCGGGGATGGAGGGGAGGTGGGGGATGCTCACTGCCATGGTCCACAGTAGCAACAAAGTGCCGTTAGATAGCAGGCCGTTCCCAACACTTTAGAACGGCCTCTGATTTTTATTCATTCCATTGCTGCCAATGTCTTAAAGGGGATTGTTCTAATTGAAAACAATGTTACAAAGGTAAGTTTGCAGTGTGTTATTGCTGAAAGTACCCACCATACCAGGAAGGTGAATGTTGGTCAACCTCTTGGACTCCAGTTCCAAAAGCATTGCTCCTCACAATCCTGAGATTTCCATTAGGAGACAGGGGCCCAGATTGAATTATAGTGATTCTAACCCCAGAGGGCTGGGCCCAGTTCCTGCAGATAGGTGCGTAGTGAGGCCTTTAAGCCAAATTTGAAACTTGGTTACTCATCATTTCCAATCAGGAGCATTTCAGGGATTTTAGAGGCAGAGTGATCAGCAAGTGTCGCAGCCCAGTGAGGAGAGAGCACAATGCTGAGATATCTGTGTTGACGGGTGACAGGCTGAAACAATGGAACATATGGATAGTAAGCTGAGGGGGTACAAAAATGAAAGCTAGAAAAAGGTGAACAATGCAAAGATGTAAGCTGTCCAGAAATTGTCGGAGAGAAAGTGAAAGGTCACCTCAACGATTACTATCAGAATAGTATAAACTTCAACATGCAAACATAGTACAAGGAGAGAGTGATGCAAGGGTTAAACTACGGAAAGAATATGAACACAACTCATTGGCTTCTTGAGAGAACATAAAGTATTATGATCTTTTTGACTCTTTCAACTTTTGGTGTGTTTTTCTAACACGCCGAGGCTCCTCCTTTCCCCCTGCCAACTGATTTCTGATCGGCGATTGATGGACTGCAACTCACTAAAGGGCTTTTGTAAAAACTATCCACCTTGCAGAAACTGGCTGATGCAGCAGTTCAGATCAACAGTGTCCTTCCTGGCTCCCCCTCCCTTTGATCTCAACCGGCTCTTCTGAGTATACGTAGCAAGGTGTGAGGCTGCTTGAGACCTTATTAAATGTGATCTGGTGATGTCTGAATGGAAGCCTCTGTGTCATTCCCATCAGTGGAGTGCTAATTAGGTAAATTCTGCTTTGGGGAACCAGGAACGTTTTGTTTTCCTTTGCCTGAACTCCAAATTCCTTCTCTCCTACAAAACCTCAGCACAGCGCCAAACTGCATGCCAAAGTTGTGAGCAGTTTAGTTAAGCCTGATGTAATGATCATGGTGGGGGGGGCGGTGAGGTCATTGTCGAGGATGTGGAGTTTGTGCCTGATGTGTTGGGTAGGCTGGGTCGATGTGGACTGCACTTGATGCAGAGTAGCGAGAGACAGACCTCCAACACTTGATAAGATGTAACACAATTTTATCATCTAAACTATTATACATGTTCAACTGTGGGTTGACACCATGCTGACTTGGCTGGAGACCTGATACTAGCCTAACCAGACTTACTAGCTACCACATGGTGTTTGCACTGGCCAGCTCATTAACTCTGACTGTCCCTGAGGCTGGGTCCCGAGAGAGCGAGAAAACTGGTGCTCTCTGGCTTTATAGTGGTCGTGTCCTGTCTGGTGATTGGCTGCTCTGTTCTGTGTGCTTACTGGTCATCCTGTGTGTCAATCACTGCCTGTCTGCACTCTATTGTTTACATAGATGTATATTATGGCAGTGCCTGGACCAAAATCAGCATTTTCATGCGGTTTTGCCAATGTTCACCTGCAAGGATGTTCACTTGCAAGGAATTGCAGTTCATCCAGGATTATGCATTGGAGGACGAAGCTAACAGCAAAGAGACAGTGAAATGGTGACTGTCAGCCCTCATACACACCATGCTCTTCATCCACTCTCAACTGGGCGGCACTGTAGCACAGTAGTTAGCACTGTTGCTTCACAGTGCAAGGGTCCAGGGTTTGATTCCCAGCTTGGGTCACTGTCGGTGCGGAGTCTGCACGTTCTCCTCGTGTCTGCGTGGGTTTCCTCTGGGTGCTCTGGTTTCCTCCCACAAAGTCCTGAAAGACGTGCTTATCTTTCTCCTTCCCCCATCCTGAATTACCCTCTCTATCCCTCACTCCTACCTCCATTGCTCACCACCTCCTCTACCTCTCAACCCCTTGTCCCCCACCCTGCATGCCACTTGTTAGGTGAATTGGACATTCTGAATTCTCCCTCCGTGTACGCAAATAGGCGCCACAGTGTGGCAACGAGGGGATTTTCACAGTAACCTCATTGCAGTGTTAATGTAAGCCTACTTGTGACACTAATAAAGATTATTATGATACCATCCCCTCATGTCCTCCATGCCAACCAATGCTTCTCTGCCCATGGATCTTTATAGCTCCTATGCCAACTTAATGCCAACACATGCAACCTTTGCCCTTATATCTACCATGCCAACTCACCCAGTATCTACCATGGGCAGATCTCAGAAGACATTCTGAGATTAAATAGTATAAACTTCTCAGTATCTATTCTAGATTTTGGGTGCGATCTAATGACCATGTCACCCCGACTTGGGATGTGATGTGGCTGGTAAATCTCACAAGAGGATTCTCACGAGATTTACCCGGCTCGCCATGCCTCATGAGAATCTAACGGAATCTTGCGAGATGTCATGATCTGGATCCTGCCCACAATGGGTGGGAACTAAATTTTCATTTTTAAGTGTGCACTTAGACATACTTAAATCTGTCTCCGCCAGAGCTAATTGGCCGACGGAATCTAATGGCCTCGCCGAGGAAATCCCAGCTGGGTGTCATTTAGCACTGGTCTCCACCAATGGGGACCAGGTGGCACAGCACTTGGGTGGTCTCCCAGGTGATCGGAAGCTCTCGGGTGGTCGGTCTGTGGGCCGGGTGTAACCCTGGCACTGCTGAAGCCACTCAGGTACCTTGGCACTGCCAGCCTGGAACCATGGCAGTGACACCTGGACACTCTGGCAGTGCCATCTGGGTACCACACTGGCACTGCCAAGGGTCTCAGGTTCCACTTCCAGCCTGGTGGGATGGTACCAGGCTGACAGTGTCAAGGTGCCCGGGAGGCATTTTGGCTGCGCCGGGGTGTGCCCTGCCATTATGAGGTCTTGGTGATCGCCTTATAGGTGAGTTGGAGCATTGGGGGGGGGGGGTGTTCCGGAGGCCGTGGTGAGAGGTCTAGAGATTGGGGCACCATTTAAAAATGACACCCCAATCGCTTCCTGCTCTGGCGCAAGAAGTCGTTGGTGCAGGAAATGGGACTAAGTGCGGCCATGGCGGGGCATTCCTCGCTGAGGCCTGAAATGAAGCAGAGTCCCGTTTAATAGCAGGGTCGATCTCAGCATTGCCAGCACTGGGGAAAATGGCTAAACATTCTCTGTTTCATTCTCGTTAAATTGTGCCCCTTATTTTTTCAAAAAATATACTTTCATTCATAAAATCTCATTTACTACATTTACCTTCCTCCAACTACATAATCGCTCATAAAAACAAACAGTTCATTCAAGTGTATAATCCCTTATAAGTGCGCACATCTAATTAATGTGCATAATTCCTTATAAAGAGGGCAGCATGGTGGTGCAGTGGGTTAGCACTGCGGCCTCACGGTGCCGAGGTCCCAGGTTCAATCCCGGCTCTGGATCACTGTCCGAGCGGAGTTTGCACATTCTCCCTGTGTTTGCATGCGTTTCGCCCCCTCAAACCAAAAATGTGCAAGCTAGGTGGATTGGCCACGCTACATTGCCCCTTAATTGGAAAAAATTGGGTACTCTAAATTTAAAAATAAACAATAATAATTCCTTATAAAGACAGGAATTGGAACTCATAGCCTAATTTCAAAGAGTGTATAACCACATGGAGCTGTAAATCAAACCATAAAATGGTAGGCACCATACTGTGATAATTGAAGGTTGTGGAATCAGTCATTTGGCACTCATCCAGTATTGATAGCTCCCATGTTTATGTCAACACACAGGGCGACTTGTTCCATATTTTTTCAGAGTTTCAGGCTCTGACTTAAACCCAGCGTGTAGCTCTCCAGCTGGAGCTTTTAGTTCAGATTTTGTCCAGATTGTTAGCCACTCTGAAATATAAATTCAGGGGCATGGTGTACACCATCACTGTGGCAGGGAGGGGCCTGATATAGCCAGCCAGGCTGGCTCCATGCAATCCGAGGCGGATTTTACAAATGTCGCCCCGATCAGCACAGAATGAAAATCCCCCACCCCCGCCATGGACATGGGGGACTTCCTACACCCACAGGCATTGGGGGTTCACCCTGCCCCAACCAACATCAGAACCAGGGCCTTTCACCGCACCCTCACGACAAGCACAGCATCGGGAACGCTCATCAGCCAACACCCCCCTCCCCCTGCCCACCATCAGCATCGGGGGCTCCTCCCCCCACAAACATAACACGAACCCTGCCCCAAATGGGGCTCCACAGAGGGTCTGCCCCCATGGCACTGTCCTAACACAGGTTGGCACTGCCAGGTTGGAAATGTCAAGCTGGTAATGGCAACCTGGCAGTGTCAATCTGTGCCAGAGACATACTTACCTTTGCTTGTCGCGATGGTAAGGTTTGAATATTCAGCAAGCGGTGTTCATGTGGTGAGAAAGATCAGTAATGAGATTAAAAAGGATGCAAAACTATTAAAATTAGTTTCTCGCCCTTTGTGGGCATGAACCTCGTTACGTCAAATGTGAGTGGCGTGGAAAATCGAGAAGCGAGAATCTCGTTTCCCAATTCCCCCGAGACTTTGTACCTGCATTGCTGTTCTTGCTGACGGTGGATGCAGACACAAAATCGCCCCCTTAGAGTGAAATAGCAAACAATGATATTTTTAAACACTCCAGGTAATTTTTTACAAAGATTTAAAGGACAGGCCCCGATGGGCCAAGCTGCCGCCCGTTTTCGGCCAGTCCTGCCAGCGTGGATGAGACAATGTCCATACCGGCAGGACCTGGCTCTGAGGGTGGCTTGCAGAGTCCTCAGGGGGGCGCGGGTGGATCCGGCCCCAGGGGGGCCCCCATGGTGGCCTGGCCCGTGATCGGGGCCCACCGATCTGCGGGCGGGCCTGTGCTGCGAGGGCATTCTTTCCCTCCGCGCCGGCCTCTGTAAGGCTCCGCGATGGCCGGCGCGGAGAAGAAACCCCCTGCGCATGTGCAGGAAACATGCCAGCGGTTCTTTGCATGCGCCAGAACACCCTGGCGCTCCTGCGCATGCGCCAACTCGCGCCGGCCAGCGGAGGCCCTTCGGCACCAGTTGGCGCGGCGCCAACCACTCCAGCGCCGGCCTAGCCCCCCGGAAGTGCGGAGGATTCGGCACCTTCCGGGCGGCCCGACGCCAGAGTTGTTCACGCCACTCTTTGGCACCGGTACGGCCCGCCCCGCCGATTGCGGGAGAATCCCGCCCCTGATATCCTATAACATATACACCTGGCCCTGGATCTTCTTAAACCACCCATTGAATATTGCCTATCGGCCTAGACTTCCGGGTGCGGCTATGCAGAGCTAGGTCGCATATTCGGCAGCTCCTGCTTGGAACGGACTTTTGGGCTCTTTTACAGGGCCCCCACGGCATTTGTTTGACATTTCCCGGTGTGGAAAGAAGGCTGCAATATTCCCCCGACAGTGTCCCCCAGGAAGGGTATGTCTCTTGGTTGCCAGACACACGCAGAAACAGTAAAAGATTTGGCTGCAACTGCAGGATAAACAGGGCCTCTTCCAGCATGCAGGCGGGGGAAGGGCAAGCTTAAAGCTGCAAGCTGACCTGAGGGCCTGTATCAAAAGTGAATTCTAGCAGCAGAGGGAACAACTGTGAAAAGACCTCATCAAGGCCACTGAAGGGACTTCCGGTTGCGGTGATGCCTAGCTAGCCGCACGCTTCGGCGGCTCCAGCTCCGACGGACCTTCGGGCTCTTTTAAGAGCCCCAACGGGGAATTTTTCGACGACGCAACCCGGTGTGGGGCGTGAGAAGGGAGTCCCCCCCAAACGAAGGAGGAAAAAACCGGCGGCGGTGGCTGCAGCACGAGGAATCGTCGACCAAAGGGTCAGAAAGAGAGAAGTACAAGATGGCGGCGGAGAAAGCGCAGGCGACATGGGGGCCTGAGCATGAAATTGTGAGACGGTGCGTGGAGCTGCTGAAGAGGGAGGTGCTGACCCCGTTGCTGCAGGCAATTGAGTGGCTCAAGGAGACATTAAAGACCCAGGAGACAGAGCTCCGTGTGGTGGAGCAGAAGGTGACAGATATTGAGGACGAGATCCTGGGCCTGGCGGTTAAGACACAGACGCACGAGGCACTTCATAAAAAGTGTACTGAAAGGATCGAAGCCCTAGAAAATGGAGCGCGAAGGAAGAACCTTCGGATACTGGGTCTCCCTGAGGGTGTGGAAGGAGTGGACTGTGGAGCGTACGCAAGTACGATGCTGAGCTCACTGATGGGTGCTGAGGCCCCTACGGGCCCCTTGGAGGTGGAGTGGGCAAATCGGATTCCGGCGAGAAGACCAAAAGCGGGAGAACCACCCAGGGCGATAATCGTGCGATTTTACCGCCTTAAGGATAGAGAAGAGGTCCTGAGATGGGCTAAAAAGGTGCGGAGTAGCAGATGGGAGAATGCAGTGGTACGGGTATACCAGGATTGGAGTGCGGAGGTGGCGAGAAGGAGGGCGAGCTTCAACCGAGCCAAAGAGGTGTTGCATAAAAGGAAGGTGAAGTTCGGGATGCTGCAGCCGGCAAGACTATGGGTCACGTATCAGGAGAGACACCATTATTTCGAGACGGCGGAGGAAGCATGGACCTTCATCAAAGAAGAGAAATTGGATCGGAACTGAGGGACTGATGCTGCAGGAAATGTTATTGTTAATGTTACGGTGGAAGTTAATTGAGAAGTAAACAGGGAAGGGGGGAGACATTGGGGAAATGTGGGCGCCGGTGAGGGGGGAAAGACGGGACATAGTTGGAGAATGGGGAAGGGGAGGGGGAGGGGAAAGGGAGCTGCGCCATAAGAGGCAGGTCAGGTAAAGGGATGTTCCCGCACCAGAAAGAATAAGGCGGGAAGACAGGCGCAAGGCAGATGGGAGTTCCCCACATGGGGGGGGGTCGAGGAGTGAGCAGGAGTAGCCGGGGTCAGTTGAAGTCAGCTGACTTACGGAAGTAATATGGGGGGAGCAATCATGCTAGAAAGAGATCTAGCGGGGAGGGGGGGAGGGAGGGGGAGGGGGGGGGGGGGACAACTGGGTTGCTGCTGCGGAAATCCAAAAGGAAATAGCTAAAGAGTGGGTGGGCGGGGATGGTGTGCGACGCTGGGGGAGCGAGCGGGAGCGCGGAGGCGGGATATGGGACTGGCCTAGAGAAGGTAATGGCTAGTCGACACGGGAGGGGGGCAGGTAGCCCCTTAGTGAGGCTGATCACGTGGAACGTGAGAGGCCTGAACGGACCGATAAAAAGGGCCAGAGTGCTCGCGCATTTGAAAGGACTAAGGGCAGACGTGGTTATGCTCCAAGAGACGCACCTAAAGGTGGCGGACCAAGTTAGGCTAAGGAAAGGATGGGTGGGACAGGTGTTCCACTCAGGACTGGACGCAAAGAATAGAGGGGTGGCCATTTTGGTGGGGAAACAGGTCGCATTTGAAGCAAAGAACATCGTAGCAGATAGCGGAGGTAGATATGTAATGGTGAGTGGCAGGCTGGAGGGAATGGAGGTCGTGTTGGTTAACGTGTATGCCCCAAACTGGGACGATGCGGGATTTATGAGACGGATGCTGGGGCGTATACCGGACCTGGAGGTAGGAAACTTGATTTTAGGAGGGGACTTTAATACGGTGCTGGACCCGGGGCTAGATAGATCCAGCTCAAGGACCGGAAGAAGGCCGGCAGCGGCCAAGGTACTTAAGGGGTTTATGGACCAAATGGGGGGAGTGGATCCATGGCGATTTCTTAGACCTAGGGCTAGGGAGTTTTCCTTCTTCTCCCATGTCCATAAAGTGTACTCCCGGATAGATTTTTTTGTTTTGGGAAGGTCGTTGATCTCTAGGGTGGAAGAAGCGGAGTACTCAGCCATAGCGGTTTCGGATCATGCCCCACATTGGGTGGACCTGGAATTAGGAGAGGAAAGGGAGCAGAGAACACTCTGGCGATTAGATGTGGGACTGATGGCGGATGAGGGAGTGTGTGCAAGAGTGCGGGGGTGTATTGAGAGATATCTGGAGGTCAATGACGACGGCGAGGTCCCTGTGGGAGTGGTATGGGAAGCACTAAAAGCGGTGGTCAGAGGAGAGCTGATCTCCATTGGGGTCCACAAAAGGAAAACAGAGGCCAAGGAAAGGGAAAGGTTACTGGGGGAGATTTTAAGGGTGGATAGGGAATTTGCAGAGACCCCGGAGGAGGAATTGTACAGGGAGAGGAGACGACTCCAGACGGAATTTGACCTTCTGACCACCAGAAAGGCGGAGGTACTGTGGAGGAAGGCACAGGGGAGGAGGTATGAATATGGGGAAAAGGCGAGTCGCCTGTTGGCTCATCAATTGCGAAAGAGGGCAGCAGCGAGGGAGATAGGAGGAATTAGAGACGAAAGGGGAGACACGGTGCGAAGGGCAGGAAAGATAAATGAGGTGTTCAAGACCTTCTATGAGGAACTGTATAGGTCTCAACCCCCAGAGGGAGAGGAGGAGATGCGGCAGTTCCTGGACCAATTGAGGTTCCCGAAAGTGGAGGAGCGGGGGGTGGTAGGCCTGGGGGCACCGATTGGGGTGGACGAGGTTATTAAGGGACTGGGAAGCATGCAAGCAGGGAAGGCCCCAGGACCAGACGGGTTCCCGGTGGAGTATTACAGAAAATATGTGGACTTGTTGGCCCCGTTGATGGTGAGGACGTTCAATGAGGCCAGGAAAGGGGGGACTCTACCCCCGACGATGTCGGAGGCGACGATATCGTTAATTTTGAAGAAGGATAAAGATCCGTTGCAGTGCGGGTCCTATAGACCCATTTCATTGTTGAACGTGGACGCCAAATTGTTGGCAAAGGTACTGGCATCGAGGATAGAGGACTGTGTCCCGGGGGTGGTGCACGAAGGCCAGACAGGGTTCGTAAAAGGGAGACAACTGAATGTTAACGTGCGACGACTATTAGGGGTGATAATGATGCCCCCAGTGGAGGGGGAGGCAGAGATAGTGGCGGCAATGGACGCAGAGAAGGCATTTGATAGGGTGGAGTGGGAGTATTTATGGGAAGTGTTAAGGAGGTTTGGGTTTGGGAACGGGTTTATTAGCTGGGTTAGACTTCTTTATGGGGCTCCAACGGCAAGCGTAGTTACAGGTCGACATAGATCGGAGTATTTCCGACTATATAGGGGAACAAGACAGGGATGCCCGCTGTCTCCATTGTTGTTCGCGTTGGCAATTGAACCTCTGGCCATGGCGTTGAGAGACTCCAGAAAATGGAGAGGGGTGATTAGAGGGGGAGAAGAACACCGAGTCTCGTTATATGCGGATGGCCTATTGTTATACGTGTCGGACCCAGCGGGGGGAATGATAGAGGTTATGCAAATTTTGAGGGGGTTCGGGGATTTCTCGGGGTATAGGCTAAACATGGGGAAGAGTGAATTATTTGTGATACATCCAGGGGACCAGAGTAGAGTGATAGAAGGCTTGCCTCTAAGGAAAGTGGAAAGAAACTTCCGATACCTGGGGATTCAGATCGCTAGGAGCTGGGGAACCTTGCACAGACTTAATCTGACACGGTTGGTAGAACAAATGGAGGAGGACTTCAAGAGGTGGGACATGCAGCCTCTATCGCTGGCGGGCAGGGTGCAAGCAATTAAGATGATGGTCCTCCCGAGGTTCTTATTTGTATTTCAATGTCTCCCTATACTAATCACTAAGACCTTTTTTAATAAAATAGACAGGAGCATCACGAGCTTCGTGTGGGCAGGGAAAGTTCCGAGAGTAAGGAGGGGGTTCCTTCAGCGTAGTAGGGACAGAGGAGGATTGGCACTACCGAACTTGGGCGATTACTATTGGGCCGCCAATGTGGCAATGATACGTAAATGGATGATGGAGGGTGAGGGAGCGGCGTGGGAAAGACTGGAGAGAAAGTCCTGTAAAGGGACGAGTTTAGAGGCGCTGGTGACGGCGCCGCTACCGATCTCACCTAAAAAGTTTACCACGAACCCGGTGGTGGCGGCAACATTGAATATCTGGGGACAGTGGAGGCGACAGAGAGGGGTGCGGGGAGCCCTGGTGGGGTCCCCAATCAGGAACAACCATAGGTTCGCCCCAGGAAGAATGGATGGAGGATTTCAGAGCTGGTTCCAGTTGGGAATTAGGAGGGTGGGAGATTTATTTATAGATGGGACTTTTGCGAGCTTGGGAGCATTGGAGGAAAAGTATAAGTTGCCCCGGGGAAATTTCTTGCGATATATGCAGGTGAGGGCATTTACTAGACAACAGGTGAGGGAATTTCCGTTGCTCCCGACACAGGGGATACAGGACAGGGTGCTTTCAGGGGTGTGGGTCGGAGAGGGCAAGGTGTCAGAGATTTACCGAGAGATGAGGGAAGAGGGGGAGGAGTCGGTGGGCGAACTAAAAGGAAAGTGGGAAGAAGAACTAGGGGAGGAGATAGAGGAGGGTATGTGGGCTGATGCCCTAAGCAGGGTAAATTCCTCTTCCTCATGCGCCAGGCTTAGCCTGATTCAATTTAAGGTGCTACATAGAGCACACATAACGGGAGCAAGATTGAACAGGTTCTTTGGAGTGGAGGACAAATGTGGGAGGTGTGGCGGGAGCCCGGCAAACCACGCACATATGTTTTGGGCATGCCCGGCACTGGAAGGGTATTGGAAGGGAGTGACGGGAGTGATTTCGCGGGTGGTGAAGGCCCGGGTCAAACCAGGCTCGGGGTTAGCTCTATTTGGAGTTGCGGAAGAGCCGGGAGTGCAGGAGGCGAAAGAGGCCGACGTTGTGGCCTTTGCGTCCCTAGTAGCCCGGCGCAGGATCCTACTCATGTGGAAGGAGGCGAAACCCCCCGGACTGGAGGCCTGGGTAAATGATATGGCGGGGTTCATTAAACTGGAGCAGATAAAGTTTGCCCTGAGAGGATCGGCTCAAGGGTTCACCAGGCGGTGGCAGCCATTTCTCGACTACCTAGGGGAACGTTAGAGGGAAGACAGATGACCAGCAGCAGCAACCCAGGGGGAGGGGGGGGGGGGGTTTAGTTTAGGTCAAAGATAAAGGGGTTTTGTTACTTGTGTATTGTTTAAAATTTCTGTATTGTTATTGTTGCGTTTGCTTTGTAAGAGGGGACAAATTGTTGTTAGGGAAAAAAATTTCAATAAAACATTTATATAAAAAAAAAGAAAATTGCCTATCCACACAGACAGAGTCTAGTCCCTTCATTATTTGAAAGCTTTGATCAAATACCCTTGAAGTATGTTTTTCTAAGAAAAAAGACCCAGATCTCTGAACTTAGTTTGGTAACTAAGGGATTTTAACTTTATTATGAATAGAAAGGCTTCTCATCTGATACTGTTTTAGAGCTTCAATATCTTCCGTTTATTCATGAAGGTCCACCTTTTCAAGCTTGCCCCTCACCTGAGGTGTGGTGATCGTCAGGATAAATCTGCACCAGTCAGCTCTCCCCGGCAAACAGGAAAGCAGCCTATGGCCATCTGGGACTATGGCGACTTTACTTTTAGTTTATCATCCCCCATTTGAAGGGGCTGAGTTAAGGACAATGGAATGTTTGATTCAATAACAATATAGCTTTTTCTGTTTTATATATGATCAACAATATATCTAAATGGGGCAGCAATATATCTAAATGGGGCAGCACGGTGGCGCAGTGATTAGCACTTCTGCCTCACGGCGCAGATGACCCGTGATCGATCCCGGCTCTGGGTCACTGTCCGTGTGGAGTTTGCACATTCTCCCCGTGTCAGCATGGTATCACCCCCACAACCCAAAGATGTGCAGGGTAGGTGGATTGGCCATGCTAAATTGACCCTTAATTGGAAAAACGAATTGGGAATTATAAATTTATTTAAAACAACAATATATCTAAATACTCATCTGTAAATTGACAGCACTTAACACTGGGGAGTCAATGTTGGATGGGGGGAGGGGGGTTCTGGTGGGGGTTGGGTGGGTATGGCTTGCATTGTGGGGGGTAAGCCTCGGATGGACTTTGGGGACAAGCACGGTAGAACAGTAGTTAGCACTGTTGGTTCACAGCGCCAGGGTCCCAGGTTCGATTCCCAGCTTGGGTCACTGTCTGTGTGGAGTCTGCATGTTCTCATTGTGTCTGTGTGGGTTTCCTCCGGGTGCTCCGGTTTCCTCCCACAAGTCCTGAAAGACGTGCTTGTGAGGTGAATTGAACTTTTACCAATTCTCCCTCAGTGCACCCCAACAGGCGCCAGAGTGTGTCGACTAAGGGCTTTTCACAGTAACTTCATTGCAGTGTTAATGTAAGCCAACTTGTGACAATAAAGATTATTATTATTGTTAAGTGTCATGTGAGAGTACTTTTAAGACATGGATGTTTAAGCAATGAACATTTAAGAAAACAGTGATGTCATAGAGTGGGTGGAGCTCAGCTCAGGCCAGCCATTTTGCAGGTTTTTAGTTTCAGTTTTAAAAGCAGTGTGTGTGTGTTTCCAGAGAGTTGCAAGTTTTGCAGTTTGGTTTTGCTGAGAGCAGGTAAAAAGTGCCTGGCTGGTTTTGCTGAGAGCAGATTAAAAGTAGAAAGCCAGTTTGCGACAGTCTCTGCCATTCTACAGAAAATATATATATCCTTTAACCTGATGTGATACTGTTTAAGGGTGTTAAGTCTCTTGGAAGTTTGAAGGAACATTTTAAGGAATTATTTACTGTTGCAATATTTTCTGAGTTATCTTTGAAGTAAGGGGTGTTAAGAGATCCAATGTTTATTTAAGATGTTAAGTTGAGTTCATGGAATAAACAGTGTTTTGTGTTTAAAAACCCACGTGTCCATAATTGTCTCCCCACACCTAGGGAAAAAGCCGTGTGCTCGGAAAAGCAACAAATCCATTAAAGGGAGGTTGGTTGAACTCCATGATACATTTTGGGGTTCTGAAAAGCCTCGCCCATAACATAAGAGTGACCCGTTGGCTCACCGCAAGGTCCACCGTGCCAGCACCATGATTGTCAAGACCTGTAGTGATTTTCACCCATGTGATTCCCAGTCTGGAGGAGCCCAGCCCACTAAATGGGTCTTAATGACCCATCTGCGTCCTCCCGCTGGCTCAGGGCACGAACCTCGATCCTAATACCAGCAGGGAGCCGGAGCATCAGGGCGTTAATCCTGTTTTCTTCACTACTGCTGGATTCTCCGCCTCACTGGGAACTCCACTGCCAGCAGCGCGAGGCTGAGAATTTTGCACATAGATTCATTACATGGACATAATATCAAAGATTTGCGGATGGTACAGAACGTGGCAATGTTATAAATAATGAGGAGGATATTAACAGATTTCAGAAGGACATAGTGTGGTGAAATTGGCAGACAGATGGCAGATTGAATGCAGGGAAATGCAAAATGATTTATTTTGCAAGGAAAAATATGGAGATGTAAGGTGAGATCAGTACAGGATGCAGCCGGAAAAATCGGGCGAGTGGTCTCTCGCAAGATTTACCCGGCTCGCTCTCCCTCGCAAGATCTAACGAGATCTCATGAGGCGTCACAAACTGGATCCTGCCCACAATAGGCGGGACCTAAATTTGCATATTAAAGTGTGCTGAGAACATGCACTTGTTGGATCTAACCAGCGTCCGCGATCGAATCTCCTCGCAGAGGAGACCCCAGCCGGGTGCCGTTTAACACTGTTCTCCACAAACAGGGACCAGGCGGAGCGGCACTTGGGGCATCTCCCAGGCACTCAGAGGTCCCGGGTGGTTGGCCCCTGGACAGGGTGGCACCCTGACACTGCTGATGCCACCTGGACATCTTGGCAGTGCCAGGCTGGCACCCGGGGCATTTAGAAATGGCGCCCAAACTCTTCCTGCACTGCCGAGTGAAGCTCATTGGTGGAGGAAATGGGACTGACTGAGTGTGGCTTTGATGAGGCGTTCCTCGCTGAGGTCCCAAAATGAAGCAGAGTCCCATCTAACAGTGGGGTTGTTCTTGACGCTGCTAGAGCAGGAAAACACCTAGCTAAATGAGACTCTGTTTCATTTCCGTTAAATTACGCCCATAATATAACCTAAATGGCACATTTTTAAAGGGGATGTAGAAACAAAGAGACTTTGGAATTATTTACACAAATCATGGAAAGTGATGGAAAAACAGAAGTGGCAGAAAACTCTGCTTTCCTACATTACATTTTTATTTAATCACATGGACACCAGTTTCACGGAGCTTGGAAATTCTGGCAGGTAAAAGGAGGCAAGAATGATCAATTAGCTTATGGTAAGTGCAGTTACAATGCTGCTCAGATTTATTCCTGCTGTTGCAAACTTAACACTGGAATCTCTGTGAACCCCAATTGTTCCTCACTATCTGACTGTCAACCCTGTGATTTCCATACCACAGTCTCCTGCAATCTCCAGCCCTAGCTCCCTACAATCTCCCAACCCGAGCCTCATGCAATCACTGGCCCCCAGCTCCAGCTGATGTCCAGCCCCAGTCCCCTGCAATCTCCGGCCTCCAGCCTCCTGCAATCTCTGGCCTCCAGCTCCCTGCAATCTCTGGCCCCTAGCTCTCCACAATCCCCCCTGCCCTCCACAATCTCTGGTCCCTAACTCCCCAGAATCTCCCACCCCCACCCCTCCTACAATCTGCAACCCCTAGCCCCCCGCCGTCTCTGGCTCTTAGCTCCCCACAATCTCCCACCCCCAGCCCCCCACAGTCTCTGGCCCCAGCTCCCCACAATCTCCCACCCCAGCTCCCCACAATCTCCCACCCCCAGCTCCCCACAGTCTTTGACTTCCATTATTTCTGACTCCTCCATTTGCTTGACACCCGCTCTGCAGTGGCTTTCCTACTCCACAGGTGGTCTCTCTGTCAATCAGGCTGGCTGAAAACTTTGAAAGGCGTCTTGTGGGTAAGCCCTGTCTGGGAAACATTTTTGGTTTTCTAGAAATCTGTACCCTCTCTTGCTGTTTTCCTGGCCCTGAGTAAACTTTGGGCCCATAGAGGACAAAACAAAAGCAGACAATTGTTTCAGCGTTCAGTGTCCCAAAGGAAAGTGAGCGGGTCTGTTTGGAGGTGAGACAGCTGGTCATGCACGATGATGCAGCAGCCAGCCTATTAGCTAGGCATAGTTGAGTGGCCTAGCCAATTGTGTGGCAGGGACGGGCAGAAAGCCACTGATCCTATGGTTACCTCATGGCGGTTACAGGTCTGGGCACCATAATTAAATAGCACCTGGAGAAGCATTCACTCTCTGAAAACCAGCAGCATCAATGGGTCTGTCTGAGAGGAGGATTCTGAGTTTAAACCCCCTCCCAATCTGCCACATTTGGGTTCCTGGAGCTGCAGGCCATCACCCTGCACTCTCCCTCAATCACCTTTGACCTTCCCTCCACCATCCTTGACCTTCCTCCATCTGTGACCCTTGAGCCACCCACCAGCAATCTTTATCAACTATGTGTTAACCTAAAACTGCCCCCCACCCTCCAGAATGCTGGACCTGCCCACGCCAAAATCCTCAATGCGACCTCTATGACCCAGAACCTGCCCTAGATTGTGCTCGAATCTCACAGCCTCACCATTGACCTGGCCTCAATCATCCTTGATCTCCCATCTTTCATGCTTGTGCTGCCTTCGATAGAGATTGATCTTCCCTTTGTCATCTGGCTCTGTCCCTCTGTCCCCCACGACCCTTCTTAGGCCCACCACAACCTGACATTCCTCCTCAGGAAAACCATGTCTGACCTCCCTGAGCAGCCACTGAAGCAGCTTAGCCTCCTCTTCCCAAACAATGTTCCCTGCACAAAAAAAGCAGCTCCTACTCACTCATAATCCACCAGGAAGAGTACCTCACCGTCTGTACGCCACCTTTAAGCAGTTGTCAATCTGAAGGCACATGATTCTCGTTTGCAACCTTAATCACAAAGGTACAATTTAATCTGGAACCATTAATGCTTTAATGAGTACGCCTATGAATTAGAAATAGATTCCCACCTCTTGCTGTCAGAAACCATGGACTGGAATTCTCAGGCCATTGGGATTCTCTTTTCCCGCTGGCAGTGCTCCCTTGCCCACAGGTTTTCTGGCAGTGTGGGGTGGGTTCAATGGGAAATCCCATTGACAAGCGGTAGGAAGAGAGAATGCCACCTCCAGCGAACGGCATGCCGCTAAGAATCATGCGGCTGGGGGACTGGAGAATCCTGCCCATGGGACGCGATTCTCCAGCCTCATTGCATTCTCGAACAGTTTGGCAAACAGTTTGCGATGTAACCTGCCCGCTCCCATAGGTGAAATCAGGATCTCGCCGTAGTGTGGCGAGAAACCAAATATCATCATTTAAACCCTATTTCCATACATTTAACAAGAGCACCCCCATGTCCAATGGCCTCCCATCATTCAGAGGCCTCCCCAGCAAGTGCTCATGCTGGCAACGATTAGTATTCCTTTTGAAAAACGTGAACCTGGCACAAGGGCATCAGTGAGGAGCCAAGGAGGTGAGTATCCATGTTTGGTCACAGGCAAAGTGCTCAGGAGTGCTGGGCTTGCCAGCCCAACCCAGTGCTCGGTGGGGTGTGGAGGACCCTCCGCAGGGGTGGGCTGCCACGGTGGGGGGGGGGGGGGGGGGGGGAGGGGGGGGGGATGCCTGGAGAGATGGGCAAAGGATACAGGGGTTGGCCTGCATTGCAGAAGGAAATGACAGAGGCATCATAATGATTTTGTGAAAACATGTTTAATGTGTTGTACAAGCCCCACTCCTTTCTTTTTTATAAATTTAGAATACCCAATTTTTTTTTTCCAATTAAGGGGCAATTTAGCATGGCCAATCCACCTAACCTACACATCTTTGGGTTGTGGGGGTGAAACTCATGCAGACATGATGAGAATGTGCAAACGCCACACGGACAGTGACCCAGGGCCGGGATTCGAACCTGGGTCCTCGGCGCCGTAGGCAACAGTGCTAACCACTGTGCCGCGTGCCGCCCCCAAACTCCTCTCCTGATGTTGCCGCTCCCCCACACCCACAACCCCCTCCCCCCCTCCCCACCCCTTACCTAACCCCCCACCCCCCTCCACCCCCTCCCCTCTCCCTCGGTTCCCGCATCATGCTTGGTCTTCCTTGCTCTACCACTACATCTTGATGTTTCCCCAGGGTGCACATCAAAGGTGGAGGCAGCCAGCTGCTTACCTCATCCCGTGGCCTTCGATGCCCCTGATGGGCGTCCTCCGGGGGCTCTGGGCCAGAGGGCCCCGACTCACTTGTCTGCAGCACATAATAATAATCTCTATTAGTGTCACAAGTAGGCTTACATTAACACTGCAATGAAGTTACTGTAAAAATCCCCTAGTCGCCACACTCTAGCACCAGTTCAGGTGTAGTGAGGGAGAATTCAGAATGTCCAATTCACCTAACAGTATGTCATTCGGGACTTGTAGGAGGAAGCTGGAGTATCCGGAGGAAACCCACGCAGACACCCTGGTCCCTGGCGCTGTGAAGCAACAGTGCTAACCACTGTGCTACCGTGCCGCATGCACAGCTGCGCCACCCTGTCCCGTGTGCTGACTGCGAGACACAACCTCATCAGAGGGGTGGAACTCAGGGGAGCTGGTGACCAACATCCCCAGTCCATGGGATGGGTCCAGCTTGGCACCCGGCATCTCCCCCTCCTGATTGGTGCTCTTAGGGCCCTGGGGTCGACCTTGGGATGGAAGGGTAGCTGGCTCAAGCCCCGGCTGCCCCTGCATCATCTGGCTCTGCCAGCCCTGGCGGTTCCCCATGGTCTGCACCGCTGTGTCTACGCCCTCGATGATGCTCCTCAGTGACCGGGCCTTGCTCAGCTGCACCTCAGTCATGCCCACCTGCGACTGGGACAAGCTCCGCAGCTCCTCGGCCATGCCCATCTAAGAGCAGGACATGACCCACAGAACCTCACCAAAGTTAGCCTGGTAGCGGATGACATCCGCCAGCGAGTCGAACATCCAGCCGAGACCCTCAGACGTGGCCGTCACCGACTGCACAACGCCTTGGACACCTTCACTCATGGTGCCGACGTAGTGCACCAGGCTCTCCACTGTGGTCGCCACCCTGGCAGTGTTGGCCTTGGGTGCCACTGATTGCTGGCACCATCCCTTGCACCCCTAACCTCTGGGGCTCCTCCAAGCAGCTATGGATCTGCTGGAGTGACGCTGACATCTCCCTCTGAATGCCCAGGTTGGTCCCCATCATCTCCATCAACTCTGGGTAACCCACTTCCACAGGCTCAGCATCAGGCTGGGACCCAGCTGGGTTCAGGGATACAGCAGACCTCCGACTGCTGTCTCGCCTGGGGGGTCCTGCCTCCACCTGATGTGCACTATTAGCAGTGTGGTGCTCACCAGATTGTGCCCCAGATGTCTGTCCACTAACATTCCACACCGAGGTGCATGTATATGCCCTGGTGGAGGGTGGGGATGACAGCTGTGCCGAGACTACAGTTGCAACCTCGGAGTCTCCTCCAAGGTGCTCTCCTTTGAGTCAGGAGAGGGTGACATCCAGGATGGGCTGGTGCCGTCGGCTGGAAGGCCTAAGACCATAAGACCATAAGACATAGGAGTGGAAGTAAGGCCATTCGGCCCATCGAGTCCACTCCACCATTCAATCATGGCTGATTTCAACTCCATTTACCCGCTCTCTCTCCATAGCCCTTAATTCCTCGAGAAATCAAGAATTTATCAACTTCTGTCTTAAAGACACTCAACGTCCTGGCCTCCACCCCCCTCTGTGGCAATGAATTCCACAGACCCACCACTCTCTGGCTGAAGAGATTTCTCCTCATCTCTGTTCTAACAGGAGAATGGACATGTAGTCAGTGGGAGGGATGGGTCAGTCATTAAGTCAATCACTGTTTGACAGGTGCCCCGGGTGGAGCCCGGTGGTTCCTCACCTCTGCGGCGTCCCCCAGCCTCCGCGTGGCTGACCAATCTAGGGGAGCGTTGGTGTCTACTCACTCCTGCTGCCCAGTGTAGGTCATTGACCTTTTTTTGGCACTGAAGGCCAGTCTTCCTGTCATACTACACCCCGAGCTCACAGCTGCCGCCACCTCATTCCAGGCAGCCCTGGCTGCCCTATGGCTCACCCTCCGGGACCCTCGGAGGAACAGGACATCCCTCTGGCCTCCACTGCATCTGGGAGCCTCCCCGGGTCAGCATCTCCGAATCTTGGGGCCGATCTCCTCGCCATTGTTGTAAGCTGGCTGGGGTTGGTTGAGCAGGTGTACTTTAAGTACTGCTCGACCTTGTTAGCAGGGGGCTGGCGAGCGTGGTGCCGGCGAATCAGCTGGCGAGCCTTCATTTGCGATGAGAAGCCCGTGAGGCATCGTTAAGTGGACCAATTAATGATGAATTGCGTTGCCGGCCTCGCTGGGCTGAACGCCGGGAAGCTCATGGCAATTCCCACTCACTACCACACTTAGAAGTGTTCCCAGAGAATTGCGCCCATGATCTGTCTTTAATCTGTTGTCAATTTACTTCCCAACTTCCATTCCGCCTTTGGGATGCTGATATTTTGCCTCGCACACAATGAAGTCCCCCTATCCACCTCATTTACCAATCCCGGAAGATTCACAAGATTCTGCCCAAAGAAGAGACACTAAACCTTAATAAATCACTGGTCAAATTTCTGCTCCTGTGTCGTGTTCCATTCTGGACACCACACTGCATAAAACATTTCAAGACCTTGAGATGGTGCAGAGGAGATTTATCAGCTCCCAGGAAGGGACAATTCAGTTTTGTGGAGGAGCTGATGTTGTTCTCCACAAAGTAGGGAAGACTTAATGAAGGTGTTTAGGAAGGGATTTGAATTAGTAGATTGCGTGAACCTTTTGTCACCTGCAGGACAGTCAGTAAATAAAGGACATACTTTAATATAACTGATACTAAAGCCAGGAGAAGGTAAGTAGATATTTTTATGCAGCAACTTGTTGGGACCTGGAATGCACCAACTGAAAAAGTGGTGGGAGCAGGTTTCAATAGGAACTTTCAAAAGGATATTAGATATTTTTTCAAAAAGAAAACATTTGCAGGGCTGTGGGGAAAGAGCAAGGAAGTGGGACTAATTAGACAGTTCCTTCAAAGTGTCGGATTGTGTGTGATGGGCCGAATGGGCTTATTCTGTATCGTCATCATTTTTTTATTTTAAAAAAATATTTTTATTGCAGTTTTTCATTTTATACACTGTGCAGTAGACAACGTTATGTGCATTGGGTACAATGGTACAATATACAAGAAATTTCCATTGTTATCAATACCCCTCCACGGTCCCTCCATCCCTCCCTTTAAAAAAAATTTTTTTTTTTAAATTCTCCTCCTTTTTCACATTTTCTCCCACATTTGCACCCATCAACAATAAACAATAATCAGCAAGGACTTCCGGTTGCGGCTATGCGCAGCTAAGCCGCACGATTCGGCAGCTCCCGCTATTATGGACTTTCGGGCTCATTGGAGGAGCCCCAACGGAAATTTTTTTTTTGAAGACAACCCGTGGGGAAGTGAAGAGAGAGGTCCCCCTCCAACTTTTATGGACCGGACCAGAAGTGCAATGGCCAAAAAAGCGGCATTGGAGCAGCGGGAGAAGCGAGGGAAAAAAATCAAAATGGCGGCGGCCAGGGACAAAGCGGAGTGCGGGCCGGAGCTGCAGGAATTCATCAAGCGCTGCTTCAAGGAGCTGCGCAAGGAGATGCTGGCGGTAATTGAAGGACTAGGGATAACCCAGAAGGCCCACGAGGTGAAGATCCAGGAAGTACAGAAAAGAGTCAGTGAGACTGAGGACGAGCTCTTGGGCCTGGCGGTGAGAGTGGAGCAGCACGAGGCGCTACACAAGAGGTGGGCGGGAAGACTCGAAGACCTGGAGAATAGGTCGAGGAGAAAGAATCTGCGGATCCTGGGTCTCCCAGAAGGAGTGGAGGGGGCCGATGCCGTGGCATACGCGATGCTTGGGGCGATGATGGGCGCGCAGGCCCCTTCGAGGTCGCTGGAGCTGGACGGGGCACACCGGGTGCTGGCGAGGAAGCCCAAGGCAAATGAGCCGCCAAGGGCGATGGTGGTGAGATTTCACCGGTTCACGGACAGAGAGAGGGTCCTGAAATGGGCCAAGAAGGAGCGGAGCAGCAAGTGGGACAATGCAGAGATCCGAATATACCTGGACTGGAGCACGGACGTTGCAAAGCGGAGAGCGGGTTTCAACCGGGCCAAAGCGGTGTTGCATCGGAAAGGAGTGAAATTTGGAATGCTGCAGCCAGCGCGATTGTGGGTCACATACAAGGACCAACACTATTACTTTGAAACGCCTGAAGAGGCGTGGACCCATGTACAAGCCGAAAAGTTGGACTCTAACTGAGGGTTTGTGAAGGTGGGGGGGATGTTTGAGGTTTGATGTGCGATGGTTGTTGTATATAGGGGGTCAATCACGCGCAGGAAATGTTACATGGGCTGGGGGAGAGAGACAAGGCCGCGGAACTGCGCCAGAGGGGACGGGGCAGGCTTTGGAAAGCGCGGGGTTTTTCCCGCGTGCGGGAAGAAAGGCGGGTAGGGGAACGAAGGAACGCATATTGATTGGGAGACTCCCACACGGGGAGGTCAAATGGACGGTGGGGGAAGCCGGGGTCAGCAGGTGTCAGCTGACTTACGGGAGTGATATGGGGGAGCAAAAAAGCTAGACAGGGGTCTAGCGGGGGGAGGGGAGGGGGGGGGGAGGGGGGAAGGGGGGGAAAAAAAGGTTGCTGCTGCACTGGCCGAAAGGGAATGGGACACAGAAGGGGGGGGGGGGGGGTTGGTGAGAGCCCCTCCAATCCGGCTGATAACGTGGAACGTGAGGGGCCTGAATGGGCCGGTGAAAAGGGCTCGAGTGTTCGCGCACTTGAAGGGACTGAAGGCAGACGTGGTCATGCTCCAAGAGACACACCTGAAGGTGGCGGACCAGGTCAGGTTAAGAAAGGGATGGGTAGGACAGGTATTCCACTCGGGACTGGACGCGAAGAATAGAGGGGTGGCAATATTGGTGGGAAAGCATGTGTCATTTGAGGCCAAGACTATTGTAGCGGACAATGGAGGGCGATATGTAATGGTGAGCGGTAGGTTGCAAGGGACGTGGGTGGTGTTGGTAAACGTATACGCCCCGAACTGGGATGATGCTGGATTCATGAAGCGCATGTTGGGGCGCATTCCGGACCTGGAGGTAGGAGGCCTGATAATGGGAGGGGACTTCAATACAGTGCTGGACCCAGCACTGGACTGCTCCAGATCAAGGACTGGAAAGAGGCCGGCGGCGGCCAAGGTGCTTAGGGGGTTTATGGATCAGATGGGGGGAGTGGACCCATGGAGGTTTGCAAGGCCGCAGGCCAGGGAATTTTCTTTCTTCTCCCACGTGCACAAAGCCTACTCCCGGATAGATTTTTTTGTTCTGGGCAGGGCACTCATCCCGAGGGTGGAGGGGACGGAGTATTCGGCCATAGCCATTTCGGATCACGCCCCGCACTGGGTGGAAATGGGGCTGGGAGAGGAAAGGGACCAACGCCCGCTGTGGCGGCTGGATGTGGGACTGCTGGCAGATGAGGTGGTGTGTGGGAAGGTGAGGGGGTGTATCGAAAGGTACTTGGAGGCCAACGACAACGGGGAGGTGCGGGTGGGGGTGGTATGGGAGGCGTTGCATGCGGTGATTAGGGGAGAGCTAATCTCCATCAGGGCTCATAGGGAGAGGACAGAGGGCATGGTAAGGGAGAGGTTAGTGGGGGAGATTTTGAGAGTGGACAGGAGATACGCAGAGGCCCCGGAGGAAAGATTACTTGGGGAAAGATGACGGCTCCAGACGGAGTTTGACCTGTTGACCACAGGGAAGGCAGAGGCACAGTGGAGGCAGGCGCAGGGGGCAACCTACGAGTATGGGGAAAAGGCTAGTCGGATGCTGGCACACCAGGTCTGTAAGAGGACGGCAGCGAGGGAAATAGGGGGAATCAAAGATGGAAGGGGAGCCACGGTTCGGAGTGCGACAAAAATAAACAAGGTAATCAAGGCCTTCTATGAAGAGCTGTACAGATCCCAGCCCCCAGCGGGGGAAGAGGGGATGAGACGATTCCTAGACCAACTGAGATTCCCGAGGGTGGAGGAGCAAGAGGTGGCTGGTTTGGGGGCACCGATTGGGTTGGAGGAGCTGAGCAAGGGTTTGGGGAGTATGCAGGCGGGGAAGGCCCCGGGGCTGGACGGGTTCCCGGTGGAGTTCTACAGAAAGTACGTAGACCTGTTGGCCCCGCTACTGGTGAGGACCTTTAATGAGGCAAGAGAGGAGGGGACCCTGCCCCCGACAATGTCGGAAGCGACAATTTCTTTGATCCTAAAGCGGGACAAGGACCCACTGCAATGTGGATCGTACAGGCCGATCTCGCTCCTCAATGTGGATGCTAAGTTGTTGGCAAAAGTGCTGGCCACGAGGATTGAGGACTGTGTCCTGGGGGTGATCCATGAGGACCAGACGGGATTCGTAAAGGGCAGGCAATTAAACACTCATGTGCGGCGGCTCTTAAACATGATAATGATGCCATCGGAGGAGGGAGAGGCGGAGATAGTGGCAGCTATGGACGCGGAAAAGGCCTTTGACCGAGTAGAGTGGGAGTACCTCTGGGAGGTGCTGCGTAGGTTAGGGTTCGGGGGAGGGTACATCAGTTGGGTTAAGCTCCTTTACAGAGTCCCGGTGGTGAGTGTAGTGACGAACCGGCGGAGGTCGGAGTACTTTCGGCTGTACCGAGGAATGAGGCAGGGGTGCCCCCTGTCCCCCCTGTTGTTTGCATTGGCGATCAAACCATTGGCCATGTCATTGAGGGAGTTTAATAAATGGAGGGGGGTGGTCCGAGGGGGAGAAGAGCATCGGGTGTCGCTATATGCGGATGACCTGTTGTTGTACGTGGCGGATCCAATGGAGGGGATGGTGGAGGTCATGCAGACTTTAAGGGAGTTTGGGGAGTTTTCGGGCTATAAGCTCAATGTAGGGAAGAGTGAGCTCTTTGTATTACAGGCAGGGGACCAAGAAAGAGGGATAGGGGACCTACCGCTGAGGAGGGCGACGGGGAGTTTTCGGTATCTGGGGATCCAGATAGCCAGGAGTTGGGGGGCCCGACATAAACTTAATCTGACGAGGTTGGTGGAGCAAATGGAGGAGGACTTCAAAAGATGGGACATGTTACCGCTCTCGCTGGCGGGTAGAGTGCAGTCGGTCAAAATGGTGGTCCTTCCGAGGTTTCTGTTTGTGTTTCAGTGCCTTCCCATCGTGATCACCAAGGGCTTTTTTTAAGAGAGTAGGTCGGAGTATTATGGGGTTTGTGTAGGTGAATAAGACCCCGAGGGTAAGGAGAGGGTTCCTGGAACGCAGTAGGGACCGAGGAGGGTTGGCGCTGCCAGACCTAGGGAGCTACTACTGGGCAGCAAATGTGGCGATGATCCGCAAGTGGGTTATGGAGGGAGAGGGGGCGGCATGGAAGAGGATGGAGATGGCGTCCTGTAAAGGAACGAGCCTGGGGGCGTTGGTGACGGCAACGCTGCCGTTCTCGCCGTCAAAGTATACCACGAGCCCAGTGGTGGCGGCAACGCTAAGGATCTGGGGCCAGTGGAGACGGCACAGGGGTGCACTGGGAGTCTCGGTGTGGTCCCCGATCAGGGGTAACCACCGGTTTGTCCCGGGGAAGATGGGCGGGGGGTTCCAGAGCCGGCACCGGGCGGGGATGAGAAGAATGGGGGACCTGTTCATTGACGGGACGTTTGCGAGCCGAGGGGCACTGGAGGAGAAGTTTGAGTTACCCCTGGGAAATGCCTTTAGATATATGCAGGTGAGGGCATTTGTGAGGCGACAGGTGAGGGAATTCCCGTTGCTCCCGGCACAAGAAATTCAAGACAGCGTGATCTTGGGTGTATGTGTCGGGGAGGGCAAGGTGTCGGCAATACACCAGGAGTTGAAAGAAGAAGGGGAAGCGCTGGTAGAAGAGCTGAAGGATAAATGGGAGGAGGAGCTTGGGGAGGAGATCGAGGAAGGTCTGTGGGCTGATGCCATAGGTAGGATTAATTCCTCCTCCTCATGTGCCAGGCACAGCCGTATACAATTTAAGGTGGTTCACAGAGCTCACTTGACGGGGGCGAGGTTGAGCAGGTTCTTTGGGGTAGAGGGCAGATGTGGAAGGTGCTCAGGGAGCCCGGCGGACCATGTCCATATGTTTTGGTCATGCCCGGCACTGGAGGGGTTCTGGAGAGGAGTGGCAGGAGCAATATCTCAGGTGGTGAAAGTTCGGGTCAAGCCAAGCTGGGGGCTAGCAATATTTGTATTAGTGGACGAGCCGGGAGTGCAGGAGGCGAAAGAGGCCGGCATTCTGGCCTTTGCGTCCCTAGTAGCCCGGCGAAGGGTCTTGCTCATGTGGAAGGAGGCGAAGCCCCCTAGCGTGGAGGCCTGGATAAACGACATGGCTGGGTTCATAAAGCTGGAGAGGATTAAGTTTGCCTTGAGAGGGTCTGCGCAGGGGTTCTACAGGCGGTGGCAACCGTTCCTAGACTATCTCGCGGAGCGTTAGAGGAAGATCGGTCAGCAGCAGCAGCAACCCGGGGGGGGGTGGGGGGGGGGGTGGGGGGGGGGGGTGGGTAGGGGGAGGGGAGGGAATGGGGGATTGCTTGAGGGGATGAATGAGCAAGAGATAACATGAAGGGTGGGGGAAACTGGCACGTGCGGGAGAGAGCCAGTGTATAAAGCTATTTAAATATACCATTTTGCCATGTATATATCTTTCTCAGTGCGATTTCTTGTTATTTTGTTACGGGGGGGGGGGTATTGTTTGTAAGGGAGAAAAATTGTGTTGTTAAAAAACTTTAATAAATATACTTTTAAAAAAAAACAATAATCAGCAAGATATGTCAATCCCCATAATAACAATGATCCCATCTATCCACCAACCCCCCCAAACCTCAACCCGCATGTTTACATAAACAAATGGCAAAAAGGAATCAGGGATGACCCGTAGTCACCCTTAATCTACACAGCTCCCCACCCCCCCCCCCACCCACCCCCCCAACCAACGCCGTCCAGCCTCTGAGAGAGTACCGTACATGATACCCCAGAGTTGTATACCCCCCCCCCCCCCCCCCCCCCCCCAAGTCTCCAGCTCCTCCCGTCCACTGCCTCTTGTAAAACTCCTCCTCCCAACCTCGGTTCCTTCCCCCCAACTTTCCACCCCGGCTAGACCACTCGGACCCTGTTCTGCCAGGCTCCGATGGTTGCAGCCCCTCCCCCCACCTCACTCCCGTTCACTGGCCGGCTTAAACCGGCCAGCGTGGAGGCCCCCGCCCGGGTCCCTTTCTCCCCTGCCCGGTCCTAGGAAAGCCCAAAGATCCCCTTTTAGCACACAAACCCCCCATATCTACCTACACCCCAAAGAGCCCTCATTTCGAGTGAAAGTCCCGTCCCTTCCCTTGTCCAAATATATACAACATTGGCTCCTTTAATCTCTACACCCGCACGCAGTGATACATAAAAGAAGAAAATACAGTCATGAGGTTACATCGGCACATGGCCGTTCCTCAATTTGTCAGTTCTGCCACAGTCCTTCTGCTTTCGCAAACTCCTCCGCTGCTTCCGCCGTTCCAAAATAAATGTTCCTGAGCTTATAAGTCACCCTCAGCTTCGCTGGATATACAATGCCGCACTGCACCTTGCTAATGTACAGTGCCCTCTTCACCCGGTTGAAGGCAGCCTGCCTCCTCGCCAGCTCCACCGTAAAGTCCTGGTATACGCGTATACCAGCTCCAGCCCACTGCACCACCCACTTCTGCTTGGCGCAGCTCAGGACCTTCTCCTTCACACTGTACCTACGGTAGCACAGAGTCACTACCCTTGGCGGCTCACTCGCCTTTGGTACAGGCCTCCACGACCGATGAGCCCGATCCAGTTCATATCGGGAGGGATCCTCCCCCTCCCCCAATAGTTTCGCCAGCATCGCGGCAAAATACTCAGTCGGCTTCGGTCCTTCAACTCCTTCGGGCAGCCCCACAATCCTCAAATTCTGTCGCCTGGATCTGTTTTCCAGGTCTTCCATTTTTCCTCGCAGATCCTTGTTAGTTCCATCACCTTCCGCATCTCCTTCCCCATCGAGGCAAGTTGATCACCGTGCTGCAATAACGTCTCCTCCACTTCCTTCAGCACCTCCCCTTGCTCTTGCACCTCCGCCACTGCACTCGCCACCTCCGTCCTCACCGGGGAAACCGCCTCCTCCACCAGCACACTCAACACCTCCCTCATCTCCTTCCTCACCGTCTCCATGCGTTTCGCAATCTGCGCCAACTGCTTTTCGAATTCCGCAGGCATCACCTTAGTTATTTCTTCAGCCGTAAGCACTGCGGCCTCCCCTGGTGCTCCAGCCTCCATTTTCTTTGCTGACCCCGCGGTGACCTTTCCACTCCCCAACGGACTTTTAGCTGCTTTTTCACAGCCGTTTTTTTTGGGCTGCTTTTTGACACCCTCCCTCCCTTTTTATTGCTTTAAGATATTTTCTTAGGTCTCATATTATACAGTTGACAATTGTCATGTATTTACATATATTGAGGTTCTTTCCCCTTCTCCTCTCCCCTTTGTAGATTGAACCCGCCCCCCCCCCCTCTCCTCTTCTCTCTCCCCCCCCCCATCCTGTTTACAGTGTTTCTTTGGAGGTTCTGTTCTTTGCGGCCTTGCTCTTGGCCCCCTATTATGCCTTTTGCCCATTGTCCAGCTTCCCTATCCCCCTCCCTCCCCTTCCTGTCTGTTCCCTGCAGTCTTGTTGCCTCCCGTGTGCCCACCCCTTCCCTTGCTCTATCGGCTGTTGGATTCGAACACGTCCTGGAAAAAGATGGTGAATGACCTCTGTGTTTTGTGGAATCTCGGATAGTGAACTTGATCTGCTCCAGGTGGAGAAATTCCGACAGCTCTGCCAGCCAGTCTGCAGCTGTGGATGGTGCTGCCAATTGCCAGCTGAGCAGGATTCTTCGGCGGGTGACTAGGGAAGCAAAGGTAAGGGCGTCGGTACCCTTCCCCATGAATAGTTCTGGCTGGTTCGATACCCCGAAGACTGCCACTCTCGGGCACGGCTCCACCCTCACCCCCACAACCTTGGACATTGCCTTGAAGAAGGCTGGCCAGAAGCCGAACGTCTGTGACATGCGCAGAACATGTGGGTGTGCTAGGATGGGCCTCCCTGGCACCGTTCACATTTGTCTTCCACCTCCGGGAAGAACCTGCTCATTCGGGTTCTTGTCAGATGCACTCTGTGCACCACTTTCAGTTACATGAGGCTTAGCCTTGCACATGAGGAGGTGGTGTTGGCCCTGCTCAGTGCTTCACACCAGAGTCCCCACCCTATTTCAATCCCAAGTTCTTCCTCCCATTTTTTCCGCGTTTCGGCCAGTGGGGCACGTGCCCTTTCTAATAGTCGTTCGTACAGGCCCCCGCAGTCCCCCCTGCCAGGTTACCCACTCCAGTAGTTCCTCTAGCATTCTGTGCCTTGGGGTCCGTGAATATGCTGTGTTGTCTCCTTGAGGAGAAAGTTCTTAACCTGGAGGTGTCGGAGTTCGTTCCCGCTTGGTAGCTACAGTCTGTCTGTCAGTTCCTTTAAGGTCGCTAGCCTGTCCCCTGTGCAAAATTCCCATTGGGTCCCGGTGCTTTTCCTGCCTGCATGGAGCTAATGCTCTCCATGACCTCTCCTAGTCATAGTGGTGCTTCCAGCCCCCTCCGCTATCGTCTCCAATGGCTGGCATGTCCAGTTCCTGGAGGAACTGTTTCATCCCCGAGTTCTCGTCGGGGGGTTCGGAGGTGTACAGCCCCCTCGGTACAAGGCCTTGAACATAGAACATAGAACATAGAACAATACAGCGCAGTACAGGCCCTTCGGCCCACGATGTTGCACCGAAACAAAAGCCATCTAACCTACACTATGCCATTATCATCCATATGTTTATCCAATAAACTTTTAAATGCCCTCAATGTTGGCGAGTTCACTACTGTAGCAGGTAAGGCATTCCACGGCCTCACTACTCTTTGCGTAAAGAACCTACCTCTGACCTCTGTCCTATATCTATTACCCCTCAGTTTAAAGTTATGTCCCCTCGTGCCAGCCATATCCATCCGCGGGAGAAGGCTCTCACTGTCCACCCTATCCAACCCCCTGACCATTTTGTATGCCTCTATTAAGTCTCCTCTTAACCTTCTTCTCTCCAACGAAAACAACCTCAAGTCCATCAGCCTTTCCTCATAAGATTTTCCCTCCATACCAGGCAACATCCTGGTAAATCTCCTCTGCACCCGCTCCAAAGCCTCCACGTCCTTCCTATAATGCGGTGACCAGAACTGTACGCAATACTCCAAATGCGGCCGTACCAGAGTTCTGTACAGCTGCAACATGACCTCCCGACTCCGGAACTCAATCCCTCTACCAATAAAGGCCAACACTCCATAGGCCTTCTTCACAACCCTATCAACCTGGGTGGCAACTTTCAGGGATCTATGTACATGGACACCTAGATCCCTCTGTTCATCCACACTTTCAAGAACTTTACCATTAGCCAAATATTCCGCATTCCTGTTATTCCTTCCAAAGTGAATCACCTCACACTTCTCTACATTAAACTCCATTTGCCACCTCTCAGCCCAGCTCTGCAGCTTATCTATATCCCTCTGTAACCTGCTACATCCTTCCACACGATCGACAACACCACCGACTTTAGTATCGTCTGCAAATTTACTCACCCACCCTTCTGCGCCTTCCTCTAGGTCATTGATAAAAATGACAAACAGCAACGGCCCCAGAACAGATCCTTGTGGTACTCCACTTGTGACTGTACTCCATTCTGAACATTTCCCATCAACCACCATCCTCTGTCTTCTTTCAGCTAGCCAATTTCTGATCCACATCTCTAAATCACCCTCAATCCCCAGCCTCCGTATTTTTTGCAATAGCCTACCGTGGGGAACCTTATCAAACGCTTTGCTGAAATCCATAGACACCACATCAACTGCTCTACCCTCGTCTACCTGTTCAGTCACCTTCTCAAAGAACTCAATAAGGCTTGTGAGGCATGACCTACCCTTCACAAAGCCATGCTGACTATCCCTGATCATATTATTCCTATCTAGATGATTATAAATCTTGTCTCTTATAATCCCCTCCAAGACTTTACCCACTACAGACGTGAGGCTCACCGGTCTATAGTTGCCGGGGTTGTCTCTGCTCCCCTTTTTGAACAAAGGGACCACATTTGCTGTCCTCCAGTCCTCTAGCACTATTCCTGTAGCCAATGATGACATAAAAATCAAAGCCAAAGGTCCAGCAATCTCTTCCCTGGCCTCCCATAGAATCCTAGGATAAATCCCATCAGGTCCCGGGGACTTATCTATTTTCAGCCTGTCCAGAATTGCCAACACCTCTTCCCTACGTACCTCAATGCCATCTATTCTATTAGCCTGGGGCTCAGCATTCTCCTCCACAACATTATCTTTTTCCTGAGTGAATACTGACGAAAAATATTCATTTAGTATCTCGCCTATCTCTTCAGACTCCACACACAATTTCCCATCCCTGTCCTTGACTGGTCCTACTCTTTCCCTAGTCATTCGCTTATTCCTGACATACCTATAGAAAGCTTTTGGGTTTTCCTTGATCCTTCCTGCCAAATACTTCTCATGTCCCCTCCTTGCTCGTCTTAGCTCTCACTTTAGATCCTTCCTCGCTACCTTGTAACTATCCATCGCCCCAACCGAAACTTCACACTTCATCTTCACATAGGCCTCCTTCTTCCTCTTAACAAGAGATTCCACTTCCTTGGTAAACCACGGTTCCCTCGCTCGACGCCTTCCTCCCTGTCTGACCGGTACATACTTATCAAGAACACGCAGTAGCTGATCCTTGAACAAGCCCCACTTATCCAGTGTGCCCAACACTTGCAGCCTACTTCTCCACCTTATCCCCCCCAAGTCACGTCTAATGGCATCATAATTGCCCTTCCCCCAGCTATAACTCTTGCCCTGCGGTGTATACTTATCCCTTTCCATCATTAACGTAAACGTCACCGAATTGTGGTCACTGTCCCCAAAGTGCTCTCCTACCTCCAAATCCAACACCTGGCCTGGTTCATTACCCAAAACCAAATCCAACGTGGCCTCGCCTCTTGTTGGCCTGTCAACATATTGTTTCAGGAAACCCTCCTGCACACACTGTACAAAAAACGACCCATCTATTGTACTCGAACTATATCTTTTCCAGTCAATATTTGGAAAGTTAAAGTCTCCCATAATAACTACCCTGTTACTTTCGCTCATATCCAGAATCATCTTCGCCATCCTTTCCTCTACATCCCTGGAACTATTAGGAGGCCTATAAAAAACTCCCAACAGGGTGACCTCTCCTTTCCTGTTTCTAACTTCAGCCCATACTACCTCGGAAGAAGAGTCCCCATCTAGCATCCTCTCCGCCACCGTAATACTGCTCTTGACTAGCAGCGCCACACCTCCCCCTCTTTTGCCTCCTTCTCTGAGCTTACTAAAACACCTAAACCCCGGAACCTGCAACATCCATTCCTGTCCCTGCTCTATCCATGTCTCCGAAATGGCCACAACATCGAAGTCCCAGGTACCAACCCACGCTGCCAGTTCCCCTACCTTGTTTCGTATACTCCTGGCATTGAAGTAGACACACTTCAAACCACCTACCTGAACACTGGCCCCCTCCTGCGACGTCAAATCTGTGCTACTGACCACTTTGTTAACCTTTTTTGGTTTGGCTACCAGTCCGCCTCTGCTATCCTTCACCCTCGTGGCTACCTGCTTTCGCAGTTGGTGAGCCAGCAGACGGCTAGTCTTCTCTCCATGCTCATAGACAGCCCTCCCCGTGCCTGGCAGAGTTAGTGCACTGCTTTCCTGGTAGATCACAGGTTAAAGTCCACGTGTAGCTTTTTCCATCATCATTTTATGATTCTTTGATTCTAATGAGGTTAAACCGTTCATGGGCATTTGGTCTGGATGAATTCCTGTTAAATATTTACAGTAAGTGGTGAATCAATAAAACTTGGATTTAGTTATTATTAATTTAAAAGTTGGATTAATTTAAGCTAAACAATATGCATGTATGTTGTGTAGCAAACCATTATGGTGATCTGAATATTATAATAGAAACAAATTACTTCATTGGCAGCTTTTTGCAGAAAATCCAAAAAGTGATAATATTTGTGATTATTTTGTTGTACGATTAATAATTTGACAAACATCCATTTGAGTCATGGGTTTTTTAACACAATTTCCATTCTTACTTTGCCTCCTCCCTGCTCTAAATCCCTTACCTTTGGCAACAAATTGCTGAACTACAGTTAGGTTTGGCAATCTCCATCACCACAGCCTCTTTCCACTTTGCCTGAAGGTGGTTGAGTGAGGTCCACATCAGCAGCCACACCCACATGCGAACTGACATAAATTCCAATAATAAATAGTTGGCAGGTTTGAATGCCTTTGTTTGCCAGGATAGCTTTTCCACTGCCAGAGTGTCCCTGTCACTGCTGGGATAAGCATATCGCTCCTGGCGTGTAAACATGGAACCAGAATACTGCTATTGCACATTCAGACATCCTGTGTAAGCATGTCCAGCCTAGGTACAGATTTTCAACCCGGCATTTTCCACATTAGAAAAGCTACGAACTGCAATATTCACAACAACCACCCCACTCCAACCACTCACACATCTATCTTCTATCCCGAAAAACTTGCTCATCCTCGCCGCCGTCATGTGTGCCCGGTGGACCACCTCAACGGTGGACAGGAGAGTGTCGGTGGCTGGTGGTGGAAGGGTAAGAGGGGGGAGCATGTTAAAAGATTTAAGTTGGGCAATTCATCCCCAATCCTCCCTGGAGATGCTCATTGCTGTTCTCTCAGCAAGAGGTTTCATGCAAGCATTCCAACCTTGTGAGGTGGAAAACTTCATGATCATATTTAAACTGAGCTTTTACAGTGTAATCAGTAGCCTGCTTTTACATTTAAAAATTGAGGCGTGGGTCTCCCAGGATTTGGGAAAACTGGCAGGAGTGGGTGGGGTGGAGTAGTGGCAGGAACTGCTGGAGTTAAGCATGTTTATAGCACTTCCTGAGGGATGGGAGATGCAGGAGTGTTTCCCCTGGACCCTCAAGAAAACCTTCAGCATCCTCCTAGCCTAGAGTGGCCTATCTTTGAGGAGGTAACAAGGAAGTTAGACAAAAGAGAACCAGTAGATGTGATTTATTTAGATTTCCAGAAGGCCTTTGACAAGGTGCCGCATAGGAGACTGTTGAATAAGTTAAAAGCCCATGGTGTTAAGGGTAAGATCCTGGCATGAATAGAGGACTGGCTGGCTGGCAGAAGGCAGAGAGTGGGGATAAAGGGGTCTTCTTCAGGATGGCAGCCGGTGACTAGTGGTGTGCCTCAGGGGTCTGTGCTGGGACCACAACTTTTCACAATATACATTAATGATCTGGAAGAAGGAACTGAAAGCACTGTTGCTAAGTTCGTAGATGATACAAAGATCTGTAGAGGGACAGGTAGTATTGAGGAAGCAAGGGGGCTGCAGAAGGATTTGGACAAGGTAAGAGAATGGGCAATGAAGTGGCAAATAAAATACAACGTGGAAAAGTGTGAGGTTATGCTCTTTGGAAGGAGGAATTTAGGCATAGACTATTTTCCAAATGGGGAAATGCTTAAGAAATCAGAAGCACAAAGGGACTTGGGAGTCCTTGTTCACGATTCTCTTAATGTGCAGGTTCAGTCGGCAGTTAAGAAGGCAAATGCAATGTTAGCATTCATGTCAAGAGGGCTAGAATGCAAGACCAGGGATGTACTTCTGAGGCTATACGGCTCTGGTCAGGCCTTATTTGGAGTATTGTGAGCAGTTTTGGGCCCCATACCTAAGGAAGGATGTGCTGGCCTTGGAAAGGGTCCAGAGGAGGATCACAAGAATGATCCCTGGAATGAAGAACTTGTCGTATGAGGAACAGTTGAGGACTCTGGGTCTGTACTCGTTGGAGTTTAGAAGGATGAGGGAGGATCTTATTGAAACTTACAGGATACTGCGAGGTCTGGATAGAGTGGATGTTGAGAGGATGTTTCCACTTGTAGGAGAAACTAGAACCAGAGGGCACCATCTCAGACGAAAGGGACTATCCTTTAAAACGGAGATGAGGAGGAATTTCTTCAGCCAGAGGGTGGTGAATCTGATTAACTCTTTGCTGCAGAAGGCTGTGGAGGCCAAATCACTGAGTGTCTTTTAAAAAAAAAATATTTATTTAGGTATTTATAGAACATAGAACATAGAACAATACAGCGCAGTACAGGCCCTTCGGCCCACGATGTTGCACCGAAACAAAAGCCATCTAACCTACACTATGCAACATTTTTATAACAATAATAAAAACAATAACATTGACATGGTAAAATAAACATTTCCCCACCCGACCCAATCTTCACACACCTCAACCATCTAACACCTATCCGCCCGCCCGCCCCCCCCTTCAGAGTGCTGCTTCTGCCGATATTTTAATTTTCCCCGAGAAAGTCGACGAACGGCTGCCACCTCCGAGAGAACCCCAACATGGACCCTCTCAAGGCAAACATTATTTTCTCAAGACTGAGAAACCCAGCCATGTCACTAACCCAGGTCTCTACACTCGGGGGCTTCGAGTCCCTCCACATTAAAAGGATCCGTCTCCGGGCTACTCGGGAGGCAAAGGCTAGGACGTCGGCCTCTTTCACTCCCTGAACTCCCGGATCTTCTGACACTCCAAAGGTCGCTATCTCTGGACTCGGCGCCACCCGAGTTCCTAGCACCATGGACATCGCCTTCGCAAACCCCTGCCAAAGCCCTCTGAGTTTCGGGCATGCCCAGAACATGTGGACATGGTTTGCTGGGGTCCCCAGGCACCTCGCACATCTATCTTTGACCCCGAAAAACTTGCTCATCCTTGCCGCCGTCATGTGTGCCCGGTGGACCACCTTAAATTGTATTAGGCTGAGCCTGGCACATGAAGAGGAGGAATTGACCCTGCTTAGGGCGTCTGCCCATAGACCCTCCTCTAACTCGCCACCTAGCTCGTCCTCCCACTTGCCCTTAAGCTCCTCCACCGGGGTTTCCTCCGCCTCCAACAGCTCCTGGTAGATAACCGACACCTTCCCCTCCCCTACACAGGTACCGGAAACTACTCTATCCTGTATCTCCCATGGCGGCAGCAGCGGAAAGGCCGGTGCCTGCTTTCTCAGGAAGTCTTGCACTTGCAAATATCTAAAACCATTCACTGGCGGCAGTTTAAATTTATCCTCCAGCGCCTTCAAGCCGGGAAAGCTCCCATCTATAAATAGATCCCCCATCCTTCTAATTCCTGCCCTCTGCCAGCTCTGGAACCAGCCATCCAGCCTGCCCAGTGCAAACCTCTGGTTGTTGCAAATCGGGGTCCAGACCGATTTCTTATACTTCTTCCATTGTCCCCAGATCTTTGGTGCCGCCACTACTACCGGACTTGTGGAGTATTCGGCCGGCGAGAATGGCAGAGGTGCCGTTACTAATGCTCCCAGACTGGTGCCTTTACATGACGCTGCCTCCAGCAACTCCAATGCCGACCCCTCCCCCATTACCCACTTCCTAATCATGGCTATGTTAGCCGCCCAGTAGTAGTTGTCGAAGTTCGGCAGCGCCAACCCACCCTCCCCCCGACTACGTTCCAACCACATTTACTTCACCCGCGGGGTTTTATTCGCCCATACAAAGCCCGAGATGATCTTGTTCACCCACTTGGAAAAGGCCTTAGGGATGAAGATGGGCAGGCACTGAAAGACAAACAGAAATCTGGGGAGGACCGTCATTTTCACGGTCTGTACCCCCCCCCGAACCTGCTCCTGCCAGTTCCTCAAAGCTCTTAGCGCCATGGCCAGTGGCTCTATAGCTAGAGCAAACAATAACGGGGAGAGGGGACGCCCTTGCCTCGTCCCTCGATATAATTTAAAATACCCCGACCCCAGCCGATTCATACGCACGCTCACTACAGGCGCCTGGTAGAGCAACCACACCCAGCCAATAAAGCCCTCACCAATCCCAAATCTTCCCAGCGCCTCCCACAGGTACTCCCACTCCACCCGATCAAAAGCTTTCTCCGCATCCATCGCTACCACCACCTCCGCCTCTCCTCTTTCTGAGGGCATCATAATAATCACAGAGTGTCTTTAAGACAGAGATAGATAGGTTCTTGATTAATAAGGGGATCAGGGGTTATGGGGAGAAAGCAGGAGAATGGGGATGAGAAAGTATCAGCCATGATTGAATGGCGGAGCAGACTTGATGGGCCGAGTGGCCTAATTCTGCCCCCATGTCTTTTGGTCTTATGGTCTTATCCCTGCTGCAGTTATCGACCTTCCTCCTGCCCCAGTCCCAACCTCTTGCTCCCTCCCCAGCCAGATTGTCGGGGACTGTCGCCAAGGGGGCCCTGGCTACAGCCTTCTGACACTCGATTTGGCAAGCTGATTGGCTGCTGGCAGAAAATATAATGAGGTCCTGTCATTAAATTCAATGGCCCTGGCCTTGTGGGGTTTCCCCATGGCACTGTGCTCACAGCACTGACCTTACCTCATTGTAAATATTGGGTCGCAGCCTTTATGCAAATGCGGCAGGGTGAGTGGGGGGAAAGGGGGGGGGGGTGGGGGGAGGTTCAACTTGGAGGTGTTACTGTTCAAAGTAGCTAGGCAAAGTTTTAGGTGTTTGGGGATTCAGGTGATGAGGAATGGGCTACGATGCACAGATGGAATTTGACAACATTGGTGGAGGAGATTAGTGGGGATTTTAAGAGATGGGATACGTTACCACCTCACACTGACACGGAGGGTGGTAAAGGCAATGTGCTGCCAATGTTCCTGATTGTTTTCCAAACTGATGCTCGATCAATAACTCCAGAAGCGAGATTGGAAGACAATTGAAGGCTTTATTGGACTAGGTGTTTCCCCCAGCAGCGCAGGTACAGAATGCAACTACTGGGGAGACACAGGCTCTTATACTCCGCCTTACTGGGCGGAACCAGCAGACAGGCTTCACCAATGATCTTCCTGTCTCAGGTACCTCCCACACCAATGATCAAACTAGGTACCGTAATACCCCTAATACCGACTACCACATTCACCTCCTGTTTAAAAAAAAAGTGTCCGGCTGGGGTGGTGGTCTCGCGTCATACAGTGGTAGAGGCTATGGTGATACCCATCGGTGGTACAGTGTTTTGCCTTGTTACATGTCACAACTATTTACAGTATTCATTTTACATGTACATATCAGAATGAAGCAATTAGTCGATCGGGGGCCCTGGTCGTCCTCGGTGATCGTCACAGTGCAGGCGCCGGCTCGGGCATCCGTGACTCCGGGAGCATGACTTTGGCTTCTTCGGTAGCTTCATCACCCCTGTGTGGGACCAGTGGAAGAACCGATCCACCTGGGAAGGGGGCGGCCGTGGGGTGCGCCGGTGGGAGGGAGGGTGGGGTTGGTGGGGGGGGGGGGGGGGGGGGGGTGGTGAGTGGGGATCCAGCGGGCACCAGGTTCCGTAGGGTGACCATATCCTGTCGGCCGTCGGGGTAGGCGTACTGAGGGTTAGCGTGAAAGAGGTTGACCCTCTCTACCAATGGGTCCGACTTGTGCGCCCGCACGTGTTTGCGGAGCAGAATGGGCCCAGGAGCTGCCAGCCAGGTTGGGAGCGAGGGCCCGGAGGAGGACTTCCTAGGGAAGACCAGGCGACGTTCATGAGGTGTTTCATTTGTCATGGTACACAGCAGTGATCGGATCGAGTGGAGTGCATCAGGAAGGACCTCCTGCCAGCGGGAGACTAGGAGATTCCTGGACCGTAGGGCCAGTAGGACGGTCTTCCAGACCATTCTGTTCTCCCTCTCTTCCTGTCCGTTTTCCCGGGGGTTATAACTGGTCGTCCAGCTCGAGGCGATGCCCTTGCTGAGCAGGAATTGACGCAGTTCGTCGCTCATGATGGAGGACCCCCTATCGCTGTGTATGTAGTCGGGGAAACCGAACAGGGCAAAGATACTGTGGAGGGCTTTTATGACAGTGGCTGCGGTCATGTCTGGGCAGGGGATGGCGAATGGGAACTGGGAGTATTCGTCAATCATGTTCAGGAAGTACGTGTTGCGGTCGGTGGAGGGGAAGGGCCCTTTGAAGTCAATACTGAGGCGTTCAAAGGGACGGGATGCCTTTATCAGGTGCGCTTTCTCTGGCCTGTAGAAGTGCGGCTTGCACTCTGCGCAGATTTGGCAGTTCCTGGTGGCGGTCCTGACTTCCTTGAGGGAGTAGGGCAGGCTACGGGTCTTGATAAAATGGAAGAATCAAGTGACCCCCGGGTGGCAGAGGTCCTCATGGTGGGCCCGGAGTCAGTCCACTTGTGCGTTGGCACATGTGCCGCGGGATAGGACATCAGGAGGCTCGTTTAGCTTCCCGGGACGATACAAGATCTCATAGTTGTAGGTGGAGAGCTCGATCCTCCACCGTAAGATCTTATCGTTCTTTATCTTGCCCCGCTGTGCATTACTGAACATGAAAGCTACCGACTGTTGGTCAGTGAGGAGCATGAATCTCCTGACGACCAGGTAATGCCTCCAGTGCCGCACAGCTTCTACTATGGCCTGGGCATCCTTTTCAACGGAGGAATGACGGATTTCTGAAGCATGGAGGGTGTGTGAGAAGAAGGCCACGGGCCTGCCGCTTGGTTGAGGGTGGCCGTCAGAGCTACGTCGGACGTGTCGCTCTCGACTTGGAAGGGAAGCGGTTCATCGTGGCCTTTGCGATATCCGCCTTTATGCGGCTGAAGGCCTGGCGGGCCTCTGACGACAGGGGGAAAACCGAGGATTGGATTAGCGGGCGGGCCTTGTCCGCATAATTGGGGACCCACTGGGCGTAATATGAAAAAAACCCCAGGCAGCGTTTCAGGCCGTGGAGCAATGGGGGAGGGGAAACTCCATGAGGGGGCGCATGCGTTCGGGATCTGGGCCTATGACTCCATCATGCACTATGTAGCCGAGGATGGCTAGACGGTCTGTGCTGAACACTCATTTGTCCTTGTTGTAGGTTAAGTTAAGGGTTTTTGCGGTTTGGAGGAATTTGCGGAGGTTGGTGTCATGGTCCTGCTGGTCGTGGTCGCAGATGTTGACGTTGTCAAGGCACGGAAACGTGGCCCGCAAACCATACCGGTCAGCCATTCGGTCCATCTCCTGTTGGAAGACCGAGACTCCATTTGTGACACCGAAGGGAACCCTTAGGAAGTGGTAGAGCCGCCATCTGCTTCGAATGCAGTGTACTTGCGGTCACCCGGGCGGATGGGGAGCTGGTGGTCGGCGGATTTGAGGTCCACCATGGAAAAGACCTTGTATTGTGCAATCTGATTGACCAGATCAGATATGTGGGGGAGAGGGTACGCGTCGAGCTGCATATACCTGTTGATGGTCTGACTATAATCGATGACCATCCTATGCTTCTACCCGGTCTTTACAACCACTACTTGAACTCTCCAGGGGCGGTTGCAAGCCTCGATAATACCTTCCTTCAGTAGCCGCTGGACTTCCGACCTAATGAAGGTCCGGTCCTGGGCACTGTACCGTCTGCACCTGGTGGCGACGGGTTTGCAATCCGGGGTGAGGTTCGCAAAAAGGGAAGGCGGGTCGACCTTGAGGGTCGCGAGGCTGCAGACAGTGAGGGGGAGTATAGGGCCGCCGAATTTAAAGGTTAAGCTCTGGAGGTTGCATTGCAAGTCGAATCCCAGGAGCGTGGCAGTGCAGAGGTGAGGGAGGACGTTGAGTCGGCAATTTTTAAATTCTCTTCCCTGGACTGTGAGGTTCGCTACGCAGCACCCCTTGATCTCTACAGAGTGAGACCCGGAGGCCAGGGAGAATCTTGGTTAACTGGGTGTATGGGAAGAGAACAGCGCCTTATCATTTTGGGGTGTATGAAGCTCTCTGTGCTCCCGGAGTTGATCAGGCAGGTTGTTTTGCACCCGTTGAGGAGCACAGTCATCGTCGCGGTCGAGAGCCTTCGGGGCCGAGACTGGTCCAGGGTCACCGAGACTGGTCCAGAGTCTTATACTCCGCCTGACTGGGCGGAACCAGCAGGCAGGCTTTACCAATGATCTTCCTGTCTCAGGTACCTCCCATACCAATGATCTTACAGCCGCAACCTAGGTACCATAATACCCCTAATACTGACTACCACACAAACCCTCCCAATCTTTCTCCCTAGGCCTTCTTCCAGGAGTTGGAGACGGTGATCTTGGAGTTCATATGGACAGGGGAGGTGCCTAGTGTAAAGAGGGCTCTGTTGCAGAGGTAGAAAGGACGGTTGCCGCTCCAGAACCTGCTGCATTATTATTGGGCAGCGAATGTGGAGAAGGTGAGGTGACAGTAGAGGAGTGGGCAGAGTGGGTCAGGATAGAAGAGGGTTCCTGTATAGGATGCAGTCTGAGGGCCACAATGACAGCTCCGCTGCCATTAGAGGTATACAAGGAGCCCGGTGGTACAGTCGACGGTCAGGGTGTGGAATCAGCTGAGGAGACATTTTAAGCTGGAGAGGATGTTAGTGTTGAAGCCACTGTGTGGGAACGACAGGTTCTAGTGGGGAGATGGATGGGATGTATGGGAAATGGAGGGAGGCGGGGCTGGAAAGGGTGAGGGTCTTGTACTCAGAAGGGAAGTTTGCAAGTCCAGCTGAGTTGCGGTTTGAGTTGAGTTGCCGAGGGGGAGTGAATTTAGATATACGAGGTGAGGGACTTTGTGCGAAAAGAGTGGAGGGTGTTTCCCAAGTTGCCGGCGTACACTTTATTGGAGCAACTACTGCTCCTGGATTGGAGTGGGTAGGACTGGAGATATGATGGTCGGGGGAGCAGGGGTGAGGATCAAGAAAAAATTGGAGGAGGAGTTGGGAGGAAATAGGCTTGGGACTGCGGTGCAAGGCGATGCAGAGGGTGAACTCGACCTCAACCTGCGCAAGGATGAGCTTGACCCAGTTTAAGGTGGCGCATCGGGGACATATAACTTGGGCGAGGATGAGTGGGTTCTTCCAGGGGATGGCCGATGAGTGCGAGAAGTGTGGGCGGGGGCCAGCGAATTATGCACACATGTTTTGGGGTTGCGAGAAGCTGGAGAGATTCTGGGAGGGGGTGTTTGGAATGATATCTAAGATCGTGAGGATGGGGATCAAGCCAGACCCAACGGTGGTGATTTTTGGGATACTGGAAGTGCTGGGGCTTCTGGACAGGAAGGGGGCCAATGCTGTGGCCTTCACCTCTCTAATTGCCTGGTGAAGGATCCTGCTAAACTGGAGGTCAGATATGTCTCCCTGGGTGGTGGCCTGGCTGGGGGACTTGTACAACTTTCTCCAGTTCGAGAAGATCAAGCTTGAGTTGAGGGGGGTCAGCAGAGGTCTTCGAGATGTGGTGGGGGTTGTGGTGTAGAAATGTTCATGGGGGGGGGGGGGCAGGGGGAGTGATGGAGGGTGAGGAGGAGGGAGGGGAAAAATTGTACAAACCGCGGACTGTGATTTTGTTGAATATGTATTTTATATGTTGCTGTTTTACACATGTTTGGAATAAAGTACATCTTTAAAAAAAAAGAAGAGTGCAGGCTCAGAGGGGAGAGGAGACATGGAGCGTGATTGTTATAGACTGAAGGGCAATGGGGTGAGGTTGAACGGTAACAGACGGGAGAGGAATGGTTCTATTGGGTCGATCAAGGGTGATGGGAGGAGGAAAGTTGGTGGGTGACGGGGGTGGTTGGAACGTGGTGGAGTGGGTCTGAATTGTGACGCACAGCATTTAAAAAATATGTTCATCAAAACACTTTTGCTGTAAAAGTGTGATCCTTCGAAGTGGGAAGGGGATTGTTTTGAGTGGGTGGAGTTAATGGTGAGAACAATTAGCCGACTAAGGGACCCGAATGATCATGAGGCAACTGGACATATGAACCATGCTCAGGCATGTTTTCTCCATGGTGAAGTCGACACAGCAGCAAGTTTGCCTCCTGACTCATGGGCCTCATAACAATGAGATTCGAGCAGGTCAGAAGCTGCAAGGGACACTGTGCTAACCACAACTCAGGAGTCAGCTCCATGGGTCTGAGGGTTGGGGAGGGGAGAAACACAATAATGTGGCTGTTTATATTCTCGAGGGTTCTGAGTCTTTAGCTATAAATCTATCAATCTACCAGTTGGGCAAACTCAATGACAAAGCCTCCAGTGCCTAATGGGATGGAGACTTCCAAACCCTCACCGCCCTCAGAGCGTTAACATTCCTACACATCTCAATTGTAGATAGCCTACATCTTACTCTGAGACTGCATCCCCTTATTCTGGACAGCCCAACCTTGGGAAACACCCTTCCTGCATCCAGCCTGTAAAACCCTGTAGAAGGTCTTTATGCTTCACATAGATAACCTTTCAGTCCTCTGTACTCTCAAGCCTACAAGTTCCATTCTCCTCACTTCACCTCAAAGGACAATCCCATAGTTCTTGGAATCAGTCTGGTGAACCTTGGTTGCAATTCCTTAGAAACGTAAAAAATAGGAGCCATTCGGCCCTTCGATCCTTCTCCACCGTTCGTTATGATCATGGCTGATCATGAAATTCAGTAACCTGTTCCCGCTTTCACCACATATCCTTTAATCCCTTTAGCCTCAGAAGCTACATCTAACTCATTCTTCAAAACATACATGTTTTGTCCTCAACTACTTTGTGTTCACGAATTCCACAGGCTCACCCTCTCTGGGTGAAGAAACGTCTCCTCATCTCAGTCCAAATGGTCTACTCCCATATCCTCAGATTGTGACCTCTGGTCCTGGACTCCCCCACCTATGGAAACATCCTTCCTGCATCTACCCTGTCTCGTCATGTTAGAAGTAACAAGATGAACAGGACACACAATACTCTAGGTGAGGTCTCACCAAGGCTGTAGACAACTGCAGCCAGACCTCTTTAATCCTACATTCAGTCCTTCTTGCAATGACTGGCAGCTTGCCAGGTGCCCCCTTACTTGCCGTCTGCACCTGCATGTTAGCTCACAGTTACTTTTGAACAAGAACAGCCAGGTCCATTTTGGTTCAGATTTCTCATTATCTCATCATTTAGGAAAGACACTCAATTGCTATTCCTCTGAACACAGTGAAGAGCCTCACACTTTTGATCCTCATACTCCATCTGCCATGTTCCTGGCTGTTCACTTCCTCTGTCTAACTCCCCTTGAGGCCTCTTCACGTCCTCCTCATAAGTCACATCAGGACAATGGCTGACCATGCAATGATTTGGCTGAAAAAACTGTGCAGCCAACATTCTCAGAGGGCTAAGTAATATCAGCTGGGTTGCCTGTTGTGTCCCACATTCACAACTGATGGCCAAGACTTAAACATGCTCAAGTCTGGACCTCGACCCAGGAGGTAACGGCAGGGACGGTGACTTCTTGCCCACCCCTGCCATGAGATTTGCCGTGCTCTTCACAGATGCATAAGTAATAAGCTGAACAGAGCAAGATTGCACTGGTCAGCCTTCCTGCCCGCCCCCCCTCGGCAGTGGAAACCACTGCCACTTCTGCTCCCATCACCAAACCTGGACTCCAGAACAGAAGATTCCACCCAAGAGCTCAGTTTAATATATTTTTAAATTTAGAGTACCCAATCATTTTTTTCAGAAGGATCCCCTCGACAACAGTTAGGTCATCCTTTATGTTATAGCATTGGTGGCATTGCCCCTTCTGCCAGCCATCCATGAGGTGATGTATGACCCGTTGCAGCAGAGGGTCCTTGGCGATCTCTTCTCAAATGATGCCGAGTCGTTCGTCGGATGACAGGAGGGTGCTGGCACACAGTTTCACCTGCGCCTCGATGTCGTGCATCAAGTCTACCTGCTCACATGGCGAGGTGATGGCACGGGATAGGGCATCCGCGAAGATCAGCTCCTACCCAGGTGTGTAAACCAGTTCAAAATCAGACTTGCGGAGTCGAAGGAGAATGCGCTGGAGCCTGGGTGTCACGTCATTTAAGTCTTTGTGTATAATGTGCACTAGGGGTCTGTGGTCCGTCTCTACGTTAAAGGTCAGGAGACTAAAGACATAATCGTGGAATTTCACGATGCCAGTGAGCAGGCCCAGGCATTCTTTCTCGAAGCGTTGCTCAGTGGGGGTCATGACCCTGGACGCTTAGGCCACTGGAGCCCAAGACGAGGTGTCGTCCTTCTGCAGGAGCACCGCCCCAATGCCGTCCTGGCTGGCGTCTGTGGAGATCTTGGTCTCCTTCGCTGGGTCAAAGAAAGCTAAAACAGGAGTGGTAGTTAGCTTCGCTTTCAACTCAAGCCACTCTTCTTGATGTGCGGGCAGCCACTGGAAAGGGGTGGACTTTTTCACAAGGTGTCTGAGGGCCGTGGTGTGTGACGCGAGACTGGGAATGAACTTCCCCAGAAAGTTCACCATCCCCAAGAAGCGGAGGACTGCCTTCTTGTCCTCTGGAGTCTGCATCGTGTTGATTGCCTGGACCTTGTCTGAGACAGGCTGCACTCCCTGTTGTGAGATCTGATCGCCCAGAAACTTAATTGACGACCTGCCAAAGGAGCATTTGGTTTTATTGAGCTTCAGGCCGTTGGCATGTATGCGCCTGAAGACTTGCTGCAGGCGGGCAATATGTTCCTCTGGGGTCGTGGACCAGATGATGATGTTGTCAACATAGACCCGTACACCGTTAATGCCCTCGAGCATTTGCTCCATTTTTCGATGAAAGATTTCGGAGGCCGACACAATGCCAAATGGCATTCGGTTGTAGCAATATCTCCCAAAGGGAGTGTTAAATGTGCAGAGCTTCCTGCTGGACTCGTCCAGTTGTATCTGTCAGAAGCCCTTCGATGCATCCAGCTTTGTAAAGTATTTGGCATGCGCCATTTCACTCGTCAGCTCCTCCCGCTTCGGGATCGGGTAGTGTTCCCTCATAATGTTGCGATTCAGATCCTTGGGATTGATGCAAATGCGCAGTTCTCCAGAGGGCTTCTTGACGCAGACCATCGAGCTGACCCAGTCAGTTGGTTCCGTCACCTTGGATATTATTCCTTGATCCTGGAGATCCTGCAGCTGCGCCTTCAGACGGTCTTTGAGGGGCGCCGGCACCCGGCGCGATGCATGGATGACAGGCGTGGCATCAGGCCTGAGCAGAATTTTATAGCGGTAGGGCAGCGTGCCCATCCCTGTGAACACACCCGGGTACTGCAGTAGGAGCTCCTCAATGTCGGCTTGCAGAGTGTCGTCAGCTGAGGGCATGGCATGTACCCGCTGAACTAGCTGGAGGAGCTTGCATGCTCGGTCACCCAGCAGAGAAGCCTTGCCGGGCAGGACGATCTCAAACCGTAAAGTGGTCTTGACGGCCCTGTTGGATACCTACAGGTGACAGGACCCTAGCGCCGCGATGGCATTCCCATTGTAGTCGAGCAACTGGCAGGCCAGTGGAAGAATGGTCGGCTGTCTTTGGATACGAGCAAGATCTGCTTTGGATATTAGTTTGGCTGAAGCACCGGTGTCCAGTTTGAACCGGATGCTGCAATTGTTGACTTGTACTGTGGCACGCCACTCGTCCACACAATCCACTTAGAATGGGCGTGTGTGTTGGTGAATGTGAGGAGGCATGGTGATGATGCCCACTCGATGTGGGGACTTCGGGCAGTCGTCCTCTGGATCAGTGATGGGATCCGGTTCCAAGTCCAGCAGCCCTTGCTGCACACTTCAAACTCGTCTACGTTGGAACTGGTACCACTGGCCCCCTGTCGGAGGTGCAGATCTGCACAGAGCAGCATAACGGCCAAGCTTCTTGCAGTTGAGACATCGCCTGCCTCTCGCAGGGCATTGCCGCTTTAAATGGGCGGTGCCACAGTTGGGGCACGTCATCACGTTGACGTCATGATGCTCGACGTGTCGTCGCACATGCGCAGTGCGGTCAGCCGCAGCTCACGCCTGCGCAGTGTAATCTTCGGCCGCTTCGTTTCCCGACCCTGATGCGCATGTGTGGGACCCCTGGAAAAGCGCGCGAATTGGCCGCCTTCATCGATGCTCAGGCCCCGCATTCGGGCGATGGCCTGTACACTCTCAGCCTCGTGGGAGGAGAGTTGGTCCTGCTTTGCCGACTTCAGGTGGGAATAGAGACTTTTCGCCAGTTCGTGGACTTTGCATGTCTTGATGGCCACTGGCAGGGTCATATTTTAAATTTTGAGGAGCTGCTCCCGCAGGGCATCGGAGTGGACGCCAAACACGATCTGATCCCTGATGAGGGAGTCAGCGGTGTCTCCGTGGTTGCAGGACTGCGCTAGAATGCAAAGCTGAGTAAGAAAAGACTGAACAGGCTCGTCCTTACCCTGAAGGCGCTGCTGGAATACATAACGCTCGAAGCTTTCGTTTGTATCGACCTCGCAGTGACTGTCGAATTTGGCGAGGAGAGTCTGGAACTTGGTCTTGTCCTCACCATCGGAGAAAGTGAGCGAATTGAAGATTTAGATGGCCTGGTCCCCAGCAGGAGACAACAGCAGGACGATTTTTCGCGCATCGGAGGCACTTTCGGGGCCCAAGGCCTCAAGGTATAGGCTGAATTTCTGCTTGAAGACCCGCCAGTTGGTGCCAAGGTTCCCAGAGATCCGGAGCTGCGGAGGTGCCTGGATCTTTTCCATGCCACAGGAAGGCAGTTGCTGGTCTTCAGAGAATTTTTGAAGGTAAATTACTTAGAGGCAGTAGCCACTTCTGGTATCACGTCGTGTTGTTCACCCTGGGGTAACACGGATTGCACACAATGCAATTAACTGATCAAGTATACACCAAACGTGGGCGTTGGTTCAATATGAGATTTATTGAACTCGAGCAACAAAACACACAGCTGCCTGTGGGTTGACTCTCTACTACCCTAAGTAACTAAAGCTAACTATCTAGACCAGGCTAGCTCTGATCCACGTGTAGGAGGTGTTGAATGATTTGTACACCCTGACTATCACGAGAGCTATCACCAGTGGAAAGAGGCAGAGTGCTGATGCCTTGTGTGTTTTATAGGTGGAAGCTCCCTCTGGTGTCCCGTCTTGTGATTGGTTGTGTTTTGTTCTGTATATTGATTGGCTCACCTGGGTGTCTGTCACTGCCTGCTTTTACCTCATGACGTGCATGGGTGCATATTATGACAATGCTGTTCTTCAGTTAGATTCAATTACAGATCCAGCTTTTTAAAAAAATATATATTTTATTTAAAATTTTTTGGCCAAACAAAACAATACAAAGGTTTTCCTTTTTACAACAATAAAACAGTATAAATAACAGAGGCCATTTTAACAAATAAATAAATAATATATAAACTAAATGGCAACTGCCATAACAAAAATAATAACTCTCCAAAAATAAAATCAAACAATCCAATATACAGAACCTAGTACAAATATCTATACACAAACATCCCTGAGGACCCGCCTGGGCCCTCCCCCCTGGGTTGCTGCTGTTACCTTCCCATTTCCTTTATCGTTCTGCGAGGTAGTTAATGAACGGTTGCCACCACCTGGTGAACCCTTGAGCCGAACCCCTTAGTGCGAACTTTATCTGTTCTAACTTTATAAACCCTGCCATGTCATTTATCCAGGTCTCCACGCCCGGGGGTTTGGTTTCCTTCCACATAAGCAATATCCTTCGCCGGGCTACTAGGGACGCAAAGGCCAAGACATCAGCCTCTTTCGCCTCCTGCACTCCCGGCTCTTCTGCAACCCCGAATATAGCCAACCCCCAGCTTGGTTCGACCCGGACCCCCACCACCTTCGAAAGCACCTTTGCCACCCCCACCCAGAACCCCTGCAGTGCCGGACATGACCAAAACATGTGGGTGTGGTTTGCTGGGCTTCTCGAGCATCTCCCACACCTATCCTCTACCCCGAAAAATTTACTGAGCCTTGCTCCGGTCATATGCGCCCTGTGTAAAACCTTGAATTGTATCAGGCTTAGCCTGGTGCACGAGGACGACGAGTTTACCCTACGTAGGGCATCAGCCCACAGCCCCTCCTCAATCTCTTCCCCCGGCTCTTCTTCCCATTTCCCCTTCAGCTCATCCACCATGATCTCCCCCTCGTCCCTCATTTCCCTATATATATCCGACACCTACCATCCCCCACTCATGTCCCTGAGACCACTCTATCTTGAATCTCCTGCGTCGGGAGCTGCGGGAATTCCCTCACCTGCTGCCTCGCAAAAGCCCTCAGTTGCATGTATCAAAATTCGTTCTCTTGGGGCAAACCATATTTTTCCGTCAGCGCTCCCAGACTCGCAAACGTCCCGTCTACGAACAGATCTCTCAGTTGCACAACCCCAGCTCTCTGCCCTGCTCCAAATCCCCCATCCATTCTCCCCGGGACAAACCTATGGTTATTTCTTATCGGGGACCGCACCGAGGCTCCCGTCCTTCCCCTATGTCGTCTCCACTGCCCCCAAATTTTTAGTGTTGCCACCACCACTGGACTTGTGGTGTATTTCTTCGGGGAGAACGGCAACGGCGCCATCACCATTGCTTGTAGGCTGGTTCCTTTGCAGGACGCCATCTCCAATCTCTTCCACGCCGCTCCCTCCCCTTCTCCCATCCACTTACACACCATTGAGATATTGGCGGCCCAGTAGTATTCACTTAGGATCGGTAGTGCCAGCTCCCCCCTATCCCTGCTACGCTGCAAGAACCCCCTCCTCACTCTCGGGGTCTTCCCGGCCCACACAAAACTCATGACACTTTTCTCAATTTTCTTAAAAAAAGCCTTTGTGACCATCACCGGAAGGCACTGAAACACAAAACGGAATCTCGGGAGGACTACCATTTTGCCCGCCTGCACTCTACCCACCAGTGACAGGGGCACCATGTCCCATCTCTTAAAATCCTCCTCCATCTGTTCCACCAATCTTGTTAAATTAAGCCTATGTAAGGTTCCCCAACTCCTGGCTATCTGAATCCCTAAGTACCGGAAATCTCTTGTTACCTTCCTCAGCGGTAAGTCATCTATTCCCCTGCTCTGCTCCCCCGGATGCACCACAAACAACTCACTCTTCCCCACATTCAATTTGTACCCCGAAAATTCCCCAAACTCCCTGAGTGTCTGCATTATCTCAGGCATCCACTGGGTCCGCAACATACAGCAATAAATCATCTGCATACAAAGATACCCGGTGTTCTTCTCCTCCACTGAGTACTCCCCTCCACTTCCTGGAGCCCCTCAGTGCTATGGCCAGGGGCTCAATCGCCAATGCAAACAGTAACGGAGACAGGGGACACCCCTGCCTCGTCCCTCTATGAAGACGGAAGTAGTCAGACCTCTGTCTGACCACGCTCGCCACCGGGGCCCTGTACAGCAGCTGTACCCATCCAATAAACCCTTCTCCAAAACCAAATCTCCTCAGCACCTCCCACAGATAATCCCACTCCACTCTGTCGAATGCTTTCTCGGCGTCCATCGCCACCACTATCTCCGCCTCCCCCTCTGGTGGGGGCATCATCTTTACCCCTAGCAACCTCCGTATGTTCGTGTTCAGCTGTCTCCCCTTAACGAACCCAGTTTGATCCACGTGGACCACTCCCGGGACACAGTCCTCTATCCTCGTCGCCATCATCTTGGCCAGGAGATTAGCATCTACATTTAAAAGGGAAATGGGCCTGTAGGACCCACACTGCAGCGGGTCTTTTTCCTTCTTCAAAAGGAGCGATATCGTTGCCTCTGACATAGTCGGGGGCAGCTGCCCCCTTTCCCTGGCCTCATTAAAGGTTCTCGTCAAAAGCGGGGCCAGTAGGTCCATATACTTCCTATAAAATTCCACCGGGAATCCGTCCGGTCGCGGGGCCTTCCCCGCCTGCATGCTCCCAATCCCTTTTACCACCTCCTCCATCTCAATCTGTGCTCCCAGTCCCGCCCTCTCCTGCTCCTCCACCTTAGGGAATTCCAGCTGATCCAAGAAACACATCATTCCCTCCTTCCCTTCTGGGGGCTGAGCCTTATATAACCTCTCATAAAATGCCTTGAACATCCCGTTCACTCTCTCCGCTCCCCGTTCCATCTCTCCCTCCTCATCTCTCACTCCACCTATCTCCCTCGCTGCTCTCCTCTTCCTCAATTGGTGGGCCAGTAGCCGACTCGCCTTCTCTCCATACTCATACTGCACCCCCTGTGCCCTCCTCCACTGTGCCTCTGCCTTGCCCGTGGTCAGCAGGTCAAATTCCACATGTAGCCTTTGTCTTTCCCTGTACAGTCCCTCCTCCGGTGCCTCTGCATATTGCCTGTCCACCCTCAAAAGTTCTTTCAGCAATCGCTCCCTTTCTTTACCCTCTTGCTTCCCTTTATGTGCCCTTATGGATATCAGTTCCCCTCTAACCACCGCCTTCAACGCCTCCCAGACCACTCCCACCTGAACCTCTCCATTGTCATTCAGCTCCAAGTACCTTTCGATGCACCCCTTCACCCTTAAACATACCCCCTCATCCGCCAATAAGCCCATATCCATTCTCCAGAGTGGGTGCTGTTCTTTTTCCTCTCCTACCTCCAGGTCTACCCAATGTGGAGCGTGGTCCGAAATAGCTACGGCCGTATATTCCGTCCCTGTCACCTTCGGAATCAATGCCCTTCCCAAGACAAAAAAGTCTATCCGTGAGTATACTTTGTGAACATGGGAGAAAAATGAGAACTCCTTACTCCTAGGCCTACTAAATCTCCAGGGGTCTACCCCTCCCATCTGCTCCATGAAGTCCTTGAGCACCCTGGCCGCTGCCGGCCTCCTCCTGGTCCTGGACCTTGACCGGTCCAGCCCTGGATCAAGCACTGTATTGAAGTCTCCCCCCATTACCAACTTTCCCGCCTCCAGGTCTGGGATACGTCCCAACATATGCCTCATAAAATTTGCATCATCCCAGTTCGGGGCGTATACGTTCACCAGAACCACCGCCTCCCCTTGCAATCTGCCACTCACCATCACATATCTACCCCCACTATCCGCCACTATGGTCTTTGCCTCAAACAGTACCCGTTTCCCCACTAAGATTGCCACCCCCCGTTCTGCGCATCTAAACCAGAATGAAACACCTGCCCCACCCATCCTTTACGTAGTCTGACCTGATCTATCAGTTTCAGATGCGTCTCCTGCAACATAGCCACATCTGCCTTTAATTTCTTTAGGTGTGCGAGTACCCGTGCCCTTTTAATCAGCCCGTTCAGCCCTCTCATGTTCCACGTGATCAGCCAGGTTGGGGGGCTCTTTACCCCCCCCTTTGTCGACTAGCCATCCCCTTTTTTAACCCAGCTCCTCTCCCGGTTCCCACGTACCCGTGTATCCCTCCGACGGCGCCCTCCCACCTCGGCCACCCCATCCCATAACAGCTCCCCCTTCTCCTTAGCAGCAGCAACCCAGTTAACCCCCCCCTCCCCGCTAGATCCCCCTCTAGCGTAGTTGCACCCCCCATTTTGCTCCCAGAAGTCAGCGAACTCTGGCTGACCTCGGCTTCCCCCCTTGTCCTCGGCCCCCACTGTGCGAGGCCCCCTCCTTCCTGCGTCCCTGTTCCCGCCATAATTACCATAGCGCGGGAACAAAGCCTGCGTTTCCCACTCGGCCCCGCCCCTAATGGCTGGCGCCCACAGTTCCTCATACTTTCTCCCCCCCCCCCCACCCCCCAACATGGGGAAGAGAGAAAAGTTACAGGATCGCAAAATTAATCAAATTGAAAAATCATCCCCCCCCCCCCTTTTCCTCGCCCCACATAATCACCCCACCACTTTGTCCCAAAAGTTCTTTCTCTCGCCAGACTATTCCAGCTTCTCGTCCACAATGAATGTCCACGCCTCTTCTGCCGTCTCAAAGTAGTGGTGCTTCCCTTGGTGTGTGACCCACAATCTTGCCGGTTGCAACATTCCAAACTGGATCTTCTTTTTGTGAAGCAACGCCTTAGCCAGATTGAAACTTGCCCTCCTTCTCGCCACCTCTGCAGTCCAATCCTGGTATACGCGGATCACCGCGTTCTCCCACCTACAGCTCCGAGTTTTTTTCGCCCATCTGAGGACCGTCTCTCTGTCATTGTAGCGGAGAAACCTCACCACTATAGCTCGAGGTATTTCTCCAGCCTTCGGTCTTCGTGCCAAAACTTGATAAGCTCCCTCCACCTCCAAAGGGCCCGTCGGGGCCTCCGATCCCATTAGCGAGTGAAGCACCGTGCTCACATATGTCCCGACGTCCGCCCCTTCTGCGCCTTCGGGAAGACCCAGAACTCTTAAATTCTTCCTCCTCGAATTATTCTCCAGTACTTCCAACCTCTCCACACACCTTTTGTGCTGTGCCTCGTGCATCTCTGCCTTCACCACCAGGCCCTGTATTTCGTCTTCATTTTCAGCAGCCTTTGCCTTCACGATCCGAAGCTCCAGCTCTTGGGTCTTCTGCTCCTCCTTTAGCCCTTCAATCGTTTGTAGTATCGGGGCCAACAGCTCCTTCTTCAACTCCTTTTTCAGCTCTTCCACACAGCGCCGCAGGAACTCTTGTTGCTCTGGGCCCCATAACAAACGGCCACCTTCCAACGCCACCTTGCTTTGAGCTTCCCTTCCTTACCGCTGCTCCAGCGGATCCTCCGCAATCCGGCCGCTATCCTCTCTCTTATCCATGCATGTCCGGGGGGATTCCCTTCTGGTTTACCGCACAGTGTTTTTGGCCATTTAAATTGCCGTTGGGGCTCCTATTAAGAGCCCAAAAGTCCATTCCAACGGGAGCTGCCGAAACGTGCGACTTAGCTGCTCATCGCCGCACCCGGAAGTCCCAGATCCAGCTTCCTGAGTACACACAGGGATAGTGCCTCCTGGGCCCTCACCTCTGCATATTTTCTGGACACTCTTCCTCGCTGGTGCAGCTACTCCTCAATCCCCTACAGATCAGCCATTTTTCAAAAATAAATTGAGTGTACCTAATTATTTTTTCCAATTAAGTGGTAATTTAGCGTGGCCAATCCACCTACCCTGCACACCTGTGGGTTGTGGGGGGTGAAACCCACGCAGACATGGGGAGAATGTGCAAACTCCACATAGACAGTGACCCTGGGCCGCGATTGAACCTGGGTCCTCAGCGCTGTAGGCAGCAGTGCTAACCACTGCGCCACCGTGCTGCCCTAGATCAGCCATTATAAAAGTAATAGCGTAATATTTTAATAACTTAAATTCTTCTTTTGAGGAGGGGAAGACCAAAGTTCGTCCAACGTGATTTCAACCTCTATTGGACACGTGTAATCATCACCTGATATTGGTACGTGTTATGTTCTGTGTTATGGCTGCAGTAAAGATTAACACAGAACATTTAAGGCGCGATTCTCCCAGCCCCGCGCCGGGCCGGAGAATCACCGCAACCGCGCCACGTCGCCCCGATGCCGGCACACGATTCTCCGAGGTGCGGATGCGCGGGTTGGCGCGGCGCCCATTTGGCGCCGGGAAGGGAGGCTGGAGCGGCGTGAACCACTCCTGCGCCGTGCTGGCCTCCTGTGGGGGCCAAAATCGGTTGCCCCCGTGCCCGCTTCGCGCCATCGTGAAACGCGACGGCGCTCATGACGGCACGAACACTTAATCTCCATTTTGGAGAATCGCGCCTCTAGTTCTTTTACTCGTAAGATAATTTATTAACAAGATGAACATGTGGAAAGATAACTAACGAACTATGATACAAACAGTAATGAATGAATTAATTCAGTGAATTCTCCTGGAGCTACTTCCAGTGTGACTATCCTCTTGTACGACTTACTACCAACTGCCGAATCTCTCAAGTGACATGGTGGATCTCTATCGCCACCTGCTGGTTGGAGGTCATACCAATAACTATGTACATTGATAGATAACTACATACATTGATGTGCACATGCATATCATCACAGTACGTTTAAGACACAAATGTCTGAAATGGTGAGGTCCAATGATCTTACCCGCCCGCCCACCATCTCTGCATCTGTGAACCGCACCACTCAGATTTCACCCTTGCGTATCACAAGAGAACTCAGGTAGATGTTACCATCTACCCCTGAAGTACGACATTTCCCAACAATCCTGCAAAATGCCTTCTGGTAAATCAGGACAATTAATCCAAATGCAATTTTGATAATTCACATCATTATTTTAACCAGTCATTAATTGGGAATATAGGACTGCATTTTAGTGTTGAAGAGGGTTTAGGTGCAGATAAGGGGAGAGGTTAAAACTGACAAATTTGATGAGTGACAGAATACCAGCACCAAACTGTTGATTCCGCCATTTTGTTGCAGCACGTTTGGCTGCCTGCTCTAAAGCCCTCAGGAGAAGTAGGTTGTTAAATTCCATATGTTAATTGCTCAATCAGAGTGAGATTAGCACACTGTTTTCAGTTTCACATTGGGTTCACAGGTTTCCCAGGTTTCCTGAAACTTGCCGGGGCACAAAAGGCAGGCAGTGATTGAGCGGACTGTATTGAGAGGGCGGTTTTGCTTCTGCAATGAAGAATGAGGAATCCAGATATTTGCTCAAAATGTTGCAGATGTTGACAAATGCAATTATGGTGAGCTCCAACAGCCCACACATCCTGCTTACCCACAGCCATCATCTTTTAATGTATTTTTTTTCTGCAGTACAGTTTGAAGAACCCTTCTCACCCTCTGGTATCTTACTCAAGCATCCATTTTTGGATGAGTTAAGAGAGTGAATATTGAATATCGGTGGGCGGAGCCAGATCGTCACTAATCCTCTCCCTACTTAATGGCCACACCGGTCAACTTTTAGCTGAGTTAGTTTGACAATAATCAATAATGGGAGCCCTAGCCAATTTTCCTCTTCCTAAATGAGGAACACCAAGACCAGTTGTAACACCACGACCCGCACCCGGACTCAGATCAACTAACTTGAAGGAATTTGGGATCTTTGTGGTCTGTATGGGTCAACCTCAAGGAGCCATGTCTCGAGGGAACAGAAATCATCTTTGACTGGTGTGACCAGAATAAAAACAACAGCCAGCCATATGTTTCTCAGCTGCCCGCCATTCGCTGGTGGTGGGATTCTATCTTCCCACTGACTGTCCATGGGATTTCCCGTTGTAACCATGCCTCTGTGAAACCCGCTGGCGGAGCTGTGCTGCTGGCGGGAAAATTGAAACGCAACGACCGGAGAATCCCAGCCAACATTTACAAAGCACCTAATAACCCAGTAAACATCACTGGGGGCTTCACAAATAGAAATAAGGGAGGAACTGCTCAGCCCGAGCTGAAGAGATGGGCTGTCAAGTTTTCAGGTATTCTTCAAAGGTAATGAGAGACGTACAGATATGGAGAAACGGAAACTTAAGGGAAGAGGCTCCCAGGTGCAGGACTAAGATGGAAATGTGGAAGCAGGACTGTGCAAGGGCAATCTGGTGGAACTGGAACACGGAGGAAGCTTGATGAAGGAAAATGGTACAGTCGACTGTGTTGAACGCTGTGGAAAGCTCAAGGAAGAGAAACAGAGATGATGTGTCCTTGTCACAGAGTGTGTAAATTGTGCCTGAGCAGAGCAGTCCTAAAGCGATGAGGGAACACCTACAAAGTGACTGGAGATTGTCATGATATTCAAACACACACATCATGATAGACACACCAACAGACAAATCAGAGCACACAACACCACAACCAATCACAGACAAAGACAGGGACAGTATAAAAGGACAAACACGACACCTGGTGGGCAGTAGATCTGGGGACAAGGACAACGACGAGACCTGTTTTAACATCACAGACAGGGAGTCCCCACGTGCAGAGTATCAAGACAAAACTGTAGATAGTAAGTTTGAATAAAATAGCGTTGTACCAAATACAACTGTGTTGGCTCATCTGTGTGTCAGAACGCCCAACACCACATGGTACAGGAGTGGATCGATACCTGCCGACTAACCTGCCATTCTGGACATGGACCTCACCAATAAACCGCAGCCGTTGCAAGTCGCGGGGAACCTTGGTACCAATTGGAAGATCTTCAAGCAGCGATTCGACCTGTACATCCGAGCCAACGAGAAACAGAGTGCCTCGGACGAAACAAAGATTGCAATGCTCCTCTCCTACGCAGGTCAGCACGCCATCGATGTCTTCAACTCACTGGTGTTCGAAGAAGGCGAAAACCAATCCAAGTATGACACAGTCATCCTCAAGCTAGACCAGCACTTTAATGTTGAAGTGAATGAAAGTTTTGAAAGATATCTCTTTCAGCAACGCCTGCAAGGTAAGGAGGAGCTTTTTCAACCCTTTTTGACGCACCTCCGAATTCTAGCGCAGTCCTGCGGTTATGGCAACACCTCAGAGACCATGATCAGGGACCAGATTGTTTTTGGCGTTGCCTCCAGTGGCCTACGCCAGCAGCTTCTTATAATCAAAAGCCTCACCTTAGCGTCTGCAGTGGAAACCTGTGTCCTCCACGAGAATGCAACCAGCCGTTTTGCCCGATTTCAGGCGTCCGAATTGGCACGGAGGGGGTCCCCAGCCGTCGAATCAGCAAGCCAGGCCGCCCATGACGCCGAACGCATCCAGGCCATCGATTATCTCCCGACCCGCGGCCCCGACGAGAGCGGCCGCTTCCCGCGGTCTCCCGCGCTTGTGCGCGCCAAAACCAACGGCAACATCGAGGGACGCACCGCGCAGGCGCGCCCAATGCAAGATCGCACTGCGCATGCGCAGTGGCGCAACGAACGCCGTGACGTCATGACGTGCGGCAACTGTGGAGCTGTACACTTAAAAGGGCAATGTCCTGCTAAAAACCGACAGTGCCTCCGATGTGGCAAGATGGGCCACTATGCTGCCTACTGTTGTGCGGCTCAACCCATGGATCCTACACATCTCCGACAACCTCGCAGACACGTCAGGACCGTCCAGCCCACGCATCAAGACTTCCAGCTAAATGATGCAGATGACCAGGATGCCTTCCGTGTTTCCGTCATCGATGTAAACAGGGTCAACGCCATCAATCCGGCCGTTGAGTGGAGTGCCACCCTAACGGTCAACCGATCACACGTCACCTTCCGTCTGGACACCGGCGCATCCGCCAACCTGATTGCATATTCTGAATTCCAGGCCATGAAGGTCAAACCACCCATCACGCCATCCCGGCTCAAGATGGTTGATTATAACAGGAACGTCATCCCGTCCATGGGTTCTTGCCAGCTACAGGTAACTCACAGGACGCACACGGCCACACTCCCCTTCGAAGTTGTTGGCTCATCAAAAGATTTGTTACTGGGCGCACAGGCATGTAAGGTCCTTCACCTGGTACAGCGCATTATGTCTCTCTCTCCAGATGAGATATCCGACTTCCCGGATGCTGAGTTCCACGCAAATCTCCATTCCCTCCTTGCATGGGGATTTGAAGGCATGGGGACATTGCCATACACTTACAAGATTCGCCTCAAACCGGACGCCATCCCGGTCGTTCACGCACCTCACAGGGTTCCTGCGCCACTCAAAGACCGCCTCAAGTTGCAGCTGCAGGCTCTTCAGGACCAAGGGGTCCTATCCAGGGTCACGGAGCCCACGCCATGGGTCAGCTCCATGGTCTGTGTAAAAAAGCCCTCTGGCGAGATCCGCATATGCATAGATCCTAAAGATCTAAATAACAACATTATGTGGGAACACTATCCCATCCCCAAACGAGAGGAAATCACCAGCGAGATGGCCCAAGCCAAAATATTTACCAAACTGGATGCGTCCAAAGGATTTTGGCAGATCCAATTGGACCCGGCCAGCCGAAGGCTATGCACGTTTAACACCCCTTTCGGCAGGTTCTGCTACAACTGGATGCCATTTGGCATCATCTCGGCATCTGAGGTTTTCCACCGAATCATGGAGCAGATGATGGAAGGCATCGAAGGGGTACGTGTATATGTGGACGATATCATCATTTGGTCCACCACTCCGCAGGAGCACATGCATCGTCTAAGACGCGTCTTCGCCCGCATACGACAAAATGGCCTGCGTCTCAACTGCGCCAAGTGTGCTTTTGGCCAGACTGAGCTGAAGTTCCTCGGGGACCACATCTCACAATCAGGGGTCCGTCCCAATGCAGACAAAATTAGCGCCATCACAGCCATGCCACGGCCGACTGACAAGAAGGCTGTCCTAAGATTCTTGGGCATGGTCAACTTCCTTGGGAAGTTCATTCCCAACCTGGCTTCTCATACAACGAATATGCGCCATCTCGTGAAGAAATCAACAGAATTCCAATGGCAACAATCGCACCAGCTGGAATGGGAGGAGCTCAAGCACAAACTGGTCACGGCACCAGTGTTGGCGTTCTTCGACACGGCTCGCCCCACAAAAATCTCAACGGATGCCAGCCAATCTGGTATTAGAGCAGTACTCTTGCAGAAAGATAGCACGTCGTCATGGGCCCCGGTTGCATATGCCTCACGAGCCATGACCCCTACGGAACAGCGCTACGCGCAAATAGAAAAAGAATGCCTGGGCTTGTTAACTGGATTGGACAAGTTCCACAATTATGTGTATGGTCTTCCACGATTCATGGTCGAAACTGACCACCGCCCCCTGGTCAACATAATAAACAAGGACCTGAACGACATGACCCCTCGCCTCCAGCGCATCTTACTTAAACTCAGGAGGTATGATTTCGAACTGATCTACACTCCGGGGAAGGATCTCATTGTGGCGGACACGCTCTCCCGAGCAGTGAGTACACCACCAGATGCGGAGGGGTTCGTATGTCAAATTGAGGCACACGTTACTCTGACAGCAGCAAACCTGCCGGCTGACGACCCAAGTCTGGCCCGCATACGCGCAGAGACAGCGACTGACCCCCTTCTACAGCGAGTGATGCGCCACAGGGCGGAAGGGTGGCTCAAAGGGCAGTGCCCGCAGTTTTATAATGTGCGAGATGACCTTACCAACATTGACGGGGTCCTTATGAAGTTAGACAGGATTGTCATTCTGCACAGCATGCGCCAGATGATTCTTAATCAACTACACGAAGGCCACTTGGGAGTCGAGAAATGCAGACGGAGGGCCCGAAAGGCGGTATATTGGCCGGGTATTAATGAAGACATAGCCAACATGGTGCTCAATTGCACAACCTGTCAGAGGTTTCAGCCGGCGCAACCTCCGGAGACGCTTCTACCACACGAGGTGGTGACGTCCCCCTGGGCGAAGGTGGGTGTTGACCTATTTCACGCACTCGGCAGAGATTACATGATTATTATAGATTACTTTTCCAATTACCCAGAAGTCATACCTCTACATGATCTGACGTCGTCCACAGTCATTGGGGCCTGCAAGGAAACATTTGCTCGCCATGGCATTCCAATGACTGTCATGTCGGACAATGGACCCTGTTTCGCCAGCCGTGAATGGTCGTCCTTTGCCGCAGCATATGGTTTCACTCATGTGACGTCCAGCCCTCTACATCCACAGTTGAATGGGAAGGCAGAGAAGGGCGTTCACATTGCCAAGCGGCTCCTCTGCAAGGCGGCTGCTGCCGGATCGGACTTTAACCTCGCCTTGCTGGCCTATCAATCGGCCCCGCTAGCCACGGGTCTCTCGCCAGCACAGCTCCTGATGGGTCGCTCCCTCAGGACGACTGTGCCATCCATCCTGGCACCAACAACGGACCATGATACGGTTCTTCGTAAGATGCAAATGCAGCGTGATCGCCAGAAGAGTCTGTACGACACACGGGCGACGGACATTCCCCCCCCCCGTCCTCCGGAGACAAAGTACGCGTCCATCTACCGCATGGTGGCTGGTCAGCACCGGCCGAAGTTCTATGACGTGTGGCTCCCCGCTCGTTCCTGATACGCATGCCGGATGGTTCAGTGCGTCGCCGCAATCGGCGCGCCCTTCGCCGACTTCCACGCTCGCAGCCACACTGTACACACACGCCGGATCCTCAACAGGCTTCCGAGGATGACTTCGTGGAGCTGCCGCAGATCACGCCCCTTCCATCGCCACCCATGGCCATGCTTGCACATCAGCCGGTGGTTCTTGACCCACCCTTGAGGCGGTCAACCCGAATTCGTCGCACGCCCATTAGACTGGACTTATAACACTGTTCATACGTTTAAAAAGTTAAACACCACTGTATTATAACCTGTTGTTGTTTATCGTTCCAGATATCGTTTGACCGGACCACTATTCAAAGTTTCATTTCGCATTCATGTTTTGTTATGGTACAACCTCGTTAGCATGACGCACCCGACATCGCCCCATGTAAATAGTTACGTCATATGCACATGCTGTACACTAACCCTAACACACACTCTTAGATGCACTCATGACACGATTATATTTATAACCACGTAGGCACATATCTTTGTAAAAAGGGGGGGATGTCATGATATTCAAACACACACATCATGATAGACACACCAACAGACAAATCAGAACACACAACACCACAACCAATCACAGACAAAGACAGGGACAGTATAAAAGGACAAACATGACACCTGGTGGGCAGTAGATCTGGGGACAAGGACAACGACAAGACCTGTTTTAGCATCACAGACAGGGAGTCCCCACATGCAGAGTATCAAGACAAAACTGTAGATAGTAAGTTTGAATAAAACAGCGTTGTACCAAATACAACTGTGTTGGCTCATCTGTGTGTCAGAACGCCCAACACCACAGAGATCAGAGCTTGAGTATGGCAGAGACCGAGGAAGGTCAGGAACAGGGAGGAGAGGAAGAGGAGAAAGCAGCAGAGGTAGCTCTAAGGCTGATCTCAGTCTTAGAAATGAAGAAATCAATCAGCTCTTCACACTTGGTGAGGATGGAAGGGGGCAGTTCGTCATAAGAAAAAAAGCCTTGGGAGGTCCTTTGTTTCCAGGATGATCCTGGAACACTGGGCAGTTCTGACTGAGGAAAAATAAAGTCTCACACACATGGTTGAGCCATTTCTGACAATGAATAACTCCGACAGAGCAGAAATCTATGGGAGAGGTCTGGAAGCTAAAATCAGTGTCAACAAACCAGGTTTTGAGGAAGCTTTTAAGTTCAGGAGGGAGGGACTGAAATGAAATCACTTTAAATAAATCACTTTTCCTCATCCTCTAAATCCTCCTGCCAGTCAATCTTTTTTATGGGGCATACTATCTGGAACAAAAGCAAACACATTACTGAAATAACGTTTTTCCATGTTTTAAATATGATGAAAGCCCAGACTGCCTGGATAATGGTATTTAATCTAACTTCAATTATGACTGAATACTGCAAATGAAGCTTCTATTTATTTTCTTGTTGTCATGATATTCAGATAAACATCATGGTGCAAACACACATACACACTGGTGGACAAATCAACGGACCAATCAACACACACGCAACATCACAGCCAATCACAAGCAAGAGCACACGCACTATAAAACGGGGAACACCACAGTTCCCGCGCATTCCAGCAGGAGACAGCTCAGGGCACAGAGCTCACAGCAAGCCACTCAGACATACACCATGTGCTGAGTGCCTCTCTAAGATAGTGTTAGGGCTGGGTCCACAGGTTAAAGGGTAAAGAATGAACCACAGTCATAAGTTTACAGATGTTGTTATTGATAGTAATAAAACAGAGTTGTACCATCTGCAACCGTGTTGGTTTGTCTGCATAGCGGAACACCCAACACGACACTTGTCACAAACCATTCTGAATTATTTAAACCACTTCTATGTTCTAATAACAGCCCTAATGGCTTTGGGTACTGCATGGTTTCCTGACAAGAGTTCATGAAAAATGTTGAGTAGCAATAAGTTTTGTAGCTCCGATCATAACACCATTGGCAATCCGCAGCATTCAATGCCACATGTAGCCCAACCCTGGCCACTAGTTAGCATTGGTCCCATTTGGAAATCAACACGCATTGCACATAGATTACTGTTTGATTGATTTTGACTGTGTAAATGGGTTGAAAATTCTTCTGGTGGTCATTAAAAAAGAATTGAAATGATAAATGCTCCATATGTTTTGCAAACTATTTTTGGCTGATGAAAGACAGATTCTGTTCATTGGCAAATGCTCCAACAAAGTACAGTCATAAATTGATCTATGATTTTTCTTTGTTCCGTTTTTGATTAGTTGTGTCTGTTGCCTTGCAGTGAGATGCTTATTTTCTGCCTTTCACTCCTCCACGCCCTGCCCTCCACCCTCTGCACTCTGCACCTGCTTCTTAACAATGTTTAACTATGGTAACACCCTCTAGCTAAACTCTCCCAGCTGGGTCGAAACTTGCTAAGGCATTTCAAATCGCCTTAGTGACAAAGTTTACAGACCAGAAAAGTTGTTAAATGTCTTTAAACAACATGGCAAGAAATTATGTTGTGATTTGTCTTCTGCAAATTAACAAAATGTTTTCTTTTGTGTACCTGGCTGAATTTGGTTTCCTGTTCGTTGGAAACTGGTGCTGCACTTTGGCAAGGCTGCGATCTCTCTGTTTATGTTAAACCAAAGATGTAAAGATAAGAAATATACAGATTAAAAGAAACATCACTGGCCTCAGCTATTTCTTCATTCCGTTGGCAGCGTACAGAGAGTCTTCTGGGAATACAAACAATGTGGATTCCATTGTTCACTCCCATGAAATATAACTTTCTGAGCTTCAGATTGAATATCTTTCACTTCCAGGTTTGGGTTCAGTGACCGAAAAATGGGTTAGTGGTTATGAAGTCAATACTTGGGACCAAATTAATATTAATGATTGCCTCCGATTACAGATCAGCAGAAAACAGGGACATGTCCCTTCCCAAGATGGCAGCGAATTGATATCCATACTAATCACAATCTGCTTAGGAAAATTGACACACATGCTCTTTATATCTGGAAGTGTCTTACACATAGTAACCATAATGATGGAGTTTGTACAGTTAATTTATGAGCTACTGAACTCTCGTGTTTGTACCCAGAGAGATCCACCGTTGAGGTGCCTGAAGGCTAATGGAAGTATGTGAGTAAATAAACGTCTTTCATGCCAAACTCATAGCGCAGTCTGACACTGCTCTCCCACATGAGAATTCTCAAGCTATTTAAGTGCTAACCTATGGCAGAATTTGGTTGAGGGGGGAGGGGGGAGGGGGGAGGGGGGAGAGGGGGGAGGGGGGAGAGGGGGGAGGGGGGAGGGGGGGAGGGGGGGGAGGGGGGGAGGGGGGGAGGGGGAGGGGAGGAGGAGAGGAGGGGGAGGGGAGGAGGAGAGGAGGGGGAGGGGAGGGGGAGAGGAGGGGGAGGGGAGGGGGAGAGCAGGGGGAGGGGAGAGGAGGAGGAGAGGAGGGGAGGAGGAGGAGAGGAGGGGAGGGGGAGGGGGAGGAGGGGGGGGGGAGGGGGAGGGGAGGGGAGGAGGGGGGGGAGGGGGAGGGGAGGGGGGGGAGGGGGAGGGGAGGGGGGGGAGGGGGAGGGGAGGGGAGGAGGGGGGGGGAGGGGGAGGGGAGGGGGGGGAGGGGGAGGGGGGAGGGGAGGGGGGGGAGGGGGAGGGGAGGGGGAGGGGGAGGGGGAGGGGGAGGGGAGGGGGAGGGGGAGGGGAGGGGAGGGGAGGGGAGGGGGAGGGGAGGGGGAGGGGGAGGGGAGGGGGAGGGGAGGGGAGGGGGAGGGGAGGGGGAGGGGGGGAGGGGAGGGGGAGGGGAGGGGGAGGGGGAGGAGGGGAGGGGGAGGGGGGGAGGGGAGGAGGAGGGGGGAGGGGAGGAGGAGGGGGGAGGGGAGGAGGAGGGGGGAGGGAGGAGGGGGGGAGGGAGGAGGGGGGAGGGAGGGGGGAGGGGGAGGGGGGGAGGGGGAGGGGGGGAGGGGGAGGGGGGGAGGGGGAGGGGGGGAGGGGGAGGGGGGAGGGGGGAGAGGGGGAGGGGGAGGGGGGGAGGGGGCGAGGGGGAGGGGGGAGGGGGAGGGGGAGGGGGAGGGGGGAGGGGGAGGGGGGGAGGGGGGAGGGGGAGGGGGCGAGGGGGAGGGGGAGGGGAGGGGGGCGAGGGGGGGGGGGGGCGAGGGGGGGGCGAGGGGGGGGGGCGAGGGGGGGGGAGGGGGCGAGGGGGAGGGGAGGGGGAGGGGAGGGGGCGAGGGGGAGGGGAGGGGGCGAGGGGGAGGGGAGGGGGGGAGGGGAGGGGAGGGGGGAGGGGAGGGGAGGGGAGGGGGCGAGGGGGAGGGGAGGGGGGGGAGGGGGAGGGGAGGGGGGGAGGGGGAGGGGAGGGAGGGGGGCGAGGGGGAGGGGGGCGAGGGGGAGGGGGGCGAGGGGGAGGGGGGGGGGCGGAGGGGGGGGCGAGGGGGAGGGGGGGGGCGGAGGGGGGGGGCGAGGGGGAGGGGGGGAGGGGGCGAGGGGGAGGGGGGGAGGGGGCGAGGGGGAGGGGGGGAGGGGGCGAGGGGGCGAGGGGAGGGGGGGAGGGGGAGGGGGAGGGGGGGGAGGAGGGGGAGGGGGGAGGGGGGAGAGGGGGAGGGGGGGGGAGAGGGGAGGGGAGAGGGGAGGGGAGAGGGGAGGGGAGAGGGGAGGGGAGAGGGGAGGGGAGAGGGGAGGGGAGAGGGGAGCGGGGAGGGGAGAGGGGAGGGGGGAGGGGAGAGGGGAGGGGGGAGGGGAGAGGGGAGGGGGGAGGGGAGGGGGGAGGGGGGAGGGGGGAGGGGGGAGGGGGGAGGGGAGGGGGGAGGGGGGAGGGGAGGGGGGAGGGGGAGGGGAGGGGGGAGGGGGGAGGGGGGGGGAGGGGGGGGGAGGGGGGGGGGGGAGGGGGGGGGGAGGGGGGGGGGGGGAGGGGGGGGGAGGAGGGGGGGGGGGGAGGGGGGGGGAGGAGGGGGGGGGGGGGGGAGGGGGGGGGGGAGGGGGGGGGAGGGGGGGGAGGGGGGAGGGGGGGGGAGGGGGGAGGGGGGGGGGAGGGGGGGGGAGGGGGGAGGGGGGGGAGGGGGGGGAGGGGGGGAGAGGGGGGGAGGGGGAGGGAGGGGAGGGGAGGGAGGGGAGGGGCGGGAGGGGGGAGGGGGGAGGAAGGGGGAGGGGGGGAGGAAGGGAGGGGGAGGGGGGGAGGAAGGGAGGGGGAGGGGGAGGGAGGGGGAGGGAGGGGGAGGGAGGAGGGGAGGGAGGGGGAGGGTGGAGGGGAGGGAGGAGGGGAGGGAGGGAGGGTGGAGGGGAGGGGAAGGGGAGGGGAGGGGAGGAGGGGGAGGGGAGGTGGAGGGGAGGGGGAGGAGGGGGAGGGGAGGAGGAGGGGAGGGGGAGGGGGAGGAGGAGGGGGAGGGGAGGAGGAGGGGGGAGGGGGAGGAGGAGGGGGAGGGGGAGGGGAGGAGGAGGAGGAGGGGGGGAGGGGGAGGAGGAGGGGGAGGGGAGGAGGAGGGGGGAGGGGAGGAGGAGGGGGGAGGGGAGGAGGAGGGGGAGGGGAGGAGGTGGGGGGAGGGGAGGAGGAGGGGGGAGGGGGGAGGGGGAGGGGGAGGGAGGGGGAGGGGGAGGGAGGAGGAGGGAGAGGAGGAGGGGGAGGGGGAGGGGGGGGAGGGGGAGGGGGAGGGAGGGGGAGGGGGAGGGAGGGGGAGGGGGAGGGAGGGGGAGGGGGAGGGGGAGGGAGGGGGAGGGGGAGGGAGGGGGAGGGGGAGGGGGAGGGAGGGGGAGGGGGAGGGGGTGGGAGGGGGAGGGGGAGGGGGAGGGAGGGGGAGGGGGAGGGAGGGAGGGGGTGGGAGGGGGGAGGGAGGGGGGTGGGTGGGAGGGGGAGGGGGGGAGGAGGGGGAGGGGGGAGGGAGGGAGGGGGGAGGGGAGGAAGGGGGTGGGGGGGGGAGGGGGGGGGAGGGGGGGAGGGGGGGAGGGGGGGGAGGGGGGGGGAGGGGGGGAGGGGGGGAGGGGAGGGGGGGAGGGGGGGAGGGGAGGGGGGGTGGGGGGGTGGGGGGGGGGGGGAGGGGAGGGGGGGAGGAGGGGAGGGGGGAGGAAGGGGGGAGGAAGGGAGGGGCGGAGGAAGGGAGGGGGGAGGAAGGGAGGGGGGGAGGAAGGGAGGGGGGAGGAAGGGAGGGGGGAGGGGGGGAGGAAGGGGGGGGGAGGGGGGGAGGAAGGGAGGGGGGAGGGGGGGGAGGGAGGGGGGGAGGGGGGGAGGGGGGGAGGGAGGGGGAGGGGAGGGGAGGGGGAGGAAGGGGGAGGAAGGGGTGGAGGGGGGAGGAAGGGGGGGAGGAAGGGGGGGGAGGGGGGAGGAAGGGGGGGAGGGGGGAGGAAGGGGGGGGGAGGGGGGGAGGAAGGGGGGAGGGGGGGAGGAAGGGGGGGGTCGGAGGGGGGGAGGGGGGAGGAGGGGGGGAGGGGGGAGGAAGGGGGGAGGAAGGGGGGGAGGGGGGGAGGGGGGGAAGGGGGGGAGGGGGGGAGGGGGGGAGGGAGGGGGAGGGAGGGGGGGGAGGAAGGGGGGGAGGGAGGGGGGAGGGAGGGGGGAGGGAGGGGGGGGAGGAAGGGGGGGAGGAGGGGGGGAGGGAGGGGGGAGGGGGGGAGGAGGGGGGGAGGAGGGGAGGAGGGGGGGAGGAGGGGAGGGAGGGGAGGGGAGGGAGGAGGGGGGAGAGGAGTGGGGGGAGAGGAGGGGGGGTAGGAGTGGAGGGAGAGGGGAGAGGGGAGGGAGAGGGGAGAGGGGAGAGGGGAGAGGGGAGAGGGGAGAGGGGAGAGGGGAGAGGGGAGAGGGGAGGGGGGAGGGGGGAGGGGGGGAGGGAGGAGGGGAGGAGGGGAGGGAGGAGGGAGGAGGGGAGGGGGAGGAGGGGATGGGAGGGGAGGGAGGAGGGGAGGGGAGAGGGAGGAGGGGGAGAGGGAGGAGGGGGGAGGGAGGAGGGGGGAGGAGGGAGGAGGGGGGAGGAGGGGGAGGGGAGGGAGGAGTGGGGAGGGGAGGGATGGGAGGGATGGGGGGGAGGGGAGGGATGGGGAGGGAGGGAGGGGGGAGGGGGGATGGGGTAGGGGGGGGAGGAGGGGGGAGGGGGGGAGGAGGGGGGGAGGAGGAGGGGGGAGGGGGTGGAGGAGGAGGGGGGAGGGGGAGAAGGGAGGGGGAAGGGGAGGGGAGTGGAGGGGGGGGATAGCTGCAACAGCACGTCACCCTATGGTGAGGTTCCCTCTTTGCGATGGAACGTGGCCATTTTTTTAATTGACAAGTTTTTAAAGTTGCTGACAGCGTGCCTCAAGGTGGAGACTCTCCCTCTCTCTATCCATCTTACCTGAAATGGCAGACTGCAGCTGCTTCCCATCTGGAAAGCCGCCTATAAACCCTTCAGCTTCAAGATCTGCCACCATACTTAATTGGATTGTGATTATGCAATTTGACCACGAATTGGTTAATTCAGGGAAAACCACTGCTGGGTGTCTGCTTCCCACAGTGCAGGCCCGGGATGACCCTGATGTTGGGGTCCCAACTCTAAAGCCCCTAATATGACTCTGCCACTGTCTGCTGTGTAGGCAAAGAGTTTGTACAATACACATATGACAAACAAATTGGCATATTGCAGGTAGGTGTGTGTGTGGGGGGAGGGTTAACTGAAGATAAGACCACCAGTAAAAACACCCTTATTCCTACATTCTCAACAATTGTCACATTTATAAGATTAGAAACTCCAACTACCACCTCTGTACAAGGTGAGTGAACAGCCTCCATTATGCACAAATGATCCTCCCCACCTGGCTTTTCTTTATGCCAAATGATTATCACCCAAATGAAAAAATTTGTCCTTTGGAATCATAAGCTGGATTGTTCCAGCCCCTTTCGCGGTGTGCTTTCTGGTTTTCTGGCTGCTGGTGAGTTCTTCTGATCCCGCTGAAGTCAATGGCCATTTGATTTGCTCACCCATCCTGCTGCCAGGGAATCTGCCATGTGGGCCGTCTTCAGAGAGACCAGAAGATCCCACTGGCAGGGAGGGCTGGAAAATCCCATCCATAGACATTAACTCGGACCAAAAACTATGAGATCAGCACTAATATATCAAATAGAAAACTCGAGAATGATTAAAATGTGAAACTCAATATCAAAAGGGTAGTTGAGATGACTAGAATAAATACATTGTGGGGAAATTAGATGAACACACGAAAGAGAAAAGAATAGAAGGATATGTTGATGGGGTTAGATGAAGAAGTGTTTAAGGATGCTCATTGTGGAGCATAAACTTTGGTGTTGGCCTTTTGGACCAAAAGCTTGCCAATGCAGGAAGAGATTAGGGTTCCCTTGCCAGCCTAGCAGTGGGCTGGGGATAGGGTTCACCTCATGGTGAAAATCCTGTACAGTGGCCCCATGGCGAGCGACAGACCAACACCACCAGCTCTGAATACTTCGAACTGCACAGAGGCATAAGGCAAGGTAGCCCGCTGTCTCCGCTTCTATTTGCCCTGGCAGCCGAGCCTTTGGCGATCGCCCTCAGAGCGGCAAAAAACTGGAAGGGAATCTGAACAGGACGCAGAGAGCGCAGAGTCTCACTCTATGCGGATGAGCTGGTCCTCTACATCTGGATCCCTCAATAGTTCCTACAAAGAAAAATAAACATGGGGGGCCTGGCTGTTCCAAACCTACAATACTATCACTGGACAGCAGATAAGCAGAAAGAGTGAGGGGTTGGGTGAAGGAACCGGAAATGAAATGGGTGAGGATGGAGGAAAGCTCCTTCCTGTACAGGGTTGACCCTCCGAGCCCGCGCCACGGCAGCACTCCTATCCCCACCAGCCAAACACTCAACAAGCCCAGTGGTGGTAGCCACACTCCGAACCTGGAATCAAATGAGACAGCAGTTCAGCCTAATCGAAATGCCCACTCTGGCCCCCACTTGCGGCAACCATAGGTTCATGCCAGCCAGGCTAAACGGCAGCTTTAAAAAGTGGAGTCAGGACGGTGGGGACGCTGACTTCTAGGGACTTCTATACGGAGGACAGACTAGCGATCTTAGAGGAACTGACAGAAAAACTACAGCTACCCAACGGAAATGAACTGTGACACCCACAGATAAAGAACTTCCTCCGCAAGGAGACAACAACATACCCACACGCCCCAAGACACACAATATTAGGTTAGAGGAACCACCAACCAGCAGACCAACAGAGACAGCTACGGGGCCTAGAGCCCGACCGGAGCGGGTGCAAGCAAATAAAATTAAATAGAAAAATACCTCAAAGGAACACCTAAACAAATGGGAGGGGCGGGGTCGAGGAGACAGAGGGTGATGACAATGGACAAGGTGGAACAGGGGAAGGGTTGTGGAAGAACTGTACATATGTAAATACATGACAATCACCTTTTGTAAACTATGAATTCCAATAAAAATATTTCAAAATAACGAAAAAGGAAAGTGGGGTTGGGGGAGGGGTGGGGGTTCAAGCTTTGGGGGTTATTTCCAATGTTGGAGTTTGTAAATTGTATCTGGTCTACACAGATTTGTTTGTTGATTTTGTATTGTAGAGAATTAAAAACTTTAATTAAAACATTTGAAAAAAACTTTACCCAGAGCAAGATATGTTCCGATGGGGCTCACAAAATCTTCTGCAGTTCTGTGCATGTCTCGGATATATTTTTCCACTGGAATGAGTACGTGTTTGGGCAGCTTATCCCCTTATTATACTTGAGCATGAAGCATAACCTGGTGCCATGAGGAAAATCAGGCAGAGATAATTGTATGTTTGTAATGGAGCCTGATCATTTTCCATGCATTGGTTTGTACGAATATATAATCTGTTATGTAAGCTTCGTTCTGCAAGCGCCATCCCCAGACCTAGTTTTCCTCTTGGTGTTCCACTCAGCGATGCTTTATGTCCAAGTATCACTCCTAATACAACAGGAGTTGAAAATTGCCGACCGGGCCAGGTATCCTGGCCAGTCATCCTATTTATGTAAATACTTTTCCACCCCGTTTTCAGCCTGAAGACCACAGTGGAATGGTGGTGAGGGCGGAGAATCAAGGGGGAGTCTCAAAATGGCTTTCACACTAATGGAATTTCCCTGCTCGATTGTCCCCACCCCCAGCCAATGACATAATTGGGTTCCCACGATGAAAAGTCAGGAACTCCATTACCATATATTTAAGTATCATTAGTGGGTTTTCCTGCTGCATCATCCCCTCACATAAGGAAATCCTCCCACCGGCATGACATCATGTCAGCGGGGTTAACAACGGATCTGGCGAACGGGCCCCGCTGGGGCGTGCAGGTAACTACAGCCCGTAGGGTGAAGAGGGTCATGCCCAGGCAGTGGGCAGTGCCATGGTTCAGTACCAAGGGTGGGGCCTCCATTGGGAATGTTTGGGGGTTTCCCACCGGGTGTGGGGGTGGGCGGTTGGGGGAGGGGGAGGTGGTGGGTCCCATGTCCATGGGGGGTGGAAGGGGGTGTTTCCGTTTCCATAGCAATGTGCCCCAATGTGTAAGGGGCCAAGGTTGCTGGTGGGGTGGGGTGGGCTCATGAAGACGTGGATCCCACCCTTTCCATTTTCTTTCCAAAGTGTTTGAAATTAGGTGGGGAAAGGCAGATGGTGGGTCTGCACTCTGCTTTTTCCACTCAAGACAACACTTTGAAAAAGAATCATTAAATAACACCCAGGGAAATCAGCCTGAGGACCATAGGTTAGCCCAGCATCCACAACGTCAAGCATGTGTTGAAATATTATGTGTTGAAATATTCTGAACCAAAGCCAGGACAAGCTTTCACAATCATACAGAAAACGTTTTGATCCTGATGTGATAAACACATGTTTCACTTGTTTATCAAAATTAAATTGCGACTGGCCCCACAAGTCTGGTTAAGGAGAGCAGAAAGACTTTTAATGGGCTCAAATATGAATGGGCGACTCAGGCTACAAATGTTCTTGGCAGATAAACAAAATGAATGAGTAAGTAACCAATCAACTGACTTCTAGTCACAAAAGTTCTGGCCCGCCCAATAACTAGGAATAAGTGCAGGAATATAGGTTTGCAAGTTATCAGCGAACATTGTTTATCATTGTTGAACATTGTTGTCAAACTCAAATAGTAAATGGCAATTTACTTCTCTCGAATAGTGATTCTGTGGAAAGCAGCGTCCATCTGTCTTTTACTTGTCAAATACTCCAGAGCAATATTTGTTTAGTTTTCAACCATAATGATTTGCTGTATAATGCCACAGACTTTAGAATTTCCCCATCAATGATAAAAAAAAATGGTTATGATATAGTGCAATGCAAGCTACCAAGTTAAACAAGGACCAGCTCAATTGTTCACAACATTGGGAATTCTGAGAAGTTCGGTTTCAGAGCTTGTCACTTGGCTAAAGAATCAATTAGTAATTGATTTGGCAAATTAACAAAGCTAAAGACTATATACCTGCATTAGAAACCAGAAAAATAATGTCCAGTTCTTGGTATTTTTTATATCAGGTGTGTCAGTTATTAATTTAATTTTTTTTAAATTTAGAGTACCCAATTATTTTTTTCCAATTAAGGGGCAATTTAGCGTGGCCAATCCACCAAACCTGCACATCTTTGGGTTGTGGGGGTGAATCCCACACAGCCACAGGGAGAATGTGCAAACTCCACACGGACAGTGACCCGGGGCCGGGATTGAACCCGGATCCTCAGCGCCGCAGGCAGCAGTGCTAACCACTATGCCACCGTGCCGCCCAGTTGTGTCAGTTATATTGCTGAATGAACAAGAGGAAAATTAAAATATGCTCCATGGTAGAACAGCGAATAGCTATAGTTGTGCCACATAGTTTAGTCACATGAAACTAACATTGATTGCCGTAAAAACCCATCTGTTTCACTAATGCTCTTTAGAGAACTAAATCTACTGTCCTTACTTGTTCTGGCCAGATCCACAATAATACCGTTGACGCTTACTTGCTCTCTCAAATGGCTGAGCAAGCCACTCAGTTGTTCCAAACTGTAACAGAAGTGTTGAAAAATCCAGCATTGATCCAGGCACTAGAAACAATGACACATGCAGTCCTATTGACCCCGAAAGGTCCTTAAGATTATTGGGGGCTTCTGCCAAAATTGGAAGAGTTGTCCCATTGTCCTATGGACTAGCCAAGCAACAGCCTGACATAGACATACTGGCAGAATCATACCTTACAGCCAATGTCCCAGACACCACCACTGTCCTGTCCCTCTGACAGTATAGTGGTACACAGTCAGGATGCAGTTGCCATTAGAGTCCTCAACATTGACTCAAGCCCCCATTGAGACTCATGCCATCAGGTTAACATGGGCAAGGAAATCACCAACTGTCCTTTCTCAGTTGACACTTTGTGCGCCTCCATTTTTAAAAATAAATTTAGAGTGGCCAATTCTTTTTTAGGAGGCAATTTAGCGTGGCCAATTCACCTATCTTGCACATCTTTGTGTTCTGGGGGTGAGGCCCACGCAGGCACGGGGAGAATGTGCAAACTTCACATGGACAGTGACCTGCGGCCGGGTCCCCAGTGCCGTGAGGCAGCAGTGCTAACCACTGCGCCACCATGCCGCCCTTGCTCCTCCATTTTTAACACTACTTGAAAAAAAAAATCACTGAGGGTACAAAATGTACTCTGGGTGGGGGGATTACAATATCCATCACCAGAAATGGCTCAGTAGCACCACTTCTGATCGAACTGGCTGAGTTCTAAATGAAATATCTACCAGATTCTTGATGAGGAGCCTTGGCCATACCAATAATAATATATGACAATTGCTTATTGCCACAAGTAGCTTCAATGAAGTTACTGTGAAAAGCCCCTAGTCACCACATTCCGGCACCTGTTCGGGGAGGCGCTGCTGGTCTTGTTCTGCATTACAAGCCAGCTGTCTTAGCCCACTGTGCTAAACCAGCCCCAGTCTACCTGTCAAGGATGTATTTGTAAAAGGTAGCATTGATAGGAATGATCACCACCAGAGGTCACCTTCCATCTTGTGTGGTGCTAGCACCCTGCTAAATGAGATAGATTCAGAACAATTGAACAAATCAAACTGGGCATCCTTTGGGTACTGTAGGCCAGCAGCAGCAGGAATTGTATTCCACAACTATCTCTAACCTCATGACCCATCTTTTCTCTCACTTCACAATTGCTATCAAACTAAGTGATCAACCCTGGTTCAATGGAAAGTGAAAGAGGTCATGCCAGGAGTAGCACTGGGAATACCAACAACATGTGGTATTATTCTGGTGAAGCTACAATACAGAACTACATGTCTGTCTATCAGCAGAAGCAGCATGCGATAGAAAGACTAAGCAACCCCACAACGAACAGATTAGATCAAAACTTTGCTGTCCAGGTACATCGAGTTATGAATGATGGTGGACAATTAAACAACTAACCAGAGGAGGAGGCTCCACAAACATCCTCAATGATGGGAGACCCCAGCACATCAATGCAAAAGACAAAGCTGAAGCATTTGCAATCATCTTGTGGCAGAGAGGCTGAGTGAATGATCCATCTTGACCTCTTCTGAGGTTCCCATCATCACAGATGCCAGTTTTCAGCCAATGTGATTCATTTCACGTGAATTCCATTAGATTTTCCACTATTGATGTTAGACTGATGGCCTGCAGTTACCTTTCTCCTTTTTTTGAACAGGGATGTAATATTTGAAATCTTCCAGCCCTCTAGACTGGGGCTGGTTTAGCACAGTAGCCAAGGAGGATCGAAACATTGTGGTCAGACTTTCTGCTCTCTTCACCCTAACTTTCTTCAGCATCTACACTTGTTAACTTTGAGAGATTCTAAGCTATTTAGCATCTCCTTTCTATCTATTTTTATTCAATCCAGTATTTTGACTGACCATTAATTTCAGCCTCTCCTACTGTGAAGACAGATGCAAAGTACGCATTCAGTCATATCTTCTGCCTCCACAAGATTCCTTTATTATACCCTAATTGGCTCCATCATTCTTTTCAATACCTGTTTAATTTTTATATGTTTATTAAGATTTTGGGGTTTCCCTAAACTGCTACCTACTGTTTTTTTCTCATGCTCCAGCTTTGCATTTCCTATTTTGCCTTTCAATTTTCCCCTGCATTTGTGTGTTTTTTTGACTATAGTCTGCTCCTGTTATTTGTTGGAAATATTCTTTTCGGTTTTATTATAACTTGCATTTCCTGTCATCTAAGTAGTTCTAGGTTTGGATTTTCCACCTTTCCTCCTTATGGGCCTATGCTTGGCTGAACTATCCTCACTGTGAAAGCCTGACCGTCGTAATTTCGTGATTTTTTCACTAATCTTTGTTTCCGGTCAATCTGTGTGACATTCCTCCTTGAATCACTAAAGTGGCTCTCTTCTAGTTGGCTATTTTGATCTTTGATTTTTCTTTGTCCCTGTCTGTAGCTACTTTAAATTTAATTGTATTATGATCACTATTACCCTGATGTTTCCCTCTGAAACGCATTCCACTCGTCCTACTTCATTCTTCGACTTCCTCGTATGTTGATTTCCTTACACATTTTAGGAATTCTTCACCCTCCTTGACCTTTACTGTTCCCGCCCCCCCCCCCAAATCTATTTAAGGTTATTGAAGCCCCCTACAATTCCTGCTCCATTATTTTAACATTTGCCAGGAATTTATCCCACTGATTATTTCTAAGAGTAAGCATCCTGCAATGTGACAGCACCTTTTTGTTCCTTAAATCAAACAAAATTGATTCAGTCTTCAGTATGTATTGTTTTGTAGAATTATTAATTCTTGATAAACATTCCCACCCACTTTTATCTTTTATCCTTCCCTATCCCTCTTGAGTACATTGTAGCCCAGTAAGCTTCATTCCCATATCTGGTCATGTTTAAGTCAGAACTCTGGCATAGCCACTATATCTTAATTCCGTATGATAACTTGTAACTCATCAACTTTATTTGTAACACTCCTCTTATCAGTGCACATGCACTCCAACACCATGCTAGTCAGCTTTGCTTTTTCACTTTATCCAAGTCCTGTACTTTCCACACTATTCTTTGTTCCGGTACTGTTTGTCTTTCCTTATTTTCTATCCGCCTTTTCTCTTTATGCCGCCACATTGTGGTGCAGTAAATAAGATGTAAGATGAACGTCAGAAAGTGTAATTGCATTAAGGTGAATGGACCTCTGGAATACGTTACCAGGGAAAACTATTGGAGCAAAAAGAATTAAAATGTCCAAGAGGTAACTCGACATATCTCTGAAAAGGGAAGTGGTATATGGTGACAAAGCAGTGAGTTTGGGTTGTGATGAACCTAAAAGAGGATGAATAACCTTTTGCTCTTCCTAAAAATTATTCTCTTGTTACCCCATTAAAATGCTTGATGTTATATTCAAATTCAATGGTGGCATGTTCACATTCTTGAATTCTGAATGTGTGGCGCCTGTTACTCTCTGTTCCATCGTCAGAACAGAGCAGGGAGTGGTTGACAGTGAACATAATTACATTGCCTAACTCAGATGTTGCTCATTTGGATAGGCACCAAAGCATTTCTTTCAAATCTTTAAAGACAATGTGCTGATTGTTCCCACAGCAGGAGATAGAACACGTTATGTCTGTAGTTAGCTTTAAAAAGAATAATACAGCCTGCAACCTAAATTGCAGAAATGAAAGGTGAAAATAAAGTTGTCAAGCAGTCCAACGTCAAGATTCTGAGCCATGATTTGCTAATATCTGGAACTTGTTTAGCGTATCCTAACCAAGAATGTGTATAAATTCTAAATATCCATAGTGAAATAACTGCAGAGAGGAAAGAAACTGATCCACATGGGAATTATGTAAAGCTAGATGTACCCTCATTCATGGGATGTGGATGCCATTGGCCAGTGTGACAACGGGGAAGGTTCGGAAATTGGTTCGAAGATGTAGTGGGAAATTTTAGGGGTTAACAGCCTGAGGGTAAAACTGCTAGCCCTGTGCCAGATGTGCACGCCCACACCTGGTCTGAGTTACATTGTCCCATTCACACTTGAACTCGTTAATGTGAATAAACACGATACCCATGCTCAGCCGGAGTGAATCACTCAAAATCTATTGTCCTCCGGGACACTCTAGTCTGACCTGATATTAGCCAATTATAGAGTCTGATGGCCTCTTCTGGAGGGTAGTTGCATATTCATAGTATGGCCCTATTCGTTTGTGTAATAGGGAGTGGATAATGAAAAGTCCAAATAGCGATGATGATTTCAAGTCTGGACGCGGCTGGACAGAACTATCTTTGAGGGGCTGGGCAGAGCTTAGAGAGATAAAAGAATCCTGTTCGAATAGATGAGAGCAGAAGATTTTGGAAACCGATCGAGAGAAGCCATGAAGAAACTATGACAGAGACAGGCTTTTGGAAAAGGAGACTTGCTAACAGCAGGAATATGTTTGCACTGCAAGTTTCATTTAACCTGCCTGTGAAAGTGGAGTTGAGAGCTTTATGTTCATTTTATGTGCTGCTATTGGGAAATAGTGTGTTAGGGTTCAGAGATACATGCGAGCTGTTCTTGTTAGATTTGAAGTTTAAATGTTTAAATATTGTTTTTCTTCTAATATTATAATAAAGTTTTGTTTATAAAAATAACCAAGCCCTATTTCTCCTGCAAACACTCCTGGAGCGAATCGGTCTTTCGCACAGTCTTAACAATAATAAAAATGTTGCAGTTCGAGGCCAGTATCTTAGCCACTGTTGGGTTCTGGTCTAATGTCCGTAACAGCCAGCCATCCCCCAATTCACACTTGAGAAGGTGACGGTGAGCCAACGTTTTAAAATTAATTCTTGGTATGTGGGCAACGCTGGGCTGGGCCAGCTTATATAGCCCATCCCTAATTGCTCTGTGTAGGTGATGGTGAGCTGCCTTCGTGAACCGCTGTAGTCTATGAGGCGTAGGTATGGCCACAGTGCTGCTCAGGAGGGAGTTCCGGGATTTTCACCTCAAACAATAAAAGAACGGCGATATATTTCCAAGTCATTGTGGCGGGTGGCTGAGAGGGGAACTTGCATGAGGTGGTGTTCCCATGCACCCACTGCCCTTGACCTTCTAGGTGGTAGAGGTCACAGCTTTGGAAGATGCTGTTGAAGGAACCTTGGTAAGTTGCTGCAGTGCATATCTTGTAGATGATACAATGTTTAAGATGAATGTTCTGGTGTTGGACAAGCGGTTGCTTTGTCTTGGGGTGGTATGGAACTTCTTGAGTGTTGTTTGAACTGCACCCATCCAGGCAAGTGGAGGGTATTCCATCATACTTCCGACTTCTGACTTTTAGAGTGGGAGTCGGGAGGTGAGTTTATTTGCTACAAAATATCTGACATCTGACCTGCTCTTGTAGCCATTGTATTTATTTGGCTATTCCAGTTCAGTTTCTGGTAAATAGTAACCCCTAAGATGTTGATGTTCCCTATAAGACACTATTCACATCGCTCTATGCTGCTCTTGCTTATGTCGTAATTGCTTTGTTATTTTGCCCTTGTTCCAGACTGTTACTAATTACTTATTTGTCGATGTACTGTGTACTTTTTCGCATTCACTGTAACTATCTACTATTTTTTTTTGTCTCCTGTGTGTGTACTGTGTATGTTTCCTTGGCCGCAGAAAAACACTTTTCACTGTACTTCAGTACATGTGACAATAAATAAATCAAATCAAAACCAAATCCACCTAAACTGCACATCATTGGGTTTTAGGGGTGAAACCCACACAGGCACGGGGAGAATGTACAAACTCCACACAGACAGTGACCCTCGGGCCGGGATCGAACCCGGGTCCTCAGCACCGTAGACAGCAGTGCTAACCATTGTGCCACCATGCCCGCCCCGATTCCTCCATTTTCATTGCAATCATAGCCCTAGCGCTTTGAAGGCCTGTTGGTGCATTGCACATTCCCTGCCACTGCTCAATTATTCTTCTCTCAATGTCCTCCAATATAAAAGAGTTGCATCCAGCTGAACAAACCTAAGAGATCATTGCACTCTCTATTGTGATCTTTCCACTACTGTCCATGCCACCACCTTCTGCTCTTGCTCATTTGTGAAGTGCGAGTCACCAGGTGAAAGCTCAATTATCTCTCTTACTGGTCCAACCGAACTCTAACGACTGAATAAAATGATCCCGCGCCAACGGTGGGTTCCGCACCACAAACTCGGCAGCCTTCTGACATCAGAGCCTGCCACGGTCTCACAATGATAATACGCCATCTTGCTGCCATCAAAGGGCAGAAGGGAGGGGAGGGGAGGGGGGGGGGGGAAGAGGGAGGAGACAGGGAATAATAGAGGGGAACCAGAGAGGGGGGGTAGGCAAGGGAATGACAGCCGGAAGGAGAGCACGGGAAACAACAACAAACTTGGCAAACACTGCTGACATCTTAACTGTAAGAAGTCTTACAACACCGGGTTAAAGTCCAACAGGTTTGTTTCAAACACTAGCTTTCAGAGTACTGCTCCTTCCTCAGATGAATGAGGTGGCCTTCAGGACGCGCGGCAACGCAGAATCGCCGAGCAGAAACTTATAACCAAGTTCCGCACACATGAGTGCGGCCTCAACCAGGACCTGGGATTCATGTTGCATTACATTCATCCCCCACCATCTGGCCTGCAAAATCCTACCAACTGTCCTGGCTTGACACAATTCACACCTCTTTAACCTGGGGTTACCCCTATCTCTGGATCTGTAAACACTTAATTACCTGCAAGTGCTCACATTCAAAGCATTGTCTGGCATCTTTGAATTTGTCTATATATATGTTTCTGGAACATACCTCTTCATTCACCTGAGGAAGGAGCAGTGCTCCGAAAGCTAGTGTTTGAAACAAACCTGTTGGACTTTAACCTGGTGTTGTAAGACTTACTGTGCTCACCCCAGTCCAACACTGGCATCTCCACATCATGACATCTTAACTATTCTTGAAGAAGTCGATGAATGGCTGCCATCTCTGGGAAAACCCCTTCACAGACCCTCGCAAGGCGAAATTTATCTTTTCTCGCCTGAGAAACTCTGCCAGGTGAGTTTTCTCATATTTGAAGAGCTTGAAAGCCAATCTGATGCTGCTGCAAGAGGCCCATCTGAGGGTGAAGGACCAGGTCAAGGCTTCGGAAGGGCTGGGTGAGTCAGGTGTTCCACTTGGGCTTTGATAGTAGGATCCGGGCAATAACATTATTGATGGTTAAGAGAGTGAGGTTTCAGATGGAGAAGGTGGTAGTTGACCAGGAGGGCAGGTACGTTGTGGTAATGGGTGCTTTGGAGGGGAGTTGGTGGTGTTGGTTAGCGTGTACGGCCCGAATTAGGACGATGTAGGGTTTATGAAGAGAATGTTGGCTGCCATACCGAATTTCGATATGCACCAGTTAATACTGAGGGTGGACTTAAAGACAGTGCTGGATCTGAAGGTGGATAGATCTAAGCTGTGTTCACTGAAGGAGATGGAGGGGACGAACCTGTGAAGGTTTCTGCATCCGTGGGCAGGCGGTATTTTTATTTGTTGCCATTACACGATGTTTATATCAAGGATCGACTTTTTTACCATGGGTAAGGCGTTGTTGTTGGGGGTGAAGAAAGTGGAATACTCGGCAATTGTTATCTTTGGTGGATGTGGTCCTGGAGAAGGGACTGGCACAGAGGTCAGTGTGGAGGTTGGATGATGGCAGATCTGAATTTTTGTACAAAGGATGAGGAAGGTGTTGAAGATTATGTGGGGTTTATAGGAAAGGGGAGATTTCACTGTCAGTAGTTTGGGAGGCACTGAAGGTGGTGATAATGGGTGAGATCATCTTGTTGAAGGCTCAGGTGGAGAGGGAGGCAAGGGAGGAGCGGCAGTGGTTGGTAGAGGAAATCTTGAAGTGGATGGGAATAATGCAGAGAATACTTTTTTTAATAAGTATTTTATTCAACAAATGTTCAACATTTCCACAATACAACACCCAAACAGCTCCAAGCAACCCCCAAACAAACAAACAAACAAGATATCCCGCCACCTCCCCAGTCAACGGTAACAAATGCCCAAAAATCCATACGAAACAATGCCTAACAATTGTAGAATTCCTCCTTCATCCCCCTCAGCTCGAACTTTACCTTCTCCAGGGTCAAAAACGACAGTAGATTCCCCCCGCCACGCCGAGGCGCAGGGTGGAGAGACTGACTTCCACCCCGATAAACCCGCCTTCGAGCGATCAATGAGGCAAAGGCTAAGACATCTGTCCCCGCGTCCGCCTGCAGCTCGAGCTGGTCTGCCACCCCGAATATGGCTTCTAGGGGGCCGATCTTCACATCCACATGTAAGACCCCTGAAATTGTCCTGAATACCGACCTCCAAAAATGTATTAGTTTCGGAGAGGACTAAAACATGTGAACATAATTTGCAGGGTCCCTCGCACATTGCTCTCAGGTATCCTACACCCCGTCGAACAGTCGGCTCATCCTTGATTTAGTGAGGTGTGTCCTACACACGATCTTGAGCTGAATCAGCCCCAACCTTGCAGCACCTCACACCACAGTTACTCTTCTAGCGCCATCCCCAGCTCCCCTTCCCACTTTGCCTTAATCCCCTCCATGGACACCCCATCCTCCTCCAGGATCCTCACGTAAATCGCCGCGATGACTCCCTTATCCAATCTTCCTGCTGACAACACCTCCTCCAACAACAAGGAGGCCGACGCTACCGGGAAAGTCAGGAATACCTTCCTTGCAAAGTCCCACACCTGCATGCACCTAAACACCTCTCTCTGTGTCTCCATGTTTCTCTCCCAAATCTTCCAGACTCGCGAATCGTCCCCCAAGGACCAAATCCTTCATTTCACTGATACCCTTCTCCTCCCAACCCCTAAACCTCGCATCCATCCTGCCTGGCTCGAACCCATGATTCCCCTAATCGGCATCCCCCCCGACCCAGCCCTCAATTTAAAGTGCAGCCTAAACTGCCTCCAAATCCTCAATGTGGCCACCACCAAATATTTTCCTGGGGGCATCGGGAGCGATGCCATTGCCAGTGCCCACAACCCCGACCCCCTGCAAGAGCCCACCTCCACCCTTACCCACAGAGCCCTCCCCTCCTTACACCATCCTCTCACCTTCTCAGCATTTGCCGCCAAATAATAATAAAGCAAGTTCGAGAGGCCTAGCCCCCCTTTCCGCCTTCCACTCAGTAATATCACCTTCCTCATCCTGGACACCACCCGCTCAAGAACGAGGAGATCAACCTGTCCACACCCTTCAAGAATGATTTAGGTAGAAAGACCGACAGGCACTGGAACAGAAATAGGAACTGTGGCAACACATTCATTTTGACAGCCTGCACCCAGCCTGCCAATGACAGAGGGAGATTGTCCCACCTTACCAAACTGGTCGTCACCCTCCCCATCAAACTGGTAAAATTAAACGTCCGGAGCCCTGCCCAATCCCGAGCCACCTGCCCACCCAGATACTTAAACTGAGATGGCGCCAAGCAGAATGGCACCCCTCCCACCCCGTTCCCACTCCCAGTGGGGCGACATGAAAACCTCACTTCTCCATAGGTTTAACTTGTACCCTGAGAACGTGCCAAACCTCTGAAGCAGCTCCATTATACCCCCTAATGATTCTTTCAGCTCCGAGATGAAGAGGAGCAGATCATCTGCATATAGGGATATCCTATGTTCTACTCCACCCCTCACTTTCTTGTTCCACAACTCCGGGCTCCTTAGAGCAATGGCCAAGAGCTCTATAGCCAATGCCACCAGAAGGGGGGATATAGGGCACCCCTGTCATGCCCCGATGTAATGCAAAATACCCCGAGTTCGAATTATGCATACGCCCTTGGTTCCTTATAGCAGCCGCACCTATGCCCCAAACTTTGGCGCGTACCCAAACCTCTCCAGTACAGCCATCAGATAAACCCATTCTACCCGATCAAATGCTTTCTCTGCATCCAGAGCCACTACCATTTCCGTCTCCCTTCCCTCTGCTGAAGAGAACACCACATTCAGCAACCCCCTCACGTTCGAGAACAGCTGCCTTCCCTTAACGAACCCAGTCTGGTCTTTCCCAATCACCTTGGGCAAACACCCCTCTAGCCTTAACGCTAACACCTTTGCCAAAGTTTTGGCATCTATATTCAGCAGAGAGGTGGGTCTATATGACCCATACTCCACCAGGTCTTTATCTTTCTTTATCAGTAACAAGGTGGAAGCCTACCCCATCATTTGTGGCAAGACACCCCTGACAATCGCGTCTTCGAACATGCCCACCATCAGCGAAACCAGCTTGTCTTTTAATTTCTTATAGAATTTGGCTGGGAACCCTTTGAGCCCGCCTCCTTCCCTGCCTGCATCCTCCCAATTGCCTCCTTCATCTCTTGCACCCTCACCAGCTCCTCCAACCCCGCCCTATCCTCCTCTCCCAACCTCAGGTACTCATCCAAGAACTTCCTTATCGCCCGTTCCTCTTCTGGAGGCTCTGATATATATAACTCTCTATAAGACTCTTCAAATACTTTCTTCATCTGCTCTGGAGCCACCACCACCTTCCCTGCCTTATTACATATCCGAACTATCTCCCTCTCTGCTCAAAGTTGGTCAGCCAGCATGCTTTCCCAATACTCATATACCGCCCCTCCCACCTTTCTTCGCTGACATACCACTTTCCCCGTGGACAGTTGATCGAACCTTGCTTGTATCTCCTTCCTCTTAACCAGGTGACCCGGTCCGTGCCGTCATCTCTATTAGTCTTTGGCGTTCTTCCCTCTCCACCCTGTCTACCTAAGCCTTAAACAAAATCACCTCCCCCCCCCCCTTACTCCCGCTTTCAATGCCTCCCAGACCACTGATTGCGAGACCTCCCCCGTACAATTAAACATCACATATTCCTCGAACACCTTCCCAATCTTCTCACAGAAGCTCCAGTCTGCTAAAAGCCCCACATCCATTTGCCACCCCGGACTCTGAACTATCCCTTTTTCCAATACCACATCTATCCAGTGCGGGGTATAATCCGAAATCATGGTTGCTGAGTACTCAGATCTCTAAATCCCAGCCAATAGTGCCTTTCCCACCTCGAAGAAGTCAATTCTTGAGTATACCGTGGAGAAAAAAGAATACTCCCACACCTCTGGATGTAGGAACCTCCTGGATCTACTCCTCCTTGCTCCCCCATAAGCCCAGTCAACGCTTTTACAGCCCCCCCACCAGATTGCGACAGCGAGCATGCTGGGACTAGTCCCCCTACTTTCAGCTCATGGGTATCCATCACCTTTGCCAAACCCTGCATCATCCCAGTTGGGACAATATGTGCTCACTAGCCTATCCTCCAGCGCACCTCCTATGAACCTGCCCCCCTGGTCCTCCGCCACCTTCTCCATCTGAAACCGCACCCTCCTACCTCCCAATTCCACCACACCCCGAGCCCTACTGTCAAACCCCGAGTGGAATACCTGACTCACCCATCCCTTCCGAAGCCTCACCTGATATTTCACCCTCAGATGTGTCTCCTGCAGCATCACTACATCAGCCTTTAAGCTCTTCAAATGAGTGAAAACCTTTGATCTCTCCACAGACCCCCTAACAACCTCACGTTACTATTCTGACTGGGGGTCTCTCATTAAACCCCCCCCCCCCACAAAGCTAGTGCACATATCCCACAAACCCAAAATACGTATAACAAACTTTAAACACAGCTAGACTACCCTCCTGCATTCAACAAACCCCAAGGCCCCTACATTCCCACCACCATATCCAGAAATGGAAAACACAATAAAAGAAAAACAAAGACAAAGCCCAGTCCCCTTCCCCTCAATCCAGATCTCATTTCAGTCCTAATCCTTCAGCCTTCACGGACGCCTCCACCATTCCGAAATAGAGATCCTTCGAGTTGCAGTCAATCACAACTGCGCGGGTTAGACCATTCCAAACAGCATGCCTTTATTTAGAGTGATGCCTTCACCCATCCGAAGGCCACCCGCTTTCTCGCCAAATCCACCGTCAAACCTTGGTGTATTTGTATACCAGCACCCTCCCACTTCACCTCTCGCCTCTGCTTCGCCCAATTTAGGGCCTGTCTACCTTAGCCTTAAACAAAATCACCTTGGCCATTGTGCTGAGGTGCTTGGATAAGCGGAAGGGGATAGTGAGGGGGTGGTTGAGTATAGGGTGTCTCTGTATGCTGATGATTTGTTGCTGTACAGCTCCAACCCGGGTTCTTCAGTGGGGGATATAATGCGACTGCTTAGGAGATTTTGCGCTTTTTGGGGTTATAAGTTGAATCTGGAAAAGAGTGAGTGTTTTTTTGGTGTTTTCCAGGGGGAGGGGGGGAGGGGGCGGCGGGGGCTGCTTTGGGCAGGAGGGGTGTTGCCATTTCTTGGCAACTGCCCACTTTAGGTACTTGGGAGTGCAGGTGGCTCGGGATTAGGCTTGCCACTGTAAATTGAATTTCACCAGCCTGGTGGATGGGGTCAAGGCGGATTTACTGAGATGAGACAGCCTGCCCCTGGGCAGCACGGTGGCACCTTGCTGTCTCATGGTAACGAGGCCCCGGGTCACTGTCTGTGTGGAGTTTGCACATTCTCCCTGTGTCTGCATGGGTCTCACCCCTACAATCAAAAGATGTGCAGGCTAGGTGGATTGGCCACACTATATTGCCCCTTAATTGGAAAAAAAGAATTGGGTACTCTAAAAAAAATTTTTTTAAAGTTTTTTTAAACGCCTTCCCCTATTGTTGTCAGGCTGGGAGCAGGCGATTAACATTTTATTTTGCCACAGCTTTTATTTTTATTTCAGTACCTCCCAGTCTTTTTGACGAAACGTTTTTTATGGGAGTGGAACAGTTGATTTTGTCATTTGTTTGGGCAGGTAAGGTAGCGAGGATTAGGAAGCCAGTGCTTCAGAGAGTGGGCCAGTCAGGGGACCTGGCCCTTCCGAATCTGGTGTACTATTATTGGGGGGGAATGCGGAGAAGGTGTGGGGTTGGGACAGGGAGCGGAGGCTTTATGGGTGAAGATGGAGGCAGGCTCTTGTAAGGGGTCGGGGTTGCAGGCGCTGGCAATGGTGCTGCTACCATTCACCCCAGGGAAATATTCAAAGACACAGAACAAAGAACAAAGAACAAAGAAAAATGACAGCACAGTAACAGGCCCTTTGGCCCTCCAAGCCTGCGCCGATCCAGATCCTCTATCTAAAACTGTCGCCTATTTTCTAAGGATCTGTACCCCTCTGCTCCCTGCCCATTCATGTATCTGTCTAGATACATCTTAAATGCCGCTATCATGCCCGCCTCTACCACCTCCGCCGGCAATGCATTCCAGGCACCCACCACCCTCTGTGTAAAGAACTTTCCACGCTTATCTCCCTTAAACTTTTCATGGAGTCTTGTGGTGGTGGCCACATTGAAGATATGGCGGCAATGTCGGCTGCACGTTTGGTTAAGGCAGGGTCGATGTGGATGCCGATCTGAGGGAATCATGGGTTTGAGTCAGCGAGAATGGATGCGAGGTTTCGGGGATGGGAGGAGCAGGGTGTGATGGAAATGAAGGATTTATTTCTGGAAGGGCGGTTTGCGAGTTTGGAAGAGTTGGGGGAGAGGTTGGGATCCCGCGGTGGGAGGTTTTGTGCAGGTGCTGGATTTCACGCTGAAGGTTTTCCCGACCTTTCCGATGGCACCGCCCTCCTCGTTGTTGGAGGGGCTGCTGTCGGTGATGGGGCTGGAGGGGGTCATCTCTGCGATCTACAGGAGGATTTTGGAGGACGCTGTGGTGTCGTTGAAGGGGGTTAAGGCCAATTGGGAGGAGGAACTGAGGTTGATTATGGAGGGGTGGTTGTGGTTTCATGTGCTGCGGAGGGTGAATGCCTCAACCTTGTGCACGAGCTCTGGGGTTGATTCAGCTAAAGGTGCTACATATTGCGCAGCTGACGCAGTCGGGGATGAGCCAATTGTCTGAGGGAGTGAAGGACATCTGTGAACGGTGCAGGAGGGATCCGGCCAGCCATATACATGTTATGGTCCTGCCCAAAGTTGGAGAGGTTTTGGGGGTCGTTCGTCAGCCCCATGTCAGCGATTTTGCACGTGGATTTTGAGCCCCATCATCTGGGGGCCATATTTAGGGTGTCGGACTTGCCAGAGCTGCAAAAGAGAGCGGGGGCAGATAGTTTAACCTTCACTTCGCTGATTGCTCGCAGGTAGGTCCTGTTGGGTTGGAGGTCAGCTTCTCCACCCTGTGCCTCGGTATGGCTGGGGGTTCTGATAGAGATTTTGGGCAGCACGGTAGCACAAGTGGATAGCACTGTGGCTTCACAGTGCCAGGGTCCCAGGTTCGATTCCCCGCTGGGTCACTGTCTGTGCGGAGTCTGCATGTTCTCCCCGTGTCTGCGTGGGTTTCCTCCGGGTGCTCCGGCTTCCTCCCACAGTCCAAAGACGTGCAGGCTAGGTGGATTGGCCATGATAAATTGCCCTTAGTGCCCAAAAAAGGTGAGGGGGGGTTATTGGGTTATGGGGATAGGGTGGAAGTGAGGGCTTAAGTGGGTCGGTGCAGACTCGATGGGCTGAATGGCCTCCTTCTGCACTGTATGTTCTATGTTCTATGTATTTGGGGAATGTCAAATTTGTTTTGAGGGCGGGCGTGTCAGGGGTTCCACAAGAGATGGGATTTGTTTATATTACATTTTAAAGAATTGGTTACCGTCAGCTGTTTCGGGGGGTCACAGTGGAGCTTTGAGTTCGGGATATTGTGGGGTGGAGGTGGTGGTTTGGGGTCTTTGTTGTCTGTACTTTGTTGTGTTGCATATTTAAAATGTTAAAATATTAAAAACCTGAATAAAAATATTTTTTTAAAAACCTTGGCCGGGCAGCGACCCCTCACATCCCAGACCTGCGCTATTTCCCAAGAGAACACTTATCACCTCAACTGGTGCACCAACAAGCGACTAGCCTTTGCCCTTGTTCGTAAGAAACTCCCCATAAACATTGCAACAAGCACACCGCCCTACTCATTGAGAGAAGCCTAAATTCCATCTGTAACATCTTCCCACTGGCCAGCAATTCCGGTGTCTGATTGATCGAGTATTAACGGTCCATCCCCAAGGTGATGACCACCAACCTCTGCCTCTCCCCTTTCGCTCTTCTTCTTATGCACCTTGAAAGAAATAACCTCCCCTCTGACCACCACCTGCAATGCCTCCCACAACATGGAAGGGGAAATCTCCTCACTCCTATTAAATCTGAAATACTCTTCAATGGTGGAGGAGCACCCTCTCGCAAAAGCTCTTATCCGCCAACAGCGAAGCATCAAACTTCCACGCGGGGTGATGAGTGGGGCCTGACCCAACCATCACGTCCATGTAGGTTGGAGGATAATCAGAAATCACTATCGCTGAGTACCACAACTTCACCACCCCCGGCAGCAGAGACCTACCTGCAAAGAAAAATCAAAGACCTGGTGAACCTGAGAAAAGAACAAAAAACTCTTCTCCCCAAGGTGTAGAAATCTCCAAGAGTCAGCTCCCCAAATCTGCTCCATGAAGGTCAACGGTGCCTGTTGTTGCTCTCTTTGGTTGATTCTAAATATGGCGGTCAATATGGTCACCTTCCTTAATCCTAATTACGTTTGCTTTAGAGTCGCCAGGTATCTCTCGATACCGCCACAAGGTTCAAACTCGAATACTGATCAAAGAGCCAATACACCAGTTAGTTAGTTCAAAGTCAATACTATTTATTTACACACACAGCAATATCTACTCATGCACGAAATACTACAGACTAAACTATCACTACTGCTAAAGCCTATACTTAGCTTCGGGCGCCCACTCAATCAGAGGAACAATGACCGTTGTTCGGTTCTGAGGCTGCTGGGGTCGAAGTGGTAGACGGGAACAGCTAAGGTCGTCCGTCTGGTAGTGAGCGTTGACCTTGGACTTACTTGTTTCTGGTGTAGCTGGTGGAAGGGTCTCTCCGCTTTGAGAGCCGATTCCAAGAGAGCGATTCTCTCTTGGGGCCTCCTTCGTATACCCGAAGGGGGCTTCGCGCTCTTTTGGGCGAGCCTTGAACTTGGTCCCAATCAATTGGGCCATTTCTTGATCATTTGCATTGATCTTGACCAATAAAGGGGTGGGTGCCCTGATGGCTGGGCGTGTCCTAGGTGGCCGTTGGCCTGGCTTTGTTTTCTGCTTTCGGTTTGGGGAACTGGCGCCGTGACAGGTCAGTTACTAAAGTATCTTCCTTTGTTCCCGGAGATGGGCCATCCATATGCTAATGGGCCGACAGTTTCAGTCTCGTCTGGGAGCTACGGCTCCAATATGCAGACAGGCTCTGTGCCTGCTTGCTTTCCTAACATTGTCCATTTTTCCCTGCAATCTTTGCAAATGTCCATTTTGTATTCTGGAAGTGGCCATCCCAGATGGCTACACTTTGCCTTCGCAGAAAGCCTCAACACCTTAGGCCTCGATTTATCCAGCCAGGGATCTAATATGCAATTAAAGTCCCGTCTCATGATTAGCTGATGAGAATCAAATTCAGAATCAAAAGACAACAACTTATTAATAAAAGTTCTGTTGTTCCATTCTGGTGCATGCACATTGACCAGCACAATTGTCGCACTCACTCACAGCCCACTAACCACTACATACCTCTCATTCGGATCAGTCAACATTTTCCCCACTGAAAATGCTACCCTCTTACTAATCAGGGTCGCTGCTCCCCTGGTCCTACTATCAAACTTTGAATGAAACACCTGTCCCACCCAACCCTTCTGTTACCTTATCTAATCTCTAACCTGTAAATGGGTTTCCTGCAGCAGCACCACATCAGCTTTCAAAATCTTAAGGTGCGTAAACACCAGGATCTCTTTAACCCCCTTACATTCCATGTGACCAGCCGGATGGGGTTCATCTACCACCCCTCTTACCAGAGTCAGCCATTCCCACTTCGTGAGGCAGTCCAGCAACCCTCCGGGAAGGGCCGACACCAGGTCCATCCAAGATGGCTGCCAGATCTCCCAATACAACTAGACAAAGAAAAGTCCCCAGCCACTGTTAGAAGACTAACCCACCCCTCTCCTCCACCCTCCTAACACCACACACAAACAACCAAATAAATCACAACTAGGTCCCCAAATACACTCTCCCCAACACCAAACCCCAATCACCCAATAACTCTAACCTCTAAATTCATATTTAATAAACCCCCCATTCATTCGAGCCGCAGATAATCCCACCCCTTCACTTCAGTTGACTAACTATTCCAGCTAGCGGGGCAGCTCCCACACAGAGAACCATTCATTTTTTTTTAATAAATATTTTATTGAAAATTTTTGAACAACCAACACAGTACATTGTGCATCCTTTACACAATATGATAACAACACAAATAACAATGACCTATTTTATAAACAAAAAATGAATAAATAATAAATAACAAAAATGAAAACTAACCCTAATTGGCACCTGCCTTATCACAAGTAACACTCTCCAAAAATATAATTTAACAGTCCAATATATAATTATCTGTCGCAACAACCTATACATATTATACAGTATATATTAACAACCCTGAGAGTCCTTCTGGTTCCTCCTCCCCCCCCCTCCCCCCCCCCTCCCCCCCCCCCCCCCCCCACCCCCCCCTCCCCCCGATCCTGGGCTGTTGCTGCTGCCTTCTTTTTTCCATTCCATCTATCTTTCTGCAAGGTATTCGACGAACGGTTGCCACCGCCTGGTGAACCCTTGAGCCGACCCCCTTAGAACGAACTTAATCCGCTCTAGCTTTATAAACCCTGCCATGTCATTTATCCAGGTCTCCACCCCCGGGGGCTTGGCTTCTTTCCACATTAACAATATCCTGCGCCGGGCTACTAGGGACGCAAAGGCGAAAACATCGGCCTCTCTCGCCTCCTGCACTCCCGGCTCTTGTGCAACCCCAAATATAGCCAACCCCCAGCTTGGTTCGACCCGGACCCCCACTACTTTTGAAAGCACCTTTGTCACCCCCATCCAAAACCCCTGTAGTGCCGGGCATGACCAAAACATATGGGTATGATTCGCTGGGCTTCTCGAGCACCTCGCACACCTATCCTCCACCCCAAAAAATTTACTGAGCCGTGCTCCAGTCATATGCGCCCTGTGTAATACCTTAAACTGAATCAGGCTTAGCCTGGCACACGAGGACGACGAGTTTACCCTGCTTAGGGCATCTGCCCACAGCCCCTCCTCGATCTCCTCCCCCAGCTCTTCTTCCCATTTCCCTTTTAGTTCATCTACCATAGTCTCCCCTTCGTCCCTCATTTCCCTATATATATCTGACACCTTACCATCCCCCACCCATGTCTTTGAGATCACTCTGTCCTGCACCTCTTGTGTCGGGAGCTGCGGGAATTCCCTCACCTGTTGCCTCGCAAAAGCCCTCAGTTGCATATACCTGAATGCATTCCCTTGGGGCAATCCATATTTCTCGGTCAGCGCTCCCAGACTCGCAAACTTCCCATCCACAAACAGATCTTTCAGTTGCATTATTCCTGCTCTTTGCCACATTCCATATCCCCCATCCATTCCATCCGGGGCAAACCTATGGTTGTTTCTTATCGGGGACCCCCCCAAGGCTCCAGTCTTTCCCCGATGCCGTCTCCACTGTCCCCAAATCTTCAGTGTAGCCACCACCACCGGGCTTGTGGTGTAGTTCCTCGGTGAGAATGCAATGGGGCTGTCACCATAGCCTGTAGGCTAGTCCCCCTACAGGACGCCCTCTCTAATCTCTTCCACGCCGCTCCCTCCTCCTCTCCCATCCACTTACTCACCATTGAAATATTAGCGGCCCAATAATACTCACTTAGGCTCGGTAGTGCCAGCACCCCCCCTCCTATCCCTGCTACGCTGTAAGAATCCCTTCCTCACTCTCGGGGTCTTCCCGGCCCACACAAAACCCATGATGCTCTTTTCAATCCTTTTAAAAAAAGCCTTCGTGATCACCACCGGGAGGCACTGAAACACAAAGAGGAATCTCGGGAGGACCACCATCTTAACCGCCTGCACCCTCCCTGCCAGTGACAGGGATACCATATCCCATCTCTTGAAATCCTCCTCCATTTGTTCCACCAACCGCGTTAAATTTAACCTATGCAATGTGCCCCAATTCTTGGCTATCTGGATCCCCAGGTAACAAAAGTCCCTTGTTACCTTCCTCAACGGTAGGTCCTCTATTTCTCTACTCTGCTCCCCTGGATGCACCACAAACAACTCACTTTTCCCCATGTTCAATTTATACCCTGAAAAATCCCCAAACTCCCCAAGTATCCGCATTATTTCTGGCATCCCCTCCGCCGGGTCTGCCACGTATAGTAGCAAATCGTCCGCATACAAAGATACCCGGTGTTCTTCTCCTCCTCTAAGTACTCCCCTCCACTTCTTGGAACCCCTCAACGCTATCGCCAGGGGCTCAATCGCCAGTGCAAACAATAATGGGGACAGAGGGCATCCCTGCCTTGTCCCTCTCTGGAGCCGAAAATATGCAGATCCCCGTCCATTCGTGACCACGCTCGCCATCGGGGCCCTATACAACAGCTGCACCCATCTAACATACCCCTCTCCAAAACCAAATCTCCTCAACACCTCCCACAAATAATCCCACTCCACTCTATCAAATGCTTTCTCGGCATCCATCGCCACTACTATCTCCGTTTCCCCCTCTGGTGGGGCCATCATCATTACCCCTAACAGCCTCCGTATATTCGTGTTCAGCTGTCTCCCCTTCACAAACCCAGTTTGGTCCTCGTGGACCATCCCCGGGACACATTCCTCTATTCGCATTGCCATTACCTTGGCCAGGATCTTGGCATCTACATTTAGGAGGGAAATAGGTCTATAGGACCCGCATTGTAGCGGGTCCTTTTCCTTCTTTAAGAGAAGCGATATCGTTGCTTCAGACATAGTCGGGGGCAGTTGTCCCCTTTCCTTTGCCTCATTAAAGGTCCTCGTCAATACCGGGGCGAGCAAGTCCACATATTTTCTATAGAATTCGACTGGGAATCCATCCGGTCCCGGGGCCTTTCCCGCCTGCATGCTCCTAATTCCTTTCACCACTTCTTCTACCTCGATCTGTGCTCCCAGTCCCACCCTTTCCTGCTCTTCCACCTTGGGAAATTCCAGCCGATCCAAGAAGCCCATCATTCTCTCCCTCCCATACGGGGGTTGAGCTTCATATATTTTTTATAAAATGTCTTGAACACTCCATTCACTCTCTCCGCTCCCCGCTCCATCTCTCCTTCCTCATCCCTCACTCCCCCTATTTCCCTCGCTGCTCCCCTTTTCCTCAATTGGTGTGCCAGCAACCTGCTCGCCTTCTCCCCATATTCGTACTGTACACTCTGTGCCTTCCTCCATTGTGCCTCTGCAGTGCCTGTAGTCAGCAAGTCAAATTCTACATGTAGCCTTTGCCTTTCCCTGTACAGTCCCTCCTCCGGTGCTTCCGCATATTGTCTGTCCACCCTCAAAAGTTCTTGCAGCAACCGCTCCCGTTCCTTACTCTCCTGCTTCCCTTTATGTGCCCTTATTGATATCAGCTCCCCTCTAACCACCGCCTTCAGCGCCTCACAGACCACTCCCACCTGGACCTCCCCATTATCATTGAGTTCCAAGTACTTTTCAATGCACCCCCTCACCCTTAGACACACCCCCTCATCTGCCATTAGTCCCATGTCCATTCTCCAGGGTGGGAGCCCTCCTGTTTCCTCCCCTATCTCCAAGTCTACCCAGTGTGGAGCGTGATCCGAAATGGCTATAGCCGTATACTCCGTTCCCCTCACCTTCGGGATCAACGCCCTTCCCAGCACAAAAAAGTCTATTCGCGAGTAGACTTTATGGACATAGGAGAAAAACGAGAACTCCTTACTCCTAGGTCTGCTAAATCTCCACGGGTCTACACCTCCCATCTGCTCCATAAAATCTTTAAGTACCTTGGCTGCTGCCGGCCTCCTTCCAGTCCTGGACTTCGACCTATCCAGCCCTGGTTCCAACACCGTATTAAAATCTCCCCCCATTATCAGCTTTCCCATCTCTAGGTCCGGAATGCGTCCTAGCATCCGCCTCATAAAATTGGCATCATCCCAGTTCGGGGCATATACGTTTACCAAAACCACCGACTCCCCCTGTAGTTTGCCACTCACCATCACGTATCGGTCCCCGTTATCCGCCACTATAGTCTTTGCCTCGAACATTACCCGCTTCCCCACTAATATAGCCACCCCCCTGTTTTTCGCATCTAGCCCCGAATGGAACACCCGCCCCACCCATCCTTTGCGTAGCCTAACCTGGTCTATCAGTTTCAGGTGCGTTTCCTGTAACATAACCACATCTGCATTAAGTTTCTTAAGGTGTGCGAGTATCCGTGCCCTCTTTATCGGCCCGTTCAGCCCTCTCACGTTCCACGTGATCAGCACGGTTGGGGGGCTTCCTACCCCCCCCCCCCCCTTGTCGATTAGCCATCCCCTTTTTCCAGCTCCTCACCCGGTTCCCACGCAGCTGTATCTCCCCCAGGCGGTGCCCCCCCGCCCATCCCCTCCCATACCAGCTCTCCCCTCTCCCCAGCAGCAGCAACCCAGTAATTCCCCCCTCCCACCCCCCCCGCTAGATCCCCCGCTAGCGTAATTACTCCCCCCATGTTGCTCCCAGAAGTCAGCAAACTCTGGCCGACCTCGGCTTCCCCCCGTGACCTCGGCTCGCACCGTGCGACGCCCCCTCCTTCCTGCTTCTCTATTCCCGCCATGATTATCATAGCACGGGAACCAAGCCCTTGGCCCCGCCCCCAATGGCCAACGCCCCATCTCCCCCACCTCCCCTCCTCCTCCATCACCACCTGTGGAAGAGAGAAAAGTTACCACATCGCAGGATTAGTACATAAAACTCCTCTTTCCCCCCTTTTTAACCCCCCTCTTCGCCTCCCACATTCGCCCCACCACTTTGTTCAAACGTTCTTTTTAATAACCCGCTCATTCCAGTTTTTCTTCCACAATAAAGGTCCACGCTTCATCCGCCGTCTCAAAGTAGTGGTGCCTCCCTCGATATGTGACCCACAGTCTTGCCGGTTGCAGCATTCCAAATTTTATCTTCTTTTTATGAAGCACCGCCTTGGCCCGATTAAAGCTCGCCCTCCTTCTCGCCACCTCCGCACTCCAGTCTTGATAAACGCGGATCACCGCGTTCTCCCATTTACTGCTCCGAGTTTTCTTTGCCCATCTAAGGACCATTTCTCTATCCTTAAAACAGAGGAATCTCATCACTATGGCTCTGGGAATTTCTCCTGCTCTCGGTCCTCGCGCCATCACTCAGTATGCTCCCTCCACCTCCAACGGACCCGCCGGGGCCTCCGCTCCCATTAACCAGTGCAGCATCGTGCTCACATATGCCCCGACGTCCGCTCCCTCCACACCTTCAGGAAGACCAAGAATCCTCAGGTTGTTCCTCCTTGCGTTGTTCTCCAGTGCCTCCAACCTTTCCACACATCGTTTCTGATGTGCCTCATGCGTCTCCGTCTTCACCACCAGGCCCTGTATGTCGTCCTCATTCTCGGCTGCCTTTGTCTTCACGACCCGAAGCTCCCGCTCCTGGGTCTTTTGTTCCTCCTTTAGCCCTTCGATCGCCTGTAGTATCGGGGTCAACAGCTCTTTCTTCATTTCCTTTTTGAGCTCTTCCACACAGCATTTCAAGAACTCTTGTTGTTCAGGGCCCCATGTTAAACTGCCACCTTCCGACGCCATCTTGGTTTTTGCTTGCCTTCCTTGCCGCTGTTCTAAAGGATCCACTGCAATCCGGCCACTTTCTCCTCCTTTTTTCATCCGTATCCAGGGGGGATTCCCTTCTGGTTTACCGCACAGTGTTTTTAGCCGTCAAAATTGCCGTTGGGGCTCCTATCAAGAGCCCAAAAGTCCGTTTCACCGGGAGCTGCCGAAACGTGCGACTCAGCTGGTCATCGCCGCACCCGGAAGTCAGAGAACCATTCATAACACCAAGATTCCAGAACACCAAAACAACCGTCACCCAAAGCTGGCTTTATTAATTACGAAAGAGAATAACATTAACAGTAAACAACACCCGTTCCATCAGCCCCCACAGCACAATTCTACATGTAAAGTTACAAACAATCCCATCTACACCTCTTCAACTATTAATAAGAAAAGAAAGGCAAATAGAAAACCTGAACAGTCCGCACCCACCTCCAAACACTCCTCAACCCATACAAAATAGGATTATTTCAACCCCAGTCCATTCCTTGGGATGAGTGCCTCCACTTCCCCTGGAGTCTCGAAGTAGTGGTCCTTGTTTTCGTAGGTCACCCAAAAATCTCAAAAAGGGTAAACCATGCCAAACCGAACGTTTTAACGATACAGCCCTGCCTTGGCCTAGTTGTTCTCCTGAACAACTCCACTCCAACATCTTGATATATCCTCACTTTGTGGCCTTCCCGATGGCTTTCCGATGCTCCTTTGCTCATCGTAAAATTCTGTCTTTATCTTGGCAGCTTTGGAATCCCACAATAAACGCACGAGGTGGCTCCCCAGCACATGGCCTCTGCCTCAACAACCTGTGGGCTCAATCCAGCTCTTGAGGGCACCATTTCTCCCTCCCCACTATCTTCCAGAGCAACTGTGCCATAAACATTCTCGGGTTCGGGCCCTCCAACCCCCCTGGCAATCCAACCACCCTCATATTCTGCCATCTAAACCGATTTTTAAGATCATCCACCTTGGGACGGCATGTGGCGCAGCGGTTAGCACTGGGACTGCGGCGTCGAGGACCCTGGTTCGAATCCCGGCCCTGGGTCACTGCCCGTGTGGAGTTTGCACATTCTCCCATGTCTACGTGGGTCTCACCCCCACAACCCAAAGATGCGCAGGTTAGGTAATTGGCCAAGCTAAATTGCCCCTTAATTGGAAACAAAATAATTGGGTACTCTGAATTTAAAAAAGAAAGATCATCCACCTTAGCCCTCAAGCTCTTATTGTCGGCCACCACCGTTGCCATTTCCACCTGGTTGCCCTACCTCGACAGAGCAACCCCTACCTCCTGCAGCACTGAACCCTGCTTCTTTACCACCTCATCCACCTTAGCCAGGGCCCCTTGAATTGAGGAAATAGACGCCTCGATCGCTTTTTCAAGGTCTTCTGATGTCTCTCGCCACAGTTTCTGCAACTCCATAGCTAGAATTTTTAAAGTTGGAGGGGTGGTCCCTGGCATTGTACTTGCCTCCGCCATTTTCTTTCTTACCAAGGCACTCAAGGCCTCAATGTTTGAAGCTGTTTCTCTCCTCTTTTGTTGCCTGGTTCAGTACTAATTGTGCACCACTTTCTTGTGGGGCACTTACACAATCGAGTTTTAAATTTGCATTGCCAGCCAGGCAAAAAGAGCCTAAACTGCGATCCCCATGCAGAGCTCCCACACGTGCAACCACTCCGTTACATGCCGCAACGGAAGTCAGAATTAGCTAATAGTTAACCAGCTGTATTTGCTGTATAGTTCATTATAGTTCTTGTTATTAATAACAAGTAATTGTGTTTACATTTACATTTACAAACCTGATGACTGTAATTATTGGGCAGCCAAGGACCAAAGACTTTGGGTATTTTTATAATAATTATTGGTTAATTCACTTGTGTTGTGGTTCCAGAACAAGTGGAGCTGGAATTGACCAGCCACTAGCCCAGTGTGACACTAACACTGCAGCCTCACAGCGCCAGGGACCTGGGTTTAATTCTGGTCTCGGGTGACTATCTGTGTGCCGTTTGAATGTTCTCCCAATGTCTGCGTGGGTTTCCTCCGGATGCTCCAGTTTCCTCCCACAGTCCAAAAATGTGCAGGTTAGGTGGATTGGCCATGCTAAATTGCCCTTTAGTGTCCAGTGATGTTCAGGTTTTTCACAGTGTTGGTACAGACTCAATGGGCTGAATGGACTCCTGCACTGCAGGAATTATATGATTCTGTAGGAATTCTATGGAGAGTGTGGTGGAGCAGGCCTCATCCAGCCAGAGGAATGTCTGGGTTTATCTGGAGACTGAATCTGCATCACATGATAAGCCTCTCGAATTGTCCTTAAGGCAAGAGTGCTGGATGTTCAGTGCAAGGTCCGTGAGGATTTGTCAGGTATACCAGAAGGGTAGCATCCCGTCGGTCATGATCAGAGCTCTTTGAAGCAGCAGGCTGTCATCTCTTACCTCATCCTTGCCATCGCCGCTCGAGGATTGGTCCCCTTCTGGCTGTCTTTATCCTCCAGGGCATCTTCATTTTGGATGGCGATGTTATGAAGGGCACAGCAAACTATGACCATCAGAGACACACATGAAGGAGAGTACTGCAATGCACTTCCAGATCTGTCCTGGCATCGGAAATGCATCTTGAAGAGTCCAATGGTCTGCTCCACTGTAGCCCTGGTGATGGCTCTCGTTGTCCCTCCTTTCGGGGGAAACCAGAAATGGCAGCAAATCCTCGGGCTCTCTCATTCGGGTTTTTAGCTGTGTGAAGGTGATGTAATTGCTGGAACACTGCCTCTGCGAACATCTTGATGCAATGGTGTGCAGCAGGCTATGTTATCTCAGTCAGGTCTCTGCAGGCTGGATGGAATGAGGCTGTCGGGAAAAAGTTCAACGCCATTGTCACCTCCAGGGCGACAGGCATCAGATGGTCCCCAAGACAGTTGGATGAGATCTCCTCAGCCAGCATCTCACAAAATGATGTTACATTTGCCCTTGAAAGCCCCTGTGTCTTCTCCAGCACTGAGTCTTATTCAGTTGCAGGTCCCTAAATCACTGCCTTCATTTGCTCGGGGAAGCATCAAGCCATCTGAGCCTCTGATCAGGGTTTCTAGGCTCCTCCTCACCATCAGGGTCCGGCATTGCTCTGTCCCCCTTCCTGAGTACATACTGCATCCTAAACCTCCCTCTGATTCCTTAAATCTCTCACCCTTCACCTGCTCCTCCTCTCTTCCTCACTGAAAGTCATGTCTCCAACCGAGGCAACACAATCCAGAACTTTTATACCTTACGGGAGGAAGAACAGTCAATGAACAATCAAAAGGGCCCCCTGAATGAGAGGAGAGTCTTTCTGATAAGAAAATATTTGCAGTCTAACTCTGCCCAGTAAAGGAGCAGTCCCTGCAGTCACTGGAGTTTGAATTGCAAAGTTGTGACTGTGCTCTCAACTGCAGTCTGACACCTCACCGAGACAAGCATGCCCTTCAAAACGCAGTTTCCCCCCCTGTCATAAATCTCATTCTTAAGATATTATTGACTTCTGACCACATTATTCCAGCGAGGTAGATAGTTAGTTGGATCAATTGAGTTTTAAATTACCATTTCAATAATGCAGGTGGGTTCCTAACTTTTTGACCCGTCCGTGTGTGATATAAAGCATTGTGATGATCTTGTGAACGGTGCCTGATACCAGCATCACAATACTCTCTGCAAAGCGGAAAAGCCTTCCGATCACAGAGTGTTTTATTTTGCCCTAAGTTTCTGAACAGTTCTGTGATGGTGCATGCTCAGAAGAATACAGTTTCTCTGACGAATCACTGCTTGTGTCCTCCACCAACTGCTACTCCACACATGAAGGCCCTGTCAGACATGGAAGACATGAATCAATCCAGACATGGTAAAGGTAGAAGTTATCATGACAAAGATGATCGTATTTCACCTGCTGTTGAAATCAAGCCATCATTGACTGAGTGTCGTATGACATCTGGGTCACTGATGTTTAATTGTGTCACCATATAAGCTAGGAGCTCCGCAACTCCCCACCCCCCAAAGGCAAGGGCACTGAAACTCAACTGGTCTCTGGTATTTCCTCTGCATTTGTCAGTTGCAGTTGTATGAATGATCAGCTCCAATTCTCCCCCCCGTCTGTGTTCTGTGTTTTCTTCTCCTACAACAAGGGAAAGAACAGGCCCAGGACTGAATACATAGATACATAGGTACACAGAAGATAGGAGCAGGAGGAGGCCTTTCGGCCCTTCGACCCTGCTCTGCCATTTATCACGATCATGGCTGATCATCCAACTCAATAGCCTAATCCTGCTTTCTCCCCATAGCATTTGATCCCATTCGCCCCAAGTGCTATATCTAGCCACCTCTTGAATATATTCAATGTTTTAGCATCAACTACTTCCTGTGGTAATGAATTCCACAAGCTCACCACTCTTTGGGTGAAGAAATGCCTCCTCGCCTTTGTCTGAAATGGTTCACCATGAATCCTCAGACTGTGACCCCTACTTCTGGACACACCCACCATGGGAACATCTGCCCTGTATCTACCCTGTCTAGTCCTGTTAGAATTTTTAAAGTCTCTATGAGATTCCCCCTCATTCTTCTGAACTCGAGCGAGAACAATCCCAATCTAGTCAATCTCTCCTCATATATTAGTCCCGCCATCCCTGGAATCAGCCTGGTAAACCTTCGCTGCACTCCCTTGAGAGCAAGAACATCCTTCCTCAGAAAAGGAGACCAAAACTGCACAAAATATTCTAGGCGTGGCCTCACCATGGCCCTGTATAATTGCAGCAACACATCCCTGCTTCTGTACTCGAAACCTCTCGCAATGAAGGCCAACATACCATTAGCCTTCTTTACCGCCTGCTGTACCTGCATGCTTACCTTCAGCGACTGATGCACAAGGACACCCAGGTCCCGCTGCACATTCCCCTCTCCCAATTTACAACCATTCAGGTATTCCAAAGTGAATAATCTCACACTTATCCAAATTATACTGCATCTGCCATTGATTTGTCCACTCGCCCAACCTGTCCACAGCATGCTGTAGGATCCCTGCATCCTCGTCACAGTTTACCTTCCCACCCAACTTGGTATAATCTGCAAACTTTGAGATGTTACATTTTGTTCCCTCATCCAAATCATTAATATATATTGTGAATAGCTGGAGTCCCAGCATCGATCCCTGTGGCACCCCATTAGTTACTGCCTTCCAATTTGAAAAAGATCCATTAATTCCTACTCTTTGTTTCCTCTCTGCCAACCAGCTTTCTATCCACCTCAATATATTTCCCCATGCACTTAATTTTGCACAATAATTTCTTTTGCGGGACTTTGTCAAATGCCTTCTGAAGGTCCAAATATACCACATCGACTGGCTCCCCCTTGTTAACTGTACTGGTTACATCTTCAAAGAATTCCAACAGATTTGTCAAGCATGATTTGCCCTTCATAAAGCCATGTTGACTCTGACTGATCTGCCACTGCTTTCCAAATGTTCTTCTATAAAGTCCTTGATAATGGATTCAAGAATTTCCCCCACTACCGATGTTAGGCTTACTGGTCTATAATTCCCTGCTTTCTCTCTACCTCCCTTTTTGAATATTGGAGTGACATGAGCTACCCTCCAATCTGCAGGGACAGTTCCAGAGTCTATAGAATCCCAGAAGATGACCACCAATGCATCCACTATTTCCAGTTCCACCTCCTTAAGCACTCTGGGATGCAGATTCTCAGGCCCTGGGGATTTATCTGCCTTCAACCCCATCAATTTTCCCAGCACCATTTCTCTACTAATGTTGATCTCCCTCAATTCTTCCCTTTCACTAAAACTTTCATTCTCCAACATTTCTGGTATCTGATTTGTGTCCTCTTTTGTGAAGACAGAACCAAAGTACGTATTCAATTGATCAGCCATTTCTTTGTCCCTTATTATGCATTCTCCTATTCTGTCTTTACCAGTCACTTTCTCTTCACATATCTATAGAAACTCTTAGTGCCAGTCTTTATGTTACCTGCAAACTTACTTTCTTACTCTAGTTTCCCCTTCTTTCTTTAATTTAAATTTTTTTTTAGAGTATCCAATTCATTTTTTTCCCAATTAAGGGGCAATTTAGTGTGGCCAACCCACCTACCCTGCACATCTCTGGGTTGTGGAGGCGAAACCCACGCAAACACAGGGAGAATGTGCAAACTCCACACGGTCAGTGACCCAGAGCCGGGATCGAACCTGGGATCTCAGCGCCGTGAGTCAGCAATGCTAACCACTGCGCCACCATGCTGCCCCTCTTCTTAATCAATCCCTTCATCCTTCTTTGCTGAACTCTAAACTGTTCCCAATCCACAGACCTATTATTTTTCTTGGCCAATTTGTATGCTTCTTCCTTGAATCGGACACTATTTCTAATTTCCCTTGTAATCCATGGATTGGCCCTCTTACCCATTTTGCTTTTGTGCCGGAATGTAATGGTCAGTGTTTGCCTGAGGGTTGAGGAGCATTTGGTGTGGATGACATTGAGAGAGAGGCATGGCATTGCATAAGGGTGAGGATGCGTGGGAGTGGTAAATGATTAGATGTGGATGTGAGGAAGTGCTTAAACACAACGGATGGATGGGTGTGCAAGATAAATAGGTGTGAGGAGCGATGCGGTGGAGTAGGATTTGGAAAGCAGATTGAGGATTTGGGATGATGTCCACAGCAGGATCTAGGTGAAGGTGAAACTACTCAACCATTCATGACCTACTTCAGGCCATTATAGTGCTTCCTCCTCTGAATCTAGGGGTGTGACACTGATTTCTTCCTCCCTTTGTGGGGAATTGTCACATGAGAGGAAAGGATTGAACTCTGGTGTCATGATCTATTTAGCTTCACTGTTGAGATTCGCGGTTGAATGGCCACTTGGGTGAAGAGCTGTGGACTGTGGTAATTGTGAAACCTGACATCAGCAAGAGCTTTTAGCAAAGGAGGGTGGAAAACTGGCAGAGGAAGAATTTGGTCAACGTATAGGGAAATAGAATTTTAGAAAAATTGGCCTACAGTATGATTGGGGAAAGGGTTGTACAGTCCCTCCTGTCAGCAGATGTGGAAAGGTTGGCCAAGTATGTGCTAAAAAGTTACAACAAGTCAGTAGATCAGAGGTGCATGCTTATATATATATATAGCTATCCCTGACATTATGCTTGGCTGAGATTATGAGGGCAATGTTCAGTCAGTGAGAACGATGGCACAGGCACAAAATATGGCGCGGATTGGGAAACACGATTCTTGCCGGTAAGATCGCGTTTTCCAATTTTCCAGGCCTCTTTCCAGTGGTGTAACGAGAATCCCTCCACAGAAGGTCAGGAACCACATTTCAATATGTTAGCAGTGCATCAGTGATCCTTCCCGTTGAGACTACCCCCCCCCCCTTACTGAATATTCACTGGACGCCGGCGTGATGTTACAACAGCTGTCTACAAATGGGAACTCGGCAACCTCACCTCCGAAGGGAATATTGGAGGTGGGCGCTCCGATCACCATCACCCTTCAGGAATCCTATTGCACATGGGGCACTGGAAAGGATGTGGGGGGACACAGATAAATGCATCTCTGGGCTGGCGGGGTTCAATATCGACATCTCGATGGGGTGGGGTCGCTCGCAGGCCTTAACAGCCCTTCATGTCTATGAGCCTCCAGGTTTAAAGAAGTCTGGCAGCTGGTTTGCAGACAGTGCTTCCAGTGTCTTGCTTGCTGGGCTTGTGGTGATACCACCACTGAGGGATTGCCCTTCTATTTAAAAAAAAAATTATTAAGGCATTTTAAACACAACCAAAACCAGAAGAAGAACAAACAGGAAACCTCATAACAAATAAATAACATCCAATCACCCCACCCTCCCTGTCATTCCTCTCCACCCATCCTGCCTCCCCCATTTTAACCCCTTTATCCCCCTCCCTATCTCCACCCACCCCTCCTCTGCTGACATCTTAACTGTCCTTGAAGAAGTCGATGAACAGCTGCCACCTCCGGGCAAACCCGTCCACTGATCCCCTCAAGGCGAACTTAATTTTCTCCAGCCTAAGGAACTCAGCTAGGTCGCTCACCCACACCCCCGGCTTCGGCGGCCCCGAGTCCCTCCAAGTCAATAAATTCTGTCTGCGGGCTACCAGACGTCGGCCTCTCTTGCCTCTGGACTCCCGGGTCTACCGGCACTCTAAATATCGCCACTTCTGAACTTGGGGCCACCTTCACCTTCACCTTCAGCACCTCAGACATTACGTCCGCAAACCCCTGCCAGAACCCCTTCAGCTTCGGACATGCCCAAAACATGTGACCATGGTTCGCAGGCTTCGCCGCGCACCGTCCACACCTGTCCTCTACTCCCTCAAAGAACCTGCTCAGCCTGGCAACCGTCATTTGTGCCCTATACACTATCTTGAATTGAATAAGGCTAAGCCTAGCACACGAGGAAGTTGCAATTACCCTCCTCAAAGACTCCTCCCAAACCCAGCCTCCATTCCACCCCCCCAACCTCCTCCCACTTCCGTTTAACTTCTCCTATTGGGGCTCCCTCCCAGTCCATTCCCACCTTGTAAATCTCGGATACCTTACCGTCACCCACTCCTGTTTTCGATACCACCTTGTCCTGTAGCTCCGGGGGCGGCAGATCGGGAAAGGATGAGATGCTTCCTCACATAATTCCGCACATGTAAGTACCGGAACCCATTCTATTTTTTTTCTTTTTTATAAATTTAGAGTACCCAATTCATTTTTTCCAATTAAGGGGCAATTTAGTGTGGCCAATCCGTCTAGCCTGCACATCTGTGGGTTGTGGGGGCGAAACCCACGCAAACACGTTGAGAATGTGCAAACTCCACACGGACAGTGACCCAGAGCCGGGATCGAACCTGGGACCTCGGCGCTATGAGGCAGCAGTGCTATCCACTGTGCCACCGTGATGTCCTTCGGTACCGATTCTCACCGGGCAGCTCATACTCCTCTTCCAATTCCTCTAAACTCGAAACGCTGCTCCCCACAAACATGTCCCCAAACCGCTCAACCCCATCTGTCGCCACCCTCGAAACCCCGCATCTAGTTAGGTGGACTGGCCATGCTAAATTGCCCTTAGTGTCCAAAATTGCCCTTAGTGTTGGGTGGGGTAACTGGGTTATGGGGATAGGGTGGATGTGTGCGGTTGGGAAGGGTGCTCTTTCCAAGAGCCGGTGCAGACTCGATGGGCCGAATGGCTTCCTTCTGTACTGTAAATTCTATGAATCTATAAGCCCCCCGGTGCAAATCTATGATTCCCGCAGATCGGTGCCCACAGCGAGGCACCCTCCAACCTCCAATGCCAACGTCACTGTCCCCACACCCTCAGGGCAGCCACAGCCACGGGGTTCGTGGAGCACTTGGCTTGGAAGAACTGCAGAGGCACCATCAATTATGCCCCGAACCTTGTGCCCTTACAAGATGCTGCCTCCATCCGCTGCCTGCCAACCCCTCCCCCACCACCCACTTCCTAACCATGGCTATATTCATTGCCAAGTAATAATTCATTATATTTAGCAAGGCCAGCATCCCCCCCCCCCCCCCCACGTGTCCCCGCCCCCCCCTCTCGCGTCCCCTCTCCAACAGCACCTTCTTTAACAGTGGAGATTTCCCTGCCGACACAAACTCCAGAATCAGAGCATTAATTTTCCTGAAGAAAGAATTTGGAATGAAGATCGGGAGGTTCTGGAAAACGAATAAGAGCCTGGGGTGATATCGTCATTTTTATTGTTTGCACCCGCCCCGCCAGCGACAAAGGGAGCACGTCCCACCTCTTAAAGTCCCCCCTCATCTGTTCCACCAACTGCGCCAAATTCAATTTACGTAGTTGTTCCCATCCCCGCGCCACCTGGATATCAAAATACCTAAAGCTCGCCCCCACCATTTTAAACGGCAGCTTGCCCAAACTCCTCTCCTGCCCCCTTGCCTAGATCAGGAAGACCTGACTCTTCCCCATGTTTAACTTATATCCAGAAAACTGTCCGAGTTCCTCGAAAATATTCTTAATTCCTCCAATACCTCCCAGTGGATTTGATGTGTAAAGCAGCAGATCGTTCACATATAGCGAGGCCCGTGCTCCATGTAGGAGTGTTTTCCAAGGCCTGAGTATTGAGCCAGCCTTAACGTGGGGTTCGTCCCTTATTATTAGGCCTTAGCTTAATAAACAGAGCAGACACACAACAATATTGGATAAGATGGCTTTTATGATCCCAAGCTTGGTTTCGTGTACACGAGTGATGGACCTGGATAATGCCAAGATCGATTTGCTGAACACTGATAAAAACACATCAATTATACAATTTCCAAAAATCAATAGCTCACCCCAGTTGGACTCGATCCAATCCCTGAAGCTGTCATGTTCAAACAATCGAATAAAATTTTGATCAACCCATGATTGTCACCTGTTGTTTACCAAGGTTCGATGTCCATTTTAAGTTGTTTTCCCCATCCTAATATCACCGTCAGATCCTGTCCACCATTGTCCAGCTCGGGACAGGATGTCAGTACCGGCTTCCTCTTTACTCCATGGATTGTTTTAGAAGATATTGGGGGGCCAGTGATAAAACTTGTTTACTATGTAATCTGCTGACCACAGATCTTGTGTATCTCAAAAACATGGGCAAGTTAGCTAGCCTAAATCCCATCATGCATTGTGGCCACTGCTTGTAGCCAGAGCCAACATGGGGCGAAATTCTCCGTAATCGGCGCTATGTCCGCCGACCGGTGCCAAAAACGGCGCAAATCAGCCGGGCATCGCTCCGCCCCAAAGGTGCGGAATCCTCCGCATCTTGGGGGGCCGAGCCCTAACCTTGAGGGGCTAGGCCCGCGCCGCACTGATTTCCCCCCCGCCAGCTGGCAGGAAAGGCCTTTGGTGCCCCGCCAGCTGGCGCGGAAATGACATTGCCGGGCGGCGCATGCGCAGGAGCGTTAGCGGCCTCTCACGGCATCCCCGTGCATGCGCAGTGGAGGGGGCCTCTTCCGCCTCCGCCATGGTGGAGACCATGGCGAAGGCGGAAGGAAAAGAGTGCCCCCATGGCACAGGCCCGCCCGTGGATCGGTGGGCCTCGATCGCGGGCCAGGCCACCGTGGGGGCACGCCCCGGGGCCAGATCGCCCCGTGCCCCCCACAGGACCCCGGAACCCGCCGCGCCGCCTTGTCCCGCTGGTAAGAGAGGTGGTTTGATCCACGCCGGCGGGACAGGCATTCCAGCAGCGGGACTTCGGCCCATCCGGGCCGGAGAATCGCCGGGAGGGGGCCCACCAACCGGCGCGGCGCGATTCCCGACCCCGCCAAATCTCCGGTGCCGGAGAATTCGGCAACCAGCGGGGGTGGGATTTACGCCAGCCCCCGGCGATTCTCCGACACGGCGGGGGGTCGGAGAATCTCGCCCATGATTATCACTTCTATGTCATAAAATACAGGTTTAATGGTTAATAATGATTACTGGGTATACTTTCTATGATTAATCTCTATCCTTAATAAACTACCTTATGTAGAACTACTCTAGTGGCATCCTAGCGATTCAGCTTTAAGAGGTCTCATCGCTGGACACCCCCTTCACCCCCCCTTCACCCCCCCCCCCCCTCCCCCCCCTCCCACACTATCCCTCTCCAACTCCTTGATGCTTTAAGCGCCATTGCCAGTGGCTCTATCACCAAGGCAAAGAGCAACAGGGAGAGTGGCCATCCCTGGCTTGACCCATGGTGCAGTCCAAAGTACCCCAAACTCACCCAATTCATCCTTACACTCAGTATTGGCGCCCTATACAGCAACCAGACCAGTTCACAAACCCCTACCCGAACCGTTCCAGCACTTCCCACAGATACTCCCATTCCACCCGATTAAATGCCTTCTCCGCGTCCGTAGCGACCGCCACCTCCACCTCCTGTCCCTCCGGGAGCATCATTATCACATTTAATAACCGCCTACAGATTAGCTGAGGCCGACAGATGCCTGCACTTTACAAACCCTGTCTGGTCCTCCCCTATCACCCCTGGCACACAGTCCTCTAATCTTGAGGCCAAGATCTTTGCCAGCAGTTTGTCATCCACATTCAGCAGCGATATTGGGCGGTAGGACCCACACTGGTCCGGGTCGTTATCCTTCTTCAGAATTAAGGATATCGAAGCCTGTGATAACATAGGGGGAAGTTCCCCCTTATCCCTCACCTCATTGTATGCCCTTACTAGCAGGGGCCCCAGATAACTTCTTGCAAAATTCCACTGGGAACCCATCTGGGCCAGAGCCTTGCCTGCCTGCATTGCCCCCATACCCTCCATTAACTCCACCCAATCCAATGGGGGCCTCCAGCCCCTCTACCAGGTCCTCCTCTACCTTGGGGAACTCCAACCCATCAAGGAATCGCAGCATTCCCTCCTCCACGGCCAGGGGCTCCGATTCACAGAGCCTCTTATAAAAATTCCTCAAAAACCCCATTCACCCCCACCGTGTCCAGTACCACTCTTCCTCTCCCATCTTTCACCTTTCCGATCACCCTCGCCCCTTCCTGCTTCCTGAGTTGGTGAGCCAGCATCCTACTCGCCTTCTCCCCATATTCATACACTGCCCCCCCTAAGCCTTCCGCAACTGCCCTACTGCCTTCCCCGTGGGCACCAGCCTGAACTCCGTCTGGAGCTTCTGACGCTTCTTCAACAACCCTGCCTCTGGGGCCTCTGAATACCACCTATCAACCCGCAGAACCTCCTCCGCCAGCCTTGCCATCTCTGCCCGCTTTGTCCTATCCCTATGTGCCCGGATCGATATAAACTCCCCTCTGACCACTGCCTTAAGCGCCTCCCATAGCGTGGCGGAAGAAACCTCCCCCCTGTCACTCAGCTCCATGAACCCCCGAATGGCGGCCCTCACCCGCTCACACACCTCCTCATCCGTTAACAACCCCACATCTAACCTCCATGGCGGGTGCTGGCCCCCACTCCCTGGTCCGCTTGCAAGTCCACCCAGTGTGACGCGGGGTCCGAGACCACAATCGCCAAATACCGCGAGTCGACCACCCCACCAGCAGAGTCTTATCCAACACAAAGTAATCGATCAGTGGGTACATCCTGTGCACATGGGAGAAGTACGAAAATTCCTTCACCCTCGGCCTCCCAAAACATCACAGGTCTACCCCCCCATGCGCTCCATGAATCCCTCCAGCTCCTTCGTCGCCGCCGACACCCTCCCTGACCTCGGGCTCGACCGGTCCAACCTTGGATCAATGACCGAGTTAAAGTCCCTCCCCATAATCAACCGGTGCGAGTCCAGGTCCAGGATCTTCCCCAACACCCACTCATGAATTCAACATCGTCCGAATTTGGGGCATTAATGTTCACCAAAACCACTGATATCCCCTCCAATTTCCCGCTCACCATCACAAACCTTCCCCTTGGATCTGCCAATATATTCCCCACCTCAAATGCTACCCATTTATTTATCAGCACTGTCACCCACTGCATCTTCATATCTAATCCTAAATGGGGGACTTGCCTTACCCACCCTTTCCTTCGTCTAATCTGGTCCCCAATCTTCAAGTACGTTTCGTGCAAAAAGGCCACCTTCAAGCTCCTCAATTGCGTGAACACGCGCGACCATTTGACTGGCCCATTCAGCCCTCACACATTCCATGTGACCAGCCTGGTTGGGGGGCATCCCGCCCCCCTCACCTGCCGATCAACCATATCCCTTCTTGGGCCAGCCCACGGCCCGTGTCACGCGAACCTCCAGGCCCGCCCTCGGGTATCCACCGTCACCAACCCCTTCCCCACAACGCCACAACAGCCTCACCTGTGGCTTCCTCATCAGCACCCTATGCACCCAGTCGACCTCCAGGAGCCGGTCAAAGGCCCCCTCTCCCATCAGCTGCTCCAGCATTTTGCCCACATATGCGCCAGCGTCCGCTCCCTCTATGCTCTCTGGCATCCCAACAATTCTTAACTTTTGTCTGCGGGAGTGGTTCTCCAGACTCTCCACCTTCTCCTTTAGCCGCTTCTGGGTCTCCCGCATCATCCTATCCTCAGCTGCCAATGAGATAAGCTGCTCCTCATGCTCCCCCACCGCCTCCTCCACTTTCTGTGTCACCTGGCTCTGGGTCTCCAGCCTCAACTCCACCCGATCGATCCCTGCTTTCAGCGGATCCACCACCTTCGCCAGGTCCTCCTGAGCCTCCCTTCTCTGCTGGCTAAACTTCTCATTCAGGAAGTCCACCAGCTGTTCCATCGACAATTGGGCTGGTAGGGCCGACCCTTTACCCTCCGCCACCTTCCCCTGTGCCGCAGGAAGAGTTTCTTGTGCTCGCAACTCCTTCCTTCTCCACCCACTTCTGGTCCACGCCTCCATCCACTGACTCAACCAGTGAAGTAAAACGTTCCTCCACCACCTCTACACGTTTTTCACCTAAACATCTGCTGGTATGGAGGAAAAAGACCGGAAAAACTGCCTCGAGCGGGAGCTGCCAAATGTGCAACCGCTCACTGGTGACGACCAGGACTAGGTTGTGAAGACTTCTCTCCCACCTGGGGTCTGATATCCGCATGAACTGTGGTTCATGCGGGTGGTCATCGTGATGATGGCGACATTCATGGGCAGGGTGCTAAAGTGATTGGCCAGACGCTGCAGGAGAATAATGATGATTTACGGTGAGGATAGAGCGATTCTCCTTTTTTCCTCTATGTCGGACTCCGTCTTGACAGAGTTGAATGTGACCTGCCAATGAACTGGCTTATCTTAGGGCCAGAGAGGCCGAATGACACATCTCAGCTCCTACCGCATCCGAGGTCAGGGGCCCTGGTGGTTTTCTCCACTGACAGATGAGCTGGTCAGACTCCACATGTTTTCAGTCCTTGGCATCCTCATAACTAGAGAATACCGGCAGATATGAGAAGCCTGAGCGTTGATGTTGCGGGGTGAACATTCCATGCATGAGGGGTTGGGGGTGGGTGGGGAACTGGGGACAATGCCAGCAGCAGTGTGACATTCTCACACTACACAGGGATGAAGCGCTGATTTTGCGCGAGTGTTTGCGAAATATGGTGCCATGACAAGACAACATTGAGAATCCTTATGGGTGAGCAAAGTGATTTTTAATACAAATGCACTATTACAATGTTGACTTATCTCTACTGGTGCCCAGGTTCTCCCGTGCCCACTGAGTGCCTATGATTGTGTATTCCTCTCTACATTCCCGCTACATCTCGGTGTATCCCCAGTATCCACAGCTGAGGTTGAGGCAGCCTGCTGACTTCCACGTTCTGTTGCCTGAGGTGATCTTGGTGGATGTTCCCTGTGGATATTGAGTGTTCGGGCCTACCTTTGGGCTGCATGGGTGTTTCAGTGCTGTCCTCCTCGGTATGCAGGGCTGGAGGTGTGCTGCTCACAGGGAGGAGGCTGTCAGGTAGGCTGGACAGCCCCCAGGATCTCCTGGGTGGAAGGCTCCGAGCTGCTCTCCTGCCTATCCTCTTCCCTTTGGGTAGTCAGGTGCCTCGGAACTCCTCTATGGGTTAGAGGGGCAGATGGGTGAGATCCAGAAGCCCCGCTATGGATTCCCACTAGCGCCTGCACCATGCAGTTGAAGCCCGGCACTAAGGTGCTCATGCCCTCAGCCAAAGAGGTAATGAGCTGACCCGTGGAGCGGGCATCCCCCACCATGGAATCCACATCTTGTATCAAGGTCTCCGCTGAGGACGCAACCCTCGCAGTGTTGACCTGATTATGTTGGAGTGACTACACCACCTTCTTGAAAAGAAGGCGATGGGACTCTTCTAGTCATCCTTGCAGTCCGAAGAGGGATACTGTCATACATTCCTGATGCTCAAGACTCTGCCTTTGCTGTTCCAGTGGCTCTAGGACAACCAGACTCAGAAGCATGTCATCGGCCTGGGGCTCAGCAGAGTCCTGGACTCCGGTATCCCTCCGAATGCCGGATTTCTGGGACGTTCCTTCCTCCCCTTTCTTTGGATCTTCAGGTGCGAGGTGCTCACCAGTGAGTGACCTAGAAACCTGCCTACTAGTTAATCCCACTGAGGTGTGAGGATCTGCGCTGGTGGAGGGTGTGGGTGAAAGCTGTGACACCTCCTCGATGCTTGTCTCTGAGGTGTCTCCCTCGGAGCTGCTCTGGTCTGTGGTCTCCAGAAAGTGCAAGGGTGCTCTGGTCTGGTCGACTGATTGAACTGCAAGCAAAGTGAGATGGTAATAGTGCAGTGTTTTTCAAACTTTTTTGCCCGGGACCCATTTTGACCAACTGGCCATCCTTCAGGACCCACGGTGGCTGACCTTTGTGAACCATGCCCCCTGACCCACCATTTTTGGTTTCCCATTAATGCGGCATGTGCACCTGCTTGGTCCGCACGGTCTCAATTGCTTTGTCATTCAATGTTACAATTTTGCTAAGGACTTCAGCTGATGATTTTTAAAATAAATTTAGAGTACCCAATTATTTTCTTTCCCAGTTAAGGGACAATTTAGCGTGGCCAATCCACCTAACCTGCACATCTTTGGGTTGTGGGGGTGAAACCCACGCAGACATGGGGCGAATGTGCAAACTCCACACGGCCAGTGACCCAGGGCTGGGATTCAAACCCGGGTCCTCAGCGCTGCAATCTCAGTGCTAACCACTGCACCACATGCTGCCCTTCAGCTGACAATTTAAGTTCTCGCTGCATCCTTTGAAAGAAAATCAAGAGGTTTGTCCTCAAACTCAGCATGCCTTTGAAGTCTTCAAATGCCTTTGAAGTTTTGAAGGTTTTAAACTTTCATTTGCCAATACTTCCCTGCATATAACACACATGGGCTTTGCATCCTGATTTGCATTGGCACAATTAACTAAGCCATACCACAAGAAATCATCTTTATACTGCTATATTACTGATTTCAGCTTCTGTGGATTCTCCTGAACAGCTCACACCACCACTGTTTTGTCCGGCTGTGGATTCTTCTGAGCAGTTCTCTCTAGCAGATTCAATTGTGAGATCCTGGCCTGTCTGTGTCTCTGGCCCTCTCTTCCCAATTACAAAATGACCCATTTTAAATTCTTCAGTGCTGTTGCCTGCTTGCTGCTAACAAAATGGAGGAATCTCTCTTCAGCCCAGGGCACGTGACGTCAGCATGACCTGCTCTCTGCTGCTGCTACAGGCATCAATTTTTAAAATATCTGTTCCAGGGTCAGCGCGCTGATATCAGGAGGAGGCGGTCAGGGCACAGGCTTGCGCTCTGCTAAGGGGACACACGTGCGCGGGAAAGCCAGTATTCTGAAAGTCAGTTGCGGCTGACATTTTTAAAAGTATGGCATGGCCATTGAGGACTACTTCCCGCAATTAGGAACAGTTCTCCTGAACAGTTCTCTCTCCAAAGGTTCTGCACAGAGAAAAGCAAGTAGAAACCTGGTTACTAAATTTATTCATGGGTAGTATTTAATATATAATGGTTTGCTTAATTGGAATATAGTGGCGGGTTTAGGAAGACAGTTAAGGTTTCTTCTTTTACTTTCTGCACTGTAAACTCTATGATTCTATGATTAAGAACTGCTGTATCTGTTAACTGTAAGGCTATTTATTTGTCGCTAATATGGTTAATTCTGTGATTATATTAGTTTGTTTTCACATAAAGATATCTATGGGTCAGTGTTATCACTCCTGCGGTGCAGTACCATTTCCTCATGGTTTGACAAATTGCAAATTGTTGGGTTAACTTTTAGGATCATAACAAAATGGAAGGGGTGTCAATCAAGCGGGCTGGCTTGTCCTGAACGATGTCAAGCTTCTAGAGTGTTGTTGGAGCTGCACTCATCCAGGCAAGTGGGGAGTATTCCATTACACTCCTGACTTGTGCCTTGAAGGTGGTGGTAAGACTTTGGAGGGCCAGGAGGTGAGTTATTCGATGCAGGATTCTTAGCATCTGATCTACTCTTGTAGCCACAGTATTTATATGGCTAGTCCAGTTCAGTTCCTGGTCAATGGCAATTCCCATGATGCTGATAGTGGGGGATTCAGCGATGGTAATATCATTAAATGTCAAGGGGTGATTGTTAGATGCCCTCTTGTTGGAGATGGCCAATGCCTGGCATTTGTATGGCGCAAATGTTACTTGCCACTTGTCAGCCCAAACCTGGATATGGACTGCTTCAGTACTTGAAAGTCGCAATGGTGCTAAACATTGTGCAGTCATCAGTGAACATCCTCACTTCTGATCTTATGATGGCAGTACGGTCATTGATGAAGCAGCTGAAGATGTTTGGGCCTACGACACTATCCTGAGAAACTCCTGCAGTGATGTCTTGGAGCTGAGATGACTGACCTCCAACAACCATCTTCATTTGTGTCAGGTATGACTCAAACTAGTGAAGAGATTACCCCCCCACCTCCCCGATTTCTATTGACTCCAGTTTTGTTGGGATCTTTAATGCCACACTTGATCAAATGCGGCCTTGGTATCAAGGACAGTCTATCTCACCTCATCTCCGGAGTTCAGCTTTTTGAACTAAAGCTGTAACTGGGTCAGGACTTGAGTGGGCCGGCAGAATCCAAACTGAACATTCGTGAGCAGGTTAATGCTGAGCAAGTACCACTTGATAGGGCTGCTGCTGATGACTTCCACATTGTTGATGATCGAGAATAGACTGTTGGGCTGGCAAATTGGGTGTGTTGGGGTTATCCTGCTTTTTGTGTACAGGACATAGCTGGACAATTTTTCACATTGCTGGGTAGCTGTGCTGGAACATGCAGCACGTTCTGGGGCACAAGTCTGTCCTTTGCCTTATCCAGTGCCTTCAGCCATTTCTTGATATCATGTGGGGTGAATCGAATTGGCTGAAGACTGGCATCTGTGATGCTGGGGATCTCCGGAGGAGACAGAGATAGATCATCCACTGGGCACTTCAGTTTGAAGATTATTGCTTTGCTTTTTGCACGAATGTGCTGGGATCCTCCATTGAGGATGGGGATATTTGTGGAGTCTCCTCCTCCAGTGAGTTGTTTAATTGTCCACCACCGTTCATGGCTGGATGTGGCAGGACTGCAGAGCTTAGATCTGATCCGCTGGCTGTGTGATTCACTTGGCTCTGTCTATTACCTGCTACTTATGCTGTTTGGTGCGCAGGTCCTGCTGTGTTGTAGCTTCAATAGGTTGCTCTTCATTGAACCAGAGTTGAATCCCTGGATTGGTGGTAATGGTAGAGTGGGGGATATGCTGGACCATGAGGTCGCAGATTGTGGTTGAGTACAATTCTTTTGCTGCTGACGGCCCATAGTGTCTCATGGTTGCTCACTCTTGAGTGACTATATTTTGGTTCCAGATCTATTCCATTTGGCACAGTGGTAGTCCCACACAACACGAGGGTATCATTAATGTGAAGACGGGACTTTACCTCCACAAGGTCTGTGCGATGATTGGTGAGGATGAGCTCCAGTAAGTTTTCCTCGTTTGCTGGTTCTCTCATCATCTGCTGCAGGCCCATGCAGTCTAGCAGCAATGATTAGCTAGGTCAATCAATAGTGGTGCTACCGATCCACACTTTATGATGGAAACCACCCTTGGTTTAGCACAGGGCTAAAGAGCTGGCTTTTAAAGCAGACCAAGGCAGGCCAGCAGCACGGTTCAATTCCTTGACCAGCCTCCCGAACAGGCGCCGGAATGTGGTGACTAGGGGCTTTTCACAGTAACTTCATTTGAAGCCTACTTGTGACAATGAGCGATTTTCATTTCATTTCATCTCATTTCAACATGATGCAGTACTGATTCATCAGCTAAGGGGGGATGTACAAGGTAATTAGCAGGAGGTTTCCTTACCCATATTTGACCCGATGGCTCTATTTTGTCAGCTGTCTACTTTACTTTTCTTTAGGACAGCTCTAAATTTTGGCATTAGCCCCATCTGTTAAAGGAAGACTGCAAGGTTGACGGGGCTGAGTTTGCCATTGTCTTTTCTGGTGCTAGCCAATGACGGGTGGAGCAGAGGAGGGACGCCCTGTATCCCGGGCACAGCCGCAGAGTTGCCCCACGCCACAGCCGGCGTCTGTGGAGGGAAGTGGCAGAGGCCGTCACCGCTGCGGCCCTGACACCACGGACAGGCACCCAGTGCCACAAGAAGGTGAACGACCTCGTCAGAGCAGGCAGGGTGAGCCTCCCATATCCCCCACCTCCCCCATATCCCCCTCCCCCATATCCCCCCTCCCCCATATCCCCCTCCCCCATATCCCCCCTCACCCATATCCCCCCTCCCCCATATCCCCCCTCCCCCATATCCCCCCTCCCCCATATCCCCCCTCCCTCATATCCCCCATATCCCCCCTCCCCCATATCCCCCCTCCCCCATATCCCCATATCTCCCCCTCCCCCATATCCCCCCTCCGCCATATCCCCCCTCCCCATATCCCCCCTCCCCATATCCCCCATATCCCCCCTCCCCATTTCCCCCCTCCCCCATATCCCCCTCCCCCATATCCCCCCTCCCCCATATCCCCCTCCCCCATATCCCCCCTCCCCCATATCCCCCCTCCCCATATCCCCCATATCCCCCCTCCCTCATATCCCCCCTCCCCATATCCCCATATACCCCCTCCCCCATATCCCCCCTCCCCCATATGCCCCCTCCCCATATCCCCCATATCCCCCCTCCCCATATCCCCCCTCCCCATATCCCCCATATCCCCCCTCCCCATATCCCCCATATCCCCCCTCCCCCATATCCCCCATATCCCCCCTCCCTCATATCCCCCATATCCCCCCTCCCCCATATCCCCCATATCCCCCCTCTCCCATATCCCCCTCCCCCATATCCCCCCTCCCCCATATCCCCCATATCCCCCCTCCCCCATATCCCCCCTCCCCATATCCCCCATATCCCCCCTCCCCCATATCCCCCCTCCCTCGCACACCACAGGAGACGGAGAGACCCGCACCCTCCAGCATGCGACGCCCGCAGGATGCCCCTCGGAGGCCACGGGAGACGGAGAGACCTGGAGCGACAGGGAGACGACACCCCCGTCACGTGCGGGAGCGACCACCCAGCGACGAGGGGGGCAGCCACAAGCCCCCGTCACATCCGAGCCAGGACACCACTACCCAGGACACCACTACCCGGGACAGCACTACCCAGGAAGACGAAATACCGGACAGTGACTCAGAGTGGATGGGTGGAGACGAACCCCCACCCCAAAGTGCCATGGACTCAGAGTGGGATGAAGAGCACGACACAACGCCACTGCTGTCACCAACACCCTCCACCATCGCAGAAACACTCACCTCGGTTGGGCACTTTAGTGATGAGGCGTCTGGTACACTCACTGGTGCGCACAACACAGCCGACCCCACCCCAACCTCCACCTCGGCACGGACCACCCCCCAACCTCCACCCCGGCACGGACCCCACCCCAACCTCCACCCCGGCACGGACCCCCCCCCAACCTCCACCGCGGCACGGATCCCCCCCCAACCACCACCCTGGCACGGACCCCCCCCAACCTCCACCCCGGCACGGACCCCCCCAACCTCCACCCCAGCTCGGACCCCCCATCCCCCTCCCCGGCACGGACCCCCCCCCAACCTCCACCCCGGCACGGACCCCCCCCCCAAACTCCACCCCGGCACGGACCCCCCCCAACTTCCACCCCGGCACTGACCCCCCCCAACCTCCACCCCGGCACGGAGCCCCCCCAACCTCCACCCCGGCACGGACCCCCCCCCAACCTCCACCCCGGCACGGACCCCCCCAACCTCCACCCCGGCACGGACCCCCCCCCCAACCTCCACCCCGGTACGGATCCCCCCCAACCTCCACCCCGGCACGGACCCCCCATCCCCCTCCCCGGCACGGACCCCCCCCAACCTCCACCCCGGCACGGACCCCCCCATAACCTCCACCCCGGCACGGACCCCCCCCCCAACCTCCACCCAGGCACGGACCCCCCCCCAACCTCCACCCCGGCACGGACCCACCCCAACCTCCACCCCGGCACGGACCACCCCCCAACTCCACCCCGGCACAGACCCCCCCCCAACCTCCACCCCGGCACGGACCCCCCCCAACCTCCACCCCGGTACAGACCCCCCCCCCCAACCTCCACCCCGGCACGGACCCCCCCCAACCTCCACCCCGGCACGGACCCCCCCCAACCTCCACCCCGGCACGGCCACCCCCCAACCTCCACCCCGGCACGGACCCCACCCCAACCTCCACCCCGGCACGGACCCCCCCCCAACCTCCACCGCGGCACGGATCCCCCCCCAACCACCACCCTGGCACGGACCCCCCCCAACCTCCACCCCGGCACGGACCCCCCCAACCTCCACCCCAGCTCGGACCCCCCATCCCCCTCCCCGGCACGGACCCCCCCCCAACCTCCACCCCGGCACGGACCCCCCCCCAAACTCCACCCCGGCACGGACCCCCCCCAACTTCCACCCCGGCACTGACCCCCCCCAACCTCCACCCCGGCACGGAGCCCCCCCAACCTCCACCCCGGCACGGACCCCCCCCCAACCTCCACCCCGGCACGGATCCCCCATCCCCCTCCCCGGCACGGACCCCCCCCCAACCTCCACCCCGGCACGGACCCCCCCCCCAAACTCCACCCCGGCACGGACCCCCCCCAACTTCCACCCCGGCACTGACCCCCCCCAACCTCCACCCCGGCACGGAGCCCCCCCAACCTCCACCCCGGCACGGACCCCCCCCCAACCTCCACCCCGGCACGGACCCCCCCAACCTCCACCCCGGCACGGACCCCCCCCCCCCCAACCTCCACCCCGGTACGGATCCCCCCCAACCTCCACCCCGGCACGGACCCCCCATCCCCCTCCCCGGCACGGACCCCCCCCAACCTCCACCCCGGCACGGACCCCCCCATAACCTCCACCCCGGCACGGACCCCCCCCCCAACCTCCACCCAGGCACGGACCCCCCCCCAACCTCCACCCCGGCACGGACCCACCCCAACCTCCACCCCGGCACGGACCACCCCCCAACTCCACCCCGGCACAGACCCCCCCCCAACCTCCACCCCGGCACGGACCCCCCCCAACCTCCACCCCGGTACAGAACCCCCCCCCCAACCTCCACCCCGGCACGGACCCCCCCCAACCTCCACCCCGGCACGGACCCCCCCCAACCTCCACCCCGGCACGGCCACCCCCCAACCTCCACCCCGGCACGGACCCCCCATCCCCCTCCCCGGCACGGACCCACCCCCCAACCTCCACCCCAGCACGGATGCCCCATCCCCCTCCCCGGCACGGACCCCCCCCAGCCTCCACCCCGGCACGGACCCCCCCCCAACCTCCACCCTGGCACGGATCCCCCCCCAACCTCCACCCCGGCACGGACCCCCACCCCAACCTCCACCCCGGCACGGACCCCTCCCCCCAACCTCCACCCCGGCACGGACCCCCCCCAACCTCCACCCCGGCACGGAACCCCCATCCCCCTCCCCGGCACGGACCCCCCCCCCAACCTCCACCCCGGCACGGATCCCCCATCCCCCTCCCCGGCACGGACCCCCCCAAAACCTCCACCCCGGCACGGACCCCCCCCCCCAACCTCCACCCCGGCATGGACCCCCCCCCAACCTCCATCCCGGCACGGACCCCCCCCAACCTCCACCACGGCACGTACTCCCCCCCCAACCTCCACCCCGGCACGGACCCCCCCAACCTCCACCCCGGCACGGACCCCCCCCCCAACCTCCACCCAGGTACGGATCCCCCCCAACCTCCACCCCGGCACGGACCCCCCATCCCCCTCCCCGGCACGGACCCCCCCCCAACCTCCACCCCGGCACGGACCCCCCCATAACCTCCACCCCGGCACGGACCCCCCCCCAACCTCCACCCAGGCACGGACCCCCCCCCAACCTCCACCCCGGCACGGACCCACCCCAACCTCCACCCCGGCACGGACCACCCCCCAACTCCACCCCGGCACAGACCCCCCCCCAACCTCCACCCCGGCACGGACCCCCCCCAACCTCCACCCCGGTACAGACCCCCCCCCCCAACCTCCACCCCGGCACGGACCCCCCCAACCTCCACCCCGGCACGGACCCCCCCCAACCTCCACCCCGGCACGGCCACCCCCCAACCTCCACCCCGGCACGGACCCCCCATCCCCCTCCCCGGCACAGACCCACCCACCAACCTCCACCCCAGCACGGATGCCCCATCCCCCTCCCCGGCACGGACCCCCCCCAACCTCCACCCCGGCACAGACCCCCCCCCAACCTCCACCCTGGCACGGATCCCCCCCCAACCTCCACCCCGGCACGGACCCCCACCCCAACCTCCACCCCGGCACGGACCCCTCCCCCCAACCTCCACCCCGGCACGGACCCCCCCCAACCTCCACCCCGGCACGGAACCCCCATCCCCCTCCCCGGCACGGACCCCCCCCCCCCAACCTCCACCCCGGCACGGATCCCCCATCCCCCTCCCCGGCACGGACCCCCCCCCAACCTCCACCCCGGCACGGAGCCCCCCCCAACCTCCACCCCGGCATGGACCCCCCCCCAACCTCCATCCCGGCACGGACCCCCCCCAACCTCCACCACGGCACGTACTCCCCCCCCAACCTCCACCCCGGCACGGAGCCCCCCCAACCTCCACCCCGGCACGGACCCCCCCCCCAACTTCTACCCTGGCACGGACCCCCCCACAACCTCCACCCCGGCACGGACCCCCCCAACCTCCACCCCGGCACGGACCCCCCCCAACCTCCACCCCGACATGGACCACCCATCCCCCTCCCCGGCACGGACCCCACCCCCAAACTCCACCCCGGCACGGACCCCCCATCCCCCTCCCCAGCACGGACCCCCCCCAACCTCCACCCCAGCACGGACCCCCCCCAACCTCCACCCCGCACGGACCCCCCCCAACCTGCACCCCGGCACGGACCCCCCCCCCCAACCTCCACCCCGGCACGGACCCCCCCCCAACCTCCACCCCGGCACGGACCCCCCCCAACCTCCACCCCGGCACGGACCCCCCATCCCCCTCCCCGGAACGGACCCCCCCCCAACCTCCACCCCGGCACGGACCCCCTCCCGGCACTCCCCCGGAGCCCAGCCTACTCTAACCACCCCCCCCCCCCCGCCGCACACACACACACACAACCCGAGACACACCTCTCCTCACGCATTCAGACTGCGGCCACGCCATCGCCTGCCCAGAGCCAACCCCCCAGGCCGTCACGCACCTCCACGCTGGTCGGCGTGAACCTGGAGCACAGGGTCACGCCGATGAAAAGGTGGTTTAATTTCCGTCGACGTGAACGGTCATCACGTCGACGGGACTTCGGCCCATCCGGAAGGGAGAATATTGGCAGGCCGAAAATCGGCTGCCTTGCGCAGACCCGTGCCATTCTCCGACGGCAGCGGCGACATTAACGCCCCGCCGACTTTTCTCCCTTCGGAGACTTTGGCAACCGGCGGGGGCGGGATTCACGGCGGCCAACGGCCATTCTCCGACCCTCTGGGGGGGTCGGAGAATGACACCCATGGTGTCTGATGTGGACCGGTTGCAGCGGTATGCGAATTGCAATGGATCAAGGTGTTCTGGGAGTATGGAGGTGATGCACTTCATGATCAACCTCTCGAAGCACTTCATTACGACTGAAGTCAGGGCCACTGGTCGGTAGTCATTGAGGCACGTTGCCTGGTTCTTCTTTGGTACCGGTATGGTGGTGGTCTTCTTGAAGCCTGTTCGTGCGTGTTCTCAGACTTATGTATCTCCTGCCCGATGGAAGAAATTGGAAGAGCGAGTAATCCGGGTGGGAGTTGCCATACCAGGCTGTGATGCAACCAGATAGGATGCTTTCTATGGTGCATCTATAAAGGTTGGTAAGAGTTAATGTAGACATGCCGAGTTTCCTTAGTTTCCTGAGGAAGTGTAGGCGCTGTTGTGCTTTCTTGATGGTAGCGTCGACGTGGGTGGACCAGGACAGAGCTTTGGCGATATGCACCCTGATTGGAAGCCCTCACGGCTATTGAAAGCGGCTCTATTGCCAGGGCAATAAAAGTGGAGAGAGTGGCCACCCCTGCCTAGTGCCCCTATTCAAGTGGAAGTGGTCTGAATATAAAGTATTTGTATGAACGGTGGCAGTAGGGGCGTTGTATATTAAAAAAATTAATTTAGAGAACCCAATTCATTTTTGCCAATTAAGGGCCAATTTAGTGTGGCCAATCCACCTACTTTGCCATCTTTTGGGTTATGGGGGTGAAGCCCACACAAACACGGGGTGAATGTGCAAACTCCACACAGATAGTGAGCCAGAACCAGGATAGCACCTGGAAGCTTGGCGTTGTGAAGCAACAATGTTAACCACTGCGCCACCGTGCTGCCCTTAGGAGCATTGTATAACAACCGCATCTATGAGACAAATTTATGGCTGAATCAAATCTTCCAAGAATCTCAAACAAATAGTCCCTTTCTACCCTGTCAAATGCTTTCTCTGCATCTAGAGATACGAACACCTCTGGCTTGGGTACAGGAGAGGGGGAAAGTATAACTTTTAAAAGGTTATGTACATTAGCTGATAATTGACGGCCTGTTTGGTCCTCTGAAATTATGCTTGGAAGGCAAGGCTCCAACTGGAGCAACAGAACCTTAGCAAGCGGCTTAACATCTGCATTTAGGAGTGAGATGGGTCAATATGAACCACACTCGGTCGGGTCCTTGTCCATCTTAAGGAGCAAGGAAACAGTAATGTTTGGAGGCAATAAACTCGGGATAGGGAGACATTAAACATATATAACATCAAAGGTGTGAGCTGTTCCGAGAACCTCTTGTGAAATTCAATTGGAAAGCCATCCAGGCCAGCCGCCTTACCAACCTGCATCAGACCAATGCATTTTCAAATCTTGACGGGGCGCAATGGGGAGTCCAATGTGCAACTTTTGACTGTTTTGACAGCTGGGATGGGCAGGTTATCCAGGAAATCTGACATAATGGACTTGTCCACGAGAGACTCAGATTTATGCAGATCACAGTCATATGATTTAAAAGCCGCATTGACCTGGAGAGAGGCGGAAACGAGGTTGCTGCCCGGGTTGAGTATCTGAGGGATCTCACGGGAGGCCGCTTGGCGTTTAGGTTGGTGAGCTAGAAGATGACTGGCCTTCTGCATATATTTGTATAAAGTACCCCCGGAGCGGTGTATCTGACGTACAACCTTATTGCTGATCAGTAGTTCAAACTGGATCTGCAACGTATAGTCTGTTTGCGTATGGTTCTGGAGTGGGATCGAGTGTGTACTGGGGGTCTACCTCTAAAATGGAGTCCACCAGCCTCTGTTGTTCTAACTTCATCATCTCTAGCACATGTACACTATAAGAAATAATTTCCTCCCTAAGGACGGCCTTAAGAGTTTCTACAACGTCAAAGGGGAGTTTGAGTCAGATCTAATTAATTTCATGTAGTCATCAATAGAGGTGGATAGGTACTCGCAAAAAATTTTATCAGCCAGAAAATCAGTTTCCAATCTCCAGGGTGGACATTGGGCGGGGCCAAACTTCAGAAACAGATCAACAAAGTGTGGGACGTGGACTGAGACCACAATTGCTGAGTACTCAGCCGCCACAAACGATGGGAGGAGAGCCCTATCTAAAACGAAAAAGTCAATGCATGAGTAGGTATGGTGAACATGAGAAAAAAAGGAGAGATCCTTGTCATTCGGGTGCAAAAACACCAGGAGTCTACCCCACATCTGAGCCATAAAAGAAAACAAAGCCCTGGCCATCCCCGATGGGACAAAAGATTTGGGTTTAGAACGATCCAATTTATCCAGAATACAGATCAGATCGCCTCCTAAACTAAGGTGATGTGAGTCAAGGTTGGGAGGGGAGCTAAAATAGAGTTAATGAAATTCACTCCACTGCAATCCGCATATCGCCGCAACCAGCCCACAGCAGACGCCATTTCCCTGGCCCTACATTCATCCCTAGAGCATCTCGACAACAAGGACCCCTACATCAGACTCCAATTTATTGACGACAGCTCTGCCTTCAACACCATAATCCCAGCCAAGCTCATATCAAAGCTCCAAAACCTAGGACTTGGCTCCCCACTCTGCAACAGGATCCTCGCTTTTCTGACCAACAGACCACAATCAGTAAGAATGAACAACAACACCTCCTCCACAATAGTCCTCAATACCAGGGCCCTGCAAGGCTGCGTACTTAGCCCCCTACTCTACTCCCTGTACACACACGACTGCGTGACAAAATTTGGTTCCAACTCCATCTACAAATTTGCTGACGATACGACCATAGTGGGCCGGATCTCGAATAACGACGAGTCAGAATACAGGAGGGAGATATAGAACCTAGTGGAGTGGTGCAGCGACAACATCTCTCCCTAAATGCCAGCAAAACTAAAGAGCTGACCATTGTCTTCACGAAACAAAGTATTGTACACATCCCTGTCAGCATCAACGGGGTCGAGGTGGAGATTGTTAGCAGTTTCAAATTCCTTGGGGTACACATCACCAAAAATCTGGCCTGGCCCACGCATTTCGACGCTACCACCAAGAAAGCACAACAGCGCCTATACTTCCTCAGGAAACTAAGGAAATTCGGCATGTCCGCATTAACTCTTACCAACTTTTACATTTGCACCATAGAAAGCACACTATCTGGCTGCATCACAGCCTGGTATGGCAACTGCTCGGCCCAGGACCGCAAGAAACTTCAGAGAGTCGTGAACACAGCCCAGTCCATCACACAAACCTGCCTCCCATCCATTGACTCTATCTACACCTCCCGCTGCCTGGGGAAAGCGGACAGCATAATCAAAGACCCTTCCTACCCGGCTTACTCACTCTTCCAACTTCTTCCATCGGGCAGGAGATACAAAAGTCTGAGAACACACACGAACAGACTCAAAAACAGCTTCTTCCCCACTGTCACCAGACTCCTAAATGACCCTCTTATGGACTGACCTGATTAACATGACACCCCTGTATGCTTCATCCGATGCCAGTGCTTTTGTAGTTACATTGTATATGTTGTGTTGCCCTATTATGTATTTTCTTTTATTCCCCTTTCTTCTCATGTACTTAATGATCTGTTGAGCTGCTTGCAGAAAAATATTTTCACTGTACCTCGGTACACGTGACAATAAACAAATCCAATCAACTCATCCCAGTTAGGAGCATAGATATTGACCAGAACTACTGGGATGTTCGACAGGGAGCCACAAACTATTGCATATCGACCATTGGGGTCAGCCAAAATCTGAGAAGAGGAGAATTGGACTCTTTTATTAATCAAAATTGCCGTGCCCCTGGCCCTGCTATTGAAACTAGAATGTAAAACTTGCCCAACCCATCCTTTGCATAGCCTGGACTGATCCTTAATCTGTAAATAGGTTTCCTGCAAAAAAACAATATCCGAGTTTAGGCTCTTAAGATAAGCAAATGCTCTTGACTATTTTATAGGGCCATTCAAACCCCTACCGTTCCAGGTAATCAGTCGGATTGGCGGTCTCATTCCACCCCTCAAACCGGAGTCAGCCATTCCCAAGGAGAGAGCTTAAACAAGGGGCACAAATAAGACAAAGCAAGAAGATCTACCCAAGTTGGCCACTTAGCCAAGTCAGGTGACTTGACAAAGAGAGACAAGCAGACACAGTCAGCAAACTGAAAGTAAAACTAAATCTCACTTCACCCCACCCACCCCTGCGACCCAAAGGCGTCATCGCAGTCGAGCATAACCACACCCAAAAACAAATGAAACACCGGCAAACAATCCTCATCCACCATCTTGTGGAACAGGTCTGAGAAATACTGAATAGGGGTGAGGCCTTCGATCCCCTCTGGTAACCCCACAATACGAACATTCTGTCTTCTGGATCTGTTCTGTCATTCAGCATAGCTGTTAATGTTCTGTTACCTTTGATCACAGAAGCAAAGTCGGACTCCAAGGAGGTGATCCTGTCACTATGGTCAGATAATTCAGTCTTCATGCCCTTCACTGTGGTTCGTGGTGCTTTGATGATCTTGCTGATGGTCTCAAGAACAAAACGAATGGGGCCAAGGCCTGCTCGATTGATCTTTAAAGATCCGTAGACAAGCTTTATCGATATTTTGGTGAGTGCTTCTCCACCTATCGCTGGCCCCCTATCCAGCCCCACCGCTCCACGTACCCCACAACAGTATAAGTCTGACCCTTTTACAGTTCTCTCTACTTAGACAAAGAGTCACCCAGACTCAAAATGTTAGCTCCCTTCTCTCTCCACAGATGCTGTCAGGCTTGCTGAGATTATCCAGTATTTTGTTTTTGTTTTAGATTCCAACATCCACAGTAATTTGCTTTTATTCTAAATTCATCTTGGGCCCATTAGAATAAAGTAAATTAGTATACTTCCTTGTCAAATGACTCCTTCCAAAGTGTATCATCTCACACTTTTCATTTGATGCCTCCTCCAAATTTAATCTTTCCTTATTGCAGTAACTGCCTCCTGAACTAACAATGCAATGCCTCCTCCTCTTTTACCCCCTCCTCTGTCTTGTCTGAAGATTCTATATCCCGGGATTTTGAGCTGCCAATCCTGCCTCTCACTCAACCATGCCTCTGTGATAGCTGTTAGATCATAATTACACATGTCAATCATTGCCTTTAATTCATCCGTTTTACCTTTAATACTCCTGGCATTAAAATAGAGGCTATCCAGCCTTGTCTTACTCCCTTGAAACTTACTACCGCTGTATTGCCTCTGACCTGATTGCTTTTCTATGTTATGTTATGTCCCTATTCTGCTATCAGTCTGTGTCCCTTCCCCCTTGCCAAACTCATTTAAACTCTTCTCAACAGCACTAGCAACCCGGAGCAAGGATGTTGAAGTATTTAAAATCTTGATGAGCCTGGACAGAGTAGACTTCCCATTGGTGAAAGGACCAAGGCCCAGAGGGCACAGATTTAAGATAATTATCAATGAATCAAAAGTGTTATGAGAAAAGCCTTTTTCACACCAGTGGTTTGGGTCTGGAATTCATTGCGTGATGGAGGCAGGTTTGATGGAGGCATTCAAGAGGGAATTAGATGATGATTTGAAAAGAAACAATGAACAATGTCATGGGGAGAAGGCAGGAGAATGGCTCAGTCAGAGAGCCAGTGTAGACATGATGTGCCAAATGGTCTCCTTCTGCATTGATTCTGTGAAGTGCTCATATACCGGAGACATGACAGCAGACATTACATGGATGGACTCCTCCAGCCTTTGGTCCGTGCTGTGCATGGCTGTGGCATCTCTGCCTGAAGCTCCCTGGCATGTCCCTGCATCTCCAACATGTCTCTTATGGCTGAGGCCAGATACTCATCATCTGCATGGGGCTGAGCAGGGGCCTGGTCTCCAACAGTCCTCCAAGTGTCAGAGACCTAGGCTGTCACTTCCTAAACCAGCTGTGGAGCTGTGTCAGTAGGTGCTCACCAGATTGTGACCCTAAGCCTACTCTAGAATGTGCACCCATCAAGGTAAGTGCACCTGTGTTGGTGGAGGGTGCAGGTAAACACCTTGAGGGAGCATCCTCTGATACTTCTAAGGCATGATCCTCAGTGTCACTTTGCAGTGAGTAAACTGTGTCACTTACCCTGGTGAAATGCCGCTTATCATCCTCTGCCTGCATTGCTGGGCAATTCACTTGTGGCACTATCACGTGGGTATATTTGTATTGAAGCATTAATTACTCATAAGGGATTGTGCAAACCAGTCATGGGTTCATTTATTGATTCCAGGCACATATGAATAGAAAGCTTGAAGGACATCAGAGCTGCAGAGGTGTGTGTCTGTGTTCTGCTCCATGCCAAAGTGAAACTGAGGTTGGATAACATGACACACTTCCCTTCCAGTGATGTCATGCTGCCATCACTGAAACGCATTTAGAACATTCTCCCTTTCTTTTTAAAGATACATTCCCCTCCTTCAATGGAGTATAACTATTAACAATACATGCTCATATTTAGTTGCCATTACATAATTGTATTGGACTGGCAAATCTATAAACCTCTAATGCATAGATGTAATCAGCTGGTATGCCCAGATCTTGTAAAGTTCACCTTGTCTGGAGGTTTCTCTAATTGCTCACAGTGATCTGTGGGATTGCCATTCTTGGATATGGTTCCTGGTTGCAGTTGGGATCTTGTCCCAGGACTGTACAGTGGTTGAGGAGCTGGAATGGATCTGATTTGTCCTTGGTTATGTCTCATTGTTGACTTCATAAGACCTTGGTTCTGAACAAATCCTTTCCACATCAGCTGGTTGCCGTGGATCCTCTGCTATGGGATCCTGGATGAAAACCTTTCAATGCTGTACCCACATTTTTATTGTGCACATTGGTCAGCTTCTCTTGCAGTTTTAAAATTTGCTGTCTAGTTTCTGAGCGAGTAGAATAGTTAAGAGTAAGTGGACTGGTATGCACTGGTCTGCTGAACATGAGTTCTGCCGGTGATGGAATAGTTGCGCTTAAAGGTCTTTCTCTCAGGTGGCAAGATGTAACTAGTGGGATGCTACAGAGTTCGGTCCTCGGCCCCCAACCATTTACAATCTATATTAGACATGGATACATGGATAGAAGGCTCTACAGCCAAATTTGCAGATTACACTAAAATAGGTGGGACACTAAATTGCAATGAGGAAATAAGAATCTTACAAATGGATGTAGATAGGTTAGGTGAGTGAATCAAAATGTGGCAGATGGAGTTTAACATGGATAAGTGTGAGGTCATTCATTTTAGTCGGAAAAATGGAAAGGCGACTTATTATCTAAATCATAGAATCATAGAATTTACAGTGCAGAAGGAGGCCATTCGGCCCATCGGGTCTGCACCGGCCCCTGGAAAGAGCACCCTACCCAAGCCCACACCTTCACCCTATCCCACAGTGACCCCACCCAACCTTTTTGAACACAAAGGGCAATTTAGCATGGCCAATCCACCTAACCTGCACATCTTTGAAGAAACGGGGAGAGACTTCAATGATCTCCAATGCAGAGGGATCTGGATGCCTTTGTGCATGAGTCACAGAAAACTAGCAAGCAGGTACAGCAGATAATAAAGAAAGCAAATGGAATGTTGGCATTTATAGCTAAAGGAATAGAGTATAAAGGCAAGGAAGTGTTGTTACAACTGTACAAGGCACTGGTGAGACCGCACCTGGAGTATTGCGCAATTTTGTTCCCTTTATTTGAGGAGGGATGTAGTTGCATTGGAGGAAGTTCAGAGGAGGTTCACTAGATTGATTCCAGAGATGAGGGGTTTGTCCAATGAAGAGAGTTTCAGCAGTTCAGGCCTACACTCTTTAGAGTTTAGAAGAATGAGGGGCGATCAAATTGAGGTATTTTAGATGATAAAAGGTATGGATAAAGTAGAGCGGATCCTTCCTCTTGTGGGGCATTCTCATTCTCCCTCCATGTACCTAAACAAACGCTGGAGTGTGGTGACTGGGGGCTTTTCACGGTAACTTTATTGCAATGTTAATGCAAACGCCACACACAGTGACCCGGAGTGCAGTTTTTAATAGCTACACCAGACGTTGACCCACTGCATTGCCACTGCCAATGACCTTTATTGCCACATGCTTTGCAGAATTGCTGTAAAGCTGGACATTTCCTTGCTTTGTGCCGAAGGCCACACCTTCCACCTGTCTGGCTAGGTTTGGGTGTTCTAATTGGGTGTTATACTTAAGACCTTTAAGCTTTATCGATCCTCAGGGATCACTTCATACTTATAGAAACATACATACAAAATAGAAGTAGGAGTAGGCCAATCGGCCCTTCGAGCCTGCTCCGCCATTCATTATGATAATGGCTGATCATCAAGTTCCATACCCTGATCCTACCTTGCCCCCATATCCCTTGATCCCTTTAGCCCCTAGAGCTATATCGAATTCCTTCTTGAAATTACACAATGTTTTGGCCTCAAATAATTTTTGTGGGAACAAATTCCACAGATTCACCACTCTCTAGGTGAAGAAATTTCTCCTCACCTCAGTCCTAAAAGGTTTCGCCCTTATCCACAAATTATGACCTCTATTTGTGGACTTCCCCACCATCGGGAACATTCTTTCTGAATCTACCCTGTCTCATTCTGTTAGAATTTTGTACATTTCTGTGAGATCCCTCTCACTCTACTGAACTCCGTTAGCAGAAGGCTTGCCTCACAAATTTGATTGAATTCTTTGAGGAAGTGACAAGAAGGGTTGATGAAGGTGGTGCAGTGGATGTTGTGCACATGGATTTTAGCAAGGCGTTTGACAAAATCCCACATGGCAGATTAGTCAAGAAAGTGAAAGCCCATGGGATACAGGGCAATGTGGCAAACTGGATGTTGGATTAGTAACAGGAAACAAAGTGGAATGGTCGATGGCTGCCCTTGCAATTGGAAAGTTGTTTCAAGTGGTGTTTCACAGGGCTCGGTGTTGGGATCCTACTGTTTGTGTTATATATTAACGATTTGGACATGAACGTGGGGAGCAACGTTGGGAAACTTGCAGATGACACAAAGAGTGGCTGAGTGGTGGACAGTGTAGAGGATAGCTGTAATCTCCAGAATTTTCATTTTCATTTCATTTCATTCATTTTCATTTCATTTCATTTCATTTTCATTTCATTTTCATTTTCAATTATATAGACGGATTGGTGGAATAGGGCGAATGTACCAACTCACACGGATAGTGACACAAGGCCGAGACCAAACCTGTAACCTCAGTGCCGTGGGGCAACAGTGCTAACCACTGTGCCACGATGCCGCCCTAATGTACTACAACCTAACACTGTTCACCATGTCTGTACTGAATGTAGTTGCCAAACTAAACACAATGTTGTTCAGAAGAAACCACTGCTGCACTCCATGTCTTGTGTATTATAATGATATAAAGACACCCATCACTCATAACATAGGAACATAGGAATTATGAGCAGAAGTAGGCAATTCAGCCCTTCGAGCCTGCTCCGCCATTCAATCAGATCATGGCTGATTTCTTCCTGATCTCAAATCCACCTCCCCACCTGTTCCCCATATCCCTTTAATCAGTTTTTTAAAAATCAGAAATATATCTACCCCCTTCCTGAAATCATTTAATGATTCAGATTCCACCGCACTATGGGGCAGCGAGTTCCACAAACTTTCACAAATCCATCTTTGACAAAGAGTCATCTAGACTCAAAATATTAGTTCCCTTCCTCTCCACAGATGCTGTCAGACCTGCTGAGATTGTCCAGTATTTTCTGTTTTTGTTCCGTAAATTCACCATCCTCTGCGAGAAGTAGTTCCTCCTCATAAGGGATTGTGCAAACACGTTGTGTGTTCATTTATCAATCATACCCACATGTGTAATCCCTTAAAGGCATATTACAACAGGTGCCACGGGTGCTAACCTCCACTGTGACCTCCGCACAGGCCACAGTGGCCAGAGAGGAAGGCCTCCTGCTTCTATCCCTGGGATCCGCACCTCCCATCTTTCCTGGATGGTCTGCAGGAGAATCTGCAAGGAGGATGAACCATGGGGACACACGATGTCTGGTCTGCAACATCCTGGTCTCAGCAGAATCCAGAGCCTGTCTTGCAGGGGCTTTCTGTGTGCTCTTTATTATGGCTGTCGGACCCTCGACCCCATGAGGTAATGGGCAGGGTATTGACTCCCTGTTCGGCCTGGACATGAGATTCGGTGAGCTCATTGCTCATGCATTTTTATTGAACTGAACAGCACAAGGTCACACAAGGTCAGAAACCCCACTCCCCCTTGTGAAAGTCACACCCACTTCCAAGCCTGCCTTGGAATTTAGGTTCGAGAATACAAGATTCCAGTCAGAATTACACAAATACACACACTCACAAATACAAATACACGTGCACAAAGACACACTCAAATACACACACAGGCTTGAATTTACCAAATTTGCTATTCCTGAGGTTATAAGCAGAACTGTGCTACATTTCCACTTTCTCTCTCTTTTTCCCTTTCCTACACAATTACAAGCAAAACAAGTTTGATTTAGCGGTGGGGAAGCTTTTCAGTGGCGAACCCTGCAGTCAGCTGACAATTCTGCAGGGACGGGTGGGATATACAGAGCTTCCTGGTCAAACAGGAAAGCAGTGCATCTTGGTCAAATTCATAGATTTCACAGCATTTACAGTGCAGAAGGAGGCCTTTCGGACCAACGAATCTGCACCGGCTCTTGGAAAGAGCACCCTACCCAAGCCCACACCTCCACCCTATCCCCATAACCCAGTAACCCCAAATGTTCCTGCTCACCTCCATTACCATCAACACAAGACTTATTGAGAGCACAAAGATGTTCTTCAAATTTAAATTTCACTTGTAAATATTTCACACTACATTGTTTTAACTTTATTCATGTGTGCATCATGGTTATTTGTTGAGAGTAGTTTATTCAGAGAGCTAAATGTACTCTATAGTTGGCACACACTGGTGGTTACAGGGAGTTCCTTTATTGTGGGGAAACAATGATGTGTTTGTGTTCACTCCTTGGTGAAAGTTCATGTTAGTGTCCAATGTTATACTTGCCACTCGATTGAACGTGACTAAACTTACAGGTTCAACTGACCCTCTCTTCTCTACATTGTAAAGACCATTGGAGCCATAGAGTCATACAGCACAGAAAAGGCCCTTCAGCCCATTGAGTCTGCACTGGTCAAAAACAACTACCTCATTATTCTAATCCCATTTCCTACCACGTGGCCCTTGTATGCCTTGGGATCACAAGTGTACTTTGCAGGCTGGTTTAGCTCAGTGGGCTAGACAGCTGGTTAATGATGCAGAATAAGGCCAGCAGCGCGGGTTCAATTCCTGTACTAGCTGAGAATTCTGAATTCTCCCGCCGTGTACCCGAACAGGTGCCGAAATGAGGCGACTAGAGGATTTTCACAGTAACTTCATTGCGGTGATAACGTAAGCCTACTTGTGACAATGAAGATTCTTTTTCTTTTTTTTTCTTAAATGTTATGAGGGTCTCTTGCCTCCACCACCCTTTCAGGCAGCGAGTTCCAAACTTCCACCACCCTCTGGATAAAGACATTTTTCCTCACATCCCTTCTACACCTCTCCTTCCCCTTACCTTTAATCTATGCCCACAGGTCATTGATCCCTTCACCAAGGGAAAAAGTTTCTTCCTGTCTACTCTATCAGTGCCCCTCATAATTTTATGCATGTCAATCATGTCTCCCCCTCAGTCTCCTCTGCTCCAAGGAAAACAATCCAAGACTATCCAGGTTCTCTCCAGGCAACACCCTTTTCAGTGCTATCACATCCCTCCTATAATGTGGATTCCAGAACTGCACTCAAGACTCTAGCTGTGGCCTAACCAGCGTTTTATACAGTTCCAGTGTAACCTCCCAGTGTAATCTCCATGAAGAACTAATTCAACTACCATACCAGTAACTACCTGACTCTACTGCACAACCAATCCCACATTCCTTACACAATGCAAACTTGAGGAACAGCATCGCATCTCCTAAGTGGATACTTTACAGCCTTCTGGACCCAACTTTGAGTTCAACTGCTTCAACTGATTATGAACTCCGTCCTCCATTTTGATTCTGTTTATTTTTGCTTTATGACAGTTTAAATCTTGCTTTTCATGTTTTTTCTTGGTAGTGCTTTACACTCACTCTGGACAAATTCTTCATCTCTTTACTACAACCAATGCCATTTTGTTGCCTTTGTTCAACAATAGCTTTGTCATTTAATCTCTCCCACCCTCTACGCTATCCAAACCTTCCCTGTTGTTCTTTCCTTTCCCTCCCTGTCCTTATTTTGAAGACATATAATCAACCCATCATAGTTCAACCCTTCAGTTCCGAAGAAGAGTCCTATTCAATGCGAATTGTTGGACTCCACAGATACTGATGAATGGTCTGAGTATTTCCAGCATTTCCTGTTTTAATTCCACACTCCTTACCCGCCCTCTAACACTGAACATCACATCATCATCTTCAACACAGTGAAAAAATAAAAGCCGTCACAAAATTTATTTTAGTGGCGATATAAGCCGTGATTTAACGGAAAAGAAACAGTGTCCCATTTTGGGCAAGGTTAGCGGGGTCATTCGCAGGAATGACCCCATTATTGAAATGATATTTTTTGGGGTTTCATCGGGTAATGCCCCGCCCCAGCCCCCACTCCCCGAGGCCACACTCAGTCGTATTTCCTGCATTGAGGAGCTCTGCTCGCCAGTGCAGCAAGAGATCAGGGCACCATTTTTAAATGGCGCCCTGATCTCTCGACCCCCGACGCAACCCATGGACCTCCCAATGCCCCAACATACCTGTTGGGGAACTTTAGGCCCCCTCCTGCACCCCACCTCATACAGGCAGGGCACCCCTGGGCCCGGTCCCAAGAATGGGCAAAATTCCACCTGGGTGACTTGGCATTACCAGCCTGGCACCCTGGCAGTGCCACCAGGGCACCCTGGCAGTGCCAGACTGGCACCCATGTGACACTGCCAGGGTGCCAGGCTGGATGTGCAACTGTGCACGGGTGGCATCAGCAGAACCAAGGTGCCACCCTGCCCATCGGCCAACCACCTGGGGCCCTCCAATCACCTGGGAGACCCCTCCCCCAAGTGCCGTTCCGCCTGGTCTCCGTTTGTGGAACTTGTGCTAAACAACGCCTGGCTGGGGTCTCCTCGATTAGACCTATAGATCCCAGGGGCTGGTTAGATCTGGCATAGGCATAGACAAGTAGGCAATTTAGCTCATTTAACTATGCAAGTCTGGATCCCGCCCCTTGTGGCATATTTGATCTTCTCAGAAACTCCATCAAGTTCCCTAACCAAGCCGAAGCCTTAGGTACATCGCAGGCCTCCACCCAAGCAAGACTCGCCTCCGGGCTAATAGCGAGACAAAGGCCAAGACATCAGCCTCCATCCCTGCCTGCAACACCGACCAGTCCGACACGCCAAAACGGCTACCTAAGGGCATGGCTCCAGCTCAACTCCCAGAATCCCTGACATTATTTCAGAAAAGTAGGCCCAGTGGAGATTGAAACCAATTTAAAATAAATAGGTCCTGCAAAAAGAATGAGAGAGTGAGAATTTTCGAATGAGTACAACACAAAACACCAAAATAATTCCTCTCTTTCCACAAAATTGTTCTAATGAGGTGAGCTTTATAATAATTATCTGCTTAAAAAGGATAACCTTTTTCAGTTCCTGCAAGTTTGTAAATATGAATGAAAAAGATGCCCATGGAGCTGCCACATGCTCCATGGTGAACTGCCATTCTGAGAAGTGGTCAACCATCACTGCACAGTGGACTTCTCCATTGTAGCCGCCATAGTTAGCATGTTCATTGCTAAGCTCAGTCAGGATAACGTTCAACCTTAATAGCTCGGGCAGAAAGCAGGTGTTCGTGAATCAGCTTCAGGTTCTTGAAAATGGAAGAGGTGCTGAACCTGCGGCTGATTTTCAATCGCCTGTTTCCATGCAAACCAAATGGAAAATCACTTGGGATCTTAGTGTGTGACAATGTCTCTTAATGGCGCAAACCAGCATAAACAAACTTAAATCCCATTACCCACATCAGCAAAGTGAGATCATCACTTTTCTTCCATCAACAGTCAATGTCACCCTAAAGTCAGTCCTCAATCACCACCCTTGCCTAACTCATTTGAGCTTTTTGCAGAAGAATCGTACGCACCATACTCTTGTAAGGCAGGCTACAGGAGGAGGTAGCTCCAATATTAAAGAAATCACTCTCGTGTCACAGCAGACTGTGTTGCCTGTGAGGCCAAATTCAGCTATTACCATTAGAGTGTGGTAGTATGTATTGGGGGTCATGTGGGACTGGAAGCCCTAATGTCATTGGCTGACAGATCCCGGGTCCTGGTTGGCCGTTGACCTCTAGCTCCGCCCTGAAGGCGGAGTATAAGAAGCCGGAGTCTTCCCCCGCAGGCCAGTTTACTATCGAGCTGCGGGGGAACAGACACGCTTAATAAAACCTCATCGACTTCACTCTATTCGTCTCACGGGAGTCTTTGTGCGCTACATAGAGAAAAACCAGGCAGTTGCTACGCTTGATTACAATGTCCCTTTGAAGAAACATTCAGTGACAAGCTTCAATCCCTTTCTCCTACTTCTTAAATCAGAAGGGTTTTCTGCCAGAGGTGCTTCTAGATCTTCACTGCCTAATCCAATGCAGATTGTTGTTACTTTGCAGGGTTTATGTGTGTGAGCAAATATTTTCATGGATCAATTTAAAGAAGTTCTGCTTCTGCTCTGGAATCCCTGAGGAATATTTGCAGGAGGTCATTTTGTTGTCTGAATGAAAAACTTGGTAAAGCAGAAGAAAGCACAGATCACACTGTGAGAAACAAATTGAAAACAAATGTAAAATAATGTCTGTCCAATGCATGTAAATATATTCTAAGTTTCCATCTTGCGTGGAAAGCGATAATTGAAATGTTTGTTCAATAGATGTATAAAAGTAGAAATTGGACCTTGTTGCACCAATTTTATAGGGTAAATTGGGAACAATGAAGACCAATTTTAGAGACCAGCATCCGGTGTCCAGAGTTCACCTGTAAGACGCCTGACCCAATATTAGATCAGTCCATTTTTCAGACATCCCTGGTGACGGCTTAGGTAAGCGAAGAGCCTGATGCCTGAGTTAGAACTCCTCGATCAAAATAGGTTACAACGAACAGGCATTGCCTTCTTCCAGACCCTTCCATCAGGCAGAAGAGACAGAAGTTTGAAGACCCGTACATCCAGACATAGGAGCAGCTTCTTCCCCACAGCTACAAGACTCCTCAACGACTCCCCTCAGACTGATCTGTTCCCTGTAAGAACACTATTCACGACGCCCTATGCTGCTCTTGCTCATGTATTTGCTTTGTTTGGCCTCTTGTTCCGCACTGTAACCAATCACTGTTTGTCGATGTACCATTTGTCAATGTTCTCTGTTGATTATTCTTGTGTCTACTATGTACGTACTCTGTACGTTCCTTCGGCCGCAGAAAAATACATTTCACTGTACTTCGGTACATGTGACAATAAATCAAATCAAATCAAATCAAAATCAGGGGAGAGACTAGGCCTGTTCCACTTGGAACACTCCAGCAGCCACTGCAGCCTGAGCCGCAATCACGACATACAAAATTACAAAATTAAATATAAACATTAAATATATTCCTGAGGAGACAGCAGGAGCAGGAACATTTCCCTGCTTCTCATGAATTCCCCCTGCATTGCTGCCTCACTGTCCCCCTCCCCCTCCCACCACCATTGCTGCCTCACTCTCCCCCTCCCCCCCACCATTGCTGCCTCACTGTGTGTGTCCCCCCCCCATCCCGTCCCGTCCCCCCACCATTGCTGCCTCACTCTCTACCGTCCCTCCCAAATCCCATGCCTGAGGGTCACTGCCAGAAAGGTAAGTGGTCCAATATCCACCAATTTAAATGGGTGGACTGCCTGTGAAGGCAAGTTAGGCACACCAGTCTATCCAAATATTGTCACTGAAGGCCAATTTCAGGATGGGCTGGGGCCTTGCAGTAAGGCCTGCGACCTGTGCACCATTGAAAACAAGCCATAACCAATTCCTAGACTTAAGACTTTTATTGGTAATAAATAATGGTTGAATTAGACATGGTGCCTGGTCATGGTGTCTAGGGGCTGTTTAGCACAGGGCTAAATCGCTGGCTTTGCAAGCAAACCAGGCCAGCAGCACCGTTCAATTCCCGTACCAGCCTCCCCGAACAGGTGCTGGAATGTGGTGGCTAGGGGCTTTTCACAGTAACTTCATTTGAAGCCTACGTCTGACAATAAGCGGTTTACATTTCATCAGCCATCTGCCTGACTGTGAGGTATTTTAATTTTGCACGGCCCATTCAGCAGTTGTGCCATGTGGGTTTGGCCTAACTCCAGAAAACTGGATAGCCAAATGTCACCACAGTAATTGCTGCACTATTGGCTTTACTAAAAAGGTGAAAAGTTCAGGTTTATTCCATATTTTGGAGAGATAGAATTAATTTGAAAAACCTTCAGTCTTTCAACCAAATTCACTTTTTATGTAAAATGTATGTAAAATATTTGCAAAAAGCAAGCAGTTGCAAAGTACATTGTAAGTGACATTGTTCGTGGAAATATTACTTTAATAAGCTTCCATGTAATTAAAATCATGCTGCGATCTTTCTACAACTTGACACCATTTGTCTTTGTTTGTGGATAATATTGCCAAAGATAATAACCCAAAGGATAATTCTGCACCAGTATTATAGCCGATACTGTCCACAACCAGAGAGAGAAAAACGGTGGTGGAATGCCCGAGCCATTCGAGGAAAGAGCCATGGAGCTTGGTGGTACAGTGGTTAGCATTGCTGCCTCACAGTGCCAGGGATCTGGGTTCAATTCGGCCCTCGGGTGCTGTGTGAAGTTTCTACGTTCTCCACTTGTCTGCGTGGGTTTCCTCCAAGTGCTCCAGTTTCCTTCCACAGTCCAAAGATGTGCAGGTTAGGTGGAATGGATGTGCTAATTTGCCCCTTAATGTCCAGCGATGTGCAGATTAGGTTATGGGATTACGGCGATAGGGCGGGGTTGACACTCGTAAATGGCCAGAGTGCTCATTTGAAGGACCTGTGCAAACTTGATGGGCCGAATGGCATCCTTCTGCACTGCAGGCGTTCTATTCTATGAGTTTGCAGGGGGGAGCAGGAGTGGGTCTGCGCTGAGAGTGAGGTTGGCCTATGGGAGAAAAGTGAGGCACCACTGCACCATCATCGAAATGATCAGTCCCAAGTGAGTTCTGTGTAGACCAAACCCTTGACCAGGCCACACTAAAACTGGGTCCTAGCCTTGCAGGAACATCACCCAAAGAGCCTGGTCAACCGGCGGTGCCCCACCGCCCACACTCAAACACACTTTGGAGGAGATCTTGGAGGAAGACAAGGATGAAGTGTTACAGCTGTCACGCACACCATTCACCATCACAGACACACAGCTTGGTGGGCGAATCTAGCAGGCAATCTTCTGGGTCACTTTCTAGTGCGCACCACACTGCTTTGGATGAATAATAATCTTTATCAATAATAATAATCTTTCTTAATGTCACAAGTAGACTTACATTTACACTGCAACGAAGTAACTGTGAAAATCCCCTAGTCGTACCCGGCGCCTGTTCGGGTGCACGGAGAGAGAATTCAGAATGTCCAATTCACCTAACAGCACGTCTTTCGTGACATGTGGGAGGTAACCGGAGCTCCCGGAAGAAACCCACGCAGACACAGGGAGAACGTGCAGACTCCGCACGGACAGTGACCCAAGCCGGGAATCGTACCCGGGTCCCTGGCGCTGTGCAGCAACACTGCTAACCACTGTGCGACCGTGCCACCCATAATGAACATCAGGTGGAGTCAGAAACATCCCAGGTCTTGGACAGTCGGAGGTCTGCTGGATGCCGAACACAGCTGTGGCCCAGCCAGATGCTGTGCCTGCGGATGTGTGACAGCTGCCTGAGATGCAAATGCAGAGCCGGGAATACTAGGAGGGGTTGTCAGCGACATTCCTGCAACTGCAAGGCCGAATGGAGGAGTCCCAAAGCCTCCTGTCATAGAAGTTTCTCGTGTTGCGTGGCACCCAGGGCAGCACTGCAAGGATGGTGGCACAGTGGAAAGCCTGGGGCAAGAGGTCAGAGCCATAGCTGCAGAACTCGGAGGCATGGCTCAGTCCCTGAGGACCATTACTGAGGGGTTCAACACCACGGTGCGGGCCTCCAGGACTGGCAGCGCCAGATGACGTTGAGACTTCTGGAGTTCACTCCAGCTGCCCCTCCATCCCATAGGGTAGCTCAGGGGCCCACAAGCACACAGAGCAAGGAGGAACCACTGGAGCGCCTCCCGGGACCTTCCACCCAGAAGAGTGTGGAAGTGACGAGCCCTTCTGAAGCCCACCTTCCTGATACCAGCCGATCTCAGAGGCAGCGGGCTGAACAGGGTGATGCAGCAACACGTCGGACAACATGGCGTTCCTATAATGTGAAGCAGGAAACGATGAGGGCAGACCTCGTTGTTCTGCCCATGTAAACCCTTGTTCCTGCCTTCCACCCACCTGTTCCTCTCCAGCCTCTTCCTCCACTCTCTCCTGGTCTTCCTCCTCATCCAAGAAGATGTTCCGATCCTCCAGGTCTGCGTCAGTAAATTAGTTGCCCTGCTGCTATGCTAGGTTATGTCGGGCACAGCAGACCATCACGATGCGCGAGACCCTCTGGGGACCTGTCGAGGCAGCAAAAGCACATCTTAAGGAGCCCGATGCATCACTCAATCACAGACTTGTAGGCACTGTGAGCCTCATTGTAGCAGACCTCTGCTTCAGTCTCAGGCCTCTGCACTAGTGTCATCCACCAAGACCTCAGCGGGTATCCTTTGTCCCCAAAAAGCCATCCTTGCAGCCTTGCATGACCCTTGAATGTTCCAGCGATTTACGGTTGCCCAAGAATGCAACTATCATGTACACTCCCTGGAAAACGTGCACACACATGCATGAACCTCATCTGGTGGCCCACCAGCCAGCTGGACATTAAGGGAGTGGAAGCCCTTCCTGTTGATGAACGGGACTTCCTGGTGCCACAGGGTGTGAAGAGCAACATGAGTGCAGTTGATCACCCTCTGCACCTGTGGCAGACCAGCTAAGGGGCTGGTTTAGCTCAGTGGGCTAGACAGTTGGTTTGTGGTGCAGAACAAGGCCAGCAGCGTGGGTTCAATTCCTCTGAATTCTTCCTCTGTGTACCCAAACTAGGAATGTGGCGACTAGGGGCTTTTCACAGTAACTTCATTGCAGTGTTAATGTAAGCCTAATGAAAGATTATTATTATTATTACCTCGTGGATGCACGTATAAGTGGGAGACAGCGAAATGTCACCCATGGAGCCCTAGAAAAAACCCATCGTGCGGATGTTGAGGGCTGCTGTGACACAGGGAGGAGGTGCCCTCCGCCTCCATGTGGCACCAAGTTGGACAGAATGTGGCACAGTTATCAGACTGTTTCCCCAGTGAGGCGGAATCTCCTGCGGCACAAGTTGTCCGACAGCTCTACGAAGGACACACGAGCCACTAAACCACATCGGTATGTAATACACATCCAGTACCACCATTTTCTAAGTTTCCACAATACTAGCAGAGGTCCTTGCCATTAAAATGTTAATAATTGGATTTTCTCCGAAATGTAGGGGCAGCAGTGAAGGCTCCCAGTGCACACATCACAACACATGTTATCTTGTCAAACCTACAAATTTTCAGGTCCACCCAGGTTACATCAGCTGTGGTTCAGTTGTCAACTTTGCTTCTGGGTAGGGCAGCACGGTGGCACAGTGGTAGCACTGCAGTCTCACGGCGCTGAGGTCCCAGGTTTGATCCTGGCTCTGGGTCACTGTCTGTGTGGAGTTTGCACATTCTCCCCGTGTTTGTGTGGGTTTCGCCCCCACAACCCAAAGATGTGCAGGGTAGGTGGATTGAACATGCTAAATTGCCCCTCTATTGGAAAAATGAGTTGGGTACCGGGGCTGGTTTAGCACAGAGCTAAATTGCTGGCTTTGAAAGCAGACCACGGCAGGCCAGCAGCACGGTTCAATTCCCGTACCAGCCTCCCCGAACAGGAGCCGGAATGTGGTGACTAGGAGCTTTTCACAGTAACTTTATTTGAAGCCTACATGATTTTCATTTCATTTCAACTTGAGCATAAAAGTCAAGGTTGACACAAAAGTGCAATACTGAAAGAGTGCTGTACTGCCAAAGGTACAATCATTTGGATGAGTCCTTTAACTGAGGCCCTGTCTGCCCTCTCAGGTGGACAGAAAAAACTAGACTGGGTCTGTGGCAGGTAGTGAGGTAAACAACAAGAGGGAAAACATTACTTGACCTTGTCCTCACCAATCTACCTGTTGCAGATGCATCTGCCCATGACAGTACTGTTGAAGTGACCACCGCACAGTCCTTAAGGATACAAAGTCCCATCTTCACATTGAGGATACCCTCCATCGTGTTGTGTGGCACTACCAACATGCAAAATGGGACAGGTTCTGAACAGTTCGGGCAACTTAAGTCTGGGCATCCATGAGGCGCTGTGGGCCATCAGAAGCAGCAGAATTGTATTCAACCACAATCTGCAACCACATGGCCGGGCATATCCCTCACAGTACCGCTACCACCAAGCCGGGGATCAACCCTGATTCAATGAAGAGCGTAGGAGCAGCACCAGACATAGCTCAAAATGAGGTGTCAACCTGGTAAATCTACACCATAGGCCTACTTGCATGCCAAACAGCAACAGCAGCATGCAACAGACATCATTTTAGGACAAGAGGTAGCAGATTTAAAACAGAAATGAGGAGAAATTACTTCTCTCAAAAGGTCGTGAATCTGTGGAATTCACAAACCTAGAATGCGATGGATGCAGGAACATTGAGTAAATTTAAAGAGGTGATAGATTTTTAATTAGGAATGGATTTTAAGGTCATGTAGAATGGGCAGGGAAGTGAGGCCGAGATTAGATCAGCCATGATCGAATGGCGGAATGGGCTTGAGGGGCTGAATTGCCAACCCCTGCTCCTAGTTCTTATGTTCTTGTGACAGAGCTAAGCGATCAGATCTGAGCTCTGCAGTCCTGCCAAATCCAGCTGTGAATGGTGGTGGACAATTAACCAACTCACTGACAGAGGAGGCTCCACAAATATCCCCATTCTCAATTGTGGGAAAATCAGCACTTCAGTATAAAAAACAAGGCTGAAGCATTTACACCCTCTTCAGCCAGAAGAACTGAGTAGATGATCCACCTTGGACTGCTCCTGAGGTCCCCAGCATCACAGATGTCAGTCTTCAGCCAATTTGATTCACCCCAGGTGATTTCGAAAAATGGTTGAAGACACTGGATACTGCAAAAGCTACGTCCCTGACAATATTCCGGTAATACTACTGAAGACTTGTGTTCCAGAATTGCTGGACGCCTAGTCAAGCTGTTCCAGTACAGCTAAAACACTGGCATCTACCCGGCAATGTGGAAATGGCCCTAGTATGTGCTGTCCACAAAAAGCAGGACAAATCCAACCCGGCCAATGAATGCCCCATCAGTGTATTCTTGATCAGTAAAGTCTAAAAAAAATAAATTTAGAGTACCCAATTCATTTTTTCCAATTAAGGGGCAATTTAGTGTGGCCAATCCACTCTGCACATCTTTGGGTTGTGGGAGTGAAACCCACACAAACACGGGGAGAATGTGCAAACTCCACACGGACAGTGACCCAGAGCTGGGATCAAACCTGGGACCTCGGTGCTATGAAGCAGCAGGGTTAATCCACTGCGCCACTGCGCTGCCCTGATCAACAGCAAAGTGATGGAAAGTATTGATGACAGTGCTATCAAGCAGGGCGGCATGGTAGCACAGTGGTTAGCATGACTGCCTCACAGTACTGAGGACCCGGGTTCGATCCCGGTCTCTCCGGGCCCTCACCATGCAGTGCTCCCATCAGCCTCGACAAAGTGCACATCCTGCCCAGTGGTGGTAGACATATTGAAGATGTGGAACCAAATGATGCAGCATTTTGGTCTAACCAAGATGTCCTCCATGGCCCCCATCTGCGGCAACCACAAATTTCCCCAGCTATGCTCGCTGCCACCTTTAACAAATGAAGCAGGACAGACCCGCAACCTTGGGCGAACTGATGGACGACCTGGAGCTACTGACGGGACAGGAACTCAGGCACTTTCAAATTAAACACTTTCTCCGCAAGGTACCACGGGGCACCGAGCGACATAATAATGGAAGAGCTAATAAACACGGACAGTAAGGATGGGGTAACTGTGGAAACATCTGTGGACAGTTGCTGGAAAGGATAAGAATAGCACTGGACGGAGTCAGGTGAAAATGGGAGGACAAACTGGGGACGGAAGTGAGTTGGGGACTGAACAAAGCTCTGAGTAGGGCATGTGGTGAACCACTGTAATAGGAGATGTAAGGTAGGACCTGCACTACAGGTTCGCTGGTAGCTCCTGCCCACGGAGAACTGTATAAATATGCATGACCTCCAGTGCCCTGCCATTTCGCCAGCTGCAGCAGGAGGCCACGCATCTGACTGTAATAAAGCCACAGTTGTACCCAACTTTAGTCTTTGTGCAATTGATCGTGCATCAATTTATTACAGTCAGATTTTCCACAGAATGGATATCCGAATTAAGCCCGATTGCCTGCAGCTGGATCCGCACTCGCCCGACGCCAGGAAAGATTTTGATCACTAGCTAGCATGTTTTGAGGCTTACATCAACGCGGCGGATCCCGCGCCAACGGAGGCTCAGAAGATAAACGTCCTTTACAACAGACTGAGCTCCAGCGTGTTCCCGTTGATCCAAGACGCAGCAAATTACACAAAAGCGATGGAACTCCTCAAGGAACACTACGCGCAGAAGGCGAACACGCTCTTTGCCAGGCATGTACTCGACACCCGCTCGCAACAACTGGTGAGTCCATCGATTACTTCTGGCGGCCCTAATTCCACTCGTCTGGGACTGTGACTGTCAGGCCGTTACGGCCGCCGGACACGCAAATCTCCTCATGCGCGATGCCTTCGTGACGGGGATTGCGTCAGACCGCATCCGAGAACGATTACTGGAAGGGGCCACGCTCGAACTGGTGGAGACGAAATCCTTGGCGCTCTCCATGATGGTTGCATCCCGTAACGTACAATCGTACCCCTCCCGACGCGCTGCCCACCCTTCTACCCCTTCCTACCCCTCCTGGTCCCCGGCGACGACCTCCTCAGCCGGGGCCCTGCCTTTCCAATACGTCGATCCGTGCACCCCGGCGGTCCCCGCTGCTACTTCTGCAGTCAGCAGAAGCACCCCCGCCAACACTGCCTGGCCCGCACTGCAGTTTGTAAAGCCAGCAGTAAAAAGGGCCACTTCGCGGCTGTGTGCCAGGCCCACGCAGTCGCTGCGATCGCACCCGCTATCGCCCCCTCCTCCACGCCAGACGCACAATGGGAGCCGCCATCTTCTCCTCCCGGGTCCATGTGCGACCAATGGGAGCCGCCATCTTGTCCCCCTTCGGTCACATGTGCCCCATAGGCGCTGCCATCTTGTTCCGACCCCGCAATGTGCACACCATGGGTGCCGCCACCTTGTCCCGACCCCACAATGTGCGCACCATGGGCGCCGCCATCTTGTCCCCAACAGGGTCTGCGGACATCCCGACATCGGAACCGCACACGCACACCACCCGAAGCATCCGATGGTTACCCGCAGCTCGCTTTGATGAAGCTGGACCAATCTCTCCCGCACAACCTGGCCACCGTATCGACGACGGTTAAAATCAGCGGCCACGCGACCTCCTGCCTGCTGGACTCCGGGAGCACCGAAAGCTTCGTTCACCCAGATACGGTAAGGCGCTGCTCCCTCGCGGTCCACCCTGCCAATCAAAGGATCTCCCTCGCCTCCGGATCCCACTCCGTCCTGATCCGAGGCTTTTGTACAGTCACCCTCACCGTCCAGGGCGTAGAATTTAGTAACTTCCGCCTCTATGTCCTTCTTAATCTCTGCGCTGCACTCCTGTTGGGCCTGGACTTCCAGTGCAACCTCCAGAGCCTCACCCTCAAATTCGGCGGGCCCTTACCCCCCCTTACCGTTTGCAGCCTCGTGACCCTCAAGGTCGATCCCCCCTCCCTTTTTGCCAATCTAACTGTGGATTTCAAGCCCGTTGCCACCAGGAGCAGACGGTACAGAACCCAGGACAAGACCTTCATCAGGTCCGAAGTCCAGCGGCTGCTTAAGGAGGGTATTATCGAGGCCAGCAACAGCCCCTGGAGAGCCCAAGTGGTAGTGGTTAAAACTGGGAGGAAACACAGGATGGTCGTGGACTACAGCCAGACCATCAATCGGTACATGCAGTTCGACGCGTACCCCCTCCCACGCATATCTGATATGGTCAATCAGATTGCGCAGTACCGGGTCTTCTCAACAATTGACCTGAAATCCACCTACCACCAGCTCCCCATCCGGAAGTCGGACCGGCCATACACTGCCTTCGAGGCGGACGGTCGCCTCTACCACTTCCTTAGGGTCCCTTTCGGTGTCACAAATGGGGTCTTGATCTTCCAAAGAGTGATAGACCGAATGGTCGACCAGTACGGTTTGCGGGCCACCTTTCCGTACTTAGATAATGTCACCATCTGCGGCCATGACCAGCAGGACCACGATGCCAACCTCGATAAATTCCTCCGCACTGCCACTCTTCTCAACCTGACCTACAACAAAGAGAAGTCTGTGTTCAGCATGACCCGGTTAGCCATTCTCGGCTATATAATCCAAAACGGACTTCTCGGGCCCGACCCCGACCGCATGCGCACCCTCATGGAACTTCCCCTGCCCCACTGCCCCAAGGCCCTCAAACGCTGCCTGGGGTTCTTTTCCTACTACGCTCAGTGGGTCCCAAACTATGTGGACAAGGCCCGCCCACTCATTCAGTCCACCCAATTCCCCCTCGCGGCCGAGGCACAACACGCTTTTGCCCGCATCAGAGCAGACATCGCCAAGGCCGGGATGCGCGCAGTGGACAAGTCACTGCCTTTCCAAGTAGAAAGTGATGCTTCAGACGTCGCCCTTGCCGCCACTCTAAACCAGGCAGGCAGACCTGTGGCATTCTTTTCCCCCGTGCATCAGGGCCAACTCCACCTCCTCCTGCACCAGGGTCAGCCTCATGCAGTTTAAAGTGATGCACAGAGCCCACCTGACCAGAACCCAAATGAGTAGGATCTTCTTGGAGGTGGAGGATAAATGCGAACGGTGCCATGGAGGACCGGCCAACCATGCCCACATGTTCTGGGCCTGCCCCAGACTTGTCCGGTTTTGGACAGTCTTCTTCGAGTTGATGTACAAGGTTGTGGGGGTGAGGGTGGAACCGTGCTCGAGAGTGGCAGTCTTCGGGGTTTCGGATCAACCAGAACTACATATGGGGAAGAGGGACGGTGCCCTGACTTTTGTTTCTTTAATCACACGCCGGAGAATCCTTGGCTGGTGATCAGCAGCACCATCCACAGCTGCAGACTGGCTGGCAGACTTGTCGGAATTTCTGCACCTGGAGAAGATCAAGTACACCATCCAAGGGCCAGACGAGGGCTTCAACAAAACGTGGGGGCCATTCATCAGGCTGTTCCAAGACCAGTTTGAGGTCAACAGCGACTAGAGGGGGGGGGTGGGGGTGGGGGGGGGGGGGGGGGGTGGGGGAGGAGAGATGGCGGAAAACAAATAAGAGCACACACAATGGAGAGGAGCAGAGGGGGAAGGGGAGAGGAGTAGAGGAGGGAGCCCAAGGGTGTCACAGAGCAAAACAAGGGGAAAAAGGGAGTAGGGGAGGGGCAGGAAGCATTCCGCCGACCCCGCAAGGACAACGACTAAAACCGTAGCAGAAAGATGCGGAGCACAGTGGCTACCCAGGGCGAAGATAGCACTGGGGGAGAAAAAAAATTATTAATTGGGGGAAGGGAGGGGAGGGGGAGGAGGGCAGAGAGAGGGAATATATGTTGAAAAAAATGTGTAAATAAGAAATGTCAGTGTATGTTAAGTACCAGGTGCCCTATAGATTAGGACAGCACGGTCGCACACGTGGATAGCACTGTGGCTTCACAGTGCCAGGGTCCCAGGTTCGATTCCCCGCTGGGTCACTGTCTGTGCGGAGTCTGCACGTTCCCCCCATGTCTGCACGGGTTTCCTCTGGGTTTTTTCCGGTTTCCTCCCACAGTCCAAAGACATGCAGGTTAGGTGGATTGCCCATGCTAAATTGCCCTTAGTATCCAAAAAGGTTAGGAGGGGTTATTGGGTTACGGGGATAGGGTTGAAGTGAGGGCTCAAGTGGGTCGGTGCAGACTCGATGGGCCGAATGGCCTCTTTCTGCACTGCATGTTCTATGTTCTAGATTGAGTGTTTACTCTGTAAAAACTGAAAAATGCCAATAAAAATATTTTTAAAGAAACGATTAGATTGCTGTTTGTACTAACTTGCTGCACATAGATTGGTTGCCACATTTCCTGTGTTATAAATAACAGTTACTAGTTTCTAAAAGCATTTAATTGATTTTCCTGAGCTTGTGAAAGGCACTTGGTGCAAATCTTCCATTCGTTTTACTGACAGACTACCCATACCAGCTCTAATCCATAACATGTTTGTCACAGTGTGTCCCTTATCCCGAAAGCACATATTCATTTTATCATAGCTCCTTAAGCACAAGGGCTCCCACCAGACATGCGCAGGTCAGTATGTGTTGTCAGTGTTGAATCTGAAGTGACCTGCTCCAGATTGAATGGTAGGTTTCAAAAGTTAAGTTAAACAGATTTATATCTCTGCCTATTTCTCTCCAAACTTTGAAATGAAATGAAAATCGCTTATTGTCACAAGTAGGCTTCAATGAAGTTATTGTGAAAAGCCCCTAGTTGCCATATTCCAGCGCCTGTTCAGGGAGGCTGGTATAGGAATTGAACCGTGCCTTGGTCTGCTTTAAAAGCCAGCTATTTAGCCCAGTGTGCTAAACCAGCCCCTTTCATTCTAAATAAATTTTAAAATGATTTTGAAACATGCTGGATGCTTCTTCACATTCCAGGTACAACCAACCGATTGAAGTTAAATATGGACCAACCAACTGCAGAAACATTTCGCCGAGACAAGTCCATTCAATGACAATGCAAAATAAAGTATCACCTGAAGGTGCAATTTTACTTGTCTGCACATAAGAGTGATTAAAAGGGCAGGGCAGCACAGGTGACAGGTGCTCCATCAGCTCAAGTTGTCGGCATTGGGTATCTTTCAGTACTTTTGAGCAACACCTGGCAACCTCAACTGCTGGGCGTGTATTAGCAAGACCCAGTGCTGGCTGTCAACTTGCAAACCATGTCCAAAGTGTTTGTAGTTGGAGTGAACGTAATATGTTGCTTGTCATCTGCCTTCTAAATTACACACTTTTAGTTTCTGAAATGGCCAGATGAATAATAAATGAAAGAAACATTCCTTTGAATCATTATCCAAACAGCGGCATTTCACTGAATATGCAGTTTGGACACAGAATATATTATTGCTTTTAACGATCGGCCTCAGGATGTTTGTAGTTGGTGTCAGTGTAAAACATCAAACAGCTACTTAAAGATAGATAATAAGTGGTTCTCGTCTGTTCCACCATTACATGATCAAAGATGAATATATAAAGCTGGCTTCTCCTCTGTAACCCCAGCCTAGATCGCTGTGGGGTAGGGTCAGAGAATGAATAAATATTGGCTGGTGAATACTCCCCCCCCTCCCAACACTAGGGCTGCTGCAACATTCTTGCTGGGCAGGAGGTTTCCTGCAATATTCCCTGGAAAGGAGAGTGAGGAGTGCTGTTGTCACCCGCTTGTCGTGTTAGGTACACTGATATAACACTGGCTGCAACTGGATGCAGCTTAGATCAAAAAGATACTCCAGACCTTGAAGTTAGTTCAATCAGGTGTATTGAACTAATAGCACAGTTAGCACAGTTCTCTGTGAGTTTGACTCTTTGCTAACTTAAGTGTGGTTACTCTGTCTGACTGACCCAGACTAGCTCTTAGCCATGTGGTGGAGGTGTGAGATTGTAATAACACCCTTGACTGACTCTCTAGATGTTCATCAGTGGAAAGAGGCAGAGCGTCAGCGCCTCGTGTCTTTTATAGTCAGATCCCACCCCTGAGTGTCCTGCTTGCTTATTGGTTATGTCCTGTTCTCTGTGCCCATTAGCTGCTTGTCTGTGCCTGCCTGTATATCATTATGTGTGTGTCTGCATATCATGACATCTCCCCTTTTTTTAGTGTTTGGATGACATATGTGAACGTATTTACAAGAATAGGCCAATATTAACATATATACATGCAGTGGATGTGAACATATGTACATGTGAAAACAGCGGTCTAATGCTAGAACACAGAACAAAGCAAACAGAACAAATGTTCATAAATCCAGTCTCTGTGGCTTGCGGCTGATTCTGGTCGACCGCCGGAGAGGTGGTGGTGGGGACGACAGTGCTTTGATGGGTGGGATTTAAGCCTGACTGGTGGCATCGTGAATCAAGGTATCAGGAGGTGGCAAAACAACAGAAGGAAACGGAGAAGAATGTGGTTGCGGGCAGGTAACTTTGCGCAGTGCCCGTCTGGTTCGTCGCACAACAGAACCATCAGTCAGACGCACAACATACGAGCAGGGGGCAGCCTGTATAACAACGACAGCTGGAGCTGACCAGCCTCCATCAGGGATCTTGACCCGAACAGTGTCGGACGGGGATAACACGGGCAAATCGGTGGCATGAGCATCATAGCCCTGTTTTTGCCGGTCTCGGAGTTGCTGAACCTTCTGCAGCACCGGGAGGTGATCCGGGTTGGGCACGTGTATGGCTGGAAGTGTCGTTCGCAGGTCCCTGTTCATTAGGAGTTGAGCCGGCGACATGCCAGTGGACAGTGGGGTTGCTCTGTACGCAAACAGCACAAGGTGAATGTCACACTCAGAATCCGCGGCACTATGTGCACCCCTTTTTCAACTTTTCCGTTTGACTGCGGATAGTGTGGGCTGGAAGTGACGTGTTTGAACTGAAACGACTGGGCAAACAGAGACCATTCATGGCTGCTGAAGCACGGGCCATTGTCACTCATGACAGTGAGTGGGATACCATGCCTGGAGAACGTCTCCTTACAGGCCTTGATGACGGTCCGAGATGTGAGGTCTGAGAGCTTCACGACGTCAGGGTAATTGGAAAAATAATCAATGATTAACGCGTAATCACGACCATTTGCATGAAAGAGGTCGATGCCAACCCTGGACCAGGGAGAGGTTTTGGTCTCATGCTGCTGAAGTGTCTCCTTACTCTGCGCTGGCTGGAAGCATTGACAGGTGGTACAGTGAAGGACCATGTCCGCGATGTCCTGGCTGACCCGGGCCAGTAGACAGCCTGCCTGGCTCTGCGGCTGCACTTTTCCACACCCAGGTGGCCCGCATGGATTTGACGGAGCACCAAGCTCTGGAGACTGTGTGGAATTACAATCCGGTCCAGTTTGAGGAGGATACCATCAACCACCGTCAGGTCGTCCTTTACATTGTAAAATTGAGGGCACTGCCATTTTGACAGCCATTGGCTAGGTGTTGCATAACACACTGCAAGAGGGGGTCTTCGACTGTCTCCTCATGGATACGAAACACATTTTCATCAGATGCCGGGAGGGTGCTAGCATACAGCTGCACCTGTGACTCAACCTGTGATTCAATGTGCCGGTTGACGTTCAGTGGTTCACTAGGCACGGTGATGGAGCGGGACAGTGTATCGGCAATGATGAGCTCCTTGCCAAGCGTGTAGACCAGGTCAAAGTCGTACCTTCTGAGTTTGAGAAGGATGCACTGCAACCGAGGCGTCATGTCATTAAGGTCCTTGTGGATCATGTGGACCAGGGGCCTGTGACCTGGCTCGACTGTGAATGTCGGCAGGCCGTAGACATAGTCGTGAAACTTGAGACTGCCAGTGAAAGGCCGAGGCATTCCTTCTCTATTTGTGTATACCTTTGTTCGGTGGGCATCATTGCCCTTGATGCGTAGGCAACCGGTGCCCAGGATGAGGTGTCATCACGTTGCAGCAGGACCGCACAGATGCCATCCTGGCTCGCATCTGTCAAGATTTTCATTTCCCTGTCTTGGTCGAAAAATGCCAACACGGGTGCTGTGGTGAGCTTGGCTTTCACCTCCAACCACTCTGCCTGATGGGTCGCCTTCCACTCGAAGGCAGTGGACTTCTTCACTAGGTTTCGTAGGGCCGTGGTGTGTGAGGCCATGTTTGGGATGAACTTGCCCAGAAAATTGACAATGCCCAGGAAGCGCAATACCGCCTTCTTGTCTTCCGGGACCTTCATGTCTGTGATGGCCTTGACCTTGTCTGTGTCGGGGCTCATGCCCTGCTGAGAGATCTGGTCTCCTAGGAACTTGAGTGTCGACATGCCAAAGCAACATTTGGCCCTGTTCAGCTTCAGGTCATTGGCGTGGACACGGCGGAATACCTGCTGGAGACGGGAAACATGCTCCTCAGGGGTCGTGGACCATATGATGACGTCGTCCATGTACATACGAACCCCTTCGATCTCCATCATCTGCTCCATGATGCGATGAAATATCTCCGATGCCGAGACGATGCCGATCGGCATACGGTTAGAGCAGTATCTGCCAAACGGTGTGTTGAAGGTGCAGAGCTTTTGCTGGACTCATCCAGCTGGATTTGCCAGAATCCATGTGACTCATCTAACTTCGTGAAAAACCGTGCATGTGCCATCTCACTGGTGAGTTCCTCCCGCTTCGGGATGGGGAGTGTTCGCACATCATATTCTGGTTGAGATCCTTGGGATCAATGCAGATGCGCAGGTCTCCAGAGGGTTTTTTAACACACACCATCAAGCTGACCCAGTCAGTCAGTTCGGTTACCCTGGAAATGATCTCCTGCTGCTGTAGCTCCTTGTGTTGTTCCTTCAGGTGCTCCTTCAGTGGAGCCGGGACCCGGCGTGGTGCATGGACCACTGGCTTGGCATCAGATCGCAATAGGATCTTGTACCGATATAGCAAAGTGCCCATCCCGTCAAACACATCTGGATACTGAGCGAAGATGTTGTCCATGCCAGCTTGAAGATCCACGATGGAGGATGTTGTTGAATAAACCCGCTGCACCAGGTTTAGCTTTTTGCAGGCATGTGCGCCCAGTAGGGAGCAGCAGCATCCTGCCCTCTGGACAGAAAGGTGGACAGATGCCCTTCCAGCATCGAGAGGGACAAGGTGGCCAACGAACTGCCAGATATTTTCACCGACTGACCCCCTCTCACCAAGGGTCGAATGTGAAAAAGGATCACAAAAGGCTCCATTTGAGAGAAAAACTTGCTTTGACATGACGTAGAAGTCTCAATGACCCTTTTTGATTTCACTTTTTAAAATTTACTGTGCACTTCAACAAACATAGAACAAACAATGCAGAAGGAGGCCATTCAGCCCATCGAGTCTGCACCGACCCACTTAAGCCCTCACTTCCACCCTATCCCTGTAACCCAATAACCCCTCCTAACCTTTTTGGTCACTGATGGCAATTTGGACTGTGGGAGGAAACTGGGGCACCCGGAGGAAACCCACGCAGACACGGGCAGAACGTGCAGACTCCACACAGTGACCCAGCAGGGAATCGAACCTGGGACCCTGGCGCTGTGAAGCAACAGTGCTAATCACTTGTGCTACCATGCTGCCCAAAAAGAATCTTTAAGAACTTGGAAACACTCTGCTCAAGTTTATTGGCACAGTTTTCCAGGAGATTTTATAAGTGGGTCAGAGAGCTTTGAATAACGCAGTGCTCAGGATGGATGAGAAAGGGAGGGAGAGTGTGGTGAGTGACTTCTCCTCCCAGCTCTAGTCAGGCTGGTTGTGACGTTGCGGGGAGGGGAGGTGGCCTTAGGATTTTCCCTCGATCTCATCAAGGAGAGCCTACAGGTTACCCACCGCATAATTGCAGGCCACCCCATCTTTGCAACTTTTCAGTTCACGAACGTCACTCACCTGCAAGAAGAGGAGACTGAAAAATGTAAATACATTTCAGAAAAAACCTATCTGCATTCTGCAGCCACAGAGTTCTTTAAAAAATAAATTTAGAGTATCCAATTCTGTTTTTTCCAATTAAGGGGCAATTTACCATGGCCAATTCACCTATCCTGCACACCTTTTTGGGTTGTGGGGATGAGACCCACGCAGTCACGGGGAGAATGTGCAAACTTCTCACAGACAGTGACCCAGAGCCAGGATCGAACCCGGGTCCTCAGCACCGTGAGGCAGCAGTGCCAACGTGCCGCCCCTTGCAGCCTTAGAGTTGAAGGAAGGTACACCTTCTCTACCACCCTCCTCCCACCACCAATTGGAGTTTTACTGGGTCTCCGTTGGTTACAATCAAAACAGTCAGCATGGTGGCACAGTGGTTAGCACTGATGCCTCACAGTACCAGGGACCCGAGTTCAATTCCAGCCTTGGGTGACTGTCTGTGTAGAATTTGCACTTTCTCCCCGTGTCTGCTTGGGTTTCCTCCGGGTGCTCCGGTTCCCTCCCACAGTCCAAAGATGTGCAGGTTAGGTGGATTGGCCATGCTAAATTGCCCCTTAGAATCCAGAGATGTGCAGGTCAGGTGGGGTTATTGGAATAGGGTAGGGGAGTGGACCTAGGTAGGGTGCTCTGTCAAAGATGCAGATTCGATGGGCTGAACAGCCTCCTTCTGCACTATGGGAATTCTATGGTTAGATTTTTTTTAAAGTTCTTTAAGTGTGAATTAACTCTTGGTCACAAGATGAAATCGTTTGGGATGGATGAAAAATGGCTGCAACCCTGCGATGTCAACTTTCCAGAGGGGGTGTATTCGACAAGTTATGGCAAACTTACACCTGAAGCTGCACCTATTTTTCTGATAGCGATGTGGAATAATTGTTACATTGTTTCTTCTATTCCGGAGTACATTAGGTACGTAGGAAATTTGGGTACGCAGTGTGCTGAACAATCTGCTGAAATGAGAATGGCACCATTACATATATGGGCATGTGAGCGTGTGGCCAGAGGTAGGGGAGAAAGCCAGTGGTTGGAGGCATGCCAATGAACACCCAGGTGGGAGGAGGAGGAGGATCATGAGGTATTACCCCAAGAAATGGTATACCTCCCCCAAAGGTTATGACAGAAAGCCAGTGTAGAAGAAAGCTCAGATTAACCTAAAAGTTGGTGACAGAGGCATGTGCCATGGTGTAACAAGATCAGGCACCACAGTCTGCAGATCCCTGACAGTGGTATTTAAGGTCACAGTGGCTCTGATTTGTTTATACTGCTGGCTCTTTCCAGGGCACAGCTGCAGCCCTCAGCAGCATTTCACATTCATCCACTTAGGGTGCATCAAGACCATTATAAATGCCCACTTTGCTCGAGTGGGGAAGCACATAAACGTCCAAGTGCATGTTTCGGAGCAGATGCTGAGGGCCAGCAGCTTTTTAGATCATAGAATCTACAGAGCAGAAGGAGGCCATTCGGCCCATCGAGTCCGCACCGACCCTTGGAGCACCCCACTCAAGATATAGCAGATTTTCGTCAAGTACAGGGAGCTATAGGCTACACACACACATCGCTATCAGGATATCAATTAATCAACCAGATACCTTCATTAACAGGAAATCCTTCCACTTCTGAATATCCAATTTATGTGGACCACACCAAGGCGTTCCTGCACACACACGCACAGTATCCTGAACATCGGCATGATTCATTTGTACTGAGACATTCACGGCTGACTTAGCATTTTCGGACACCAACACAAGTCCATGGTTGCTTTCTGGGAGACAAGGGGTACCCTATCAGGGTGTGACTGGTGACCCCCTTTAGGTGGCTACAAACAGAGCCCAAAAGGCAGTACAATAACTGCCATGTGCTGCTCCATGAGGAGTTCTACAGTATTCCCCTGCATGTATCTCCAGAATAGTCATCATGCACTGCGCGCATTAGTCACTATGTATGGCACAGAGGAGGGGCCTACAACCAGAGGAGACAGAAGCTGTCACCATAGTTAGGTAATCTGAGAAGGAGGACAATGAGGAGGCCCCTGTCTCAGGAAATGGAGATGACAGAGTGGAGCAGGAAGAGGCCATGAGGGACCAGCTGAGGTGCAGCCCCACGTAACCAAGGCTGATTCCTGAGAGGAGGGGATTAATGCCCGAACCCTCTTAGTTCAGAGCAGATTTTCATAGGTTCTTGAAATGTCATCAAGCACATCAGCCAATCCCAGGTGAGCAGCTTCAACGTAATTAACCTTTAATATCGAAGCTACACGCCCTCAGAGAAATGGCCATTCCTACGAAGTGAGAAAACCAAAATCACATACTTACAGTTAGTGTCATCAACATGGCTGAAACATGACCAACGTAGGGGTGGCACAGTGGTTAGCACTGCTGCCTCAGTGGCAGGGACCCAGCCTTAAATCCGGCCTTGGAGTTTGCGTGTTCTCCCTGTGTCTGTGTGGGTTTCCTCCAGGTGCTCTGGTTTCCTCCCAGAGTCCAAAGGTAAGCAGGTTAGGTGCATTGATCATACTAAATTACCCCTTAATGTCCAACGGTAATGCCATTGAATGTCATGGGGTGATGGTTAGATTCTCTTTTGTTGGAGGTGATGACTGCCTGATACTAGTGTGAATATTACTTGCCACTTGTCAGCCCCAGCTCAAACCCATCCATGGTTGTCAGTGTTTATGCTTTGAGTCGACTACTCCTGGCTATTAAAGAAGCATTGTGCTCTTTGCAGGAATTTACACTGCTCTTGCATCCACTCCGAATTATGCTGCACATGTCTCTCCATGAGACTGGCTATTCTCCCATGGCTGGAGTTCATGCATTCAAGTCCCTTAGATGAGATTAAATTCATCACTACGATGGGCTCCTTCACTTACAACATGTGAGCTCACGTTGCCTCTGCTAGATGTTCACATTTCTGCTGCTGATGTTTCATATCCTGTGCACCATAAGTTGATCCTACCTTCTTTCTTCAGGAGCATCATCGTGACTTTCATCCCTCCTCCCAGGGATGCTGTGTATCTGACTCAGACACCTCCTTCTGCACTCTGGTGCTGTACCCCTCACAACATGCCAGTGACTCAAAACATGCACTAACGTCTCCTGATGTGCTGGTATCAGTATTGGCGAAATATGGACTGGTCAGATACAACGCTGCCTCCTCGAACATTGCTTCCTCCTCCTGATGCCCAAAAGAGTAGATGGCCTGGAGGAGGGCGGTGAGCAGGTTCTGCTCGGACCCATGTGAAACACAAAAGGAAGGAATAAGATTTAGCCCTTGACATTGTGAAAGCTCACTCAGATACACTCCATTGCCTTTAACCATGATCGTGGTACCCTTATCATGCAACCAAATTTTCTGCTATGTGCAATTCACCATCCTTGACAATGAGCTGAGCTTACAGTCAGGCTACATCCATGCTGCTTTCTCAACATTTTGAATCGTTCGTAGTCTCACAGACCCAACCACAGTTCAGGCCATCTCCCTGGCATTTTAGGCCATTTATCCTACAAATACAACATTCAGTGTGATGTTAGCCTATTATTTAGTGCCATCGCGGAAAAATATTTTGAATATGGCAGTGTATCATCATTTACATTCACATTCCTACCCATTATTGTATGGCGTGGGCTTACAAGCCTCCATGCAATAGGAGAGATATGTGCCAATTCTTTGCTATAGGTCCATCATTCAAATGTGAACCATGATTTGAATCTCTGTGGGTTTCTGTCAAACAAGTCAGCTTGCTGGAATGCAGTAGGTAGTGGAACCTCTAGCTACACGGCACCCAGGATCAGGCATGGCCTCTGCTACCCTCATATTAAACGTTATCTACTGCCGTGCTCTCTTGGTAACTGTGAGGAGGTAAAATGTCTTCTAGTGTCTCTTGACCGCCTCGATTAGGATCTGGAGGGCCTGGTCACTGTCGTGGGGCATTGCCCCTCCTACTTCTCCACTTTGTTCAATTCGAGCATGAGAATTTAAAAAAGTGGGCCCCTGAGGCTCCGAGCTTCAATTGGTCTCACACAGAACATATGTTTGTTTGCAGACACATTCTCTTGCTCAGGAATTCCTGATGTTGGGGGGTGGGGGGAGGAAGTGGTGTTGCATGAATGCAGGGTGGTCAGCCACTTGTTCCTATCACACGCGGATGGCATGTTGTGCTTCTGGACACAAACTATGCTGCTAGCTTGCCGCATCTCAGTCACACTGGCCTGCCAGTTGTGGGGAAGGTCCTGGGCAAGACTCAATTGCACAGATGAACCTTTCGAAATAGGTGGGAAGGTGGTCGGTGTAAGGGTAAATCGGTCATTCTATGAGGTGTTATGGTAACCTGAGTCACAGCACAATACTGTGAGCAGCTGATAGTGCCAAGATGCAGCCATCTCCAAGGCTCTATCTTGTGAAGCTTTTCCAGGCTTAACTTGAACAACAGTCTGACCATTCGGGGCAGTTTTCCCAAGGCGGGCATAGTGAGATGCACCCACCTCAGGAGCAAAAATCAAAGGAAATTTCAGTTACCCAGATATTAATTGGACAGTAGAGGTACACAAAGTTGTTAAGGGGGTGGAATCCCTACAATGTGTACAGCAGCCGTTTCCAATCCAATTTTTAAAATCCCAACAAGGGAAGATTCATTATAAATTCTAATAATGGGAGGGCAGCATGGTGGCGCAGTGGTTAGCACTGGGACTACGGCGCTGAGGACCCGGGTTCGAATCCTGGGTCACTGTCTGTGTGGAGTTTGCACACTCTCCCTGTGTCTGCGTGGGTTTCACCCCCGCAACCCAAAGATGTGCAGGTTAGGTGGATTGGCCACGTTAAATTGCCCTTTAATTGGAAAAAAAAATAACTGGGTACTCTAAATTTATTTTAAGAAGTTCTAATAATGGGGAATGAATCAGAACAGATAAGAGAGGTCAAATGCGGAGAAACACCTCGGGAATAATGACCTAAAAGAGTCCTTTAAAACTATGAAGTGTTTTGATTGAGTTGATATGGAGGTTTTCTTCTGGGACAAGCACAAATAGTGGCCATCAATATTAGATGGCCACCAAGAATCCCAATAGGAATTCAGAAGAAACTTCCTCACCCAAAGTGTGATAAGAATGTGGAACTCGCTACCACAGGGAACGTTGCAGTGAATAGTATAAATGCCCTTAAGAGGAAGCAAGAGTAGCATATCAGGGAGAAGGGAATGGATGGTTATAATAGTAGATTTAGATGAGAAAAGATGGGAGAAGTCTCAAGTGGAGCAGAAACATCAGCATGTTGGTCTGTTTTATTGCTGTACATCCTATATAATATGTTATCCGATATTTATAAGAGCCACAGTGCTGAGGGAAAACAGGTTATTCAAACTTGGAGGAGCATCGCACCTAAGCTGCTCCTTTTGTGATCAAGTTCACACATGTTGAGACCTTGAGTGATGATCCAAACTCATCCTTCTTTTGCACAGCCTATGGCTAGTCCTGTTAAATTACTGGCCAATGTGGAACCCCTGCAAATTGATGGCGGAATTCAGTGATGGTCATTGAATGTCATGGGGAGGTATAGATCCTTTTTTGGCAGTGATGCTACATGTCCTGGCACTTGTGTGATGTAACTGTCATGTATCAGCCCAAACCTGGATGCGGGACAGGTCTTAGCAACACAGGTACAGGAGTAGGCCATTCAGCCCCTCTAGCCTGTCCCGCCATTCAATGAGATCATGGTTGATCTGTGGCATAACTCCATAAACCTCCCTTTGACACATATCCCTTAATTCCTTGGCTTAACAAAGATCTATTGCAGATAGATATCTTGTGGCATCTGAATGAATAACTCCTGCAACAATGTCTGACATGATTGACCTTCAAAAAACATAGAAACATAGAAGGCAGGAGCAGAAGTAGGGCATTCAGCCCTTCGAACCTGTTCCACCATTCAGTATAATCATAGCTGATCCTCTATCTCAAAACCATACACCCGCTCTCTCACTATTCCTTTTGACACCTTTAGAGTGTAGAAATTCGTCCAATTCCTTCTTAAATACATTCAGTGACTTGCCCTCCACAGCCTTTTGTGGTAGAGAATCCCATAGGTTCACCACCCTCTAAGAAAAGAACATTCACCAAATTTCAGTTCTAATTGGCCTAGCCTGTACCCTGAGACCCTGGTCCTCTTGTTATAGATCCTCCAGTAAGAAGCTGCAACCAAAATCCTTTGTGCCAGGTATGATCCCGTCACTGGAGGGTTCTGTACCTGACTCCCGTTGGTTTAAGTGATACTTGGGATCCTTGGCACCGTAATTGAATGTACAGCCTTGATGTCAAGGGCAGTCATTCTCATCTAACCTTGAATTGTCAGCTCTTTTTCTACATTTCTACTTTATTAGCTGTAAAGTGCTTTGGGATGTCCTGAAGCTACACAAGTACAAGTCTTTTCTTTCCTTCTTTATTTTGTGCCATACTTTGGCCAAGAGGGACGGAGGCTGAGGGGTGACCTGATAAAAGTTTATAAAATTATTAGGGGTATAGATAGGGTGAACAGTTGGAGGCTTTTTCCCAGGGCGGAATTGAAAATGATAAGGGGGCACGAGTTCACGTTGAGGGGGGATAGGTTCAGTGGGGATGTGCGGGGGAAGTCTTTCACACAGAGGGTGGTGGTAGCTTGGAATGCACTGCCAAGTGCGGTGGTTGAGGCAAATATGTTAGCGACCTTTAAGACTTATCTGGATAGGTGCATGAACAGATGGGGTATAGAAGGATACAGGCGGTTGGTCTAGATAGAACACGTGATTGATGCAGGTTTGGAGGGCCCAAGGGCCTGTTCCTGTGCTGTACTGTTCTTTGTTCTTTAAGACTGCACTGAGGTCTGAAACTGAGTGGTCCTGCTGGAACCTAAACTGAGCATTGATCAGCATCCCTGGCTGGCCTCCCAAATCCCACCCTCCATAACATTGAAGTCAAACAAAACTCTATTGCCCATATCCTATCTTACAGCAAGTCCCGCTCACTCATCCCTGTAGCCATCTAAAATGGCCACCTGCAAAGGACCATGGGAATTGTGACACAGACAAGTACACAGCCTCTGTGTATTGTGCAAAGAAGCCAGACCTGACTGAAACTTGCACCCATTAAATGTCAATCACCATTTCCCCCAGGACAATAGAAATCGAATCAAGGAACAATAACAGTCGCAGTCTAACCGGCGCCACTTCCCCTTATTTGGAAAGGCCTACGTGCCTGGGACAATGATAGCTAGGACCCGCCCAGCCACCGAGGTATCTGCCCCTTAATTGGCCAGAATCAATGAGGGTGATCAAAACCCTATCGATCCATTGGATCTGGAGTTAGGACCGCACAAAAGGGCACAAAAGAGAAGGATAAGAAGCCCTGTGCACTGGGAACGGCCTCTTTTGGACTGGCCTCTATGCGACCAATTGCAGCATATCAACTAGCCAAGTTCAAGGACACACGATCGCTACCTGAAGGACGAGCCCAGCTGAGATGAACCTGAAGACTTCCAACCGACCCATGTGGACACAGATA